>NC_045429.1:181698621-182365496 GCF_902635505.1 Sarcophilus harrisii | reverse complement strand
TTGCTTGTTTTTTTCTCAGTGTCAGAGCTTTCACAAATACAGCTTACTTAAAATACAAATTAACCATTAAAACTTGTCTTTTCACACAAAAGACATTTTAAATAAGTGTATTTTCCTAAAATTGCTTCTTAACAAATAAAAGTGTAAAATTGAAATCGAAATTGTAATGATAGGCTTTCCACTGGCTATGATGACTTTGGGTGAGGCTTGGTTAAGGAAGAGGGGGAGGATTAAATGAGCCAAGAAAAACAGGCTCAACCAGTTTTTCTTGTGTAAAGGCATGGAATTTGTAAAATGACATCTCTATCACAGTAAAATTATCTCTAGGAGATCTTAAAACTATAATTTTACATCCTTTGATCAAATTCTCTTTGAAGACTTATATTTGGCTGAGATGGCATTTAATCCATTAAATTTCAATAATAATAATATCCTTTCTGCTATTTTTTTGGTGGGAAGGAAAGACATCCAGACTTCTGAGTTTATCAGTATGAAAATCTTCTGGTATATAAATTCCTTTCAATAATATAGTATATCAAATCCTTTGTTAGGAGGAGAGTTAATAGAGTTAATAATTTAAAGTTAATAATAACATCTAGATTGAAAGCCTGAATGACTAGTAGGAAGGTGGAGTCTTAAATAATGATAGGAAAGTTTGGAAGGTGAGAGAGTTCTGGTAATTGTTACCTAGTTTTGGTAATTAGTAATTTTGGAGATTATTAGTAACTTTGGAGTAAACTGTTTTGGTTGAATACTAAGGTCAGAAACCAGATTGTAGAGAATTAAGAAGAGATAGAGCAAAGAAAGAAGAGTCAAACAATTTTTTCAAGGAGTTTAGCCGCAAAAGAGAAGAGAAATATGGCATAATAGCTAGAGGGATGGCTGGATCACCACAAATGTACCATTTACATTCTCATGAATTTTGAAATTCCCTTATTTGATCACAATGTGATGTCATTCCACCTCTCCCTCTGCCTTGCAACCACAAATCTTGTTCTCTAATCTCACCATGATATCCAATCATCTAGTCCAGCATTCCTACACTAGTTGTACTTTTCCCCATCTTGACCCATGGTTAAATTAGTTCCATTCTACAATATTTTCTTCTTTTGTGTCCCAAACCCCTCTTATAGTGCTAATCTTGTTCTGTCAAATTTCAGCCTTGAGTTATCCTGCCATTTGCTTTTTTCACTTTTATCCATATGATGCTGAGTGAAACAGTAAAACAAACAAACAAACAAAAAGAAACCCTCACAAAAAACAAACAAAAAAACCAAACCCACAACCCAAAACAAACAAAAACCCATGATACAGTGGTTGACTGAGTGCATTACAAATTTAAATTACATAATCTCAACTATGTCCTTCCCTCACTTAAACAACCCTTTTTATATTTCCCTAATTGACTCACTATGCTACTTACCACAAAGGATTTTACAACTCAGCCTTTCCTCAGTCCTCCAAGCTGATATTGCTTGATATTTCACTGAAAAGAATTGAAACCATTTACTTTTAGCTCTCTTCATCCTACCATATCTCATATTACCCAGGTGCTTTCTGCCACTATCTCCTACTTCATTCACCCTTTTTTGTTTAAAGAGGTGACTTTTCTCTTTGCCAAGGCTAACCCCTATAAATGCATAAATAATCTGTCCTTTTCCATTGCCTCTATTAGTCCCACTGTCTTGTTTATTTTCAATCTTTCCCTATCTATTTGCTGTTTCCCCATTCCTTACAAACATGCCCACGTTTCCTCTCATCTCAAAAAACTCTCCTTTGTTTCTTTCATCCCCATTATTTTCCCATAATGCTCCTCCTTTTTGTGGCTAACCTCCTTTAGAAATCTGTGTACAATAAGTATCATTTCCTTTTATTCTCCTCTTAACTCTCTACAATGGCTTCTGAACTCATTCAACCAAAAACTGTCTTTTCCAAAGTTACCAATGATATCTTAATTGCCGAATCTAATGACTTTTTCTCAGTCTTCATCTGTCTTAACCTCTCTGCAGCTTTAGACCCTGACCCTCTTCTTAACACTTTCTTCTCTTTAGTTTTCACAACACTATTGTCCACTGATTCTCCTCCTACCAATTTTACAGTTCCTTCTCGATCTCCTTTGCTCAATCTTCATCCAGGTCACTTCTGCTAATTGGAGGTGTTTTACAGGACTGCTGGGTCTTCTCATTTCCCTCCATACTGTTTCCTTTGATGATCCCATCAACTCTCATGAATTCAATTTTATCTCCATACAAATGATATCTCTGATCTACTTATCCAGCCCTTTGTCTCCTAACCTCCAAACTCACATCTCCAACTGTCTATCACTTATCTTGAACAGGATGTCCTATAGATATTGGAAACTCAACATGTCCAGAATTTAACTTAATCTTTCTCCTCCAACACCCCTTTGCTCCCCCATTCTGCCCACCATACACACACATACACATACATAGACAGACAGATAATAGAAAGACAATTACCTAATAGATAAAAATCATCCTATACATACTTCTATTTATCAGTTCTTTCTCTGGATGTAAATAATATGTCCTTTGTAATCAATTTGGGCATTTATAATAAAATGACCTAGTTGCTTAAAGTTATTCTTAAAACAATTTTGCTGTTACTGTAACAAGATTCTCTTAACTCTGCTCATTTATTTCTTCACTATTTCATGCAAGTTTATCCAAGTTTCTTCTAAATTTGATGAGCTCATCCTTTCTTATAGAACAATAGTATCCCATTGGGATCATATACCACAGGCATTCCTCAATTGACAGGTATCTTGCAATTTCCACTTCTCTGCCACCATAACTCATTTGGAAGAATTTGCAAAGAAGGGAATCCTATCTCACCCTCCTATTAGCAACTTCCTATTTCCTACAGGATGAAATGCAAAAATCTACTGTTTAGCTTTCAAAAACCTTCATTACCTAGCCATTCAATATTTCCAGTGTTCTTATACCTTAGTCAGAGATACTGACCTCCTTTGTAATTCTTTGCATGACACTCCATCTCTTGATTTTGTTCCTTTTTGTTTGTAATTTTCCATGTCTGGAATTCTCTCCCTCCACATCCATCTTCTGTCATTGCTGGCTTTCTTTATGTTCCATCTAAAAACACATCTTTTACAAGAAGGCTTTACAAATTCTCCCTAACACTAAGGCCTTTCCTCTGTGGATTATTCCCAATTTATCCTGTTTGCATCTTGTTTATTCATAGTTGTTTGCATGTTGTCTCTGCATCAGGCACATGGTAGGTAAATTTCAGGCTGATGTTCTCCTCTAGTAATTAATCAAACAAACAACAAGCATTTATTTTATTTTTATTAAGCTTTTTAATTTTCAGAACCTATGCATGTTTTCATACATTAACCCATGAAAAACCCTTGTATTCCAATTTTTCCCCACTTTACCCCTACCCCCTTCCCTAGATGACAAGTAATCCAATATTTGTTAAACATGGTAAAAAAAATATATATGTTAAATCCAATATATGAATACATATTTATACAATTATCTTGCTGCACAAGAAAAATCAAATCAAAAAGGGAAAAAAGAAAAAAAAATAAAATGCAAGCAAAGAACAAAAAGAGTGAAAATGCTATGTTGTGATCCATACTCAGTCCCCACAATCCTCTTATCTTGTAAATGGCTCTCTTCAGAACAAGATCATTGAAACTGACTTGAATCATCTCATTGTTAAAAAGAACCACAGATCAGAATTGATCATCATATAATATTTTTGTTGCCGTGTATAATGATCTCCTGGTTCTGCTCATTTCACTTAGCATCAGTTCATGTAAGTCTCTCCAGGACTCTCTAATCATCCTGCTAATTGTTTCTTGTAGAATAATATTCCATAACATTCATATATCATAACTTATTTAGTCATTCTCCAACTGATGGGCATCCACTCAGTTTCTAGTTCCTTGCCACTACAAAGAGGGCTGCCACAAACATTTTTGCACATGTGGGTCCCTTTCCCTCCTTTGAGATCTCTTTGGGTTATAAGCCCAGTAGAAATACTGCTGGATCAAAGGGTATGCACAGTTTGATAACTTTTTGGGCATAGTGAAAGCTAGAAAGCTAGAAAGCATTGCTTTCTAGAATGGCTGGATCCATTCACAATTCCATCAACAATGTATTAATGTTCCAGTTTTCCCATATCCCTTCCAATATTCATCATTATTTTTTCCTGTCATCTTAGACAATCTGAAAGGTGTGTAGTGGTACCTCAGCATTGTCTTAATTTGCACTCTGATCAATAGTTATTTAAAGCTCCTTTTTCATATGGTTTCAATTTCTTCATCTGAAAATTGTTCATAACCTTTGACGATTTATCAATTGCAGAATGGTTTGAATTCTTATAAATTTGAGTCAATTTTCTATATATTTTAGAAATGAGGTCTTTATTAGAACCTTTGAATGTAAAAATATTTTCCCAGTTTATTACTCCCCTTCTTATCTACAACAAGCATTTATTAAGTTCCTACTATGTATACTATACTGTGCTTGGTACTGGGGACACAAAGTCAAAAAAAGAGAAAGTTCCTGCTTTAAAGAGACATATATTCTATGGAGGACACAACATATACATATATAAATATGTAACATATTTTCATATAAATACACATGTACATGAATATATATGCACATAATACAAGGTAATTAATTGGGTCTACAGCCCAAAGACATTATTAAAAAAGTGAAAAGTACCTATGTGTACAAAAATGTAGCAGCTCTTTTTGTAGTGGCAAAAAATTGGAAATTGAGTAATGCCCATCAATTGGGGAATGGCTGGATAAGTTATGGCATGTGAATGTAATGGAATATTATTGCTCTATAAGAAATGATGAGCAGAATGATTCCAGTAAATGCTGGAAATTCTTATATGAACTTATTACAAATGAAATGAACAGAACTAGGAAAACATTGTATATGGTAACAGCAAAATTGTGTGATCAACTGTGATAGATTTAGTTCTGCTCAGCAATACAGTGATCCAAGGCAGTTCCAACCTCATCCAGAGAAAGAACTATGGCACCTGAACATAGATTGAAGCATAATATTTTCATCTTTTTATTTTGTTTTGTCTTTTTCTTTCTTGTGGTTTTTTCCTTTTATTCTGATTTTTCCCCCCTAACCTGACATATAAAAGGGAAGGGAAGGGAAGGAAAGGAAAGGAAAGAGAAGGGAAAGGAAGAGAAGATAAAGGAAAAGAAGGGAAAGGAAGGAAAGGGGAGAGAAGGAGGGGGGAGAGGAGGGGAAGAAAAGGAAGGGAGGGAAAGGAAAGGGAGAGAAAAAAATACAAGGTAGTTAGACAAAATAAGAAAGGAAAGCACAAGTAGCTGTAGAAATAAGTAAAGGTTTGTGCATTGAAGGTGATGCTTGAGCTCAATCTTTTAAGGAAGGGATTCTATGAGGCAGAGTTGAAGAGGGAGTGAACTTCAGCCATGAGGGATCACCAATAGAAAGTCAAAAAGATAGGAAATAGAATCTGAAAAACAGAGAGAAACTGGCCTATAAAGTACAGGAAGAGGAGGATGAAGGGAGGAAACATAGATTGAAGCTAGCCTGTGAAGGGCTTTAAAAGGCAAGAAGAATTTATATTTTTTTCTAGGGTAATAGAAAACCATTTGAGGTGATAAGGTAGGGAAGTGATGTGGTCACAAGAAAAAATCATTGTGAAAGATGATTTTAAGTGAGAAAAGACTTAAGTTAGGGAGAACAATTAAGAGTCAATTGCAATAATTCAGCCAATAGGTAATGAGGACCTGAACTAATTTGGTAGTTTTATGAGTAGTGAGAAATGGTCAGCCACAATGGATATTACAGAGATAGAAATGGTGAAACTTGACAGCTGACTGGCTATGTGGTATGAGAAAGGGTAAGAAGTCAAGGATAATGCCAAGGTTATAAACCTTGGATACTGGAAAAATGGTGGCTTTAATAACAGAAATAAAGAAGTTTGCAGAGAAGTAGCTTTGAGAGGAAGAATTATATGTTCTGTTTTGGACATATGAATTTGAGATGTCTATGGGACATCCAGGAATACACTTAATGAGCTAGAGAGAGAACCAGAGGTTAAGCAAAAATCTTTGAATTCCTTAACTTCAATTCTAAGCATAACTATGGGACAAATGGATCATTAAAATTATTTGAAGCTGTTTTCCATATTTATCTAGGTTAGGGGAATTAACAAAAGGAAAGGGAAGATTACATTCTGGTGAATGATTTTTTTTTTTAAATGGGGAATGAATTTTTTTTAACCATAGGGATAACACATATCACACAAATATACCTTTGATATACATATGTATATATATGTTTATATTTCTCCAATTAAAGTCTACAAATACAAATACATTTACATTTATGAAATTCTGTAAAGTAGTACAGCATTAGACATATCTATCTAAATAGGAATATATCTTATATTTAAGACACAAATGTAACTGAATTTTGTTTCTAAAGAAATCAAAGAATCCCAAATCCTCCCATGGTGTTATAGAGTTCTTCTGTGAAGATTAGGAAAACATGGACAAAAATCACAGCATGAAGAAGCTTTGGAGTTTTTGTGACTTACTAGAGGACATACTTTACTCATTCCAATGAAATTGTGGATAAAACCCAAGTACTGAAAAGTGTTCATTTAACTTAAGGTGAATCTGAATGGGTTTGTTGCCTTAATTTAGAGATTAAGATTTGCATGCTTAAAAGAGTATAATAATTGGATTTTTATCAGCATAAAAATGCTTTTAATTATAACAATAGTACAATCAGGCTTCATTTGTCCAATATCATTGTCTTGTTTTTTCTGTGCTTGCCTCTGGATTTTGTTCTGTTCATGTTTTTATATTTTTAAATGTTGAAACAACCCTCTTTTCATTAGTATTGCTAACCTCTACCAAACAAAAACCAAGAAAAAAGAAAAAACTTCATAATAAATAACTGTATTCCATCAAAATTAGTCATTGACCAAAAATATGTCTCTTTCTGCACCTTGAATCTTTGTCAGGAAGTGGGTAACATAGGTATTCTGGAGACTGCTCTGATCAGGGGAAGACAATTATTTCTATTGTGGTTTCCATGACCTGAGTGTACTGTTGATGGCTTGTTTTCAAGTTTTTCAAGTAGCTGTTCTAGTGTTAAGGGAGCTACCCCATTGTTTAAAGTTCAAGGATCTGAAATCTTACTTTTAGGGGCTAGTAGAATGGAGAAGAATCTTGTTCAAGCCTTTATCACTGAACTACAGAAATAGACTCTTACTTTATCTCCCTGCTGCCAATCTCTCTTCTTTCCAATTCATCCATCACACAGCTGCCAAAATAATTTTCCTAATTCACAAGTCTAAACATGTCAATCTTTAAATAAATAAAAAACAAAATAACAAAATAAAATTTAATAGCTCTCTGTTGCATTTAGAATGCTTATACAAATTGTGTATATTGACATTTAACTCCAACCCAACCAAGCTTTATTTCCTATTATTCTCCTTCATAGACTGTTTCAGGAAAACTGGACTATTAGCTATTCCTAACACTCCCATCTTTTACTTCCATTCATTTGCACAAATTGTCCCCTATGACTAGAATACATCCTGGTCTTGCCTTTGTCACTTCTTAGAATCCTTATTTTCCATCAAGGCTTAGCTTTGTTGTTGCCTCCTCTGGGATTCCTTGATCCCACCAGTTGTGAATGCTCTTTGCCACCTCTAATCACTATATATTGTACAAATCTGTGCACATGGCATATCATGCCTGGAGAATTTACATTCTCTAGGAGAGAAAAAGGTTTGGGTTTGTTTTGGATTTTTTTTTGGGGGGGGGGGGAGAAGGAGGACAGGGGATTGTCTTTATATCCCCAGTCTAGTGCTTTAGACATATGCTTAATTAATATTTGTTAAATTGAAATTAATTGAATTGAACTCAAAGCTACTGTGTCTGTCAGCGAGCAAACTCCCAAGACCTACTATTTCTAACCCTCTGTCCATTATGACTGAATTGAAGAAGAAATGCCTTGGGGGTGGAGAGAAAAATAAGGTGGCAGTGAGCTTAATTTTACACATAATTATAAATCAATAGGCTCAAGCCTCAGGGCTTGGGAATAGTTACTCTGCTCTTCTCTATGGAGTCAAGTTCATTAACACTATGACAGCTATTTTCTTTACTTGGATTCAATTCCATTTAACAACATTTAATGAATTCTCACTGTACATGTGGCTCTGTCCTGAAGGCCTTTTTCACTTTCTTCAGGCCTTTCTATTTTCCAGATGGTTGAAACTGTCCAAAATCTAATGACCAGAAAAGTGAAATGAAACTTTAATCCTTATATTTACATGCTACTTTCAAAGCATTTTTTCCCATAAATATACTGTTTGAAGGAGGGAAAAAAGTGAAACCAAACAAATTATTTGCCTTCACATGTGTGAACTTACAGAACAACGAATTACATATATGCCCAATTTTCTTGGCTCATTAAATAATAACAAAAAAAAATACTCCTCAAACTATTTAAGATGCGAGAGCAAGTCTAGAATTAAAGGAAAACTAAATGCAATTGCAAGTGATATGATATAGCAGAAAGAGTGCTAGATTTGGAGCTAAGATCTGGATTTGAAACCAGATTCTGCTGGTGAAACTTTGGAAACTTCTTTGGGCTTCACTTTCCTATTTTTGTAAAATGAGAAGATTTTATTAATGACCTCTAATTAATGACCTTTTGATTCTATGTTTCCATAATATAATTTTTATTGTTAAATAGCCAAGTTCTAATTTGATAGTCAAGCCTCATCTTAGGCTATCTTGGAAAGTTTGCTGATTGTAACTTACCTTCTACAATTCAAGAAATCACATTTTTACACATACTTCTTATGTAAATGAATCTTTAAGTTATGTCTCCATTGTATAAAACAAGACATTTAGTCAGAAAATTACAAAATATGTTTTTTTTAATCCATAAAATTGCCTCCATTGATAATTGAAGATTTAATATGTAATGATGTGATAAATTATGTTTCTGAGAGGGATGATTTGGGATTACATATTTACCAACTATGTATAATGTCATTTTATAACTATCATTCTTACTCTTCAGTAAATGGAATAATTACAAAAAGAAGATAGAAGAAAACAGTACAATACAGATGTAATTATTGATAAAAGGTATCATTAAATAATTTGACTACCAATTTCCCAAAATTACCATGTAGGTTTTAGTGAAATTATGTAAATCAGCAGGCTTAAACTTTCTTCTTATGAAGAATATTGGAACTTGGTGTGAAAGGATTTACTTTTAAATTACTCAAGTTATGTTCTGAATTTTTATTAACTTTTGTGCATCAAAAAAAAAAGCTGACTGAATTTTGGAAAAGTTAAGTATAATTTTGGGGAAGCAAATATAATTCTTTGAGAATTGTTGCTATGCATTCACTCAGTCTTGTTCAACTCTTGGCAATTCCATGATCCTAGGACACCAGGCCCTTCCTCTATATCCTAAAGTCTGTCCAAGCTTATGTTTATGAGATTATCCTGCCATGCTCTTTTCCTTTTGCCTTCAATCTTTCCCAATGTCAGGATTTTTGGTAATAAGTTCTGCCTTCTCATTATGTAGCCAAAATATTTAAGTTTCAGTTTCAACATTTGTTTTTCCAGTGAATGACCTGAATTAATTTCTTTAAGTCTTTACTGATTTGATCTCTTTGCTACACAAGGAACTCTCAAAAGTTTTCTCTAGCACCACAATTTGAAAGTCTTGATTCTGTCATACTCATACGCACTTTCTTACAGTCCAACTCTCACAACCATACATAAGTACTGGAAAAAAAATCATAGCTTTGATTATATGGACCTTTGTCAACAAAGTTATATCCCTGCTTTTTAGTATGTTGTCCAGACTTGCCATACTTTTCCTTCCAAGGAGCAATCCCTTGAGTGTAGGGATTGCTTCATTCTTTGTATTTGTATTTCTAGTTTCTTGTATACTACCTGGCCCACTTTAGGTAAGTATTAAATGCTTATTGATTGATTGGTTATTCAGTCACATAAGAAAGGATATAACAGTGATACAATAGTCAAAGCATTGATTCTAGAGTCAGAGAAACTGGATTCAAATTTCACCTTTAATAATTGATGAGGTTCTCAGTAACTGGGTGCGATTGGCAGAAAGGAACTGGACCATTGATAGAATTGTTCCCTGGGGTAGGCAGAGAAAAGGCTCTGAGAGAAATCAGGTTAGCCTTGTGGTCCCCTCCTCTTTGAAGGTCCCCACCCTGTGGAGGTCCCCACCTTGATGTGTCCAGCCAAGAAATCCAAGTTATGTCAAACCCCTGAAGTTGTTTCCCCTATAAATCTGTCCATAGGTAACACCATCTTTGTTGACTCGCTCTTGGATTTATAGCCTACCATGGTACTTTGCCTTAGTTTTTCCCTACATCCCTCCCTATACCATGAGGTTCTTCTCCTCTCATCCCCTCAGTATGCCTTATGGTATCTCTCCCCTTACCCCACCCTGCCTTATGGTGCCTTTTCTCCTTCTTATAGCTAACTAACTCACGGTGCTGACAGCTAAGGGCATGCTCCAACCTTATGGAGTATTTCTCTTCTCCCAGCTAATTGTGAGTTCAATTAAGGAACTTGTC
Source organism: Sarcophilus harrisii (assembly GCF_902635505.1). Classification (NCBI taxonomy): domain Eukaryota; kingdom Metazoa; phylum Chordata; class Mammalia; order Dasyuromorphia; family Dasyuridae; genus Sarcophilus; species Sarcophilus harrisii. The sequence goes on along the minus strand of NC_045429.1, from coordinate 182,354,855 downwards.
TTTTTCGTCATTAATTATTAAAACCCCTTGCTATGTGCTCTCTCAATTCTATTTCATATTTACCACTCCTGGTATCTATTGTAGACCTTCATTTTGTCTGTAACCTCTCCTAAATAAACCTATCTTTTGCCAAAGAAAATTTTGCCATTATGAATTCTTCACATGGCCGAACCCCAACATTTGATGCTTTTCCTAAATCACATCATTTGGTGCCTGAGCCTACCACATCAATAGTCATTCTCTATATGAATTGGGGTAAATCATTTTATTTTCTGCACCTAATTTTCCTCATCTATAAATCAAGACATTTTAATTGATGTTCTCTGAGATCCTTTCTAACCCTAGATCTCTGAGCATAGGGTACTATAAATACATGCAGCCCACTGAAGCTAATATTAAATACAAAGATTCCTCTTAGCTTTGGCTTCCATATAAAATCAGTTTTCCATAGCTGTAATGGGCTGAAGCTGAGCAGATGCACTGAGGTCCAGTCTGAGCACTTATGGCTAATTACCAATTGGACAATACTCTATTAATATATGCTTGGAGAAAGAATGGCCCCACCCACTCTCTGTGCAAGTTTGATGTATTGTAGAAGAGATTGGGTAGAGGATTTGGTGGGTGGAATGTGAGAGCCAGAGGCACTGTTGTCCAGATTCATGTCATGATTGCTCTCACTTCGTATTGTAACAGCTGATTGACCTATGCTCACTATCTATATAAATGGCATACCATTAGAAGGATTGGCAGACACTGGTGCAGATTGTACCAAATAAATTAGAAGTGTCAACTGGCCCAATCCCTGGCCAAAGATTAAAGCAGACACCTACATGTCTGGTGTAGGAGGATCAATAGCAGTTGAAGTTAGTGCTGCCCCTATGAGATGGCCTTTTGAAGGCAAAACAGGAGTTTTTACTCCTTTTATAGTTGAAAAAATCCCCATCAATCTGTGGGGAAGAGACATTTTAAACAATTAAGGTTAAAAATGAGTACTTTGGTTTTTTAGGCAGGGCTGCTGTTGAAGGCCTGACAGCACTTTCCCCTGTTCCTATCCAACGGAAAACTGATACACCAGTGTGGATAGAACAGTGGCCCTTAGGTAGCGATAAAATTCAGGCCTTATTAAATATAATACAGGAGCAACTTGACCAAGGACACTTACAATCTTCTCTAAGTCCTTGGAATTCCCCAGTATTTGTTGTAAAAAAGAAATCTGGAAAATGGAGGATGTTGACTGATTTAAGAAAGGTAAATGAACAGATGGAAACTATGGGAACTTTTCAGCTTGGACTTCCATCTCCTACTCAATTGCCTAGAGAATGGCCTCTTTGGGTTATAGACATTAAGGATTGTTTCTATTCTATCCCTCTGGATAAGGAGGATATGAAAAAATTTGTCTTTTCAGTGCCCAGTGTTAACTTAGCTGAGCCTTATAAAAGATATGAATGGACAGTTTTGCCACAGGGAATGGAAAAACAGCCCTACTATGTGTCAAATGTATGTTGCTGCTGCTCTTACTCCAATAAGAAAAGCATTTCCAAAAGTAATGTTATTACATTATATGGGTGATATATTGGGATATGCACCTCAGGAACAAATGTTAGAAGCATGTCTACAAAAGATCATAGAAACACTAAGGAACTACAAATTGCATATAGCTCCAGAAAAAAATTCAAAGACATGTTCCTTTTCAATATTTAGGATATGAAGTATACCCTAAGGTTCTTACAGTACAAAAACTGTCCTTAAGAACAGAGAAACTAAACACCTTAAATGACTTTCAGAAATTGATAGGAGATATCCAATGGATATGACCAGTGTTAGGCTTGACTACCTATCAATTGCAACCATTATATGACATTTTAAGGGGAGACAGTGCTTTAAATTCACCACGCCAGCTTACAAAAGAAGCTCAAAAGGCTTTGAGAAAAGTTGAACTGGCTTTATCCAATGTGGTTTAAAGAGTTATTTAAAACCTTTGGAAAATATCAGTTTTTGCTGCACAAGAGGCACCCAGAGTAGTCCTTCATCAAGGAGACAGTGTGATAGAGTGGGTGAACCTCCCAGCACAACCAGAACAAAGCCTTACTCATTACCCAGTGCTTGTGGCTAGAATTTTATTAAAGGCCATTAAGTAAGCAGTATAATTATCTGGGATAAGAGCTGACAAGATATACACCTTTTATACTAATGCACAAATTAATGTATGCTGTGAAACCATCCCAGAGTGGCAAATTTTATTAGCCATGGTTCCAAATTTTATACATGGCACTCCATTAAAAATAACCAGACTATTACATAATTAGAGATAGTTTCTTGAAAAGAAGGTTTCTAAAGTTCCTCTTAAAGGACCAACTATCTTTACAGATGCATCCAAACATAATATTTGCACTGTATACTCTCATGACTTAACTTTAAAGAGATAGTCAGAACTCCTTTTCAGTCCACTCAGAAGAATGAATTGTATGCAATCATTCTAGCTTTTACTTATTATCCAGGAGATATAAATATAATATCTGATTTGGCCTATTCAGTAGGTATGGTACAAAGAATTGCCACAGCCCAAATAAAATTTGTAGCCTCTAATATATATCAGCTCTTTAAGAAACTTCAAGAGCAAGTGAGAAAGCATCCAGATAAGTTCTATATATTGCATGTCCATTCTCATAGTGGACTTCCAGGTCCTATTTTTGATGGTATTTCAAAGGCAGATAGCCTTCTAACCATGTTGGCCAATACTCCTTTATTTCAAGAAGCCCAAAAATATCATTTTAAATATCATCAGGCTGCTCGAGCTTTATGTTTACAATTTGGAATAACAAGAGAGGAAGCTAGGAGCATAGTAAAAGCCTGTATAGCTTGCCTTCCTTTCCATGCTCCTACACAACCTCCAGGGAAGAACCCTCGTGGTTTGAGATCCAATGAAATCTGGCAAATGGATGTGACCCATTATAAACCTTTTGGTCGTCTATCTTTTATCCATGTTGTGGTAGACACCTTTTCGGGATTCACTTTTGCAATACCAGCAGCAAAAGAAATAGCCTGAGTGGTCACTGAATTCCTCACACAAGAATTTGCCATTATGGGTGTGCCACAAACAATAAAAACAGACAATGGTCCTGCTTATACTTCGAAACATTTTGCACACTTTTGTGCACAGTATAAGATTTTACACACTACTGGCATACCTTTTAATCCTCAAGGACAGGCAATAGTAGAGAGGAGAAACAGAGACATTAAGATGCTCCTCCAAAAACAAAAGAAAGGGGGAGCCACAGGTAACCCTAGAGAACTTCTAAATCTAGACCTTTATACTATTAACTTCTTGATTTTTGACAAAGATGCACTTGGCTCCGCCAGACAGGTTTTATAACACACCAGAAGGGCAATGTCCAGTGGCGGGTGGTTCCACTATCTTTAGATAATCACCAGGTGATGTGGAGAGACCCAGAAAATGGTGAATGGAAAGGACAAGAGAGGTTAACTGCTTGAGGAAGAGGGTTTGCTTGTATCTCTACAGGTGGAGAAGAAATCAGATAGGTGCCAACGAGCCGTATTCGTCTTGTTCATCAGAGAGAGATGGAGCAGACCCTTGAAATGAAGGAGAAGACCAAAGAAACATTGGGTGGTTCTGTCTCTGACTGTGCCCACCACTGAAAGAGCCTGGCAGTTATGGCGTTTGACTCAAAAATTGTTGGACTTCAAAATCCTCAGGAATCATTGGATTCTCTGAGACATGATAAGACTGTTGTAGGACTTGAAAGCCCTCAGGAAAAATTGGATTTTCTGAGAAATGATAAGATTGTTGAAGGACTTCAAAATCTGCTGGAATCATTGGATTCCCTAACACATAAAAAGACTGTTGCAGGACTTCAAAAACTTGGGGGGATGATTGGATTCCCTGGCACATGAAGCAATGGACAATAGATAGACTTTGGACTATCTCTTGGCTGCTGAAGAAGGCGTATTTGTGACTGTTGTTTACATACCTTCCTTCTAGTACTTCTGGAAATCTTTTACAACACCATGTTGAATCATATTGTTTGTTATATCACTACTTGCATGTACAATTCATGTTTATTACATCACATTGAGCCTGCACTGGCTGTGGGGAGAGTCACCACTAATAGCCTCTGCATTATTGCTATATGCTTGTGTAATACCTCCCATGCTGATGGGTTTGTGCATACCTGTTTCTAATAAGACCCTTCAGCCCAGAAACCTGCTAGCAATCCTCACTCCCCTTTGGTGCTTTTCATCTCCCTTCCTGAGAAGTCGGTAGGCGGGGAGGGGATGGATGATCACCTCCTTTTTGATGTGTTCACTTCCTTTCCTGAGAGGTCAGGGATGGTGTGACCACCTGTGTTCTAAAACAACAGAAAGTGGGAGATATAATGGGCTGAAGCTGAGCAGATGCACTGAGAGCCAGTCCCAGCACTTATGGCTAATTCCCAATTGGACAATACTCTATTAATACATTCTTGGAGAAAGAATGGCCCTGCCCACTCTCTGTGCAAATTTGATGTGTTGTAGAGGTGATTGGGTAGAGGATTTGGTGGGTGGAGTGTGAGAGCCAGAGGCACTGCTGGCTGGATTCCTGTTGTGATTACTCTCACATCTTATCACCATTCCCCTTCATCTCCATAAAGAATAAAGATCGAGGACTTTTGCTTATCCTGACTCTGGCTGATTTTAAAATACCCTGGATGCTAAATGCGGTCATCACACATAGCCATCCCCTTCAAACCATTCAAAATATCTTATGAGCATTCTACTATCCTCTAAAATAACGGTTTGGCATTTTTACAGTTAAAGGTTCTGATAAAGGTCTCATTTCCAAAATATATAGAGAATTGGCTCTAATTTATAAGCAATCAAGCCATTCTCCAACTGATAAATGGTTAAAGGATATGAACAGATAATTTTAGGAGGATGACATTGAAACTATTTCTACTCATATGAAAAGGTGTTCCAAATCATTATTAATCAGAGAAATGCAAATTAAGATAACTCTGAGATATCACTACACATCTGTCAGATTGGCTAAGATAAGATGACAGGAAAACAGAATGATGAATGTTGGAGGGGATGTGAGAAAACTGGGACACTGATGCATTGTTGGTGGAATTGTGAACAGATCCAACCATTTGGAGAACAATTTGGAACTATACTCGAAAAGTTATCAAACTGTGCATACCCTTTGATCCAACAGTGTTACTACTGGGCTTACATCCCAAAGAGATCTTAAAGAAGGGAAAGGGACCTGTATGTGCAAGAATGTTTGTGACAGTCCTCTTTGTAGTGACCAGAAACTGGAAATTGAATGGATGCCCATCAATTGGAGAATGAGTAAATTGTGGTATATGAATGTTATGGAATATTATTTTTCTATAAGAAATAATCAGCAGGATGAATACAAAGCAGCTTGGAGAGACTTACATGAATTGATGCTAAGTGAAATGAGCAGAACCAGGAGATCATTATACATTTCAACAACAATATTATACGAGGATCAATTTTGATGGAAGTGGCTATCTTCGGCAATGAGAGGATCCAAATCAGTTCCAATTGATCAGTGATGAATAGAACCAGCTACACCCAGAGAAAGATCACTGGGAAATGAGTGTGGCCCACAACATAACATTTATACTTTCTGTTATTGTTTGCTTGCTTTTTGTTTTTCTTCCTTATTTTTTAACCTTCTTTCTAAATTCGATTTTTCTTGTGCAACAAGATAACTGTGTAAATATGTACACATATATTGTATTTAACATATACTTTAACATGTTTAACATGTATGAAACTGCCTGCCATCTAGGGGAGGGGATGGAGGGAAGGAGGGGAAAAGTTGGAACAGAAGTTTTTGCAAGGGTCAATGTTGAAAAATTACCCATGCATATGTTTTGTCAATAAAAAACTATAATAATAAAAAAGATAAGAGAAAAAAATAAATAAAATAATGGTTTGAGGAAAGTTCCTTATGGCACAGTGGACAAAGGTTTTATTACCAATTATTCGTGTGGAATGAAGCTCAGGCTTGTAAAATGATTTTCATGCTTATTAGCAAAATAGCCAAGTGGCTATTTTGAATAGTCATTCTGCTCCAGACCTATTTCATGAACCCAGAGTCAGGTCACAGAATCACAGATATGTAGCTGGAAAGGACCTCACAACTCATTTTATCTAATTCTCTCACTTCATTTATGGGGAAACTAAGAACTAAAGAGATTAAATGACTTTTCCATGGTCACATAAATATTAAATGGCATAGCCAGGATTTGAACCTTTAGTGCCTTTGTGCCACCAAGTTTTCCTCAGAAACTTAAGTGCCAGGAGCAATTAGGTGATATAGTATATAGAACCCAGGTCCCAGAGTCAGGAGGACCCGAGTTCAAACCCTGCCTCATATACTTACTAGTGGTATGACTCTGAGCAAGTTACTGGATCCTTATTGCCTCAAAAAGCAAAGTAAACAGAAGAAACTTAAGCTATATTGCTAACTAAACAATGAGTTTTATCTGAATGTTAAACCATTTTCAAATATGGATTCGTTCAATAGAATTGGCAATTAACTATGCCCAAAAGAGTTTTTAGAAGAAACTACTAACATATGATAGTTTTAAATAAAAATGCTATTACCTGAAAGTGACAATAATTGCCTGTAGGCCTATAATCCCATGGGTGTAGATGAGAATTACAGTCTCAAAGTTTTTTGGTCTAGATGAGAGGTACTTAGCCTATGTTTCACGGACCATTTTATGAATCTGGCAAAACCTATGGACTCTTTTCCAGAATGTTTTTAAACACATAAAATGCATAGAATTGTAAAGGAAATCAATTGTATTGAAGTATAGTTATTAAAATATTTTAAAAATCAAGTTCACAAATCTCATTTTGTGAGCTCCTAGTTTAGGTCATGAAGAATTAAGCATCATGAGCAAAACAACAGCATGCTTAGGAGACTTGCTGACTTTTAGAGCAGGCTCACTCAGAATGACACTCACTTTGTAGGTATCCATTTGCATGCTAAGCAGGAGGCACGATGTAGAAATCTAGTCAATGTAGGAAGGGCACATTTTTCTAGATTGGTATATAGCCAGTTTTGTTTTATTAAGACTTGATGCAGTATGGCACCATGGAAAGGGCAAGGATTTGAAATCAGAGAACCTAGTTCAAATCCTCACTCTGTGACCTTTGCCAAATCATTCAACCTCACTGTATTTTAATTTCCTTCTCTCTAAAATAAAGGGGTTAGACTCAATGATTTCTAAGATGTCTTCTTGATTTAAGTCCATGATCTACTTTCTCTTCTTTAACTTACTTTTCCACCATTTACAATCTTGCTTCTAGCCTAATCATTTAGCTGAAACTGCCTTCTTCAAAGTTAATCAATGATCTCTTAAATCACCATATTTGATGATCTTTTCTTAGTCCTCATCCTCTTTTTTACCTGTATGCTGCATTTAACCACTCTTTCCTCCTCAGTGGGTCAGACCAGGGCTTCTTAAACTTTTTCCAACAACCCCTTTTTGCCTCAGAAATGATGTGACCCCAAGGTATATAGGTATGCAAATCAAATGTTTACTGACAATAAACTATAAAGAAATTTATTTTAAAGCAATTCTTTAGTATGTATGCAATTTTACCATTTATTAAAGATGAAAGCAAATTTGCTATTAATGATATGGATGTGTTTGCTTTTTTAACATAAAGAATTAAATCTTGGTGAAATTTTAATATCTTTCATTGTTGTCACATTTTTCATGACTCTCACATTCAGTTACAGCACTTCATATAGAAGTAAAAACTACATTTTAAGAAGTTTTAGGTTAGACATTTTGGTTAGACTCCTACTTGATTGCCCCTTCTCAGTCTCCTTTGCTGGCTCATCATCACACTCTTTAATTGAGGGTGTACCCTGAGATTCAGTCCTGAGTCTTCTTTACTTCTCCCTTTATATTCTCCCTCTAGGTAAGCTCAACAGCTGCCCTGAGTTTAATGATAGGGAGTCACTAGAGTCAGACCTGTGTTTTAGAAAAATCATTTGGGAAATATGTTTAAAAGAATTGTATACGTTTAACCTATATGAGATTACTTGCCGTCTTAGAGAGGGGGTAAGTAAGGGAGGGAGGAAGAAACATTTGGAACAGAATATCTTACAAAAAAATCAATGTTGGAAATTATCCTTATGAGTATTTGGAAAAATAAAATACTATTGAGAAAAAAAAAGTCATTTGGTCACTGAATGGAGGATGGAATGGAGTGAGGAGACACTTGGGCCAGGGAGACGAACCAGTAAGCTATCACTATAGTCTAGACATGAGGAGATGAGGACCTAAACCAAGATAGTAGTAGTATCAGAAAAGAGAAGGGAGTATATTGAAGAGATATGGGGGGGCGGGAAGTAAAACCATGGGGACAGATTGAACATGATAGGTGAGAGAGTAAGGATTTGAAAAGGACTTGAGGTTTTAAGCTTAAAGGACTGGGAAAATGGTGGTACTCTTAACAGAAATAAGGAAGTTTGGAAGGGGGAGAATTTAGGGGAATATGATGGGTTTGATTTTGGAGTGATTGTTTAAAATGTCTACAACACATCTGATTTGAGACATCCATTATATCTAATTGGAAAATGGAGGTCAGTAAATGTTAGGATTAGATAAACAGATTAGAGAACCATAAACATAGAGATAATAATTGAATTGATGGGAGTTGGTGAGACTATCAAATGGAACATTATAGAAGGGAGGAGGGCTCAGGACAGAGTGGGGGGATGAGAGGGATGGAGGAACACCTACAGTTTGCAAGAATGTCCTAGATGAAAATCCGGCAAAGAGAAGGATATGTAAGAAAGATATGTAGAAGGAGAAACAGGAGAAAGTCTTGTCCCAAAAACTGAGAGGAAAGAGAACATCAAGGAGAAGGAGGGTGATTTATGGCATCAAAAGTTGTAGAGAAGTCAAGAAAAATGAAGATTAGGAAAAGGCCATTGGATTTGACAATTAAGAGATCATTGATAAATTTAGAGAGAACAGCTTCAGTTGAATGATGAAATCAGGAGTTAGACTGTAGAGTGTTGTTATTTGTCCTTCATTCTCTAAGAGGACCAATGATATCAGGAAGGCGTTGCCATGATTTGCAACAACAACAACAAAAAAAATTGGATTTAAGTGAGACAGAGTTGTACAAAATCATAAGTTCTCTCTTTCTCTCTCTTTCAGAATAGTGGAGTCCAATGGCAAGATATGGATCAGGATGATCTAGAGAGATAAGAAAGTGAAAAGAAGAAATGAGGGTATTTATTTTAGATGGCCTTCTCAGGGAATGTTGCTTCAAAAGGAAAGAGAGATATGGGACAACAGCAGAAGTGAAAGGATCAAATGAGGGTTTTTTGAGAACCTGAAACAAGTGATCATGTAGGCAGTAGAGAAGGAGACAATAGAAGGACAAAATAAAGATATGGATTACGTGAACTTCAAAGGAATAGAGGATATAAGAAATGGTGATGGGGGAGATCCTGGAAGTGTCAACAATGAGACAGTATTCCAATTCCCTCACTTTGACCAATGAGTTGGGAAAATGAATGAAAGTGCAGCCATTGCTGGAAAGAGCATCCAGAGAGATTGTGTCATCAGGAGAAAACGGGGATTCAGTAGGAGCCAAAAAATGTAAAGAGTGTGAATGGAAAAGATTTAAGATGAAAACAAGTTTATTGCCTATGAAGCAAGCATTTTAAAGGGTACAACTGAATGATAACTCATCAGATATGAGTTTCATGTTCAGGATTATGTTTAACTAGATGACCTCTGAGATCCATTCTAATTTTAAGACTTTAATTTTTCAAAAGAAATCAAATTCTCTGCCCTCTTCTTTTTTTAACAAATAGCATAGGTCCCTATAAGAGAGATAGAAGATTTAATAAACCCAAGTTCTAAGAATAAATTATAGTTTGAATCAGTTCTCTGATGCAATTTCATGACCAGTGAAGTAGAAAGATACCTATCTGCAGTTGTTAAGAAATTTTTCAGTAGTTGGCTTGGTTTTCCTCTTCGTGTTAGCATTGACCATCTCCTTAGGTGATGACTGCTCACAGTGCCATCTGCAGAAGCTAAGACTGAAGCAGATAGCCTGAGCATTTTCATTAATTTTTCATGCTGAACCCATGATTTAATTTCCTGAACAATGAAGAAAAAAGAATATTTCTTGGCAACTCCCAATACCAGTGATTAGGTCCTCATTTTGGGGAGGCTAGTAGACTAAAGGGAGTTATTCTGTCCAAAGCTCCTCTGTTCTTTTCTTCATTTAAACTCAGGTAATGATCCTCAATAATAAAGAGAGGAAACCAAAAATACTTACAGAACCCATTAGACTTACTAGACTTTTCTCACAACCAAAAGATTATTTTAAACTTAAATACAAACTTAAGAAAAGAAAAAAAAATGTTACCACATACACAGCAGAATATCAGAGCATATTCAAAATTATTAAGCAATAAATTTCCATTTGAAGAAAGCCTATATAATAAATACTTCACTTTATGCTCATAGATGGCCATCTTTGCTTTCTTATAGGTTTTCTTTTATTCTCTTCTATGTACTTTTTATTATTTTTTTCCCTTTCATCATTCCGTCCTCCCAAGAAGGCTATAATTAAGCATGGAAATATCTATGCATACCTTCATACATATACTTAGATATCTATAATCATATATATATATATATATATATATATATATATATACACATGTATAGATTCATACACATATATCTAAGACTATACTGTGCTTATTTCTACTTGTCTTCCATTTGTCTGAAGGTAGACAGTGTCTTTAATAAATACAAGTATTTCCATATTTTTCTGAAACTACTGTCATCATTTCCTATACTACAATAATATTCCAATATACTGTCTAATCATTTTAAATAATCTAAACAATATTGATTAATATGGCTGACATATAGTATAGTTTCCCTATTTTTTCTCTTTTGATTAAATCTATTTTAGCTTTAACTTTGTCTGAAATCATGACTACTATCCCTGCTTTTTTACGTAAAAAGTCTACTGCTGATCTTTATTTTCTGTTTGTGTATATCTCTCATTCTTATAACATTTCCTGAAAGTAACATATTGTTGAATTTAAATTTTTAATCTGCTGTTTCCATTTTATGGGTGACTCCATCCAATTCACATTCTGAGCTATAATTATTTATCTTCCTCTTCCTATTTTGCTCACTTTCCTTCTCAACCTATATCTATCCCTCCTGACTCCTCTTACTTCTTACTTCTGCCTGCTGACTTTCTACCTATTACTTAACCTATGCGGCATCCTTCCTTTATTCCCCTCCCCCCATCCCCTTGTCCCTTTGTTCCTATCTATTGTTCCTTCTTTATACCTTTCCCTTTAATCTACACACTCCTTTATTCTATTCCCTCACTCACTTATATCTTTATAAATGCAGAAGATTTTTATTCCCTTCTAAATGTGTATGTTGTTCTCTCTTTAACCCACATCTGATGTGAGTAGGGTTCTCTCTAAGAATTTATCCCTTATCCTTTCCCCAATTTAAAAGATTTTTATATCCTTCTAGATATGTTGGTATTGTTCCTTCTTTAACCCATTCCTGATGAGAGTAGGATTTCAGACCCTATCAGCCTTGCTCCCCCATCTAATTCCTCTATATCAATTCTTCTTGCACTTCATTTGTTTAATTACTTTTTTATCTTTTTTGTATATGGTTTTGTTTTTTAGAATCGTATCACAATCTGCTCTACCCCAACATTTCTTTTGAACTATCCAACTTCTAATGACAATCTTACACATATGGTTTACATTTCCACACATAAAAAATGAACAATTTGTCTTTACTGAATTTCTTATAATTAGTCTTTGATGTTTACCTTATATTTCCCTTGTATCTTCTATGTCAAATTTTCTATTTAATTCGTATCTTTTTGCAACAAAATGCTTAACTTTGCTGGGTACTGAGTATGACATTTTCAGCCACAAATCCAGTTCTTTTGCTCTTTGATATACAGTATTCCAAGACCTGTGGTTTTTTATTGTATAGCTGTTGCTAGCCTTGCATAATTACAATTTCACAAGATCTAACAGCAGTTCTACTAAAAGATCACAGGTCTTGGAACACTGGGTATCAAAGAGTAAAGACACTTTAATTATGCCTATTGTTTTCTTGCCTCTGCTTAGTTTACTCTGCTTCACTTCATGTGTCTTATCTTCTCTACATTTATCAAATACATCATTATTTATAATGAAGTAATATTCTGTTACATTCATATATATATTCATATGCCAATTTATCCGTTTCCTAATTAAAAAAAGACATCTACTTTGTTTTCTAGTTATTTGTTACTACAAAAAAAATGTTGCTGTAAATATTTTTATGCATATAGGAGATTTCTTCTTAACAAGTACTTCCTTGGGGCAGATCTCTGGATAAAAAGATATGAAAATTTTAGTCATTTTATTTGCATAATTTCAAACTGTTTTCACTGATTCACAGCTTCAACAAAAAGCAAAAGTTCTTAAAACCAGATCAGGTACAGATTTGAATCATAGACTTAGAATCTGATGGGACTTAAGAGATTTAGCACCACACTTAAATGAATTATGAGTTCTATCCATAACATTCTCATTAATATCATTATTTCTCATTCCTTATTCATGTGAGCAACTTCAAACATTGGAAGGTAACTATCTGAGGCAGGTAGAGCATTTAGAGTGTTTTCCAAGAAACAGTTAAATAAATTTCCACATTTTCTATGTGACAGACTCTTGCCTCTGGTACTCTAAAATTCCTATCTAAACTCTATGAGGAAGTGCTACTTGTCAGGAACTTGCCAGGAGAACTGGAATGCTGTGTAACTGAGATAAGACGCAGTTCTCAAGTAGCAGCATTAGAAATACATAGGGAATTCAGCTTTCTACAGTATTCTTGTTGCTTTAGGAGAGTAGGACTCACCTTCCTATTGCCACAGTAAGCTAGAACTTCCATTAGATCTGAGAAGGTCTAGTTTAGTATCTAAGCTTTGGGTATCCCCTCACCATTGAATAATTGCTCATCAGGAAGTCCATATCTATTTTCCAGTATATGAAGCTATAAAGAATGATTTATTAACTTGAACTTCAGACCTGCCATAACAATTATTATGTCATCATTTTCCTCCACTATCAAATCTTTTCTTCTCCGGGCCAAATAATTCCTCTTATTTTAACTTGTCCCTTTATGAAATTATTTCTGGCCAGACTTTTTTTTTATCATTTGGCTGGGCCATCTTTTTCTAGAAAAATGGAGGATCTCAAAGAAGAATGCAAATGCCCTGAGGACTGGAACCTAAGGCACTGATTTCCTCATAATTACTGTAGGAATTGCTAAGGGCTTCTGGTCACAGAAACCATCAAATATTATTTTATATGTTTTCTGTCAATCCATTATAAAGGCAAAAAAATTCTTCCCAGAGAAATAAACAGAAACCAACTATCTTTGGGGGAAAAAAGTTGTAATGAGCAATTTGAATGAGCAAGAGTCATCTAATCTCTGATGAAGAAGTATCAAGAGAAAATGCTTTATTTCAATATAATATTTTGACACATCTAAATTTTGCTTGCCAGAATCAGTGGCATTTATAATGATTTTAGCTAGTGTTCATTGAAGATTTCTTGGGCAGTCCCATAGAAAATGGCTTAGAGATAATCAGCTAATAAGTTATTAGAGTAATTTAAGAGGACAAAAAAAGATAAAGACCCAAACTGGATTTAAGAATGCAGAGATTAGAGGTATTGTAAAGGTAAAAATAACAGGTTATGACAATTCTTTGGAAGTATGGTTGAGAGATAGAGAAGATCAGAATCCAAGATGATGAATCCAGGATCTTGCACAGATGGTAGTGACCTTAATAAAAAGAGAGATTTGAAGGTCAAGTGAGGATCTGAGCTTTAGAGGGCAAAATGAGTTTATAAATATTGTTTGAACTTTTGAGATACCACTTCACACCTCTCAATCTGGTTAAGATGGCAGGAAAAGATAATAACACATGTTAAAAGGTATGTGGGGAAATTGGGTCATTAATACATTTTTGGAGGAATTGTAAACTGATCCAACCATTGTGGAGAACAATTTGAGACTATGTCCAAAAGGCTATTAAAAACTGTGCATACCCTTTGATCCAGCAATATCCCAAAGAAATCATAAAAAATAGAAAAGGATCCATGTGTGCCAAAATGGGTGCAGCAGTCCTTTCTGTAGTGACAAGAAACTGGAAATTAAGTGAATACCCATCAGTTGGGGAACGGCTAAATAAGTTATGGTATATAAATGCAATGCAATGTTATTGTTTTATAAGGAATGATGGGCAGAATGATTTCAGAAAGACATGGAGAGACATAAACTAATGCTAAGTCAAGTGAGTAGAACTAAGAGAATATTGTACCCAGCAACAACAAGATTATGTGATCAATTGTGTTGGACTTGGCTCTTTTCAACACTTAGGAGATTCAGGCTAATTCCAACAGACTTGTGATGGAGAGAGCCATCTGCATCCAGAGAGTGGACTAGGGGGACTGAATGTGGAACACAACATAACATTTTCACCTTTTTTGTTGTTGTTTGCTTGCTTGGTTTTTTAATCTTTCTCATTTTTTTCTCTTTTGATCTGATTTTTCTTATGTAGCATGATAAATGTGGAAATATGATTAGAAGAATTGCACACATTTAACGGTTGCTGTTTGGAGGAGGGGGAAGGGAGAGAAGAGGAGAAAAATTTGGAGCGCAAGGTTTTGCAAGGGTGAATGTTGAAACTATCTTTGCATGTATTTGGGGAAAAAAATTTTAATTATAAAAAATTAATAAGTTTGAAGTACTAAAGGGCCACTCAAAGCTAGGCTTTCAACTAAAAATGCAGGAGTAAAGAACTATATAGAGACTAGGGCTGGAGATAAAAGATTTAGAGAGTCATGAAATGATAACTGAAGTCATGAGAATGAAGTCATTAAGAGATGGATTGGGAAGAAGGGAAGTAAGGAGGAGAATCTATGAGAATATCTTAGGGAATATCCACATTGAAATTGTAGGAGAAATATGAGGTTAAGGAGTCAGCAAAATGGAAATGATAGACAAATCAAGAAAGAAATGAAAAACCATGGAAGCAGAAGAGAAAGTTATTTTCAGCAGTACCTTAAGTATTAGACAATAGTAACAGGGTCAACCAGTAGGGAGCAAAGACTTGCAAGAATGGAATTTTGTGTAGGGGGATGGGCTGGTTAGGAAAGGGGGAAAAGTGCTGATAATAACTTTGCTCCACTGCACAATTTGGCTTAGAGCCTACTTTATCATGATAGTTTTAAAGCCATTCTGTGTGGGTGAAGCAATGTGGTGCAGTATCACATATATTGGATTTGGCATGAGGTCCTCAGGTCAAATCCAACTTCTGCTACTTAAGTACCCCTGTGACCTTGGCAAGTCTCTCCCAGACTCAGTTCCTTATCTGTAAAATGAGAGGGCTAGAGAGTCAGTAAAATTTTTTCAGCTTCAAATGAATGATCATATGAATTAAATAAACATTTATTTAACATTTACTTTGTGTATGCAAAGTAGTTTTGGAGCCAGTGAATCTGAGTCAACAGTTAAATTTTCAGTGTGATCACTGATACCTCAGAAATGAGCAAATAGTCCAAATCAGCGCTTCATTTATTATTTTATTGATGGTCTAGAATTAAGAAAATGAAAAGAAAATGCTAATGAATTAGAGTAAACTTGAAAGTATGTTCTGCTTCTTTTTTTTTCTTTTTTCTGGAAATCTAATTGTTTAACATTTATCAGCGCACTCCTATATATAAAGATAATGGGAGTATACACACACACACACACGCACACACGCACACACCAGCCTTCTTCTTTGGGGCAAATTGAGTTTCTCAATGTGGAGATTCATTGGAGCTGATTCAGAGAGAATCCTGAAGACATATGTAACAAGTATCATAGAAGAACAACAGAAATATTGGAACATGGGGTGAATGGCAGCAACAAATATGTATTTAACACTTATTTTCCTAAGTTGAGAAAAATAAAAAATTCAGATAAAATATGATTTCTGCCTTGATGGAAGTAACACCCAGTCATTTGCCCCCAAAGGGCTTTCCTATGAATTATATAAGCATAAAAATGAAAATAAAATGAATGAATGTTACCATGGTAGTGGATAATCAACAAGGCCTCCATCAGAAAGACAAGGGCTCAAGTTCTTCCTCAGACAAGTCAGTAGGTTTCAAATGGAGTCTTTTCTCTAAGCCTTAAACTTAAATCACTCTGGCTCTCACTGACTGGCCACTAATAGATCTCAACCTAAGCTTCATTTCTGAGTAGGCAAAACATTTCTTACCTAACCTTAATCATGGGTATGGAAATTGCCTCAGACAAACTGGGACCTGGAAAAGCCTTAGAAGGCCAAGGTCTCCCACTATATCTGGGGCCATTTCCAGCCACCCTGATCTATATCTTGCCATAGGACCATCTCAGCAGTGGAAGAGAGAATGAGGCTGGTGAACTTTGCACAGCCCTGCCTCCCTTAAATCCAATTCACCTGCAAGTCAAGACAAACCCTTCTGGTTGATCACTTGCCCTTTCTTTGCATTTTGTGACCCAAATTATTCTCCATCAGTTTGTGGGTCATGATTTTTTAAAATCATAAAACAGTTGTTAAAACCTGAAAAGGATTAGAAAAAGAAAAGACATGTTAAAATAGAACCAGCTTGTTCCTCTTTGAGAACAAAGGACAATCAACAACAATAACAACAACAACAACAACTGGTTGTGTCATTCTAGACAAGACAACAATTCCTGAAGGATCCAAGTAATTCAGTAAAAGAATAAATTGCAGGTGGTTGTTAATCTATAAAGGTAAAAGTACTTTCTTATGTTGATTAAATAATAACTCTAGACTAAACAAAACAAAATACCATAGAACTAAAATAAGAGTGTTTTAAAAGTGTGTATTTCAAGTGCCTAATTCTACTAGTTTTGTCCAGGGGGAGGCTTATTGACTTGGAGAATTACTGTTTGAAAAATAATTTATAATTAAGCCCCTTTGAAGGCTCTTCATTTGAAAACAGCTTCTCCACCAAGAAATGATTCCAATCATCTTAGTTTCAAGATTTGCTCATTCTTTGAATTTTGTGACCCAAACTCTTCTCCATCAGTCTGTGGATCATGATTTTTTTTTAAAGTCATAAAATGCAATTTTTAAAACCTGAAAAGATTTAGGAAAGACACTTTAGGTTAAAGTAGAATCAGGTTGCTCCCAAACAAGCTAAAACGCTCATTAGTATATCTGGCTAAATGCAGGCCTTTCTTTTATTTGTTGTTGTTGTTTGTTTGTTTTGCTGAGGCAATTGGGGTTAAGTGACTTGCCCAGGGTTACACAGCTAAGCTCTGTTAAGTGTCTGAGTCCATAATTGAACTCAGGTCCTCCTGAATTCAGGGCTGGTGCTCTATCCACTGCACCACCTAGCTGCCACTGCAGGTCTTTCTTTCAAACAAGAATGGTAAGGTTAGAAATAACATGCTTTAGTTAGGAAAAGTAGATGAAGTGATTCTTGGATGATGAACAGGATATTAATCTGCAATTACACCTCAGTGCTTTGAAAAAATTGTTATGAACTCAGGTGACATTTCAGGAGAGAAATGAATGGTAAATTATATTTCCATTGTTTAAAATTCTTTTCTGAGAACACATTCTGATCTAACTGCAATTGGTGTCTATATCCTATTACATGTTGTGCCTTTTTACTGAGCTTTATTTAATGTGTACATTTCCCTATATTAATGTCACCTATATTCTAGATGCCTCAGACACTTACTGTTGTGTAGGCAAGTAATTTATTCTATTTGCTTCAGTTTCCTCATTTATAAAATGAGCTGGAGAAGAAAATGGCAAAACCACTTCAGTATCTTTACCAAGAAACTCCAAATGGGAGCACAAAGAGTAAGACATGACTAAAACTTTTTTCTATTAAATAGTTACGTAATATTCCATCATGTTGATATAACAGTTGGCACAGCCAATATTCAATTATTTCCAATTAATCACTATTAAAAATAGCACAGCTGTAAACTTGTATCCATTGGGTACAAACCAGAGAACAAAACACTACAAAGAAAGAGAAATCTTCAACACAAACATTAGCCTCCTTCCACACTTAGCTTACAACATGAAAGGATAAACTTTTTGTTTTGCAAATTTATTCATGCCTATGAAAACACAAATTTCATATACAAATTTAGGATCAGCAACAAGAGAACAGGTCAGAGTTTAGAAATTAGATAAATTGGGGATAAGCAGGAGAGAAAATTTCAGTCCAATTGGATAATGCCTCCCAGATATATTAGTATGTGAGGGTCTGAAGACTAGAAAAAATAGTTAAGTGCAGAAAGGGAGGATCATTGTAGGAACTACCCTGAAAGCCTGGTATAGCCTTGGTTGACAGTATAGTATCACAAGACATGGGTAGAGTAGAACAGTCTGTCAGAGATAGAAGAGCCAATATATCCTGAGATAAGTCAATGAAGAAGGATAGGGTCAATTGCCAAAGAGCAATTTTTGTATATGTAAGGGAATTGGGAGGAGGAGGAGGAGGGAGCCAAGATAAGAGGAGGAAGAAGAGGAGGATGAGGAGTTGGGAGCCAAGATTACCATCAGAAATCCCTGAGTAAGAAAATGATCCCACCTGAAAACTGGTTGATTAAAATTATTTTGGGGCAGCAATCAACAATTTTGGGATTATAGTAGAGAAAGGGTGAACACGGATTTCAAAAGATCATAAATGTAGAATTGGAAAAAAATTCAATGGTCATCTAGCCCAACTCCATTATTTAACAGATGAGGAAACTGAAGTGTCAGAAGATTAACTGACAAGGTCACACTGGTAATGAGTATTGGAGATGGGAACAACAAGGGAGAAACTTGCAATGACCACTAATCCTATATGTGAGGACTTCATTTATTGCTATGTTCATAACATAGAGTTAGTTACAAAATGCAGGGTAAAATTAATTTGATCTTCAATTTGAACTGACATGCTTTTTTCCCCTCTTGAACCGTGAAAGTGGATGAATCTTTCTAACAGCTTTCACTAGTATGGCAGTTCTTTTCTAAAACAAAATTACCTAATCATGACATACTTTTTGTTTTTGTTTTTTGTTTTCTTTCCAGCAAGACAGACAGTGACCAGCTGTTATCTATCTTCACTGAAGAAAGAATCAGAAAAAAATGAGCAAATACATTAGCAAGAAATTTAAGTTAAAAATAAGTTGGAATTTTCTAAAGATAAAGGAGTAGAATGGAGTTAAACTCAGTATAAACAACTGTAAAAGCGTTATAGAAGCTCCATCCCTGAGATTTTGAAGGAAAATGAACAATGACTGCTTTTAAGTGAATAGAATACTATTAAACTGTGGGCTTGTGAACTTATCCAACCATTCTGGAGAGCAATTTGAAACTACCGTCCAAAGAATTATCAAATTGTGCATACCTTTTAATCCAGTGTTGTCTCTACTGATTCTGTATACCAAAGAGATCATAAAAAAGGGAAAAGAACCCACATGTGCAAAAATGTTTGCTGAAACTCTTTTTGTAGTGGCAAGAAACTGGAAATTGAGTGGAAGCCCATCAGTTGTAGAATGGCTGAATAAGTTACGGCATATGAATGTTACAGATTATTATTGTTCTCTAAAAAATGATCAGCAGGATGATCTCAGAGAGACCTAGAGAGACTTACACGAACTCATGTTTAAGTGAAGCAAGTAGAACCAAAAGAACATTGTACACAGCAACAACAAGATTATGTGATGATCAACTCTGATGGCCTTGACTCTTTTTAATAATGAGGTGGTTCAAGCCAATTCCAATAGACTTGTGATGGAAAGTGCCATCTGCAAAAAGAAAGAGGACTATGGGGACTGAATGAGGATCACAACATATTTTCATCTTTGTTGTTGTTTATTTGCTTGATTTTTTTTCTTTCTCTTTCTCCCTCTTTTTAATCTGATTTTTCTTTTTTTTTTTATTAAAGTTTTTTAATTTTCAAAAGATAGGCATGAATAATTTTTCAACATTAACCCTTACAAAATCTTGCGTTCCAATTTTTCTCCCCTTTCCCGGCTCCCTCTCCCTTAGATGGCAAGTAATCCAATATAGGTTAAACATGGTAGACCCTCATCCCCACCCCACTTCACACACATATATAAAGAATACTACCAAACTGGCAAATTGACTCTTTGAAGTCTGAGCTCCAGCATTATATGATTAAATTAAATTAGAGGTAAATTGTAGTTTAAAAATATATATAAGATTTTGAATCAAGGGACCTAGAATCAAATCTTGGCTTTCTTACTTATTCTGAAACTTCAGGCAAGTTATTTAAACCTTTTTGGATTTCAGTTTCCTCATTTGTAAAAATGAAAAGGTTGATCTACATGATTTTTAAGGTCCCTTCTAAATTCTTGTCATTCTGAAATTTATCAAAGGCCTCTGATTCAAGGGTAAAATATACATACAATCTATCACTATAAAACTCTACATGATTAAATTTAATTGTGCAAATTAGATGAGAGTTCCAATTGAGAAAAGGCTGTTTTCCAGAAATTCCAGATATTTTATCATGGCTCCCTTCTAAAATGAGAATGTTTTGAAAGAAAAAAGTGGCTAAAAGCCCTAGCTCAAGCTGGCCTTTCTTTCTCCTTTACTCCCCCCCCCCCCCCCCTTCCCCCTTCTGCCCCCCCCCCCCCCCCCCCAATCTTTACTCAGCTCTTTCAAACTCCCAGCACAGGGTTCTATTATGTTAGTTTACCTCCTCCCCTCTAAGGTATTACCTGATATGCACATAGTTACCCTGGAGACTTTCTGCCTATCTCAAACCGCATGAATTCCTACCTATTAGACAATGCTGTTATTGTCTTTACTTCATTCATAACACATGGAGTTGAATGTGTAAGCTTCTGTCAAAGATTGAGGAGAAAGACAAACCATTCATTTAGAAAGGATAGAAGGAAATTAAGAAAAGAGGCATTGGGAATTAGGATGAAATTTATTTGTCCCTGTGTGATCCTCTATGCATGTTCCTGAGTTATTTATCTGTGGAACTATTTAAAAGTTTATTATTTATATGGCACACTTGAGGTGTGCCATGGAAATTTATATATATTAATTACCTCATCTGATTCTCACAACAAATCTATGAAGTAAGTGCTAATAGGGTCTCCCTTTTAAAGATGAAGAAACTGAAATTAAGAGTTTAAGTAATTTTTTTCAGATTAGAAAACTAGCAAATCCAGCCTTTTAGCCTGTATGCATCCTGCTTTTCAGGATTAGTTCTTTGTATTTATAAAAAAACTTCATTTCAAAGAACTTTTCTAAAACAGTTTCATATGAGTTTTGATGAAACTGGTGTTTTTATTTCTTTCCCATCAAATAAAAAAAAAAAAAAAAGACTTTAGAGTAAATACAATGGGGAGCACATGGCCTTCAGTAATGTATTGTCCTCTTGCTAGTTATTCCTCCCTGACATCCTTTCCTCTTCTTCATGGTTCAGTTGCAATCCTAATTTCTTCATCAAGCATCCCCAACTGCTCTAGTCTATCTGGATTTCTTTTTTGTTTTTGTTTTTTTTTTCAGAATTCCTATATCACCTGTTCAGTTGTGTCTGACTCTTTGTGGCCTCATCCATTTTGGGGAAGAATTCTGAAGTGGTTTGTCATTTCCTTCTCTAGCATGTTCCCATTTTACAAAGGAAGAGTTGAGACAAATAGGGATTAATTGACTTGCTCAGGGTTACACATCTAATAAGTGTTTGAGGCTCGATTTGGATTCAAAACTTGACAACTCCAGGCCTAGTGCTTTATTACTTTGCTGTTCTTTTACCTATTATAAGTATAAGTTATATTGACATTTTATCATATATCAATATGTGACATGCTATTATTTAATTGTTTATTATGTGTAAGTCTTGATTGTAACATATTCCAAAGACCTCAAATTATGAAACATATACTTGAATTTCTGTGATGAGTATTTTGACCACCACAAACGGAAGGTCAAGGATTAATTTCTCTGTGTCCCTCACAGAACAGTACACAGTGCTAATCTTACTACAGGTGTTCAATAAAAACTTGATGAGTGAATAATGTTGGAGACTGTGGAGAAAAAAATACTGCACTGTTGTGTCCTTGAATTGCCAGTAGGGAATACTGGCCTAAGAAACAGTATTAAAAGAAAGGAAAGACTCATAATCATTGGCCATTGGGAGTTTACAAGCTAGTAACATTCTTTTATATTTATTAATTGTTTACCATATATAAGGCACATAGCAAGCAAGCAATTAGGGCACAGAAGAGTTTTTGTACAAGCACCAATGTTTCAAACTCTGTATACCAAGCATATAACCAAATATGTTAAAATGAAGGCTCCTAGACAATTGGACTAAAGCCAAGTGAGTTACAAGAGTCCATGCTTTCATCTACTCTAACAATCAAACAATTAGCAAGTATTTAATTAGTGTTTACCATTGTAGATGTTGTCCAGGACAAAGAGGTACAATGCATGGGAAGGGCACATTGTGTGCTAGAAAGAAGATAAAGTTGGGAGCCTAATACTAATTGACTCTGTAATTGTAAGCAGCTCATTTCATTTTTCTGGGTCATGTTTTTGACAGATAAGCAGAGGAGCCCTATGAGCAACAGCACTTTTCGGACCACTAGTCCTTCATTCAGTCTAGCCTCCACAACTATCATTAGGAAAACAACTTCTGTGGAGAAGGGTAACTTTTCCAACTTCCAACCAGGTACCTTCTGTAGAGCAAGCAACCTGGCCTGGTGGAAGCATTAAGACATGCTGGAGGAGAGACACAGAAGCATCATGTAACCAGTCAATCAAATTATCAACACTATCTTAACCACCATTCCTCCCACCCCGGAACTCTATGGAGAAAGTTCAACTCAAGAACCTTAGAAATAGCAATGCTTCCAGCCCACTGCTTGCAGGAAATATCTAGGAAAGCAATCCTTGTGGAAATGAAGCCCAGCAAGTGCTCCTGCAGGTGCTACAGCCATATTTATTGAAGACCCAGAAAAGAAAATTCTTGTAATCAGTATCTCTGGTACTGTTAAGTGATGAAGCATCAGAAACTGCTCATCATTTTACCGATGGAAACAACATTAAAGAAGAGACTTTTACCATCTGCTTTGCCACTGCTCTTAAAAAGAAAAAAAGGGATTTCTCTATTGGACTTGAAGCTGAAAGGCTCCCCATTTGCAGACTTCCTTAGTAGAGATTCCTTGAGAATAAAGACTTACTTTTCTATCTGCATCCCAAGAGCTTAGCACAGTGCTTTGTACACTTTTAAAAAATACTTTCTTCATTCATTATTAATTTTCTTATCTATGAAATGATAGAGTTGAATTTAGTTATTTCTGAGGTGCCCATTATTTTAATCTATAGTGTAGACAATATATACAGTATATTCAGAAATGCTGTATATATCAGCTTATAAAGATAACATTTACCTGAATGTACACACATATACCTCATATAACATACATAATATTAATACCAATAGTACTTATTTTGCCAAGGGCAACATTTCTTTTTAGTCCCTCAGGTCTGAAACTTAAGTGTCACCTTCTACCCCTCTCAATCTTTCATTCTCCCATATTCAATCTGTTGCCAAAGCCTCTTATGTCACTTTTACATTGTCTTTCATATACTTCCCTTTTCTCCTCTGATGCAGATCTCTATCAACTCATACCTGGGCCATTGTAATAACCTTCTGTGGGTCAGCCTGCTGCAAGTCTCTCCAGTCCATACCTTCTACAGGAAGTCTTTTACAATCCCTCTTCATTCTAGTGCCTTCTGTCTTTTAATTATTTCCTGTTTATCCTGTATGTGGCTAGTTTGCATAGGTTATCATTGAGAAAAATGCTTTTGACTACTTGTACATCTTTCCATTGACCTTTGAATTATTTTAAAAGCCTCAGGGGATTACTTTACAGTGTGGACATACCAAAAGAATGGAAAAAAATCAATCAAAAAAAATGATCAAGAAAACATTGATAGTTCCTTAATCTACATGACTACTTTCTCATCTTTATAAAATGATCTTCACCCGTATCAAGGATATCCTTGTTGAAAACATGAGAAGGAATATAAAGACTTCTGCAAATTATTTTCTTTTTTAATAAACATTTTTAATCTTCAAAACACATGCATAGATATTTTTTAACATTCACTCTTGCAAAACCTTGTGTTCCAAATTTTTTTCTTCCTCCTTTCTCCCCATCCCTTTCCCAGAGGCAAGTAATCCAATATATGGAGAGCAATTCTGCTTTCCAGAATTCTGGAGCATTCTCCAGAAATGCTCTCCATTTCTCCAAATTGAAGGGGTCAGACTAAATGTCCTATGAAAGATTGCAGTTTGAGACTTTATGATTCTTTGATAAATGCAACCAGAGTCAATTTTGTTCAATGACCATCAAATTATTAACCTCAAGTAAGGTACAAAATAAGGAGAGCTTGTTTAAGAACACACTAAATGTATTCTTTCAAATGGAAAAATTCCCCCAGATGCTCCTATTAGCAGAGGATATAGTGCTGATTGCATCGAGCCCCAGACAAATTACATGGTCTCCTCAATGAGATACACAATTACTCAAGAGAAATGAATTTACCAGTGCCTTAATCTATATTTAGATAAAGCTTAAATTTGGGAGTAGTAAGCAGAGGTTAGGAGTTATCAGTTAGATGCATTCTGGTGGAATTCAGGAAGAGTTGATTTTGTTAATTTGGATAATGCCTATTAAAAGTAGCATCTGAAGGCTTCTGACTTAAAAGGGAGACATTCATCATGATGATGATGATGATGATGATGATGATGATGATGATGATGATGATGATGATGAAGTAGAAGGAATACTTAGAGTTAGGATAGACCTGGAATCAATTCATTTAGATTTAATGAGCATTCTTTAAGCTTATTTACCATGGTAAATGGCAAATTAGACTAATTTAGTCACTCACTACTTAGGTAGTAGACTAAGGGTATGTATATACATAGACAAATCCTGTTTACCAGCTATATTACCAAAGACAACTTAAGTTCTCTGAATCTCTGTAAAATGAGAATTTCATTTTACACAAGGTAGGGAACACACTCATCAGGTTGTTGTGCCCCATTAGACAATGTATGTAAAGCACTTTATAAACTTTAAGGTGATTATATGATTAAATGGATGAAGTGGAGAGAGTGTCCCACCTGAAGTCAGGAAGAGTCATCTTCCTGAATTGAAATCTGGCTTCAAATACTTAGAAGCTGTGTGATCTGGGCAAGTCACTTAACCTTGTTTATCTCAGTTTCCTCATCTGTAAAATGTGTTGGAGAAGAAAATCGAAAACAATTTCAATATCTTTGTCCAGAAAATCCCAAATCATGAAGAGTTGAATAGGACTGAACAATGGTTAGAGAGAAGTCCGGAACCTAAAGGTTATTTAGGTTAGATTATATCAGAGGAAGGAAAACTTGAGTAGAGCATGCATTATTGTATCAAAGCTGAGATTTATGATATGATTCCACCAAAAAATATTTTATAAAGCAAACAATTAATTTCATTTATTATTTAATTTTTAATTGCCTATTGTTATTTTGTTGCCACCATACTTAAAAAGCTTAAAGTTTAATTATAGGGACAACAATAAAACACATGCAACAATTTTTAAAAATTCAAGGCAGTGTATAATTAAGTTAAACTATGTGGTACAAACCATAAGTGCATTCGTTGTTCAGGAAAAAAAAAATGGTATATGTTAGGAGTGGCCAAGTAAAGCTTCAAAGGTAGAACTTTGGTTAATTTTAATTATCATCTTTTCAAATCATTAAATAATCTGCTATACAAGACTCCAATAGAGGAGTTCTGAGGGGTCAGTTGGGAGTTATGACACTGCAAAGTGGTTTTGCACTGGGGAGGGTGCTGTATATACATCTGAAAAACCTGAATCTGAACACTTTTACCTTAGAAACAAAATCAGCTCACCGGAGCTTATGACCAAATAATTTTTTATTTAAATAAATAAATAAAAAATAAAAAAATTTAAATTTTTATTTAATTATTTGTTTATTTAAGAGTAGGGCACTTCTGAGAGAAGGCAGGGGAAAAACAGAACTTGAAGGGGAAAAGTGCTAAGAAAGGGTGGAGTGATGGAAGAAGAATAATGAAGGAAAAGAAAAGAATGAAGATCACAAATTTGAAGATGAAAAGGATCTCAGATATCATTTTGTCATTAAATAGATGAGGAAACTGAGACCCAGAGGAATTATGGAATTTAACTATGGTCACATAGCAGTAAAATATATTAGAGCCCATTTTTAACACAGATACTTTACTTCCCGGTTTGCTGATCTCAGAAAAGGGAAGGGAAAAAGAGAAAGGTAAGAAAGGAAGACGTGAAGAAAGGCGGAAAAGAGAAAGAAGCGAGCAAAGGGAAGGAAAACTGAGAAAGGTAAGAGAGGAAGACGTGAAGAAAGGCGGAAAAGTGAAAGAAGCGAGCAAAGGGAAGGAAAACTGAGAAAGGTAAGAGAGGAAGACGTGAAGAAAGGCGGAAAAGAGAAAGAAGCGAGCAAAGGGAAGGAAAACTGAGAAAGGTAAGAGAGGAAGACGTGAAGAAAGGCGGAAAAGAGAAAGAAGCGAGAAAAGGGAAGGAAAACTGAGAAAGGTAAGAGGAAGACGTGAAGAAAGGCGGAAAAGAGAAAGAAGCGAGCAAAGGGAAGGAAAACTGAGAAAGGTAAGAGGAAGACGTGAAGAAAGGCGGAAAAGAGAAAGATGCGAGCAAAGGGAAGGAAAACTGAGAAAGGTAAGAGAGGAAGACGTGAAGAAAGGCGGAAAAGAGAAAGAAGCGAGCAAAGGGAAGGAAAACTGAGAAAGGTAAGAGGAGGAAGAGGAAGAAAGGCGGAAAAGGAAAGAAGCAGCAAAGGGAAGGAAAACTGAGAAAGGTAAGAGAGGAAGACGTGAAGAAAGGCGGAAAAGAGAAAGAAGCGAGCAAAGGAAGGAAAACTGAGAAAGGTAAGAAAGGAAGACGTGAAGAAAGGCGGAAAAGAGAAAGAAGCGAGCAAAGGGAAGGAAAACTGAGAAAGGTAAGAGAGGAAGACGTGAAGAAAGGCGGAAAAGTGAAAGAAGCGAGCAAAGGGAAGGAAAACTGAGAAAGGTAAGAGAGGAAGACGTGAAGAAAGGCGGAAAAGTGAGAGAAGCGAGCAAAGGGAAGGAGGGAGCTATAAGCAGGGAGAAAAAGAGAACGAAGAATAGAGAGAAAGAAATAAGGATAGAAGGGAGCATGAAAAAAAAAGAGAAAGGTGGAGACAGACTAATTCCATCTTCACTGGACCTAGGAGAGCGACTTCCTCCTTTTTATGGTCCTGCCCCGAAGAAGGCGTGGTCAAGGGGAGGGAGGCCCCCCTGGCGCGGGCTGAGTAGAGGAAAGAATCCAATGGGAACGCCGGGGTTTGCCCGCCCCTCACCTCCTTTGGGGCAATGAGAAGCTAGAGTAGAGAGGCGAGGTGGTCGGCCTTCTTGAGAGAGTTTGCTCTGGAGGGGATAAACGCTGCGGCGCGCGGGTTCCGACTCAGCCAGTCCTGCCGAGCTGGTCTGCCATCCCCCAGCTCCCTTCCAAAGAGAAAGGGGGTGGGGGGAGGACTAGGGAGGCTCAGCTGGAGCTCCTGACCAGGAGGAAAGTGCGGGCTGCCTGGCGAAAGGGGAGTGCCTAGAAAGTTAGTGTCCTCCGCCGGCGGAGCCATGATCTGGAGAGGCAGCCTTGACCTCGCGCCTCGTCCCCCACTGCTCGCCCCTTTGCTGCTGCCTACACTGAGGTCTCTGCTTTTGCTGCTGCTGCTCGGGGTCTCGCCGCCGCTGGAAGGGCGCGTGGAGAAACTAGGTGAGTGGAGTGGCCGCTGGCCCGGGGCAGACCCCAACTTTTCTCGGTGACTTGAACCCGGTGCTGGCCCCTGACGCCCGCCGGAGCTGGAATACTTCTGAGGCGAGGGACCTGAGGGAGATTGAAGGGATGGAGGGAGGAAGGAAGTTGGATTAAGCGCCGCCGCCACCTCTCCAAATCCTGTGCCTGGCAGCCCGCGTGCAAACCTCAGACCTTAATCCTGGAGTCCCAGAGCCCGGCGCTGCTCTACGAAACGAGCTCGTGGGATGAGTGTTTCTTATCGCGCTCCGCGAGTCCCACGAATAAATAATCCAAAATAATTAAACCTAAATGATCTGACTTTCTGGTCAGTCTGCCTACTAGCTAGCTCCCAGTTTAGTTCCGATTCCTTGGCTGCCGACCTCCTGAGAAATGTCACAGCTCTAAGCACTTGAGCGCAGGGATAGGCTTGCACGGCATTTCCGTGTGTGTGTGTGTGTGTGTGTGTGTGTGTGAGAGAGAGAGAGAGAGAGAGAGAGAGAGAGAGAGAGAGGTATGAATAGTAAAAAGCCCCCATTGGAGCTTCAGTTTTTTAGACATATTCAGACAAAGTGTCCATAGGCTTCTCTATCGCTTAGCACAATGCCTGGCACATAGTAGGAGCTTAAATGTTTATTGACCGTGTTTATTTTTTTTTCCACCCCACTGCCTAAGGAGCCCATGATTTAAATAAGGTTAACGATCTCTGAGTTAGATTAATGAATACCATTGTTCTTCCCTATACCCCTTTACTTTTACGAATCCCTTTCTTTAGCTTGCTTTAGCTTTAGCTTTTGAGTGATTGATTCAATTGTTGCCAGGAATTCACTCCTCTCTCAGCTTGTTCTTTTTGACTGCTCTGGGTGCCATGCTTGGTTTGACCTAGTTAATCCATACCTAGTTTATCCTCGAGGCTGAGAATTCAACAGATTAAAGTAGCAAGCAATCTTCTGAGACATATGTAACTATGATTTGTTAATCTTTCTTAATTAGCTATCTAATCTGAAGGAAAGAAAAGAAAGACTACACTGTGGCAATCTGACCCCAAGGGATACTTTTTGTGTCCAAGCTGTTATTTATTTATTTATTTTTTTGCCTCAGTTTCCTTTGATTCTTCCTCACCCTCTCCCTGACAAACAATGTTGCTACTGTCTAAGAGTAGTGACTCTAAAAGAACCTGATCAGCAAATCCTTCTGGACCAACTTATATAAAACAGAAAGAAAACTAAAAATAAACCGAAATATGGCAGTTTTCACAGTGCTGTGTGACAGTTGCTGGCAAGATTATAAGCATTAATTCGTGGTACTAATTAGGAATTATTAGCAATTCATTGTGAAAATGAATATTTTAACTTGAGAGAAGCATCATGGCTCTGTGGACTGAGAACTGGATTCAGTCAGAAATACTTTGGCAACATTCAGGCTGAGTTCCAAGTTACTGACCTCCTAAAGAACCAGGGCAACTTTCTAAGATTCACATATCATAGAATGTTGGATGACCCCTTATGATTTTTCTAAAGTGTAGGTGTGTCCATGTCACCCCTCCCTTTTGCTCTCATCCCCTTTACCTTCCTGGGATGTTTCAATAGCTCACTCTCTTCTTTGGGATCAAATATAATGTTTTCAGACATTTGAAGCTTTAAACTTGACCACTACCTTACTTTCCAGGCTTCTTTCAAATTACTGTCCTCCACACTCTTTACAATCCAGCCATACTGACCCCCTTGCTGATCCTCTCACATAATACTCCATTTTCCTTGTCTAGAATGCTCTGCCTTCCTACTCCCCATTCTTAGTTTCCCTGGATTTAGGGGACATCCAAACTTCTGCCTGAAATCTTTTTAAACTCCTCCCTCATCTGTTAATGCATTTACTCCCCATTCAGATGACTACCTAATGGCCCTCCCATTAGAATGTAAGCTCACTGAGAATGGGGCTTGAGTTTGGGATTTTTTGTTTTGTTTTGTTTGTCTTTATAAACTCATAGTTCATCCTTATGCCTAGCATAAGGTAAGTGGTTGTGGAGTGATTGAACTATTTTGGCCTGAGAATTTTCCTTATCAAAAATTTCTTACATCATTGAAATCCCTCCCCTACCTCCAAAAAACCTCAATTAACTTTTAAAATGTTGACCCATAGTATACATAGTTGGTATTCAAATAACACTTGATTTAAACCATTTTTTTCTTTTCTTTTCAAGTCATGAAATAAAAATTAAGGGGTACTTTTTAAGATAAGACATGGGTGAACCAAAAGCTTACAATACTTACAATGCTGGTGTATTTAAGGTTTAACTCATTTTTAAAATCAATCTCCAGATCTGTGTCCATCCAGTCCATTAACTAAACATTTTTTTTTAACAGCTTTCATGGAGAAAGTTTGCAGTGTGATTATGTAAACACTTATAATTTGGCTTTAAATTGAATATGTCACTATGCATTACCCGATGGAATGTGATGTAATTCTTATGGCTACTATTTCATTTGCAATAAAATATTATACAATTTGACAGAGTCAAGGGCACTAATTAAGGATGAGGGCAAGTTAAAATCAAATCTTAGATATGAGAGCTTGAATCAGGAGATTATAATGACAACAATTATAACAAATTAAGTAACAATTCACATTTATGAAAAGTGATAAGATTTAGAGTTAGAGGAGAATTTACAGTTCATTTAGTTCATTCCCCTTATTTTCCAGATGAGGAAACTGAGGCTCATGTAGTAAAAAGTTAATAATGAGTGTTTTAAGAATTTTAAAACTGTTTCCCATAACCCTTGAAGGTCAGCTGTTGTGTACCAGTTTTACTGATGAGAGAACTGAGGCTCAAATAAATTCCTATTTGTTATCATACAACTAGTAGAAATAGGAGCTAGGAGGTAAACTCAGGTCTTTTTATGGTTCAGGGTTTTGTTTTGTTTTCCCTTACTCTTCTAGCCTGCCTCTAAATAAGAAAAATGTGGCTTTTTTTTTTTTTTCTCCATTCCCCCAAGTATATTTCTGGTTTCCTGAGGTTCTCAGGTTTTGTATAAAACAAAACTAGTTCATTTGAGTTGAACTTTATTGCAAATTTAAACAAATGAGGTGTTTCTTTTTTGGAAGGGGGGGTGGAATAGAACATTTGATGATGAAGAGTATCTTCTTTTATGGTTTCTTTAATTGATAGTGAGATATTTTAGTGTTTTATTCTCAGAAATCTTACTTAAATCATCCAATTTTGAGTTCTAGAAACATATTGCTTTTTTAGGAAGTTAGGTAGTGGATCCAGTTGTTTTTGTTATGTTTTGGTGTTCCATTTTTAGGAGATCAGTAGCAATAACCTTGAAAATAAGCATTCATCTAGCTGTCTTGGATGAATAACAGTTTGTTCTGCATAAGGAAAAAAAACAAAATTGTTTATTTCATTATCTTTATTCTTTTAGGAGTAAGAGTATTAAACAAGATAGGAGAGTAAGGACCATTTTTGGAATTATGAAACTTCTTTTTAAAGCTTGTTTAGGAATACAGAAATAGGATTTTATTATACATAGCTGACATATTTCAGGGACATAATTTGATCTGTCATGTATCCAAACCTGTGTAACAATGAGCAATGTTATAATAGGATTTAGTGTACATACTCATAAGGCTGATAAGTGGGATTATTTTAAGTCATGCATGGATTGCAGTTTGGCAACACCACATTGCAGTGTTGGTCCCTCATAACTGCTTAAGTGAAAGCAAGTATTGGCACAAGCTGTTCCAACATAATTTTTATCACTTTGAGAATAAAATTTAGTGTCAAAACGCAGACTAATCCTTTCTTTTAACTCTCCTGTATAGATGGAGTGACTATGATTTAGTCCCAATCTTATTGCCTTAATAGCAGACGGTAGAGCATTATTATGAATATCCATAGGTCAGGAAAGATATTTGCTTTCTATATGTCTTTTAAGTGGAAGTCATGTGGACAGAAAAAAATACAAGCCACTAGACCAGCAGGTATGATGTCACTTGTACAGATGATTTGTTCCATTCATAAACACTTAATATTTACACTAAGTATTTCAGGAAGGAAATAATTTACACTAAAATAACTAAAAATGGTTCAAAGAATGTTTGTAAAAACTAAGATTTTAACTTTGGATAGATCAAAACAGGATTTTTGATCTTTTGTTTTATACTTAACTTAATAACTTGCAAACCTCAAGGTGCCAGAAACAGACTTGGGAGAATGAAAAGGAAAATGCACATCCTTAAATAAGTGAGTTGTCATTTATTTTTAAGCTACTTGGAGAGAAGTTAAACCATTTATGACATGTTTAGAGGTTTCATTTATTTGGATACAAAATAATTTGTTTATGCAAATATTTCTGAATTCAGTTATTTCTGGAGTTTATGAAGAATGACTATATAATGTGGAATTTGTAATTATAAGTATTCTATAACTAGTTATAGGAATATCAATCACCATGTGCACTAAAAAATGACATCCTTTTCACCATTTATTAGTTCTTTTACTCATTCAACAAGTACTGAAAAATGGAATACAAAAGAAGTAAAAAACATAGTCCCCTTGGGATCATACATTTAAAGCTTCAGTCTTTAAGGCCAGTCCCCCATCCCAAATTTTAACCAGGAGTAAATTGAGGCTCAGATGGGTTAAATGACTTGCTCAGAAGCACAGAGGGAATAAAAGGCAAACTGGAATTTGAACTCATGTCCCAAAACTTCAAGTTCAGCTTCAAGTACAGTCTTGAAGACATTATTCTTTATTTGAGCTATCAAGTCACATCTATGAAATGATTCCAAGGCAAAATAAAGAAATGGTGTATATATCACAACTGCTTAAAGAGCCTTTTGTTTTTTAGGAAAGTCTGAACAATTTGTTTTTTTAAAGACAAAATTTATTTCTGACCAGGCAGATTTTGTGAATTTAAGTGAAAAGGAAGGAACAACATGAATTTCCATCCTCTTTTTACCCCTCCTCCTTTAAAGAATTTTAGTCTGTGGGAGCAATTTGCCTTTTTGAAGTTGAAAAGTCATATTGATGTAATCTTCCAGATGTTCAGGCCTTAGTTGTAGTTAAAAATAGTTGTTTGTTTGGGGGTGGGGATTTGTAGCTGGTAAATAAAGAACTCATATGGTGACTTTTAGTGGCTACAGTTCCTTATGTAGAAATAATAGCTGACTTTTAGATGTCTAGTATAGTGAATTCAATTAACCTTCCAAAAGGGCTTCTTTTGGTATAAGAAAGGAAGGAGAGAAGGAGGAAAGAAGGGAAGGAAGAAAATAAAAGGAGGAAGGAAGGAAGATGAATCTGAATATTTTGGAAAAACAGTGTCGTGGTTTGAGAGAATGGTGTAGAGAAAAATGATATGATTTAGATTTGAAACTACATATTGAAAATATGATTATTGCATCTGTTACAGGACTGTGTCAATCTTATTGGAACAAAAGATCATGAAGCTTTGAGAAACTTGCTGGCATGGTATTAGTTGTTCACAATATTTTTAATTGAGTAGACAAAGCAATTGGCTTTGGGCAACTTCTAGGATATTGAAATTGTTGTATTGGAGAATATCAAGAATCCTTAGGAGAAACTGGACTTGAATCTCATCTCTGACCCTAGACAAGACTTTTAACCACTCAGAACCTCAGATCCTTTATCAGTGAAATGGGGATAATAATAGTACCCACTTCATATGGTTGTTGTGAGAATCAGATGTGGTAATATAAATAGAAAACACTTCCAGCTATATGCCAATATCAACTAGTGTCGTCTTCGTCATCATACATTCGCTTTGTGCATAGCATATTATTTTGTCTTGTCTTGAAAGTCTAGATCAGTGCTTAAATACATAGGGGTTTATTTTCTTTCTCCTTCATCTTGTGTGCTGTTTTGAAGTTTGTAATAAACAGCAGAAATTCCAGGTTTTTCTTGTTTACAGAATCCTGTGTTAAATGTATATTTTAAGATAATTTAATGATTTATAGAAAAGCCTGCCAGAAATCATTTGGAAACTCAGTAATCAGGAAGGATTTTATATCCAGGTTTTACTTCTGAACTCTCTCAATTATTTTTAAACTTGAGTTGGGTTTTTCTCTCCAGACAGTCTCCTCTTTCTGGAAAGAGACCACAAATTGATAATAAACCTACCTTCCCCTCCAAAGCAATTTTTAATCTTTCTCTTTTTCTTGAAGGTCTTCCTCATGTATTCCATGAAAATTTCTCTAATTTACTCCTCTCCATCCCCATTACTCAAAATAGTTCACCCATCCTCGTTTTTTCCGTTGTTTCTTTTTATGAATGTCTCCTTTGCCCTCTCTATCTTATATCACATTTACCATTATTAAATTATAAGCTTCTTAAGGGCATGGGCTATTCCTTCCAAGGAATTGATCCAATCAATTGCCAAATCTTGGCAATTCAACTTTCACAACTTCTCTGAAATCTCTCCCCATCTTTTATATCTCTCAAATCTCCACTTACATAGGCTAAGAGGTTTTTCCCCCTAAAAGTATTAGAAGTATTTTTAATGGGGGAGGATAACATGGTCAGAACTGTATTTTAGAAACATCTATTTGTCAGCTGTGCCAAGGATAAATTGGAGAGGGGAGAGATGAGAGACAAGACTATTATAATAGCCTCTTATAGAAGTTCAAGAAAGAGATGATAGGATTTGAACTATAATAGAGGGTTTGTAAATGTAAGGAGGGCAGCCAAAGGCTGGGTTCAGGGTTGTAAACTTTTGTGACTTAGGATGGTACACAAAATATCTAAAATTTATTTCATGTCTGTGGGAACTCCTTTTACCATCTGTACCTAGCATACCAAATTCTAAGGAGAGTAACTTGAGGTATATGGATGTTGGAATATGCCTGAGATCCCATAAACTCCAAGTTTGTGATATGAAATGGGTCTGCTGGTTCCATAGCTGTTGTTAGTGGCCCAGATCCTTATATTTTTAATCTGATTTACTGAATTCTAATCTAGTTTTATGAAAGGGCCTTGGGATATCCCACAGGCTCCAAATATCCAATAAAAGTCTAAAATTTATATAATCTTAGAGAAGTTCTTAACTTGGGATTGCTGAACTTTTAAGAATAGATAGATGGATGGATTTCAGAATAACTGCCTTCCTTTGTCATTCTGTGTATTTTTTTTATTTTATGCATTTAAGAAAACATTTTCCTGAGGAGAACTCCATAAGCTTCACCAGACTGCCACATGAGTCCATGACATAAAAAAGGGGTTAAGAATCCCTGTTTTAGAAGATGTGTCAGGCCCTAGAAATTAAGTGTGTTGTTCAGGTCTACACGTGGTATGGATCAGGTGCAATTTAAACCCAGGACTTCCTGATTCCTCAATAACCTATTTAACCATGGCATCATGTTGCCTTTATTATTTTTTTTATTAATAGATTAAGATATTATTTCTTACAAATAACAACCCAAATGGGTATTTTATAAAAGCCAGCTAGCCTTAAACTACCAGTGCACTCAAGGAAAACCAGGGCAGACTGACTATCATGTGT
The DNA here is from genome assembly GCF_902635505.1 of Sarcophilus harrisii. NCBI lineage: Eukaryota > Metazoa > Chordata > Mammalia > Dasyuromorphia > Dasyuridae > Sarcophilus > Sarcophilus harrisii. Next base: position 182,319,339 of record NC_045429.1, on the reverse strand, counting down.
TTTTAGTCACATTATTTTAAAGTGGTTGTTTTAACTCGAGCTCTTCTTTCTTGCCCACAAAAAAAGAATACACTTTAGATTTCTGTAGTAGGTTTCAGCCCTAAAAGAAGAATAAATAGACTCTGGTGCCCCTGCAACTTCTCTATTTCTTTCTATCACCCCGTTCTTTGTTTTGGTTGTTTTTTTTTTTTTTTTTTGAATGGGGGGCAGTTATCTTGTTTCCAGAATCAGACTGACCAAAATTCGTTCTTTATCTCTAAAGAACACCTATTTTATTTAGTCCCAAAAAAACTTTTCTGGGGAAAGAAGAGCCCACTTATGTCCATACTACCAAGGAGAAGAGGAAAAAAATATCCCTGTTTCTTCAGAATAGCCTGAAAATCTGTGTGGTGGGGAAAGGAGGGAAGCAACATGGGTGTTTTAGATGTGTTTATGAGGAGAGGGGAGGATATAGCTGTGGTCATTTCCCTATTGTTGACTTTCAGAATTTTGGATGGCCATAGAACATGTCTTTTTCTGCCAGTCCTTGTGCCCTTCTAAGTGCATGCTAGTGTTTAGTGGAAAACAAGGTGGAGAAGAACAGAATACTTTTTTCACAAGACCTAACGTTAGAAGGAATTTTAGATCACCTACTAGTTTCATCTTCCAAATGTAGAAATTGAGGCATAAAAGGTAAAGTGACTTGCCTGAGTAATACCCAAACATTCTGGCTTCAAATCCACTCTATCATTATTGAGACCTCCATTGGAGTTTAATAAATTACTGTAGTTTTTCACAATTTGTAATGGTTCTTTTATGTCATTTTTATAACTCTATTTGCCATAGAAGAAATTTTGATATTTTCCTTTAAAATGATAGTTGATAACTAATAGCTTTTTATGATAGATGAAGGATAGTACATGAAAGCAGAACACATCCTTTGGGAAGAGTATATTCATATTTCCCTTTCTCTCTGAAGAAAGGGATAGCATGACAAGTATTTAGTTTGATAGCACTCAATTTTTGGTCTCCTAACTCACTAGCATTTTTGCTTCATTAGATGCATGACAAGATGTCATTTTTTCCCCCTACCAAGACTTCTTATTTTCTGCTCAGTAAACATTGATTGCTTTTCTCCTTTTTTCATATAAGTGCATGAACACATATTCCTGCTCATCTGTCTTTTATTTATGTTCTCTTAGAGTCAAATTAACCCAGCATGGTTTTAAAATTGACCAGCTTGTTATATTATAAATGCTACTTTTTTCTTACTTTTTTCCTTTAATACACATTACACTCTTCTCATATATTTCATTCAATTTGACCTAAAGCAGTGTACCTGCAGCTTGCAAAATACAGGTGTTTATCTGCTTAAAAAACAAACCAAATAATTCATACTTAGAAAACAGGATTCTTTTTAATGTGAAGTCTTTGATGTGATTTTAGAAAAATTCTATTATACCTTGAGTTAATTATACCTGTAATAGAAAAGAAAATACTTGATCTTATCAGTCTACAATTTGCTACCTCTGAATTTTGAAGAATAGCTAATCTCAGGATTGACATATCCACGTCATTTTCATCTATAGAAAGGAAATCTGGGGTCAAGTGGAGGGAGCATGATGTTTTCAATTTTATCTTGGATCATGGTACAATGAATTTGGATTCAGGGGACTAGGAGTTGAGTTCTGACATCACCATTTGCAAGTGATCCTCTCAAAGTCTCATTTTCTATAAAGGACTGTGGTAAAAGTGGCTTATTTCTCTGGGTGTTTGTGATGAAAGTACTTTGAAAAATATATACAAGATAGAGTTGCTGTTACCAGAAACTCAGATATGAACATGATTGTTTCTCAAGTATTGTTACTATTTATTTAAAAAAAAACTGAATTTCTTTTCCTTTAAAAAGTTTTGTCCATTGATGCATTGTTGGTGGAGTTGTGAACAAATCCAACCATTCTGGAGAGCAATCTGGAATTATGCCCAAAAAGTTATCAAACTGTGCATACCCTTTGATCCAGTAGTGTTACTACTGGGCTTATATCCCAAAGAGATCTTAAAGAAGAGAAAGGGACCTGTATGTGCATGAATGTTTGTGGCAGCCCTGTTTGTAGTGGCTAGAAGCTGGAAAATGAATGGATGCCCATTAATTGGAGAATGGTTGGGTAAAATGTGGTATATAAATGTTATGGAATATTATTGTTCTGTAAGAAATGACCAGCAGGATGAATACAGAGAGGCCTGGAGAGACTTACATGAAGTGATGCTGAGGGAAATGAGCAGAACCAGGAGATTATTATATACTTCACCAACAATACTGTATGAGGATATATTCTGATGGACGTGGATTTCTTCAACAAAGAGAAGATCTAATTTAGTTCCAGTTGATCAATGATGGACAAAAGCAGCTACACCCAAAGAAAGAACACTGGGAAATGAGTGTAAACTGTTGCATTTCTGTTTTTCTTCTCAGACTATTTTTACCTTCTGAATCCAATTCTTCCTGTGCAACAAGAGAACTGTTCGGTTCCACACACATATGTTGTATCTGGCTATACTATAACATATTTAACATGTATAAGACTGCTTGCCATCTAGGGGAGGGGGTGGAGGGAGGGAAGGGAAAAATCAGAACAGAAGTGAGTGCAAGGGATAATATAAAAAATTACCCATACATATGTTCTGTCAATAAAAAGTTATAATTATTTTAAAAAAAGTTTTGTCCATATCTGTTTTAAAAATCACGTTCTGATGTATTCCTTCCTTCTAGATCTATCCATCTCTTATGCTTTGTTCTCTGGAATACCAACTTATTTTCACTTTAAACTTTTCCATTCTCACTTGCACTTAAAGACCCGGCTTCTGTCTGAATCCCTGGTCCTCACTCCAGTTCTAGTTATACGTTCACTCAGAATACCCTGACTCACCTGTTGGTAGAGCTGAGGGAGACAGAAATAGACCTCTTTGTACCTCAGTTTCCTCATTTGTAAAATTAACATAGTAATTTCACCTGTCTTGTAGGGTTGTTTGTGAGGATTTTTTGATCCTTACAAAGTGCTTTGCAAACCTTAAACTTCTACATAAATGCTAGCTTTGTATCATTTTGTTTCTCATTGCTGCTTCTAGATTCTCTATTAATCAGTATCAACTCAGCAACTTCTCCTTTAAATTTCATGCTATTTAAATTTATCCTCCAGTCCAGATTTAGGTGGTTATTTATCTATATTAGGATAGTCTCCTTCCTTTCTCTTTGAGTTCAATGAGCTCACAGTCTCTCTTTCTTCTAACTCCTGCTTTACATCAGGAGACTTCCACATACATATTGGTACTCCTCCAAATATCCTCATTCTTCTCAATTCCAAAGACCTACTTCTCTCTGCCCCAGCTACACACACTGCCTGTCACTCCTGTCACTCACATTTATTCCATTTTGATGTTTACAAACTTGAGTTACCTTTATCATGCTATCTTTCCTTCTGCCTTATAAGCTCTAACCTTGCTCTTTGTCTTTGTGACCTCCAATCTCTCCACCCCTCTGTTCTTTTCCAGCTTTTCACCCTGAACTGGCTACATTCTTCCTATCTCAACAATACTTTTGTGAATCACTTCAGCTTGAAGTTGCCCTTTGCTCTTGCATCTCTTTCCCCCTTCTCCTTTCACCACCAATCATGCTGCTACTGTTTTTAATCATTTGCCACTGAATGAAGCTAGAGAATAATAATGATGATGATGATGACGATGGTAAGAAGTAGCACTTAATGTTTTGAGATTGATAAAACATTTTTTTACAAATATTACATATCTTATTTTATCATTCCTTAACACTAAGGTGTAATGTTCTCTGGTTTGGTTTTCCTGGGGGTCTCTGGAGCAGCCTTCATTTCAGCAGAGTAATCACCACAAGAGTAGCCAGTTGTTAAAGTCCAAATCCTTTATTATCACCTTCAAAGTTTTGTCTTCTTTCCTTTGGGTCCAGTTAGCTTTCTTAAAGGCCTTCCGGAGTCTTGGTTTCAGTGGAGAAACTAAAGGGTCCAGGATGGTGTGAATGAATCTGAGTCCAAGGGCTTGTGCTTCAACCTCCAGTCAGCTTGTCTTCTCTAGCTCTGAATGAACCTGGCTGAGGCTCTAGCTTATATGCTCTACACTGAGTATAAACCAATCATTATATCACTAGGAAACCATTATTTGTTGTAAGATTAAAAATCAATCATACTGAACTTAGAGAATTATTAAACACCATGCTAAATTAGATAACCATTGTATCATCAATTCCACTTAGCACCTTGTAAGAATCCTTGTTTCAAGTTCAGAGTTCTGGTCTATAACTCTAAGGAGGTAGATGCTACTATTGTCCCCATTTTACAGATGAAGAAATTTAGGTATGCAAGATACACAGCTAATAAGTGACTGAATTTGGATTAGAAATTAGGCCTTCCTGACTTCAGGTTCAGTGTCCTATTCACTATGCAACCCAACTGCCATAAAAATCACACTATATCCACTACAAATATATATATTACATGGCCTTAACTGGACCCTAATTGCAGCAAGGCAGTCCTTTTATATCTGCCTTTTGTATAGCCTTCCAATTCAAATCTCATCCCCTCTCAAATCTCCCAGGGCATCTGTTCCTCCCATACCTAATCTCATAATTCTTTTAAAATATTCCTAAGGAGGTTCCTCTTCCCTCTTCCTCCTTTCTTATTACTCAGATGTCTTCTCAGTTATCTATTCCATCCCTAAAAGTGCTCTCCCCAAAAGCACTGGTGATCTCTTTATTTAAATACATGTGCTTTTCTCAGTCCTTCTTAACTAGCAAATTTTGACACACTCTTCTTGTAGATACTCTTTCCTCTCTAGGTCTTTATGACTCTTCTCCTCTTTTTCGTACCTGACAGTCAGTATCTTCTCAAGCCTCCTATTAATTCAGATTTTGTTTATTAAATATGAATGTTTCCCAGAACTCCGATCTGGACCACTGTCTCTTTTCCCTCTATGCTATCTGAATTGGTGATCTCAGGGATTCAATTAGCACCTTTCTATAGCCTTAATGGTTTATCCTGAGTGCCAGTCTCTAATCATAAGTTGCTTTTTAGTTATTTCAAATTGCGTGGCTCAGGGGTACCTCAAACTATCATGTCCCAAACTGAACTCATATTTTCCTTCAGCCTTCCTTCTTCTGAACTTTCATCTTCTTTTTGAAGGCCCCACAGTACTCATAAGTCTCCCATTTTAATAACCATGGTATCCTTTTTAACTCCTTACTTAATTCAGTCACTTCATCTATATTCTCTCTTTTTATTTATTTATTTATTTATTTATTTAATAGCCTTTTATTTACAGGATATATACATGGGTAACTTTACAGCATTAACAACTGCCAAACCTCTTGTTCCAATTTTTCACCTCTTACCCCCCTCACCCCCTCCCCTAGATGGCAGGATGACCAGTAGATGTTAAATATATTAAAATATAAATTAGATACACAATAAGTACATGACCAAAACATTATTTTGCTGTACAAAAAGAATCAGACTCTGAATTATTGTACAATTAGCTTGTGAAGGAAATCAAAAATGCAGGTGTGCATAAATATAGGGATTGGGAATTCAATGTAATGGTTTTTAGTCATCTCCCAGAGTTATTTTTCTGGGCATAGCTAGTTCAGTTCATTACTGCTCCATTAGAAATGATTTGGTTGATCTCGTTGCTGAGGATGGCCTGATCCATCAGAACTGGTCATCATCTAGTATTGTTGTTGAAGTATATAATGATCTCCTGGTCCTGCTCATTTCACTCAGCATCAGTTCGTGTAAGTCTCTCCAGGCCTTTCTGAAATCATCCTGTTGGTCATTTCTTACAGAACAGTAATATTCCATAATTTTCATATACCACAATTTATTCAGCCATTCTCCAACTGATGGACATCCATTCAGTTTCCAGTTTCTAGCCACTACAAAAAGGGCTGCCACAAACATTCGTGCACATACAGGTCCCTTTCCCTTCTTTATAATCTCTTTGGGATATAATCCCAGTAGTAACACTGCTGGATCAAAGGGTATGCACAGTTTGATAACTTTTTGAGCATAGTTCCAAACTACTCTCCAAAATGGTTGGATTCGTTCACAACTCCACCAACAATGCATCAATGTCCCAGTTTTCCCGCATCCCCTCCAACAATCATCATTATTTTTTCCTGTCATCTTAGCCAATCTGACAGGTGTGTAGTGGTATCTTAGAGTTGTCTTAATTTGCATTTCTCTGATTAATAATGACTTGGAGCATCTTTTTTTTTATTTTTATTTAATAGCCTTTTATTTACAGGATATATACATGGGTAACTTTACAGCATTAACAACTGCCAAACCTCTTGTTCTAATTTTTCACCTCTTACCCCCCTCACCCCCTCCCCTAGATGGCAGGATGACCAGTAGATGTTAAATATATTAAAATATAAATTAGATACACAATAAGTACATGACCAAAACATTATTTTGCTGTACAAAAAGAATCAGACTCTGAATTATTGTACAATTAGCTTGTGAAGGAAATCAAAAATGCAGGTGTGCATAAATATAGGGATTGGGAATTCAATGTAATGGTGTTTAGTCATCTCCCAGAGTTCTTTTTCTGGGCATAGCTAGTTCAGTTCATTACTGCTCCATTAGAAATGATTTGGTTGATCTCGTTGCTGAGGATGGCCTGATCCATCAGAACTGGTCATCATCTAGTATTGTTGTTGAAGTATATAATGATCTCCTGGTCCTGCTCATTTCACTCAGCATCAGTTCGTGTAAGTCTCTCCAGGCCTTTCTGAAATCATCCTGTTGGTCATTTCTTACAGAACAGTAATATTCCATAATTTTCATATACCACAATTTATTCAGCCATTCTCCAACTGATGGACATCCATTCAGTTTCCAGTTTCTAGCCACTACAAAAAGGGCTGCCACAAACATTCGTGCACATACAGGTCCCTTTCCCTTCTTTATAATCTCTTTGGGATATAATCCCAGTAGTAACACTGCTGGATCAAAGGGTATGCACAGTTTGATAACTTTTTGAGCATAGTTCCAAACTACTCTCCAAAATGGTTGGATTCGTTCACAACTCCACCAACAATGCATCAATGTCCCAGTTTTCCCGCATCCCCTCCAACAATCATCATTATTTTTTCCTGTCATCTTAGCCAATCTGACAGGTGTGTAGTGGTATCTTAGAGTTGTCTTAATTTGCATTTCTCTGATTAATAATGACTTGGAGCATCTTTTCATATGACTAGAAATAGTTTCAATTTCTTCATCTGAGAATTGTCTGTTCATATCCTTTGACCATTTTTCAATTGGAGAATGGCTTGATTTTTTATAAATTAGAGTTAATTCTCTATATATTTTGGAAATGAGGCCTTTATCAGAACCTTTGACTGTAAAAATATTTTCCCAGTTTATTGCTTCCCTTCTAATCTTGTCTGCATTAGTTTTGTTTGTACAAAAACTTTTCAGTTTGGTATAATCGAAATTTTCTATTTTGTGATCAGTAATGATCTCTAGTTCTGCTTTGGTCATAAAGACCTTCCCCTTCCACAGGTCTGAGAGGTAAACTATCCTATGTTCCTCTAATTTATTAATAATTTCATTCTTTATACCTAGGTCATGAACCCATTTTGACCTTATCTTGTCAACCAAGACCATTGACAACCAAGACCGTATCTTGGTATACGGCGTTAAGTATGGATCAATGCCTAGTTTCTGCCATATTAGTTTCCAATTTTCCCAGCAATTTTTATCAAACAGTAAGTTCTTATCCCAAAAGCTGGGAACGTTGGGTTTGTCAAAGACTAGGTTGCTATATTTGTTGACTGTTTTATCCCTTGAACCTAATCTATTCCACTGATCAACTAATCTATTCCTTAGCCAATACCAAATAGTTTTGGTAACTGCTGCTCTATAATATAATTTTAGATCTGGTACAGCTAAGCCAACATCATTTGATTTTTTTTTCATTAATTCCCTTGAAATTCTTGACCTTTTGTTTTTCCATATGAATTTTGTTGTTATTTTTTCTAGGTCATTAAAATAGTTTTTTGGGAGTCTGATTGGTATAGCACTAAATAAATAGATTAGTTTAGGTAATATTGTCATCTTTATTATATTTGCTCGCCCTATCCAAGAGCATTTAATATTTTTCCAATTGGTTAGATCAGACTTAATTTGTGTGAAAAGTGGTCTGTAATTTTGCTCATAAAGTTTCTGATTTTCCCTTGGCAGATAGATTCCTAAATATTTTATATTATCAGTAGTTATTTTAAATGGAATTTCTCTTTGTAACTCTGACTTTTGGATTTTGTTAGTGATATATAAGAATGCTGATGACTTATGTGGGTTTATTTTATAACCAGAAACTTTGCTAAACTTGTGGATTATTTCTAATAACTTTTTAGCAGAATCTCTGGGGTTCTCTAAGTATACCATCATGTCATCGGCAAAGAGTGATAATTTGGCTTCCTCATTGCCTATTCTTATTCCTTTAATCTCTTTCTCAGCTCTTATTGCTATAGCTAGCGTTTCTAATACAATATTAAATAGTAACGGTGATAGTGGGCAACCTTGTTTCACTCCAGATCTTATTGGGAATGGTTGCAGTTTGTCTCCATTACATATGATGCTTACTGATGGTTTTAAATAGATGCTGCTGATTATTTTAAGGAAAAGTCCATTTATTCCTATACTCTCAAGTGTTTTTAATAGGAATGGATGTTGGATTTTATCAAATGCTTTTTCTGCATCTATTGAGATGATCATATGGTTTTTGTTAATTTGGTTATTAACATGGCCAATTATATTGATAGTTTTCCTAATATTGAACCAGCCCTGCATTCCTGGTATAAATCCTACTTCATCTCTATTCTCAATCACCAAGTCTTGTTTCTGCATCTATAACCTCCCTTTTTTATGTTCCCTTTTTTCATTTACTCATTCATCCCTTGCTCAGATCTTTAACATCTCTTACTTGGAGAATGATAGACATCAACAAGCATTTATTAAACACCTGTGTGTCAGGTATCCTATCCTTAAAGTCAACTTCTCTGTCACCACATATCCTCCATGTTGACAACATCTCTACTTTTATATTTCTCCTTTCTCTCCACTTAGAAAGCCATCACTTCATGCCTCACCTCTTACATTAAATGGCATTCTTGTTGGTCTCCCTATCTCCAGTTTCACTCCACTATATTTTCTTTGTTCCCCCCCCCCCCCCTTAGCTACCAAGTGATTTTCTAAATCACAGATTAGTTTGTTATCTCTGTATATTCCATTCATTAACAGTACTTCAGTAGCTATGAGGAGGATGAATCAGAGTAGGGGAAAGCCAATTTTGGAGTCCAATTACAATAAAAATTGGAGTCCAATTGAATTGACTTGAAAATTGCCATTCTCCAGGTGAGAGGTGATGAAGGCAGGGTATTAGAGTTAAAAAAAAAAAAAAAGATGCCATGGTTATTCAAATAGGAGACTTGGAGTATGGTGCTTCTCTCAACAATAATAGTAAAGTTCACTAGATGAGGAAGTTTTACTGGGTGGTAGTTTTAGTGAGGACTGAGACTGTAGGTTTCTGATCCACTATGGAGAGAATTTGTATCACTACTTCTTCACTTCTCACCAGCAAATCTCTTGTGGTCCTGCATTAAGTATCATTTTGTAAGCATATATCTCTGAATTTCTAATATTCCCCATTTTCATTTACATTCATATACCTTGGTTTGTTCAAACATTCCCTGATTGATGGACCATAAATTCAGCATGTCCAAAAAATTGTCTTTTTTTGGGTTTTTTTTTTTGAGTTTTTGTTTCTATGTAAATTTATAAATGTTTCAAATATGTTTTTCAGATATTTCAGATAATGTTTTTATTACTTATTCTTGTATATATCCATAATGTTAAATATACATAATGTTTAATTTAAGAGTTAGATATATGCATAGTAGCGTATTAGCATTGGGGAAACAACAGAATTGCTTGGTTTATCTGGATTATAGATTACATAGAGAGGGGAGTATGAGATAAAATAAAAATAAAACAGATTGTGAAGGGTCTTAATTATAGCTACCTGTATAATCTGAACTTTGCCTGGTACATAATAGCAAAATATTGAAGACTCTGAGCCACGGAGTAAGTGGTGTATTAGCCTTGGGGAAAAAACAGAATAGCTTGCTTTATCTGGATTATAGCATACATAAAAAGGGCAGTATGAGATTAAAAATGAGAATAAAACAGATTGTGAAGAGTCTTAATTGCAGCTATCTGTATAGTCTGGAACTTTACCTGGCATGTAATAGCGAAATACTGAAGATTCTGAGCCATAGAGTAAGAGGGTCAGATCTATGCATAAGAAGTATTATTTAGGCAGTTTTATAGAAGTTAGAAGATAGAGTTGGGAAGCATTGTTAAGAGACTATTGTAATAGTCCAGGTAAATGGTAATGAGGGCCTGATGAAATTGAAGATAAATGTGAGAGCTTTTGAAGAGGTAGAGCTAAGACCTCATAAATGATTTGATTTAGAGATGAATGAGTCAAAAGTAATCCCCAAATTAAACACGTTGGAAAAATGAATGGTGTTGTGATCAACAAGTTTCAATTAAGTTGGGAGGAAGAACAGGTTTCCAGGAAAGAGTGAGCCCAATTTTGGGCATGCTGAGTTTGAAATGATAATGAGACATTCAACTGGAAATATAGGCATCTATAGCTCAAGGTCATAGCCAGAAATAACAGATTTGGGAGCCCTCTTCTTAAAAGGAGCAGTTGAAATTGTAGGAGTGAATGGGATTGCATAGGAGTAAATTGGGGGGGGGGGGGGGGGGGGGGGGGGGGGAGAACGTATTCACATTTAGGGATTTAGAAGAGGTTGAGGAGCAAGAACAGGAACACCAGAAATTTGATTATCAGTGTAGTTCAAGAAGAAATCTCTAGTTATTCAAAACTTAGCTTGGACACTCTCCTACAGGAAGAGTTCCTGAATTCCTGCCTGATCCCTCACTCAGTCCGGAATTGTTTTGTATTTATTTTTCATATATATATATATTTTTTTTCTCTGTCTCTCTCTTTCTGTCTCCCTTTCTTCCTCCCGTTGCTCTCTCACCCTCTCTCTTTCTTTCTCTGTCTCTCTCTTTCACATACATTCAGACAGGTTTTTTCCCTCTAATAGAATGTAACCTCTTTCTGAGAGGTCTTTTATATTTCTAGCATCTGGTATATAATAAATGCTTAATAAATATGTGCCAATTTGAATGATTTTTTGATCCAGGAGAGTCAAAAAAAATCAAGAAGAATGAGACCTAAAAAAAGAGGCCATTGGATTTACAGATTAGATCATCGCTAAACTTTTGATAAAGCAGTTCCAGTTAAATGGTTGGGAGTATAATTCCTAGTGTGAAAGATTGAGCCTAATAGTAAGAATGTGAAGACTTTGGGTGGTTTTTTGTTTTTTAATGACACTTTTTTTTTTAGGAAAGAGAGAAGGGAGGAGAAAAGGCTTTTTCTGTATGGGTAGATGGAAACATTAGTAAACAGATAGCGGAAGGGTGGAGGGAAGAGGATTAAATTAAAGGTGTGGGAGGGGAGAGATGATTTTTGGAGACTCCTGGAGTCTGGGGGAAATGAGGTCAAAGGTGTAATGCAGGGATTAACCCCAGGATTGAGTTAAACTATCCTTAAACTATCATCCTGGGATGATAAGGAAAGGTGAGAGAAATTGAGGAGTTCAAATCAAAAAGCCTTAATATTTTCAAGGAAGTATTATCAATTTCAGCTAGGGCTTCCCTGATGTTATGAGCCATGAATTTTAGTGGCCTAAAATCAGCATCATGCCTTGATTTTTCTCCAGTGATTGACCTGCCATGGAGAAATCATATAGTGGGAGTTACCCAGGAATGAAAGTTTTTAAGGTAGATATAGAAGCGGACAAAGGAGGGGAGGGAAGTAGCTAGTGAAACAAAATCTAGGTAGCTTACAGTGGGGTTTAACTTGGTTATGAAGGCTGGGAAGACCAAATTAGCAAAGATGGACTGAGTGAACAGATATCAGTCAAGTTCAAAAGTATGAGGAGAAAAAGAATAGGAGTCAGATTTGCTTATGGCAGAAAACTGGGAAGGATAGCTTATAAACTAAATATTTGAGTTTAAAAAGATTAACAGTCAAGAATATTGGGCCAACAAAATGTTTGTGGCAGCCTGTTTGTAGTGGCCAGAAGCTGGAAAATGAATGGATGCCCATCAATTGGAGAATGGTTGAGTAAATTGTGGTATATGAATGTTATGGAATATTATTGTTCTGTAAGAAATGACCAGCAGGACGAATACAGAGAGGATTGGCGAGACTTACATGAACTGATGCTGAGCGAAATGAGCAGAATCAGGAAATCATTATATACCTCAAAAACGATACTGTATGAGAATGTATTCTGAAGGAAGTGGATTTCTTCATCAAAAACAAGATCTAACTTAGTTTCAATTGATCAAGGATGGACAGAAGCAGCTAGACCCAAAGAAAGAACACTAGGAAATGAATGTAAACTGCTTGAATTTTTGTTCTTCTTCCCAGGTTATTTATACCTTCTAAATCCAATTCTCCCTGAGCAACAATAAAACTGTTCGGTTCTGCACACATTTATTGTATCCAAGATCTATTGTAATCTATTTAACATGTATAGGACTGCTTGCCATCTTGGGGAGAGGGTGTAGGGAGGGAGGGGAAAAATCGGAACAGAAGTGAGTGCAAGGGATAATGTTGTAAAAAATTACCCTGGCATGGGTTCTGTCAATAAAAAGTTATTTAATTAAAAAGAAAAAAAGAATATTGGGCCAACTCAAAAAAGATGAGATGTAAAAGGGATGGCAGAAGGAAAGATAAGGGAATAGCATTTATTAAGTATAATGCCTGGCACTACTAAACACTTTACAGTGTTTAGTCACTTAATAACAGGTAAATATAAATATTTACAAATATAAAAACTGAAATTTTACAAAAAAAAAAAAAAAGTAAGTGCAACAAAGTATGTCTAGATTATAGTTTGGAAAAGAACTGGGGAATTTAGGGGACTAAAAGCTTGTGTATAGTCAGCAAGAAGGGTTTAGGAACCAAAATCTTGGTATAGTCAGCAGTGTGACCAGATTACTTTCAGGAAAGGTAATATAAATAAAAGCAACATTAAGAGAGGTACAAGTGCCCTGATGGAGGAGAGTAATAGTCTTATTTCCCTCTATCATATCTGGAATATTCAGTTCTGATTGACGAAGGGACCTCGGAAACTCTCTGAAAACTCCTTAAAAGAAAAAACTCCTTGAGTTTTCAGAGTTTCAGAGTCCCTTCATCATTATCATCACATGTTAAGAAGTATATTTAAAAACTAGAGAACATTCAGAGTATGATAACTGGGAAAGTGAAAGACCTCAAGCTCAGGCTTTATGAAAGTTGGTTAAGAAACTGGGAATATGCTAGAGAAGAGAAAATTGGAAGGGAAGGCTTGTTCCAGGTAAAAAGCCTGTCACAAGTAATAAGAATTAGAGTTAATTTGCTTGACTTCAGAGGATAGAATTAATAGCAATGGGTGAAAATTTCAAAAGTAAATTAAAGATTGATGTAAGGAAATGTTCCTAATAATTAGAACCCTCTTGAAAAGAAAAAAGGTTTCTTGGCAGGCTAAAAGGTATTTCCTCACGAGAGACCCTGAAGCAAAATCTTAGATGACCACATGTTAGGAATAATGTAGAAAGGAATCTTATTCAGGTAAAGGTTGGACTAAATGGCCTTTAAGGTCCTTTCAGAAGGATATATGATGAAGTGATTTAAGGTAATAATAGCTGAAATAAGGAAATTCATTGGATAGTTGGAAAATATAAAACAAAACAAAACCTAAAGACTTCTTGTTCCAACCCATTTTCCAACCTATTTTGTAGTATGCTTCCCTTTCTACACCTCCCATTCCAGCTACAACAGCTCCTTGATCTTGATTCCTTCACACCAATCATTCTCCTAGACCTATAATGAACACCAGGAGGAAAATGTAGAGAGAAGAGAGCCAAGGGAAGAACTTTGGGGTCATTGACATTAAGGAGGCAAGAGGAAAATGAGCCAGCTAGGACACCCCAGAAGTTGTTATTGGGAGAGGAGCCCAGGAGAGTGCAATGTCACTGAAGCCAGTGTCAGAGAGGGAATATCAGAAAGGAAGGGGATGTTTGCACCCTTAATTAAGAACACTTAGATTATCTTTACTTAGCTTTATAATAATAAACGTGACTTTCTGGGCTCAAGGAAGAGGAGTGACCCTTTTAGTTATAGTTCATTTCATCCAAAAGTTGAAAATATGCATGTTTAAATACTGGAAATAAATTTAGCAAATGTATCTTTTATAAAGACAAGGAAAGACTCCCATATGTGTCCACATCTCTTTTAGTAAGAGCAGCTTGAATATTGCATCAACATCCTGACATTATTATGAATAAAGGTCAACCACCACTACTGACTTCCTCATCCTGCGCATCTATTAAGCAGAGACAAACAATTGTCTTTGAACCGATCACTTTGTGCTCTTGTTTTTTCCGTCCTATTATTTCATCTGCAAAATTACCGTTAAATCTCTCATGTAGCTAAAGCTGATTAATTAGGATATTAATGATGAAAACATGGGCATAGTGTAATAGTAGGGAGGAAGAGGTTATAGTAGAAGAGGGACTTCCTTCTGGGGACTAGGGTAATGAGAGTAGTCACAATTTCAATGTTATTTTTAGAACTCTAAGGTCAAGGGCTTCCTCTCACCAGAATTTTGCTCCCAGGAGTATATGTTTGGGGGATTCTTTTGTGTATAGTTCTTGTTTTGGCCCAGAACTTTGTGGGTACTAGGTAAATATTGCCATTAAAAAATCACTGACAATTTTTCCAGACCATTCAGAACAGGGATTCTTAAGCTTTGTGTGTGTGTGTGTGTGTGTGTGTGTTTTTCCAGAAGAAAGTTTTTAAATGCATAAAATGAAATATATTTTCTAACAAAGGAAATAAAGCATATTAAAAGTACAATTATCAAAACATTCAAAAAGCAAGTTCATGAACTTCAACTTAAGAACTCTTACTGGAGGTTTATAGAATGTTACTCAGATTCAGTCTAATTATATATTCCTAAGTAATTTTTCCAAAATCAATAAGCATATATTAAATGCTTCTTGTGATAGGCCCTGTGCAAGGTATGAGAGATACAAATGCAAAAAAAAAAAAAAAAAATGAAACCAACTCTGCTTTAAAGGAGTTTCCATCCTAACACATCCTATAGAATTAGGAAATGGAAACAGAATATGTGACTTGCTTAAGGTCACACAGCAGACTGTTTAGTCAGCCTAATTTAAGGATTGTATGTCCTGATTTCAAATTTTCCATGAATTCAGTGCCATCTTTTTGGCATTATTGTTAATGCATTTTCCTCAAGATCTGAGGAATTTAAATATAAAGTATTTCAGTATAAATGTAAAGGAAAATAGATATAAAATTGAAGTCTTCCAATGAAAATTCTTACAATTTACAAACACTTATCGACCTTTGGACAGTACCGAGACTAGATTGTCGTGAATGGCTATCCCATGTACATTAAAATGTAATTGCAAAAAAGAAAAATACATTCAAGAATCTCTTGGCTAGAAAAAAACATGGATTGAAAGTCAAAAAAAAAAATTATTTCAGTCCCTACTCTGCCACCTAACTTATAAAGTAAAGCTCTTGGAGAAGAGAAGAATGCTTTCTTTTTTTTGTCTATTTGTTGTCTATCTAAAGCTTAAAATAGAGCCTACCTTTATTCTTACATGGAAGTATCCTTTATGCAGGCTTGCAAATATAGGCTCAGTTAAACAAGTTTGACTCCATGCTTTGCTTCTGAATAGTACTTTTAACTGACAGGAAATAATATATTACAAATATGCCATTGATTAACTTTTGATTTTACTTTAATTTCATTCACTTTTTTATTTGTTGATATTACAGGACCACACTCTTCATTAACTTTTACATCAGTTTAATAAAGTTATTGATGTAACTGAGAACAATCATAGATAGGAGGGTTATGGCTTAAAGAAATTCTCAGAAATATCTGCTGAACTTGATACTTGGTTTCAAGTCCCTCTGGCCTTTTATCTCAACATAGTGTTCAATAGATGTACTAAAAGGGGACCTTAGAGTTTATTAGTTCATGGACCATAGAGCTGCAAAGGGCTATCAAGGTCATCAAGTTCAACTCCCTTATTTGTTCTAGAGAAGAAAAACTGAAGCCCAAAGAAAATAATTTCTTGTTGTTTAGTCATATACAACTCATTGTGACCCTATTTGGGGATTTTCTTGACAAAGATACTGTAATAGTTTGCCATTTTCTTTTCCAGTTCATTTTACAGATGAGGAAATTGAGATAAACAGGGTAAAGTGATTTGTTCAGAGTCACACATCTAGTAAGTGTCTGAAGCTGGATTTGAACTCATGAAGATGACTCTTCTGATTTTATCATCCTACCATTGCGTCACCTACCTGCTTGAGAAGTTAATAGCTGACATTTATATTATCCTTTAAGGTTTCAAAACATTTTACAACTATGACCTCATTGTATTTTCACAGAAATCCTGGGAAATACTGTAATTAATCCCATTTTACAGATGAAGAAACTGAGGTTGAGAGAGGTCTCCCAGCTAGGAAGTGTGTCTGAGGCTGGAGTTAAAGTTAGGTCTTCCTCACTGTAGGATCAGTGATTTATTACATCCTCTACCACCCTTCTTTCATCACAATATTGATAGTCAAATGGCAAAATTCAAACCTAAGATTCCCTGTGTCATAATATATATAAACCCCACACTTTACAGACTGCTTTCCTAGTCAAACAAAAAGCCCTATAATAAGATTCTGTCTCTCCTGTTGTGGTTGAAAAGATCTTCATCATCAAGGGCTCAGACTTGATCTCAGACATGGGAAAATTTTTTCTCCCACCCACAAGTTCATGACTTGAATGTCTTGGAAACTTGCTGCAACTTGAATGTTTCAACAGCATTGAAATCATGTTGCTTGAAATGTTTTTTTTTTTTATCTTAGTGCTATCTTTTCTCTCTAATTCACTTAAGGGTTAATTCAGTAGGGGGAAAGAAAACAGCTATACAGATTAGTCATTTCCCAATAAGGACCTCTGAGTAGAAACATTGTCCTAAATACCTTAATTAGGATAACTGATTTAGGAGTTACAGAACCTAATCTTGCTCAGGTATGGTTTCATTTTGTTCCACTCCCTTTTCCTGTTAATGGAATATGATGTTTTATCAAAGGGAAATAGTGTTTTAAGGAAGTTAATGTTTTCCTTTCTTAGTGGGTGGAATTAGATTAGATTAAAAAGAAACTTGAGCATCATTGAAAATTTAATTTTTGATTTTATTAATATTGCCTAGCCAGAAATTTAAATTTAGCATTCTGAGAATAAAAGTTATTAAAGATTAAAAGGTAAGGTCTGATCAATTCTTTGGTTTTAACTCTTTTAAATCTAGAAGAAAAGCAGAATAACCTCCCAGAAATGATTGATTTGAACCTCAAAGGAATCTTAGAAGCCACCTTTTCCATCCTGGACCCCTCCTTCTTAGATGTGCCAACTCAGGGAATTGTGGTAATTTGCCCAGAATCACCCAGGTGTTAAGTTGCCCAGCAGAAATTCAAATTTAGATTCTTTTGGCAGTATTTAATGATAGATGTGCTGGAATGCTTTGACTACTTTTTAGTCTGTTTTTTAGGGTTCACTCTGGAAAAAAAGCTTTTCAGGTTGCAAGATATATTGGGGTAATTTCAAAATTCTAGTAAAGATTTCGATGTTTTCTAAACAAAATCTTATAAATTGAACTCTTTCTAGATCATTTTAAGGAAATAAAGAGGAAAATTATTAGTCCATTGAGATTAAACTAATATGAAATTATGACTTTCTTGGAAACCAAAAGAGGAGAGTAATAGAGAATGGGATTTAACTTAGAAATACTCCATTTTCTGGGCAGCCCAGCCCATGTATTTTGGAGTGGAGAAGATACTCAGTTATAGAGTTGGAAGAAATAGAAAATATTGTAATCTTTGGCTGCCTGGGCAACTCATTGAGAAAAACACATATAGGTAAAGTTTCATAGTACCTTCCTTTCCTTCCTTATTCCCCACTCCTGTTGGAAAAGGGAGCAATTCTCATTGAAAACAGTGTAATAGACCAGCACTCATGTTGTTCTCTTCATGCTCCCCTTTCTAGGAAGACCTGAAAAACTTGAACTTAGAACAACTTGCCTTTTATAGTAGAGAGATAAATGTTATGAAATTATGTGGAAGGATTTGTTAAAGGGCAAGGGTCAAAATATTTCCTATAAATACATTTAAACACAAGGATGGATGAATAAATAAAGTGAAAAAAGAAACACTTATTGCTTATTTTTTCCCAAGCATGATAATTTGTAATTCTACATGAAAGAAAAAAAACATAAACAAAATTTGTCTTAGTCTTTCCAAGTTTATAGTCTAATGGATGACACTACATACTTAGTGAAGTAGCGTCCTGGGAAGGGCATTTATAGGGAGGGAAATCTCAGGAGGCTAATGAGAAATAGATTGACACACCTTATTCTGGAACATTGGTAGAGTTGATTTGATCTTGGTTCAAGAACTGGAGGGGCTTGGTGAGGAAATTGTAGAGGAAGCTTTTGATGACACACTCACATGAATTTCCTGATAGTCAAGTTTAAAATACTTACGTATGCTTTTGTTTTTGTATCTCTGAAAAAGCCTCAGTTTTTTATCTGTAAAAAGAGATAAATAAATTTTGGTGACAAAAACCTGGTTCTCCTGGATTGAGCAATGACTGACAAATTGTAGCATATGAATATAATTAAGTGCTATTGTATCAAAGGCAACAAAAATATGAGGCATTCAAAGAAACATGGGAAAATTTGAACTGATACAGCATGAGGATAGCTGAACTTACCTGAAAATATACATAATGATTACACAAAAGTAATCAAAAACATCTCTTAATAGAAAAGTAGAAGATCCCTAACGTGGAACGTTGCAGACCTAAAATCTTTGTGGGTTGTGTTTTGCTTGACTTTTTTTGTCATAAGAAAAGATTCAATTGGGATGGGTTTGAGAAATGATAATAAAAATTAAAAAACAAAATAAATCATTAATATTTTTAGAAGAAACATCATTGCATAATGGAAAGGATGCTTAATTGATTTCCTTATATGTAAAATAGGAATAAAAATGTTTTTGTGAGCTTACCAGATGGTTGTGATGATCAGATGAGAATATTATGTGAAAATATTATATTTTAGAAAGCATTATATAAACTGAAAAATAGATAGTTATTTAGTTACTCATAGCTACTTTATAGCATGTGAACTGGAGATAAAGGTTAAATGTCACTTATCTGGCCACTCTCCTTCAATCAGTTCCTTCTCCAAACTTCCCTATTTTTGTTACTGTCCTATTGTATTGTTCATTTTCTCATTCAGGCTTAAGAATTTGGAGTTATCTTTGCCTATTTCTTCCACATCTAGCAGTTACTTTTATTCTTGACTTTCAAATTCAGTTTTTTCTTGTTGAGATTTTCCTTAAAGTGCATTTTCTTGCCTTTCTTTTTTTCATTAGGCTCCAGGCTTTCACTTTTCCATCAGCCTTCCTAGTTGGAAGGCTTCTATTCCACTTCTATTCCAGAAGGTCCCTATTGCAATTCTTATTGTATAGAGCTGACAAATTAATTGTTGGGAGCCCTGCAATCTCTGACAAGCAAGTCAAGAGAATAGAAAGAGCCTTTTAAACTGTTATCAAGGGGTTGCACCTATTACCTAGATTCATCACTGCCCAGATTTTTCAGTGTTCTCCAACCAAGAGGTTCCAAGACCTCGAGCAGCTCACAATCCAGTACACATAATTTCCTAGGGACAAAATAGATCACAGAGAAAAGTCACGTAAAAACAGCAGACTTCCAGAACCACTTTCACATATGGTTCACCTGGCTCACCATTTTTTTCTCCTTATAGAACACATAACACTTTGTAATCAGGCAAGGAACCCTTGTGGACTAGGCAGGAACAGTCTTGTATTAGGTGCTAGGAAAACATGAGGTCAAATCCTGAAAACTAGCTGTGTGATCCTAAGTAATTTACTTATCCTCTCCAAATCTCATTTTTTTCATTTGTAAAATGGGGATAATATAACAACTAGCTACCATTAAATGAACTAAAAGGGCTTTTCAAACCTTAATTTAACCTTAAATTCATCAATTATATCTATACTAGTTATTAATACAGAAATTAAATATTCTATCAAGTATACACAAACACATATAAAGTATATCTAAAGTAAATACAGAGAGTGAACACTATAGCAGCTGGGGGAAGGAGGAAAGGTCTCATAGTGTATGAGCTAAGCTTTGAAGGAAGAGACAAGAACACAGTGAATTCCAAGCATAATGGAAGTGTGTGTATTTATGGGGTGGAATGGTGGGAGGGGCACTGTTCAATCTTTATGAAGGCAAAAAGTTGAGAAGTGAGCTGTCATATGTGAATAGAGTAGCAGTCAGAAAAGCAACTTAAATTCAAATCTGGTCCCAGGTACTAGCAAGTCACTTTGTCTTAGTTCCTCATCTGTAAAATGGACTGGCGAAGGAAATGACAAACTATTCCATTATCTTTGCCAAGAAAACCTCAAATGGGATCCTGGAAAGTCAGAAATAAACAAGAAGAATATTAAGTCTGGGTCCAGATTATAAAAGGCTTTAAAAAGAAGGGGAAGAGAATTAAGCATCTGTATGGTACTTAGTACTATGTTCCTAAGCACTTTAGAAGTGTTTCTAATTTGATCCTCATAAATTCCAGCAAGATAGATGGTATTATCTTCATTTTACAGTTGAGGACACCAGTCAATTTTACAGCTGAGGCAAACATAATTGATTTACCCAGCTAGTTAGTAAGGGTCTAGGGCTAGATGAAAGCCAAACTGAGGAGTTTATGGTTGATCCTAGAAGCAATTGGGAGCTTCTTAGTCAGGGGGATGATGTGGTCAGATCTATATTTTGGGAATATCACATTGGCTATTGTGTGGAAGAATGGAGAAGGTAGTTTTACATTAAGGAGGCTGATTAAGAAGCTATTTCAGTAATCCAGGAATGATGTAATATCTATGCAAGGGACCAGGTGTGTATTTTTGTTTTTTTACTACTTTTATCGGCTCTTGTAGTTAGCCTCAAAGTTGGACTCAGTGTTATTTTGTGTTGCTGCTGCTGCTGCTGCTACTACTACTACTACTACTACTACTACTGACTTATTGTACTTAAATGACCTGTCTTGGGTTCTTTGAGACCTGAAAAGGAAACTTACAAGTCATCTAGTCCGATCCCTTCTTTTTATACATGAAGAACCCAAGGCTTAAAAAGAGTATAGTGGTTGCTAGACAAGTAGGAAGGCCAGGATTTCAATTCTGGGCCTCTAATTCTAAATTTGTCCCTTTTTAAATTTTTTTTTATCAAGTCTAGATTCTTCTACTTGTTCTTCAGGATCTTAAATTTACCACCCTCCATCCTACTTGTCCAATTTTGTACTTTAAAAAAAATTTTAAACAAAATAATCAACAAAAAATATATTTTCTTTCCTTCCTATCTTTTCTCCTCACCCTCTTCTCCTCCCATTGAAAAAGGGAGGGAAATCATATATCAGTAGTCAAGCAAAACAAATTCTCACACTGGCCATATCCAAAAAACATACATTTCCTTTCTCTAATCTGAATCCATCACTTTTCAACCAGGAAGAGACTAGAAAGTTTTATTAGGAGTCCTTGTAATTGCGGTTAGTTGTGGCATAATTCACCTCTTCTGTTTCTTTCAGAATCAATTTTTTTTTACAATATTGTTCTTATTACATAAATTATTTTCTTGAGTCTGCCCAATTTACTTGGTATCAATTCATAATCAATTCAATTCATACTTTGTATCATATCAATGCAAATTACTTTGCATCACTTCCAGGTATCTCTGATCATACCTTTCATAATTTTTGAGGGTTCAATAGTATTCCAATATATTAATAAAATTTCAAAATTTCTTTAGTCACTCTTCATTTGTTGGGCTGTTTTTTGCCTCCACAAAGAATTGTTGATATTTTTTGCATATGGATCCTTTTCTTCTCTTAAAAAAAAATCTCTTTTCCCCAATGTACACTTTTATGTTATCATAGACAGCTCCCTAAGAGAGGACTAATTTTAAAATTGGGAAAAGCTAGCTTCAAGTTTTGCCTCTGATAGACACTAGCTTTGTGACTAGAGGAAGTCACTTAACCTCTCATAATCTCCAGGTGACTAACTCTAAGACAATAAATTGCAGCCTAGTTACAGATTCCCTTGGTGGAATCCCTATATAGCTGAAATTAGACATCTGAAACCACTTCTACAACAAAAAACATTCTCTTCTCTCCCTCACCATCCCACAAACACGTAGTGATCATTCTAGTTATTTTGCTTTTATATGTGTTATTCTTATCATCTTTACATCTAAACTGTGGGTGTATTTCAAAGAAATATGTGCACAGAGCGTGTATGTTTATGATCCCAAAGTTCTGTCAGGATCCTTCTTTCCTTACTCTTTTCTTATTTGGTTAACTCAGTTGCTCTTTTGGGTTTAATTAATGTCTGTCTTCAGAAGACACCCAGATCTTTAAATCAAGTTTCTTCTGAGCTCTGATACTATATTACTGCATGCTTACTGGATATTTCCAATGAAGTAACTTTTAGGCATCTCAAACTTAACATATTTAAAACAGAACTTATTATATTCCTTGCCAAATCCAGAACTTCCCTAATTCTGTCCAGGACACCACCATTTCCTCAGGTTTTCAACCTCTATGTGATGATCAATTCACTCTCACTTATCCATATATCCCATAAGTTGATAAATTTTGTCATTGCTGCTTCTACATCTCATATGTAATCTCTCTCTCCACTTAGGGTCACTACCCTAACTGGCTCAATCTCTCATCTTCCCTTACCTAGCTTCCTAATTGGTATCCTTCACATGTTTCTTGGTACTCTGATTCAGCTTAGACACAACTTACTAAAATCCCTAAATGGATGCACAGATCAGTGCAATTATTGCAAATAATTCCAAACCATTCTCCTGTGCAATAAACTATACTAACTTCCAATTACCTTGAGGGTCAAGTGCAATCTTCTGTGTTTAACAGAGCTTTTTATAATGTCGCTCTAACCTACCTAACCTTATTGTATATGACTGCACGGTCCAGCCAAACTAGTTTTGTTACTTTTCCTCAAACAGGATGCTCTATCTCCTAGCATCCTGCCTTTACTTGGCTGTCCCTCAAGCTTAGAATTTATTACTTCTTCAGCTTACCACTGAGCTAGTTTCTTTCAGAGCTTAGCTGAAGGACGCTTCCTACAAGACATTTAAAAAAATTTCTTCTGTCCAATTGCTAATACTTCTCCCCATTATTTTGTCTAATATATCCATAAAAGTATGTATGTATGTATGTATTCTCAGAGCCTGACATCTAGTAGATGCTTAATAAATACTGATTGATTGATTGCTTGACCTAGACAACCCTCCCCTTCCTGTAGATATCACTAAATTCTGCCCATCTAAAACAATTATATAAATGTCAGGTGTTGTTATTATTTCAAAGGCTAGCTCATCTCCTGTCTTCCATGAAGGTTGCTGTGATTATTCCCTTCTGAACTTTGCTTGTGGTCGACAGCTCACAGTTCAATACTTAATTATATAGTCTTATACATGCTTTCCAATAATCTGCTCACAGCATAGAATTATCCCAGAATGTCTTCTTTTTGTTGTGGACAGCTAGTTTAGAGCCTCTCCCAAGAAAACAACCTCCTGGTTTCTGTACACGTCATCAGAAAACTAAAACTTTGAGTTGGCTCTCAGGAAGGGCTAAGAGGAAAAGGTTCAATAGAGACCTGCTAAAATTATGACATGTTTGTTTGGCTCCTTGTATATAAGGCTGGATAAGCTGTAGGGAAAATTGTGGTTTGTCTTCGTTGCTCTCTGTCCTTTCTGTTTTCCGAAGCTTCTAACATCAGTCTCAAGAATACCTTCTCTTGAATTGTCCTGAAGTAGCTCAAAATGTGCTCCCTTCTCTGTTTGTCCTCAGTACTTTTTCATTAAGAAGACTTCAAATGAAATCACTATAGATAACTTATAAAGACTAAGATCCATTTCCCCCATTCCTTCCCCCTCTGCCCTGAGTGTTTCTTTACTAATGCAAAAGAATTTATAATTGGTGGAATTTCAGGCTTTGGGCCAAGGGTGCCCCTTACATTGTGAAGGTTTATGCTGTCAGTGTGTGAAGCTCTCCTTTCCCCAGTGCTGCCCAGAAGGATCAAGAAAGGCTGTTTGTGAGCCCTTTCTCCCAGCAGTGAAGAGGAAAGAAAAGACTTGAATGGGTCAAGGCTTTTTTCTCAAAATATGGATTCTGAGAGACATAGGTAACTGGTCCTCCCTGACTCTGGCAGTGAGTACCCATAAACTTGGTACGCTGGGAGGCCCTGAATATTGGGAGTGAGGACAAAATTGGTGAATGCTAGAATCCTGTGACCAGTTTGTGGAGGCTGGACTGGCTATCCCTTTACCTTGGCCTTAGAAATAGTATATACCATTGAACATTATTAGGACCCTGAGTGACTTAGCAGTGGGAGATTTCCTTATTTTTTCTGACAGGGAAGGAGTAGAGCAGTAGTTAGAGAATAAGGAGAGGAAGAAGTGTAAGAATCCCTTTTAATTGTTTGACAGAGGTGGATTTTCTCATTTGCTACCTAAGGATACAGAAGGGGAAATTGTGTATGTAGCAGGATGTGTGTGTATGTATTGGGGGGAGATATGGGTATGTTTTGGAGGAAAAAAAGTTTGTACAATTAAGTTTTAGGTTCAGACACAACAAGCCTGTTTATAGTTAGAATGTTCAAGTGATGAAGGTAAAGAGTCAGTCTAATTGACTCAAGCATCTCATGGAAGAATGAAAAGGAGATTGTCATGGCAGAAACTATTCAACTAAGGGAGGAGAGTGTACAGTCCCAGCTTTCCAGGTCATGTAGATGATTGGTATCTCACCAATAAAATAGGGAAGTCTAGTTTCTTGGGATCCTAAAGTCTTCAAAGAGAAGAGACTCAGAGTAGCTTCCTGTTGTATACTTTACTCTTCCCTCGCTTCCTCCAGATGACTCCATGCATGTTTGCTTTAGCTGTGTAGACATATGATCATTTCCTAGAACTGTTTGTCATTTATTTCTCATTACCATGTAGCACAATAGCAATTATACACATCATTAAATTGCTGTCAGATTATATTTTATGTGTCCTATTTGATTACAACACAATTTTATACCTATGTGGCCCAGTGTTTATAGTTTATGACTTATACAGGGAGTCCCCAAAGTCCCAGTTTAAAGTCTCATACCTTAAGACTGCACAAGACTTTTGGGACACTCTGATCTACTCACAATTTCTCAGGAAAAAATTAGTGGGAGTCTGAGTTTTCATTTTCTCCTTGTACAAATGATACTATATCTCTTTAGCCAGGTTATAAAAGCTTCTTGATGACAAAAGTCTTATACTTTTGCATCCATCTTAGGATTTTTAGCACAGCACTGAATACATTGCTCAATGATAGCTTAATAGATGATTTATTCAGGAGTTATATAAAGAAAATAATCATAGGTGACATTTATAGAATGCTTTTCTTTTAACCTGGTGATAAGGCAGATGATCTAGAATTATTATAGATGAATATATATTTATTTTTTTTTTAATAAATGAAGAAAATGAGGTCCTTGGAGATTTAGTGACTTGCCCATAGTTAATACAACAATATTCATGTTATCTTCACTATACCATGTTATCTCTTAAGAAATGCTATTCTATTTGACATTTCAAACTGTTTAGCTAACCAATGGGATTTATTTCATTACAAAGTCTTTGTGTAATTCTGGTAAATTTGTATATCTTTAAAAACTATTTCCCTCTTCATTTTCATTATATTTCTTTAAAACAAACAAACAAATCAATTCCAAGAATCCTTCATCTAATTATCATCTTTTTTCATTCCATATTTCATTCCTTGCAGCTCTTAATCTTGTTCTTCATTATCTTCTCAACCTCTAATGCCTCCATCACTCAGTTCTTTTCTAGGCTATCACTTCTACATTAGCTCTATCCTACTCCCTTTTCCATCTTCATTACTAAACTGGTAAACTGGTTCAACTTCATACTAAATTCTTTTCTCAAGTTCCTTGTCCTCCTTATCATTGTCCTGCCAAACAGTAGCTTTTGATTCTCCAAACATATATTTAATTTCTATTCACATGCTATTGAACCAAACTGAAGAAAATTAGGAAACCATATAGATTGGGACCGTTACAGATTTATGTTATATAATCTCAACTGAGGTCTTATTGTAGCAAGGGCAAGCCCTTTACACCTCCTTAATTAAATGACTATCTTACTTGACACAACAGCTTTTCTAAATATTTTTAAATCTCCTTAGAGTTCCCATAACTCTCCTTCCCACAGTCCTCTCATTTATTTCTCTGACTCATATTTCTATGAAAAAAAAACAGACTTTTCTCTGAGATTTCCTTCTTCATCTTTCTTCACTCCAATCCCTTTCCCCTTCTCTTTCACTCCTTTACAGGGACAAGTGCCTTCTCTTTACCAAGACATACTCCTTTACATGTAGTTATCTTTTTAATAAAGTAATGTATTTATCAGAGGTTTTCCATGATCAGATGCAAAGCCATTAAAGTTATTTGCAGCAAGAGGACTTTTTGTCTATCATTTTATGTAGAGAACGTCTTATAAATTCTTGCTGCTAAAGTAGATGAATGATTGATCTGTGATTTTTAGGAAGTACAAGTTAAATAAGAAATTTTACTGCAAGAAACTTGTACTTCCTCACTCTTCTAATCCTTTTCTTTTTTCATACAGGTGATGGATGTGGGCACATGGTGACTTACCAAGACAGTGGCACATTGGCATCTAAGAATTATCCAGCAACTTACCCCAATCATACCATATGTAAAAAGACCATTACAGTCCCTCAGGGGAAAAAACTGATCTTGAGGCTCGCAGATGTGGATATTGAATCTCAGACGTGTAAATCCAACTTCTTAGTCTTCGGCAATTCCTCAGCTCAGTATGGTATGTAAATTAAGTCTGGATTGATATATTGTGGGAAAAGAATATGGGGACAGAATACTACAAATAGCTTAATTCAATTCAACACCTTCCCACCTCCTTAATGTCGGGCACTATTTTACTGCTAGGGATACACATGGAGATGTTGAGCAATTCTGTAATGGGACCTCTTACAGAAACATACCTCTTAATAGAGGGCATGACTGTGGATCAAAGATAGGAGGGGGTATTGAAAGCAAAGAAATGTATTAATGCCAAGAAAATGGCTGATAACGGCTTCAACTTTCTGGAGTGTACATTTAGTTTTTATAATGTTGTAGGCTCATTTAGAGTATAGAGTCAATCAGCAGCATTCTCCAGCAACTTAGGATAGATAAGGAACATCTTATAATAATGAATTATTTTTTTGTCATGGACCCCTTTGACTATATATTGAAATGTCTTAGAATCCTTCTCAGAATATTTTTAGATGCATAAAACATATGAGATTATAAGGGAAACTAAAGGTTACTAAAAATATTATTTTTTTGCCATTCAAATTTATAGACTCCCTCCTTCCATATACTTCAAGTTAAGAGCTGTTTAGTAAGACACGAATATGATTGGGCAAGAAACATATAATTCACAGGATAAAGGGACAAATGCAATAAAGCGATACCTTGATGTGTTTTTCAGTTACTTTATTTTGTATTTATTTACATATAGGTGAAAGAATTGATTGTAATATCTACAAATATAGAAACTTACCAAATTTGCATTTTTATAAGCCCCACATTTGTCTTATTTCCTTTATCTTCATGGACAAGCTCTGAGAATAGTGCCAAAAAGAACTAGACATTATGTAACATATGACTCTTGGATGTTAAACTAATGAAATCAGCTTTATCTCTATAATCAGCCAAGCCCCAGGACTCCGCAGACCTTAGCCTTGACCATTACCCAAATAATTAAATGTATCTACCTTTCTTCTCCTCTCTCACTTTTTTTGTGAAGAGAGACAATCGACCCTCTGGTTCTTTTTAAAAGCCCTGTGATTCTAACTTGCAGTTTGCTTAGAGTGACGTTCCTTTCACTAGCCACCACTGTCTGATTCCTTATATCCATCCTTGTTAACTCTATTCCTCCTGTGTTCCTATTCTACTCTACCTATTCCCTTTTAATTATACCCTCTGGAACACTTGTTCTATTGATAGCAAACCACTCATGCATATTAGACTTGTGCCCTTCCCCAGAAGTATCTTTGTAAATATTTTGTATTTATTATTCTATATGCTTCCTATTTCCCTTCAAGTATAAGAAAAGTCCTTGAAGGGAAGGCCCTCAAGAATCCTGTTGTTATCTTCTTGTCTTTGTGTCATCAGTGCCAGGTTTGTAGCTGCTAATAAAGGGTTTTTGAGAAATTGGTGAGAAATACTAGAATTGAATTTGAAATACCAGCCCATCCCCAACCTCCAACCTAAAGGTTCCTAAGAATCCTGGGTATAATAGAAATTTAACAAATGTTTGCTAAATTTAAATATAAAGATTTAAGAAAATCCTTTTTATATTTACATAATCAATGTAAAATTATTTTTTATATTATATTTACAGAATTGTCATTTATGACATATTTCACAAAGCTCTATGAAAGTCATTGGCTATTATGTAGAAGCTTATTATGTGGAAGCATTATTTTCAAGCACGGAGACTACATGTTTACTAATAAAATTTGACTGGCCTGCCTTTTGTTCTTGGCCCAGAATGTTGATTTCTGTCCTGTTGAGTTCTCCCACACTCTGCAGGTCCAGACCAGTGATGAGCATATTCAGTTACTGAAACTTTCCCAGACAGACACCATGGAAAAAAAAAACCCTTAAGATTTTTATCCCATTGTACTTTCTATCTCTGTTAATGACAGGCTGCTTAATTACTCCTGCAAAGAGCTTCAAGTAGTTGGAAACTTATAAGGATGATGCTATGTTTTTTGCGGGGGGCTGCATCTCCCATTTGCATTAAGTTGAAAAATCAGAAATCTGGGAATGCTTGAGGCTTCTGGGACCAATTTGCTATTTAGTACTTTTCATCACCAAATGTTTATGAGCTTACTAAGAAGCGCTCTAAAAACAACATTAGCTGGGAAAATAGCTCTTCTTCTGGAAAAGCATTTGTGTGTCAGAGCCTAAATGGAAGTAGAAAATGGTAAGGTAGGGTGCCTCAGGGTCAGATCATGTCTCCTTTGGGAAAACCTGCTTCCTATCTTTTCCAGTCATGAGTAATTAATTAATTTTCACTTGCTGACAAAGTGGCAGGTATAATCTTCCTTTGCTGCCATCTTATTGCCCAAGGCATGATGGGTGGAGTGAGAGTAACCAGAATGATCAGGTCACACACTGTTAGGCAGGTTTCTGGGGTGAGTAATGATTCTGGGAGCTTTGAATTATGTGGATAAAGATGGTGGGAAATACTTTAGGATGTGTAAATAGAGAAAGGTACAGATTAACCATGTGTCAGACATGCTAGGTTTGAAAATAAATGGTGAACTTCATAAAATTTCTGAATTCCTGAAGCTTGGAGCCTAAGATACTTCTAGTAAATATGTAATAGAACTATAATTCACTTACAGCAATAAAAGCTAGTAAATTAATTATTAATCTTTCTCAGGTTCCAGAGCTTCAAAGCTTTGTCTTTAAGGAAGAAAATAAAAATGATCAGACCTCTCTCAGGTAGATTTTTGCTTCAATTGAGAATCATTTAAGCTTATTTTTTCCATTCTTTACTTAAGAAAATGTCCAGCTTTTTGGAACTCTTCCATTTTTGTGGAAGTTACCTTTGCATCAAAGATGAATTTTATCAATATTTAAATTTTGGGGCAAAGTATCTTTTGTTGGTGTGTGTTATGCAGTTTCTCAAATTTAGTGTATTCCCAAGGAAATAATAGTAGTATTATCTCAGATGTCGATAGTTCTTGGGGTACATCAGAACATGGACCTGGCTCCTCATTCCTGGAGCTCATATACCTCTAGTTACCTCCATATATTATTATTATAAATTATAATTTTATTATTTAATACTATTGTTATTATAAATTATAATTAGTGTTAATAATAATAACTACAATATAATAACATTTTTATATAATGCTTACTGCAGATGCTGTGGTAAGTGCTTTACAAATAGTATTTCATTTTGTCCTCACAACAACCCTAGGAGGTTAGATTCTCTTATTATTCCCACTTTAAAATTAAGGAAACTGAGGCAAATAGGTTAAATGATTTGCTCAAATAACTAGTAAGACCAGATTTGAACCCAGATTTTCCTGACTTCAGGCGCAGTGCTCTCCCTATCCATTACGTCTTGCTATCACCTGGCAACAGGATCAGAACTCTCCAGGTTTCAGTAGTATACAGCTGTGTGTCATTGTGTAGAGTATTGTCCTGAGGGAGTCAGTGAGTCTGCAGAGGTAACATATTTCATCTAGAGGGAGGAGAGAAAGACTTCATCTTCTAGAATCTTATCACCATGTTTCATAGAATTTCTGCTTTGCTAACACTATTTGGGACAGCAAAGAGTAGTGTTATAACATGTCTTTTGTTGTTGTTGTTAATTAGATATATTGCTGTATTCAATTTGGTTTTTATTAGCCAGTACTCAAATCCTTACTTAATAAAATGTTGATATTTTAAATTCACTAACATTTTAAAAAATCAAGAGAGCTATTACATATGGAGTTTGATTGATTTCTCTTTATTATGTATGTATACATCACATTTTTATTAATTAAGCTCTGCAAAAGTTCATCTGTGAATATACTGAAAAGAGGCTTTAAAAAAAAACCATATTATTTCAGTTAATTTTTTAAAAGATTTCACCCCTGTGTCAGCATTGTTTTGTAACTCTTGGCTCACATACTAAAGGCACTTTTGTAATTCACATTCCTAACAACAGAATGCACTATCAACAAATTTGACCACCCACACAGGTTTCACAGCAGTCAGTTAGAACTTGTATTTGCTCTCTCACATTATTGGGAACAGAGAGAAGCATAATACAGACACTAAGTTATTGCCATTTTATTATTTGCTATTTCTTACAATACTACCAGATGTATCATCTTTAATTTAATAGCTGTAAGAGGAGAGGATATAAAATACTTGGAACAAATTGGAATAGGGTACTAAGGAAGTATCATTCATTTATAAGTCTTCATTCCTTTCTTTACAAAATCTAAACTTTTGGAGAATAATCTCTGCATATATAGAGAGCATCCTTGCTGAAGCTTTCTGATGAGGGAATAGCCAGTCTTTAGCAAATGCTTTTCTATAGTAGATCCTATCTTTGTAATTATTGTTCTTATGCTTGTTAAGTCCTTTCTGTCTTTTCATGATCCTATTTGAGGTTTACTTGGCAAAAATACTAGATTGATTTTCCTTTTTTCCCCCTCTGGCTTATTTTACAAATGAGGAAACCAAGGCAAACAAGGTAAAGTATCTTGCCTAGGATTACATAGCTGAAGCCTGATTTGAACTGGCAAAAATTAGCCTTCCTGACTGTGGCCCAAGCACTTTATCTACTTCACCATCTAGCTGACTATTTTTAACCAGAGGATATTAGATTCTATTGTACTTGCTGTTTGTGAACAATGAAAAAGTATTTTATTTCATAGAGCAAGATGATCAATGGATCATATAGAGCGAGAATTGGAAAAGACTTTATAGGCCAGCAAGTCTAACCCCCTCATTTCACAGCTGAGTAGCCTAAACCCCAGAAAGGCTAAATAATTTGCTAATGGTCACATTCATAATAAATATAAAGAGATGAGAAATGAATCAATGTCCTCAGACTCCAAGACCAGTACTTTTTCCATTAAAGACCCTTATCTAATGTCTAATAACAAAAAATACCATGTTTAATTACCCTCTGATTTATTAATATCAACAATTATATTTTATAACTTTATAATGTGAGACCGAATGCTTACCTAAATTTGCCATTGTCATGAAGGAAGTCCTGCTCAATGGCCAAATTGAAGAATTTCTTATAGATGCAAATACTCTTGTTTGCAGATGTCATTATGCTTATTGTTTCAAGTCCCAGAATATTGCATGGCATTTTCTAACCATCTACATGGTATACCAAATAGGTGAAACCTCTTCTCTAGAACATGTGTGGATGGATAGATGCATATACCATGAAGTTGGTCCATTAGTACAAATGTCTTAGGCAATGACTCAAGCTCAGAATTAAATAGGAAGAGGAGACTGATTTTTAAATTGCTTTTTGGAAATTGTTCAGTGCTTTCTGTGACCCTAAGTTTTTCCCTGGGTAGCTAGGTAACACAGTGGATAACGTGCTGAGCCTAGAGCTAAGAAGATTCAGCTCCCTGAGTTCAAATCTGGCCTCAAACACTTGCTGAGTGATCTCAGTAAGTCAATTAGCCCTGTTTGTCTCAGATTCCTCATCTGTAAAATGAGCTGGAGAAGGAAATGGCAAACTACTCCATTACCTTTGCCAAGAAAACTCCAAATATGGTCCAAAGAGTACGAAACAACTGAACAACAACAAAGTTTCTCCCTATGATAAAGTTCCTTTTTTAAAAAAATCAGCATTCTTCCAATAGAGTCCTGTGAGAAACAGTCAGGTACTACTGTATTCTCTAAAGAATTAAAATTATAAATCTCCCAAAGAGTTATGAAGTGACACGTCAATTAGCAAGTTTTTATTAAGTGCTAACTGTGTGTCAAGCACTTTGCTAAGCACTAATGTGAGCTAGAGTATTTCCAATATATTACCAATAAATTGTATTTGAGAGGTAGCGTAAACAGCATCATCAGATGTGTGACCAGAAGAAGAGATGAGTTAGTTATGTAGTATACATAATGGAAAACAGATAACAACCTCCATTTGTATCCATGCATTATCAAAAGGTCTAAATAAATAAAGTGGATAAACTTCCTGAGGAGGATTTGCAGGAGGAAATAGATGAGTTACACAGGATGAGAATGAATGAATGAATGAAAAAATAATTTATGAAGTTCCTACTATGTGCTGATCAGTAGGAGTACAGAGACACAGATCAAGTAGGTAGGTAATGCATTAGATAGAGGACTAAACTTGAAGTCTGAAGACCTGAGATAAAATTGTGCCTCAAACACTTACCTACTAGCTGTGTGGTTTTTGTTATGTAGTCTCTCAGCCTCAGTTTCCTCATCTCTTGTGAGATTACATGTATAGCTCTTCTATTTTGTATTACTTTATAATAACATTATTTTAAAAATTAATATCAGGTTCTTATTAAATGCACCCTGTGTGCTAGGTACTGTTAAATGTCTGAGATGCAAATAAAAAGAATGAAATTGTCCATACTCAGTAAGTTTACATTCTATAGATAGCAAGTACGTATAAAAATATATATAACATAAATATAAAAATACAAATTTTTACAGAGTAGTCTAGAAAGGATGGTATGAGCAGTTGAAGGAATCAATAACAGCTTCTTGGAGAAGATGATGTCTGAGCTACATTTGGGAGGAAGAGAAGAGCTCTAAGAGGCAGAGGTAAAGAGAAGATTATATTCCACTTTTGGTGGAATGGAGGTAGGACGTTAAATATACTGAGGAACACTCAGAGAAGATTAGTTAGCTAGATTACAGAGGGAGGAAGGAAGAATATGATGAGTGCCTACTTTCATGGAACTTACAATCTAATGGAAGGAAACAAAGACTGATGGCCACAAATGGAAATTTGGGGCTGGGTTAGGGAAGAAAAGGGTCATAGAAATGGTGAATGGAACCATAGGGACATTGATGCCCTTTCCACTATTTTCAGAGAAAGAAATTCAACATAGATTGCAGGGGAGGAAATGGGAAAAACTTGGGGAAGGAGGATATGTGGCTGGAGCAAGGCAGATACCAGGAAGTCCCAAGATAGCAAGAGAGAAAGATGTGAAAATATGGTCTGGGGACCAGCCAAATATAGTTAGTTAGGGGAATTTGCACTGACTCACTGACCATTTATATTCAGCTCTGGGGCAGAGTTCCAAGCTATTAGTCCTGGGACTAATGATGCTGTTGGGGAGTGCTAGTGGAGGAACAAACAGCAGCAGGATAGGTTATAAGATGTCCAGGGTGACTGATTGACAGTGAAGGGTGACCTGGAAATATCCTGCTGTGGATGGTTAGGTGCAGATTATTATCACCCATCATGCCTTTTTGCTTAACCATGTGTAGCAGTATAAGTTGGGCACGGTCTCCAGTTGTCCATCCTGGGCATATTGCCACTGGTCCTGCTGCTTTAGAAACTTAGAACCGCATTGTCTCGATTTGTGCCTCTATTAATGATATGCCTCCATTAAGAGATAGATAACCTGTTTCTACAGTATTGTTGAAATATATTTGTCCTAGTTCTGCTCACTTCACTCTTCATTGGTTCATACAAGTCTTCCCAAGTTTCTCTTAAATCATCTACTTTATAATTTCTAACAACATATTATCATTCCATTTTACTCATATACCATAATTTGTTCAGTCATTCATTCCCTAATTGATAGACATTCCCGTAAATTCTGGTTCTTTGTCTTTACAAAAAGAGCTGCTGTAAATGTTTATTTATAGGAGTCCTTTTCGTCTTTCTTTGATCTCTTTGGATCTTGGGGTGGAGGTCTAGTAGTGGTATTTCTTAAGTTAAACAGTATTGAACTATAGATTTTAAAATCGTGTCAATTAATATACTGCCAAGAAAATAAATATTTGAGAAGGTGTGTTGGTGTTTCTTTTCCAAGACACAGCCAGGTGATAAACGTTTAGATCTTTTATTGTGTCCTTCAATATAGCCCGGTTAGCTCAAGCCTATCTCTCTGTCTGGTTCTAAGAGCTCCGCCCGAATGTCTCCAAATCCAAAGGTTTGTCCTTCCAGCTCCAGCCAGCACCAAGGTAGAAGATAACGATGAATCTCTCTTGCCTTGAAGATAGGGAGGGCTTGTAGGCTTTCTTACAGAGTGCTCCTCTTCGACTCCTGGGAATGCGCCCAAATAAAAACTCTCTCAAGAAACTCCCCCAAGCTCCAAGAGCTCCCTGTATATATGTGATCTTCCAAAGGTTAATTCCACCTTCTGGAGAGAGAGGGATTCTGGGTTATCTCCCAGAGTGCTCTCTGGCCCTAAGGGAGGTGTGAATTCGGTGTTTCTTTCTAAACCCTGAACTCTCCCAAACTTGTGAACTCCATTAAGTACTTAGATACTTATGAGCTCTCTAAAGGTATGAACACAAGCATTGTTTCCATCAGTATTAGCAACTTATCACCTTGTAAGGATTCACTCTAAGGTGTGAACCAATAAGCACTGTATCAATTCTATTGGGTTAACACCAGGATTCTGACATCACCCTTGAATTTTCACCTTGTTTCAAGTTGAGTTGACACTAGGATTCCAACAAAGGTGCTTGTTTCTTATACAAGTCAAGTGCCTAAAGATAGAGGTATGCAGATAGTTTTCTTTGGCTTGGTAGTCAGTGCCTTTTTATCACAACTAAAAGAATCCTGGATATTTAAGAGACAGCTCTCAAAAGAATGGGGCATCTGGAAGAATATTTCACTGCTTTTGAGAAAAGTTAAATTATAACCAAATGAAGGCAGTGATCTTTATTCTTATTTATTGTCAAGTTAAATAACATATTGCATTTGTGCATTATATATGCAGAGAAATATTCTAATTGTGTAATAATCCTATTACCTTTCTCAGGTATGGCTATAATTATATTATAATTTTTAGATGTGATAATTTTTGCAACTGGCAGTAAAAAACCAATATGCTTCAAATGGAATGGAATAATTTTATTCAAAAGGACAATGAAGAAACTTCTCACATTTGAATTTATCAGTTATATATTGGATTCCTTTCTAAGGAAGTGCTGAAGTAGAGTAAGCCAATTTTAAAAAATCATCTAAAATTAGCTTTCAAAGGATTTGAAAGTATAGAACTCATTCTGTGGGTGATTTTTTTTTTAAAAGAGATCAAGATGAAATAGATATAGGGCAGTAGAATTTTAAGCAAATGAGTCAGGCTCATTCATTATAAATGATTTTATCTAATTTTGCTTTGAACTTTTTTTCCAAATTATATACATGAAGGATACTATGGATGACAAACATTATAGATAGACTAACAGTGAAAGGATAAGAAACTTGGTTTAGCCATCCAAAGTTCTTAGGTAACTTTGATCAAATTCACTAGAATTTTGAAGAGTAAAACCAAGAGTGTGTATTTCATCTTGAAATCCACTTCCATAATAGTGATTTGATCATTATTAATTCCCAGCTCAATTCACTTTGTGTACATTCCTATGTTTTTACATTGAAGATATAAAATACTTAAAATGAGATTCATGACATTGATAAATGAAACGTTTACTTACTGGAAGAATATAAAGGTAGTAGTTCATTATTTTGCTGTTTTGGCTTCTGACTTTCATTTAAAGATCTAATACATGTGATTCATATAACAATTTTAAAGAAGTTTAAAATGATATCTGAGTCATTTGTCAAAAAACTGCAATGTACATGTGAAGCCAATGAGATAGCAAGTGAACAGAACGAAATAAAAGTCCACCTTTAGAAAGAAATTGCCTGTCATTTCTTCTTCTTACTCTTTCAAACAAAGAATGAGTTATAAGCACTTAAACTACAAATATCTGGGAAATTAGGAAAATGCCACAGGTTTGCTGTAGGACAGTACTACCTGTAGTTCCCTATAATCCTTGTTGACATAGATGAGGGTAGCACATAAGGATTTAACTTTGTTTTCGGGAACAGAGTAATAATTTTAGAATGCTGAAAAGAAGACACTGAAGACATATGGCCCGTATGCCTAGAGACATATGCTTGCCAAAATATCGGTTTTCTAATGAGCTATACATTTACCCATCTGAGCAAATTTCACCCTTTCTACACTCAATTTTTACCTCACCCTCCTTACAGTAACCAATTATCACCAGCCTCTGCCTTTCTAGAATATTCTCTCTAGGTTTTACTTTTTAACTTCTTTAACATAATTGACCCTTATTTTCACTCATTTTCTCATCTCTGCCTCAGGTTGCTCTCATTTTTCTTCCTTTGCAGTTAACCAAAGTGCTGTTACTAAATTATCTATTTTTTGCTTGACACTCCATATCCATCAGTCTCTCCTTAAAACCCTTCACTGATCTTCATAATCTTTTCCATTAGCACTCCATTAGGTCACCCTCAGTTTTCTGGTTTTCCCTCAAGCCATCTGGAACTCCCTAATCTATCTTCTCTTTCTGTACCCCTTCTCCTACCTTTATTCTTCATTCACTTTGATCTGCTGTCTTTTCTATTGTAAGCTTGTTGAAAATAGGAATTGGTTTTTGTTTGTTCATTTGTTCAGGACATAACACACAAATCAAAGCTTAATAAATGCTTTTTGATTTGTTGATTGCTGATGTACTGGGAGCATAAGGTTTGGATTAGAATCAACTCAGAGATTCCATTCCATCTTCAGGCCAATCTGATAGTCAATAAGCATTTATTAAGCATCTTTTATGGAATAGTCATTCTGATAAGCATTGTTGTGTAGATATAAGCAAAAAGAACAATAGCTCCTTCCCTTAAGAAGCTTACATTTAATGGAGACATCCTAGATCTGAAACCCTATTGTCTTTATATATGTGGTAAATATAAATAGCATTGTGTTCATTATATATTTAAATGATTTTGTATGTAACTTCTCAGATGCTGCCTAAAATATTTTTTGATTCAAACTACTAAATATTTTTTTTCAATTAAATTGTAAAAATTTTTTAACATTTTTTTATTTTGAGTTCCAAATTATTCTTCCTCCCTCACATTGAGAGAGTAAGAAATTTATTATAGAATATATATGTTCATTCTTGCAAAATATTTCCATATTAGTCATGTAAAATGCAGACCACTCCCTTTTTAAAAAAGTAAAAAGTATTGTTCATATTGCGTCTAGTTTCCATCAGTTCTTTCTCTGGAGATGTATAGCTTTTTTTTATCCTAAGTCCTTAGGATTGTCTTGGATCATCATATTGATGAAAATAGCTAAGACATTAAAAATTCATTATCATACAGTATTGTCGTTATTGTGTACAATGTTCTCCTGGTTCTACTCATTTCACTTTGCGTCAGTTCATGTAAGTCATCCCAGGGTTTTCTGAAAACATCTTTTTTATTATTTCTTATAGCACAACGGTATTCCATCACAATCATATATTATAATTTATTTAGTCATTGCCCAGCCGAAGGGGAGCTACTATAAATATTTTTGTTCTTATAAGTACTTTTCCTTATTCTTTGCTCTCTTTCCACCAAATATTTTTACTAGTTGAAAAAATATATTTATCAAACTACTTCCTACATGAAGCTTTTTCAATTCAAAGGAGTAAGGATTGTGGCTTTGCAACCCACCTCACTTCATCTCTTGAAAACATGAAGAGCTCAAACTAAGGGGAGGCAAGGGGAACTTTTTTTTAATATTACTTTTATAAATGAATAGATTTTGAATGACAGGAAATTCTAGAATTCTTCCAGCACCAAAGGTATTTATTTTGTGAAGTCAAATTTAAATTTTGTCAGTTATGATAGACCATTTCAAACCCGGTCCATCAGAAACATCCATGTCCTAAAAGATTTACCAAAACCTTCCTCAGAAGATAATCCAAATGTTTTTGAAGCCATTAATCACAATCATCCCCACCAAAATGTTGCTACTACTTTGAGCTACATTGTGAATAAACCCATTTAGCAAGTGAAAAGGTTAAAAAAAGAAGGATTTTATCCTAAAGTCTCTATACTGTGTGTTGCCAACACAACTGGAATTAGCCCAGGTACCCTGATTTCTCTTTATGACATCTAAAATGTACTTTTTATCATTACGAGATAAACATAATTATAACATAAAAGTTAATATTAATCAAAGATAGAGGGAATGGTCCTATGAGTAAAAAAATACTTAGAAGAAACTTTCCTGTAATAACAAAGAATTTAAAAGATAGTAGGTTCCTGCTGACTGGGGAATAGTTAGACAACCTATAGTATAAGAAGATAATGTAATATTGTGCAGTAAAAAAATGGTTAATCTTACGGATTTTAAAAACTGTGGAAGACTTGTATGCACTAATAAAGCCATAGTAAGCAGAACCAAGAGAAGAGTTTAGTTAGTAACCATAAGTTTTTTTTAATACACATTTCTTTATGAATCATGTTGGGAGAGAAAAATCAGAACAAAAGGGAAAAACCACAAGAAGAAACAAAAACAAGAAAAAAAAGTGAACATAGCATGTGTTGATTTATATTCAGGCTTTGTAGTTCTCTCTCTGAACAGAATGAGGCATACTTTGTCAGACATGACTGATATGTCAATTTGTTTTTCTTGGCTTGTGCTTGTTTCTGAAAAGGGAGAATCCTACTGGGGATGAGGAAGTCTTTGAAAAGTAATGGTGATTTTTTTTTTTAAAAAAAGGTATATCTATAAAACATTTTTTCAAATTAAAATAGAGCCAGATTACTTCTTCCCTAGGCCAGTACTGGTATAGTTTGCTGTAAGGAAACTGAAATGATGAAAATCTAAATTTACCCTACAGGCAAATAGTGCCTTTTCAAAAGGATTTAAAAATTTTAACTCTCTGGTGCATTTGAAAATGTTTTTACTTATATGATACTTATTTTATATTATTTTATTATATTACATAACACAGTTATAAAATATAGTTACTTATTATACTTGGATCAATTGTATAAAGAAAAGTAGCTATATGTCCCACCAACCATTAAGACTGTTTATCGATTTCTAAAGTGACAAGACTATTCTAGAGGATCTCTGAAGTGTGTATTCATGAAGTCTTTGTGGAAAATATATTGTTTTCCTTTGAGTCTTTGCTCAGCTATTATGAAATTAGAATTCTGGATTTTTTTTTTTTTAATTTACTTATCTCTTCAGCTTTCAGTGCAGAATTTGGGCCTGATGCCAGAGCAAAGCTCTTATACTTGTGGGTGGGGTTGATGGCCTCAGTTGGAATTATCCTGGCTTCTTGCCCAGACTTCCCAAAGTTAGGCCCTCCTAGATCTTTAAGGTTCAGAGTACCATTTATTTAGGGTGCTTCCTAGTGCCTAAGGACAAAACATATTAGCCGTGTCAGAGCTGCTCTGTCTGAGAGTCTTGCTTTAAGCACTGTACCAGGCTGGTTGATACCTGCTACTGCTTCCCAAACTCCACACTCTTACTTTTTCTAGATATGGAGACTTTCAGGCTACACATGTTACTTCTCTTGTTCCACCTCTGGTCTCTGATATACTTCAAAGCTACCCAGAAGTGGGGCTGCCTTTGCTCCAGTAGGGAAAGGAGAGAACGGTAGAGAATAACATTATTTTCTCTTGTCAGTAGTCAGTGGCTGATGTCTTAAACAGTCCAGAAGTATAAGAAGTCACTCTAGGTTTTCATTAGATTTCTTGATCATTGTTTGATCAGCTATTGAAGCCAGATGGCCTTGCCTTTCAGGCAAACATTTTGGCCAGAAGAATTTTGAGACATTTATAAAGATAGAAGTATGCTTTAAAGTTTAAAACATTTCATTGCAAATGAACAAGGAGGAAAGATGGACAATGATAGAAGGAAAATTAATTTATGTTGGTATAATAGTATATTACTAACAAATTAACTCACATTCTGCTAAATTATTTGCACACTTTTGAAACTTAGACAGCCATTAGCATTTCCCATGAATCTTCTATACTTTTTATCCCTCCCACCTACATTTTTCCATTTTAAATCCCTGTCTGTGCTTCAGAAATGGAGGAATTCTTGATTTTTACTTTGCAAAATAGACAACAGGAATGGGACCCTAAGACTAAGTCTAACAATTGTGTCCTGTAGTTTGGGGAGGGAAAGGGAGTAGTATGGATAAATAGTATAGGTGGTCCCTACCTTTAAAGTGGGCTATGTATCAAAAGTTTATTTGTTAAAAAGGTTGGCTTAAAAGGAGAGAATTTTTTTTTCTTAGAAACAATATTTAATGGTGGTTAAATTTCCATGCAAGTCTAAACACCTGTCTAACCCTACTTGACCTCATATCATTGTTTCATAGATTTAGATCTTGAAGGGACCGTGGAGACTAATCAAATCCTCTCATTTTATGTTTCAGGAAACTAAGTCCCAAGAAGGTTTAATGACTTGCTTAGGTTACACAACCAAGTAAGAGGCAGGATTTGGATCCAGATCATGTTTTCTTCCAGATCCTCTCTTTCTCTAGCCTTCTGTTTGGGGTTTCTATTGAAGATATCCCCATTCTTCTAATCATATAAGTTTGCAACCTTGGAGTCCTTTAACTGTTTCATCTCCCCATGTCCTATCAATTGTCATGTTCTATGAATATTACCTCCATACATTTCTTAAATCTGCCTCCTTTCTATGCACACTTCTACCCCCTAATTCAAACCCTTATCTTTTCCCTGTATTAATGCAGACTGCATTAGTCTTTTGATTTTTCCTCTCTCCATTCCACTTTCCACAGATGCGAAATTGATGCTTCTAAAACCTAGTTCTGTGTCATTCTACAAATAAATCTTTGTAACTTTCATTGCTTCTAGGATAAAATATATTCTCAGTCTAACTTTTTAAGATCTCTACAATACAGTTTTCACTTACCTTTCATTGTAGATTTATTTCCTCTTTCAATACTTCATGCATTGTCTCAAGGGACATACTAGTTAATTTTCTTTAGTTGATGTAAGTCTTTACAGGTTTTTTCTGAGAGCATCCTGCTTGTCATTTATTTTCTTTTTTTTTTTTTAATAAAGCTTTTTATTTTCAAAACATAATGCACGGATAATTTGACAACATTGACCGTTGCATACTCTTATATTTCAGATTTTCTTCTCCTTTTCCCCACCCCCTCCCCTGGCAATATATGTTAAACATGTTAAAATATATGTTAAATCCAATATGTATAAACATATTTATTCAATTCTCTTGCTGCACAAGAAAAATCAGATCAAAAGAAAAAAAGAAAGTAAATGAATAAGAAAACAAAATGCACTGCTTGTCATTTCTTCAAGCACAATAATATTCCAACCTAATCATATGTCACAACTTTTTTCAGGAATTCACTAATTAATAGACATTCCCTCAATTTCCAATTCTTTGCCACTACTAAAAGAGGTGCTATAAATATTTTTAAACATATAGCTACTTTTCCTTGTTGTTTTTGATTTCTTTGGGGTATAGGTCCGGTAGTGATATTGCTTGGTCAGAGTATATGCATGGTTTTATAGCCCTTTGGGTATAGTTCAAAATGATTCTTCAGAACATTTGAATTAGTGTATAATTTCACGAACAAGGCATTATTGTTTTAATTTTCCCATATCCTCTCGAAATTTTATCATTTTTCTTTTCTGCCATATTAGCCAATCTTGACAGTTGTGTGGTGGTGACTCAGAGTGGTTTTACTTTGCATTTTCCTTTTCCATTCTTTTCTTTTTTACACAGAATCTAGTTTTATTTTATTTCAGAAAATGGATCTTTGAAGTCATTTTTACAATGTGTCATTACTTTGAAAATATCATATGAGAAATATATTTTTTAAAAGCTCTGATGCTAGGCATGCTAATTTAATTCCAACCTATATACTCACTCACACCCACACCCATACCCTACTCCTCTCTCCACATAAACACAGCACTTTCTTCAAACTATATTTTATCCTTCACTACAAAGTGGTACAGAAATTTGCAATTTGGAACTTCCTATTTATTAATCACTTTGATGCCATATCATCTAATCTGAAATGCATAAGATAGATAGGTTTGTTCTGAACTTACATTTACACTTGAATAAAATAAGTCCAGTTTACAACTCCTGTTACAAGCCAAAGATGTGTCCACATTTTTTCTTTTTATAAAGAAGTTAAGAAAAAAACACTAAAATCCTATTATAGTATCCCATCATGGTATAGAAACAATTCTGGATATTCAAAAGACAGGGGAATGCAAATGGAAAGCTATTACCAATCATATAGGGCTTCAAGGACTCATCTGCATATGAACTATGTGTCTTTCAGCCTAACCTAAGTTCAGGCTTATCAATAATTGGTCACAGAGTGGTACATTTTTAGGCTCTGCAATTCATTGAAGACTTGTATTTTTCTAATCAGTAATAATTTAGAACTCTTTATATTACTGTAGATAGTTTTAATTACTTTGTCTGGAAATAGCCTGTTCATATCCTTTGACCATTTATTAGTTGAGGAGTAGTTCTTATCTCTATAAATTTGACTCCATTTTCTTTATGTCTGAGAAATGACATCTTTGTCAGCCTCTTCTCTTTTCTCTTATCCCCTAACCCCTATTACTTTCCTTTATGACAAGATACATTTCTACACCCAGCTGCAATGGGTATGTTATTCCCT
The DNA here is from genome assembly GCF_902635505.1 of Sarcophilus harrisii. Lineage (NCBI taxonomy): Eukaryota > Metazoa > Chordata > Mammalia > Dasyuromorphia > Dasyuridae > Sarcophilus > Sarcophilus harrisii. The sequence continues at coordinate 182,275,710 of NC_045429.1, read as the reverse complement.
CTTAAAGTCAATTCCAGTGGGAGTAAGGTTCACATGCTCCTCTCCTTCCCTTCTCTTATTTCTCCCTTCATTGCAAAATCTTTTTTGGATTCCTTTTATGTCAGATAATTTGCCCCATTCTACCTCTCCCATTCCCCTTCTTCCAGTGCATTCTTCTCTCTTACCCCTCAATTTTATTTTATTTTTTTAGATAATCATACTATCACTTTCAGCTCACACCTGTTCTTTCTGTCTATGTATAGGCATTTAACTGCCCTAAGGATGAGAAAATTTTTAGGAATTACAAGTGTCATTTTTCCCCTTATTGAATCTCTAAATGATTTCTATTTATGTTCACTTTTACAATTCTTTTGATTTTTGTATTTGAAAGTCAAATTTTCTATTCAGTTCTGGTCTTCTTATAAGGAATACTTTTGAAAGTCCTCTATTTCATTGAATTTCCATTTTTTTTCTTGAAGGATTATATTCAGTTTTTCTGGATAAATGATTCTTAGTTGTAATCCTAGCTTTTACCCTGCAGAATATCATATTCCAAGTCCTTTGATCCTGTAACGTAAAAACTGTGCAATCTTGTATTATTCTGGCTGTGCTTACATGATATTTGAATTGTGGTTTTTTTGGCTGCTTGCAGTATTTCCCCCTTGATCTGGGAGCTCTGGAATTGAGGTATTATTCCTGGGTAGTTTTCATTTTGGGGATTCTTTCAGATTTTTTTTTAATTTCCATTTTACCTTCTGTTCTAGAATATCAAGAAATTTTCCTGGATAATTTCTTGAAAGATGATGTCTAGGCTTTTTTTTTTTTTTTTTTTTTTACCTAAAAGCCATGATCAAAAAAAAAAAAAAAAATTTTTTTTGATCATGGCTTTTAGGTAGCCCAATGATTTTTTAAATTCTCTCTCCTGGATCTATTTTTTTAGGTCAGTTGTTTTCCCATTTAGATATTTCACATTTTCTTCTGTTACTTTTTTCATTCTTTTGATTGTTTTTGCAGTCACTCACTTAAGCTTGCCCAATTTTAAGGACTTATTTTCTTCAGTGGATTTTTGTACATCCTTTTCCATTTAGCCAATTCTAATTTTATAAAAAGTTATTTTCTTCAGTGAGTCTTTTTATACCTTTTTTTCCATTTGGCCAATTTTGCTTCTCAAGGTAATCTTCTCTTCATTGAATTTTTGTGCCTCTGTTACCACTTGGCCTATTTTGGTTTTTTAAGGTTTTTTCTTCTTCAGTATTTTGTGTGCCTCCTTTATGAAGTTTTTTACTTTTTTTCATATTTTACTGTCTCACTCTCATGTCTCTTCCCAATTTTTTCTTTACTTCTTTTACTTGATTTTAAAAATCCTTTTTGAGCTCTTCCATCACCTGGGGCCAATTCTTATTTTCTTTGGATGCAGAACTTTTGACTTTGTCTTCTTCTGAGCTTGAGACTTGAACTTCCTTATCACCACAGTAGCTTGCTACAATTAGGATATTTTTCTGCTTTTTCTCATTTTTCTTTTCGTTTTCCAGCCTATTTCTTGACTTTCAATTCTATGCAAAAATGGGACCTTGCTTCCAGAGTGGGGGGAGCAGCACTATCCAAAGCTTTAGATTTTTTTTGTGCTGCCATTTTCAGAGGTAATTCTGGGGATCTGTGAGTTTTTACCTCTTCCAACATGGTATGATCTAGAAAAAGGTGTGTTTAAAATTCTCCTGTACTATGCACTAGTCTGCAAGCACCCTGGGACTAAGAACCACGACTGCAATCCAGATCCAGTGCAACAAAGTTCTGCCCCGTTCTGCCCCTGGAGCCAGTCAAGGGACTCGTGTAAATTTCCTTCTGAAAGCTCTCTCTTGGTTTTCTAGGGTCTGGTCTGCAATGCCTGTGCTGAACTGCACTCCACTGTCACTGGGGTATAAAAGACCTTTCTAATTATTTTGGGCTGGAAAATTGTTTTAGTCCATCTTTTTTGTGGGTTCTGCTACTCTAGAATTTGCTTAGAGTAATTATTGAAAGGTATTTTGAAAGGTTTAAGATGGTAGCTCAAATGAGTCCCTGCCTTTACAATGCCATCTTGACTCTTAATCCCACATTCATTTTCTTATACAAAATTCCTGCCATTGTGCTTTTGAACAAATGAGAATGTATTCTATCTTAATCTTCCACTTTGTAGAAATGCTTGTTGATGTTCAGTCACATTAAGCTCTTCAAGACCCTATTTGGTTTTTTGGTTTGTTTTTGTTTGTTGTTTTTTTGCAAAAGTTACTGGAGTGGTTTTCCATTTCCTTCTCAAGCTCATTTTACAGATAAGGAAACTGAGGCAAACAGGGTTAAATGATTTTCTCAGGGTCATGTCTGAGGCCAGATTTGGACTAGAAAAGACTCCAGGCCCAGCACTCATTCCACTGAGCTACCTAGTGACTAGCTTTTCCAAAGTCCATGGTCACACTTGCAACACCAGATCTTTCCTCATTCCACAGTTTCTAGTGTTCTCTCTTAAAACTATTTGACTTTGTCCGATTCTTTTTGTGCAGCAAAATAACTGTTTGGACATGTATACTTATATTGTATTTAATTTATACTTTAACATATTTAACATGTATTGGTCAACCTGTCATCTGGGGGAAGGGATGGGGGGAAGGAGGGGGCAAATTGGAACAAAAGGTTTGGCAATTGTCAATGCTATAAAATTACTCATGCATAAGACTTGTAAATAAAAAGCTATTTAAAAAAAAAACTATTTGACTTAGTATATCTATTTTGTGTTTTTAACTAAAAAATGTATATATTCTATCCCCTCAATAGAATATAAAATCATAGAATGTAGACTAGGAGCTTTTGAAATTATGTGGAGAGTTGATTGGTGAGAAAAAAAGATGTATTTCCCTTTCCCTCTTTTTCCTTTCCTGCTCCCTTTCTTTTCAATGTAGTGGCCCATGGGAGTTAGGTGATATAATCCAAGGAGTAGCTACTAAAGCTTCTACTCCTTATAGAAATTTAAAAGTTTCTCCTTCTTGACAAGAAGGGTAGATGCCGAGAAGAGGAAGGGGAGGAAGGGAAAGGAAGAATCTAAGTTATTTTCATCCTTTTCTAAATTAATTTTTAAAAACAGATTTACTTTCTCTCCCTCCCATCTCCTTTTTGTACACACACACACACACACACACACGGGGGGGGGGGGAGGGAAGGGGAGCATTAATTAAGAAAGCAAGAAAAAAAATCCTGTTACAAACATGCTAGTTGAGCAAAGCAAATTTCTGCATTGGCCATGTCAAAAAAAAAAAAAAATCTTAGGCCTCATTCTGTCCTCTTGAGTCTATCACCTCTCTCTTTGGAGGTAGATGACCTATTTCAATATGAGTCCTCAGGAATGGTTGATCAAGGGATGGATCAGATTTTTTAAGATTTTCAAAGTCTTTACAATATTGTTATTGTAAAAAAATTGTTTTCTTGGCTCTGTTCACTTCATTCTGTATTGATTCATATATCTTTCCAAGTTTCTCTGAAACCATCTACATCTTTTCATACAGCACAGTAGTATTCTATCACATCCATATGTCATAACTTGTCCAGTAATTCCCCAGTTGATGGGTACTCACCCCCTTCATTTTCAACTCTTTGCCAATGAAAAAAGAATTGCTATAAATATTTTTGTATATATGGGTCCTTTTCCTCTTTCTTTCATCTCTTTAGGGTAAAAAGACTGATACAAAGGATATTCACAGTATAATATTTAGTTGCTTTTCAAAGGGGGCTGAATCAAGTATTTTTAGACTCTACACCTGGCTGCTATTAACATAAATGTGTTTCCAGGAAGATAAACCATTCTCCAGCTTAATAATATTTTAATAATTTATTTCACTATAAATTTCTTTCCTTTGTGTCCCCAAATATTTTAATTTATTCATTTGAAAATAAAAGGGGTCTATAAGATTCTGCAAACAGTAAAAGGGAGTCTCTGCCTCAAAGAAATTAAGAACTTTTGACCTAATGGAAAGCTGTGCCTTTGTGAAGGTGAGGAGGATCCCAGCACTGATGAGGCTGCTTAATTGAGATCTGGCTAAACACATACCCCTAGATTCTTGATGTAGCTTGGTTTTGTGACGTAACATGAAAGATGCTTTTTTCATGTTAAAGTTTCTCATTTTTAAGATAGAAGATAAGAAAAGCAAAAGAAAAGAAAAGGGGACAAACTGCCACAATTCACTTTCATTGCTATTCAGAGACAAATACCTGTCAGCTCTACCTTTTGACTTGTATTGAAGAACCAGTGGGCAGAAAGGCTGATCCAACTCGACTGGCCTTTGCAGTTTTAGCTCTTTTTGCAAAATGCTTGCCAAAGTTCTTCTGAAGGCAAATAGATACACATTCATAACATATGTGCGTATTATATAACAGTGGATATGTCTATATGTATCTATCCATCCATCTACAGATATATTCATATTTATATAGTTTTATTTATTTCATTTTTTTTGCATGCACAGATTTTTTGCTAGAAAGTTCTGCCTCCTTTCCTTGTAGACTATTGAGCAGAAGAGCGAGTGTCCAAGTTATATTTCTAGCCCCATTCACAGTATTCTTGAGGGCCTTGAACAGGTCATTCATCCAAGAAAAGTGAAATGGCTACTTCTGGAAAAACATCTAAAAAACTAATAATTTATCTAAAACATTCCAGTCTCTTTTGAAGGAGTTCTAGACTGTGAACAATTTGCCTTTCTCTTTTCCTACTAATAATGTTACAGAGTCATCATAAATGCTAAATAAATACTAGATAACTGACTGCAGTGCTGTATAAAATTCTGACATCTTGAAAATCTGTACTTGTTATTAGAATGAAATTGACATATCTCAAGTTTAAAAAAAAAAAAAAAAAAGAGCTTCCAAAAAGTTATCAAACTGTGCATACCCTTTGATCCAGCAGTGTTACTACTGGGCTTATATCCCAAAGAGATCTTAAAGGAGGGAAAGGGATCCATATGTGCAAAAATGTTTGTGGCAGCCCTCTTTGTAGTGGCCAGAAATTGGAAACTGACTGGATGCCCATCAATTGGAGAATGGCTGAATAAGTTATGGTATATAAATGTTATGGAATATTATTGTTCTGTAAGAAATGACCAACAGGATGATTTTAGAGAGGCCTAAAGAGACTTACATGAATTGATGCTAAGTGAAATGAGCAGAACCAGGAGATCATTATACACTTCAACAACAATATTATATGATGATCACTTCTGATGGATGTGGCTCTCTTCAACAATGAGATGACTCAAACCATTTCCAGTTGTTCAGTAATGAAGAAATCATCTACACCCAGAGAGAGGATTATGGGAAATGAGTGTGGACCACAACATAGCATTTCCACTCTTTCAATTATTGTTTGCTTGCATTTTTGCTTTCCTTATCAGGTTTTTTTTCTTTCTAGATCTGATTTTTCTTGTGCAGCAAGATAGCTGTATAAATATGTATACATATATATTGGATTTAACATATATTTTAATATATTTAACATGTATTGGACTACCTGCCATCTAGGGGAGGGGGTGGGGGGGAAGGAGGGGGAAATTTGGAACAGAAGATTTTGCAAGGGTCAATGTTGAAAAGCCTGAAATCCAGGGAGATTAAGTGATTTGACTAGGGTTACAGGAGTAGTGTGTGACCAAAGCAGCATTTGATAGCAGGCCCTCTGATCCTACTGCTCCAACCCTCTACACCCACACTGCATATTTTCTTTCACTGTGGATTGTGAAAGGTTTGTTTTTGTTTTTGTTTTTTTACTGAAAAACATCTTCCAAACAACAGGCTATTTGGAGTAAGTCCACCTGTTACTTCACTACCTGTACAACATTAGGAAAATTAACTTTTTAGCGACCTCTATTTCTTTATTTGGAGGAGTTGATCTTTTAGGTTAAGTTTGTTTCTGATTCCCTGATTCTAAGATATGAAAGGCATCCCTTTTGAAGCAGAGACAAAACTCCTCAGAAGGCAAATATAGCTCAGAGCTTCTTAAAGTATCTACCAGCATGGACACAGAGGCTGCTTGATTTACTGCCCTTCATGGATTGAAATCTACAAATCCAGAGGCCTAAACATTACCCCTGGATTCAGAGTTTAAGCTACAGGGTTTGAGCCAATAACCAGTCAATCAACAAGCATTTAGTAAATGCCTTCTATGAATCAGGCATTGGTAATATTAACCATTATTTAATGAAAATATAGAAGTTTTTAATCCAACAAGTATGGCCATGAGCCCTCAGAAGGTGTTGAAAAACTTCCTTGAAGAGAATAAAATGAAGCACTGGGTTTTGTCCTTTGAATCACATTATCTCAGTTGGATATTAGGAAGATGCTCAGGAATTTCTAGACATTGTCCTCCACTTTTGTATACTTCTAGAAACCAGGTATTTTCCCATTTCCTCTACCATACCCACCCACTATCCCCCAGCAGCTGCTGGAGTTGTGATATCACTAATGTTGCTGTCTGGCTTGAGGCTCTCTTTTGGATAACTGAAGGTTCTGGACTGGCACTGGTATAAACTGCATTTGTCTTCCCTAATATAACCCGGAAATATTCCTCCTACTTCTTATATACATACTGTATGTATACATGTACATGCTTTGCAAACAGCACCTGTGCGTACATGTGTACATATATCTATACCCATGTAGATATATATCTATATAGATATATATGGTCTCTCTCTATATCGATATTCATATAGATATATGTATGGTTTCTCTCTATATACACACCTACACACATATTCATATAGATATATATGGTCTCTTTCTATATATATCTCTCTCTATATATATAGTTGTGAGGAGCAAATTAAAAAATATTTTTAAGTCCCTTAGCATAGTAATGGTACTTAATAAATACTTCTTCCTCTCTGCCTTTCTAGTAGGATGTAAAATCTTAGAGGGCAGATGTTGGTTTTGCCTCTCTGTATTCCTAACAATTAACATTGTGTTTGGAAGATAGTAAATGCTTGATAATACTTGTTGACTTAACCTGATTTTGCATATTAACAGGTTCTATATATATATATATATATATATATATATATATATATATATAGAGAGAGAGAGAGAGAGAGAGAGAGAGAGAGAGAGAAATATGTAGATATAGATAGATAGATATATGGTCTCTCTCTTTATATTTATTTATATTATATTATACACACACACACACACACACAGTTATTTGATCCTCAGGACAACCCTGATAGTAGGTACTACCAGTAGTATTTTTTTTTTCAGTCTGATAGATTAGAAAATGAGGCACAAATAAATGGTGATTTGTCCAGGATCATGGGACTAGTAAACATGAATGGGAGTCATTGAACCCTGGTTCCTCTCCCATTTTTAGGAACTCACTATATCACTTTGCTATGTAGCCAACTCATTGGGTGCTGGGCCCTGGACTTGATACTAAAATGGCCCTTAGAATGACATTCCCAGTGGACTTCTCACCTGCCCCTTCTAGTGACCCAGGACTCCTCACTTGCCTTCAATCAGAGCATTGGATGTTCTGATCTAACTGTTAACTAGATACAGGAGCAAACCAGTTTGTTGCCTAATTGGAAAAGAATGCACTCCTGTGAAATAAGGCTTGGGTTAGCTGTCATGCTGACTTGAAGTTATAAATGAAGATATTTAACAAGTCTAGCCTTGTGAGATGTACAGACATGCCCAGAATCTTATTAGTCTAATCTTAAAGCCCCATTTTAGGTATTAGCTATATATGAACGTTTCACTGTGATGTGTTAGGGTACAGTCTCAAGAAGCCTAGGAGGCTTGTACCAGAATATGGTTCACAGTTAGATATTCTCAGAACTAGGAGGTAGGTCAGGGTCTCACTCCAGTCTGACCAGGAACCCCTTTTAAAACAGAGGACCATGTGAACTACAATTGTGAGTCCTCTGCTAGATTTCCCTGAAACCTGTTAATATGCAAAATTAGGTTAAGTCAATAAGTATTATTAAGCATTTACTATCTTCCAATTAACACAATGTTAATTGTTAGGAATATAGAAAGGCAAAACCAACATCTGCCCTCTAAGATTTTACATCCTACTAGCAAGGTAGAAAGAGGGGAAGAAGTACTATTTATTAAGTACCTGTTATGTACCTATTACTAAGGGGATTTACAAATATTTTTTCATTTGCTCCTCACAACACCATTGAGAGGTAACTTATCATTATTTCCATTTTACAGTTAAACTCAGACAGAAATTTGTTGACTTGCTTGGGTTTATACAAGTGTCTGAGCTGGATTTGAACTTGGATCTTCCTAACTCTAGGACCAGCACTTTATCCACTGTATCAACTAGTTTCTTCTGGAAGGGAAAAATTTAAATAATTAGATTCATACAAGATATACAACGTGTTTTGTAATATCAGAAATGAAGATGGTGGACCAGTAAAGTTTTGTGGCAGAAGGTAAGACTTGAGCTGAATTTTGAAGAAAACCAAGACTACTAATAGTTTAAATATATGTAAACATACATGCATCAGTATACAAATAGTTGTATGTGTGTGTATATATGTATATACGATTTACATAATCAGCAAGCTATTTGGAAGCATTTTTTTTTTAAATTCTTATAGTAATGAGGAGTTTGATTATAGCCAAGAATGCTCAAGGATGGGGATACAGAGTATGAAAAAATCAAAACCAAATTGTAATAATACATTTTGAAATACCAAACTTTTAGATAAGTTCTTTCTATGGCATCTCATTAATTTGTTTTTACTTCTTATGCTCTGTTCATTTTTTCTCACATCTACTTCCATTTTATCTCTGAATTCAAAAACAATTAAATATTTCTTTTAAATACTATTTAAATATTAAGTATTTCTTATTACAGATTAGAAACTCTTTGAGAATATCAGGTCTAAAGAAGGGAAAGGGACCTGTATGTGCAAGAATGTTTGTGGCAGCCCTCTTTGTAGTGGCCAGAAACTGGAAACTGAGTAGATGTCCATCAATTGGAGAATGGCTGAATAAATTGTGGTATATGAATATTATGGAATATTGTTCAGTAAGAAATGACCAACAGGATAATTTCAGAAAGGCCTGGAGAGACTTACACGAACTGATGCTGAGTGAAATGAGCAGGACTAGGAGATCATTATATACTTCAACAACAATACTATATGATGATCAATTCTGATGGAAATGGCCATCTTCAGCAATGAGATGAACCAAATCAGTTCCAATGGAGGAGTAATGAACTGAACCAGCTACACCCAGCGAAAGAACTCTGGGAGATGACTAAGAACCATTACATTGAATTCCCAATCCCTATATTTTTGCCCGCCTGCATTTTTTGATTTCCTTCACAGGCTAATTGTACAATATTTCAGAGTCCGATTCTTTTTGTACAGCAAAATAACGGTTTGGTCATGTATACTTATTTTGTATTTAATTTGTACTTCAATATATTTAACATGTATTGGTCATCCTGCCTTCTAGGGGAGGGGATTGGGGGAAGGAGGGGAAAAATTGGAACAAAAGGTTTGGCAATTGTCAATGCAGTAAAATTACCCATGCATATAACTGTAAATAAAAAGCTATTTAAAAAAAAGAGAGAGAGATAAAATATCAGGTCTACTGATTGCCATTGATTTAGTTATCTTACCCTGAGCAATATAGCAGACCTACCTTATCTACAATCTGTTATCACTATGGTTGTGATTAACTTTTTCAAATAAATTTATATGTATTTGTCAGAGAGAGATTAAGAAAGAAGAATGGGTGGAAAGGACCTTTCTTCTGCATTCTTATGTTCTTATTACAGTTTGTAATAACATTGAGAGTTGGATTAGGGTAAAATGTGTTTTCAAATTTTCTTTCTTTCAACCCCTGTCCAAAAAAAAAAAAAAATTAATAAGGTCATGTCCCTTGTGAAATCCTCCGTTTTTGAGAAGACACAAGCAATTTACATACACACACACACACACACACACACACACACCTTAATTTAGTGAACCTGATTCTCAGTTCTCAGACAAATTTCATAAAGAATAATAATTTATTTACTTTATTTCACATGATCCAGCCAATTGTTCAGATGCATTCTAACTGAAAACCAAATTAAGCCATTGCTAACACTGGTTTCTTGCTGTTTTCAAATGAACTTTGCAAAAGAGCTGGAATGTTGGGATTGATGGTAGTTGTTCAAATAATACTGTAGATGTAACTGTTTTGCTCTGGTAAAGATTAGTGAGGAAAGAAAAATGTTCGTTTACAAAACAGCATTATACTTGTAGATGCCACATTTAAATGAAAGATCATATAGGTAGTGCCCCATCTGTGGGCTGGCAGAAAAATAAGTTGATCTTTAATTTCTGTTTCTTTAAAAGTCAATTAGGAGAAAAAAGTGACGATTGCCTGAGTTATAGTTTCTGCTTAAGATTCTTGACTGACAAAAGGAAAATGATAGATATTGGAGAAGATGTGGAAAAAATTGGAACCCTAATACATTGTTTGTGGAGTTGCAAACTGATCAAACCATTCTGAAGAGCAGTTTGGAGCTATGTTCAAAGGGCTATAAAACTTCCCATACCCTTTGTTCCAGCAATACCTCTACTAGGTCTGTATCCCAAAAAGATTTTTAAAAATGGAAAAGGGCCCACATGTACAAAAATATTATAGCAGTTTCTTTTGTGTTGGTAATGAATTGGAAATTGAGGAGATGCCCATCACTTGGGGCAAGTTGTGGTATAGGATTCTAATAAAATACTATTGTGCTATAAGAAATACTGAACAGGCAGATTTCAGAAAAACCTGGGAAATGATACTGAATGAAGTGGGCAGAGCCCAAGAATATTGTATACAGTTAGCAGCATTGTATGATGATCAACTATGCATCATTTATGGCTATTTTTAGCATACAGTGACCTGACATTTCCAAAATCCTCATGCTGGAAAATATATACATCTAGAGAAAAAACTATGAAGTCTGAATGCAAAGTAATTTTTATTTTTTTTTTCCTTTCTCGTAATTTTTTCCCCTTTTGTTTTGATTCTTTTTTCACAACATGACTAACATGGAAATAAGTTTAATATGATTGTACATGTATAACCAATATCAAAATGTTTGCTGTCCTGGGGAAGGAATGAAGGGAAAGAGGGAAAAAAATTGGAACTCAAAACACAAAAATTTTTATAAAAGAGTTGAAAACTATTTGTACATGTAATTGGAAAAAATAAAATAGTATTAAATGGGAAGGGGGCAAGATTCTTTACTGACTCATTTATGTGATATGGCCTAGATTTCTTGTCATGCTTAGGATCATTGGATCTTAGATTCAGTGCCAGGAAGAGACTTGAGGGAATGTAAATAGACCCTCTCATCAGATGATGAAACTGTTTTCTAGGGAAGTTTAATGACTTGTCAATGAATATCAAAGGCAATATTTTAACCCAAGTCCTTGGACTCCAGATTGAATGATATTTGTATTCATCACTATGAAAATAAGACTAATAATCAGTGTCTTCTTACTGTGCTTATAATATCTTTTCCCAATTGCATGTAAAAACAGTTTTTAAAAAAACATTTGTTTTTTAAAATTTTGAGTTCCAAATTCTCTCATTTCCTTCTCTTGCACTTCCCTGGAGACCTATAAGCAATTTGATATAGTTTCTGCATGTGCAATCGTGTAAAACACATTTCCATATTAGTCATGTTGTGAAATGACAGACCAAAAAAAAATCTTACCAAAAAAAAATAAAGTGAAAAGTAGTATGCTTTGATCTGCATCCAAATTCCATCAGTTTTTTTCTCTGGGGGTGGATAGCATTTTTCATCATGTGTGCTTTGGAATTGTCTTGGATCATTTTATTGCTGAGAATAGTTGTCACTCATAGTTGATCATCATAGAATATCACTGTTATTGTGTACAATGTTCTCCTGTTCTGCTTACTTCTTTTTATATCAGTTCATATAAATTCAGATTTTTCCAAAATTACCCTGCCCATCATTTCTTATAACACAATGGCATTCCATTACAAACATATATTATAACTCAGTCATTCCTCAATTGATGGACATCTTTCAATTTCCAATTCTTTGCCATCACAAAAAGAACTACTATTAAGTATTTTTATACAAGCAGGTCTTCTTTTATATGTATATATCTTTGGGATACAGACCTCATAATGCTATTTCTGGATCAAAGGGTTTTATAGACTTTTAAGCACAGTGCTAATGACAAGTCTTGGGCAACAATCAGAATGAGTACATATACTATGTATTTTAAATGTGATAATTCTCTTTTTTCTCCTGTCCTTCCCGTATGCTTTCTTTTATAATACCTTCAAATTACAAAAAAATAAGCATGTCTTTTATCGCACAGATATGGAAAGATTTAATCCTTAAAAAATGAAGTCTGAAAGCAAGAAAACATTTAAATTTTATCTGTGGATTTCACCAAAATAATAATAAATAACAGAAGGAGGATGTTAGGTTAGGTGAGTTTGACATGTAAGCACATTCTACTTCATTATATAAAGTTAAGAGGCCCAGGAGAAATATAGTTATGATTTATTCTGGCTCTGATTCATATCTGGTTGTTTATTTATTTGTTTTGTTTTAATTTGGCTTCATAGTTTAGTTAGACATGTCCTCATGATTATTGTGCATATTTTGTTATGGGGAGAACCAACTTTAAAAGTCTGTCCACTTATACTATGTGTGTTTGTGTGGTATATATTTGATTTTTTAATTTGTGATGATATCACTTTTTTGTTCAGAAATCAGAAATCTTTAACTCTCTACTACCTATAGCAAAGCTTCTTAAACTGCTGTGGGTCATGACTCCAAAAGGGTCATGTAACTGAATGTAGGGATTGCAAAATTATGATTTATTTTCAATAAATGTTTGATAAGTATACATACATGTTTTACATACCTATATATCCAGCATCGCATAAAATTTCTCCAGCAAAAAGGGTCATGAGTGGAAAAAGTTTAAGAAGCCCTGACCTATAGGATAATGTCCAAACTCATTAGCCCTGGCATCTAAATTCTGGGAAATCCGATCTTAATCTTACTTTCCAGCCACAACTCCTACTGATGATTACATAAGTACTTGGCTCTTGTCAGGTTTGTCTATTGACTGCTCCTGAACAAAATCTTTCCCATCTCTGTCTCTTTACAATCAATCACGTTTTGACATTGGTCCTACTACTGATCTTTCAAGTCCCAGCTGCCTCCTTCCTGAAATTTGTCTTAATTCAGTCCAAATCCTTCTCATCCAAATTCAAATATAACCTTTCCATCTCCCAAAGTTCTATACTTGATTGCATCTTTCTTTTAGTGCTTATTTATGGGAATGTACTAGATCTAGTTCATACTGGTTTGGGAAAGTTATGGAAATTCCTTGGCAAATGTGAGTGTGATTTATTCTATTTTTGAACATTTAGACCAATAGTGTCAAACTCAAATAGAGATAGAGCCACTCAACCATACATAAGGGTCCCTTCAGTCATATATTGACTTAGAAAAACCATATATTAACTTTGGCTGTGTTTAATGGTATTTTTATTTATTTTTTAATATTTCCAAATTACATTTTAATAAGATTCATCCAGCACTCAAGAATGTTACAAACTGCCAGTTTATTTAATACATCTGGCTAGACTTCTAAGAAAGTCATGGAGAAAATGTTAATAATGGCAGATAAAGTTAAAAAGGGTGTTGTACATGTATAGGACTACCTGCCATCTAAGGAAGGGGATGGGAGTAAGGAGGGAAAAATTTGGAACAAAAGGTTTTGCAAGGGTCAGTGTTGAAAAGTTACCCATGCATATGCTTTGTAAATAAAAAGCTTTAATTAAAAAAAAAAAAAAAGTGTGCTGTAGACATTTTCCCCCTGCTTTGTTTGGTTTTTTTTGTTTGTTTTTTTGTTTTTTTGGAGAGTCTCTTGTTAAACATTTACTAGCACCAACACCCACTGTGGTAATTTTTATATTTATCTCATTCACAGTACTAAATTATAAACCATGAAAGCAACATCTCATCTTTTGCTATCTCCACACCACATTATATGGAGCCTTGTACATCATAAACATTTAAGTGTTTTTTAAATGAAATAGAAGGTATCTATCAGCTCAGTGATAGAGCTATTCATACAGCATTGTTGGTAATAGGATGTTGTTAAAGCTCATTTTGTTAAATGAGAAATTAAATGAAAAGACATATTGATGACATAATTTATTGCTTTCTGTTTCCTTTCAGACAAGTTCATTCTTAAACTAGAATTTTCTGTCTTTTCTATGTATCTCTCCCTTGGCAATTTAATTTACTCTTCCGGCTTCAACTATTTCTTTGGCTCTTAGGAGAAGTGAGTGTGTGAGTCAGTGCCTTCGTATGCAGTTGGGGATAATCCAACCAACCCCCTACCGACACTCCTCTCAGATACTGGTTTATCTCTTTATTCTCTCATTTTGGGTGTATAGTCTAGCAGGTATACTTTGTAATAATCTCAGCAATTATCAGAATTGTAGACTTGGCCCTCATTCTAGAGAACTCTGCTTTCATAGAATAGTTTCTCCTTTCAGCCTTGAACTATACACATAAAGGCTCAGAGAAAATGTCTGTTGATGGCCATGTAACTTAGTAGCAATATCAAGTAACATAGAAAGACAGATAAAAAAAAATCAACCAAACCTGTGCTGGGCTCCCAGCCAGGATCAGCTCTTTCTCCTCACTGCCAATTTGAGGGTTTCTGAAGAAAAGGTTGGAGATTTAAATTTTAGAATATTTCCAAATATTCTGAAATATAGACAGGGAAGAAAGGAGCTGTTGCGTACACTTCATTCTCGCTAATTAGGCTTCATTTTCACTGCTGCAGCTGGTGGAATGGAGGAATAGGTCATGAGAAATAAGTAGATAGAGGAACTAAGATGTTAGCATGTTTGTAGGAATATCACTATATATAATGTGTTCTCATATTATGAGAACAGTGATTGGGGTGGAGAGGAAGACTGAGCTGGATACTAAACAGAAGTATTCTGGGAATAAGTAGATATGTATTTGTAATGAATGGATTTGAAAGAAGTTATTCAGTGATGGTGGCAATAATGGGCTACAAGAAGTATTCCAATTCTCATGTTTCCCTTTTTCCATCACACACACATAAACACGTGTGTGTGTGTGTGTGTGTGTGTGTGTGTGTGTGTGTGTGTTTGTGTGTGTGTGTGTGTGTTACCTCCTCTTTGAGGGCAGGGACTATTTAGCTCTTTTCTTTGTACCTCCAGACACAGGACTTCAAATATAAGAAGTACTTCATAAATGTGGATTGATTGATAGGTTCTATTTAAGGAAAACCAGGAAGATGCTATAGAATTGTCTCAGATAACCATATTCTGATGAAGTAAATTTTGTTCATGGTGACTTCTTGCCTTTGCTTTTGAGTTTCTCTCATTCTCCTAATTTTCTTTTTACATAAAGAAAGGAAGAATTTTTGGCCAAGAAAGAATAGAGACCATTATAAAAAATCAAAATGGATAATTTTGAATTCATTAAATTAAAAAAGCTTTGCACAAATAAAACCAATGCAGATAAAATTAGAAAGAAAGCTGGGAAAAAAAAAACCTTCTTTTTAAAAAATTTATTTATATTTTTGGAAAAGTTTCTTACAATTAGAAATACTGAATGTAATAATCTTTAAAAAAAAAAAATTCAGTGTTTCTGTTAAAGGCCTCGTTTCTAAAATATATAGAGACCTGACCCAAATTTATAAAAATAAAAGTCATTCCCCAGTTGATAAATGGTAAAAGGATATGAGTAGACAAATTTAAGATGAAAAAATTAAAGCCATTTATACTCATTTTTTTTAATGAAAAAGATAATGATGAATGTTAGGAAGAATGTGGGAAAACTACATTGTTGGTGCAGTTGTGAAATGATCCAGCCATTCTGGAGAGCAATTTAGAATTAAACTCAAACGGCTATAAAACTGTACATAGCTTTTGATCTATCAGTCTGACTACTTAGTCTGTATCTCAAAGAGATCATAAAAGAGGGAAAAGGAATCACATGTGTAAAAATTTTTGTAGCAGCCCTTTTTGTAGTGGCAGGGAACTGGAAATTAAATGGATGCCCATGAGTTGGAGAGTGGTTGAATAAGTTATGGTATATAAATGTAATGGAATATCATTATTTTATAAGAAATTATGAGCAATCTAATTTCAGAAAAGTCTGGAAAGACTTATATGAATTGATCCTAAGTGAAGTGAACAGAAGTGAGAGAACATAGTACACAGTAACAACAAAATTATGTGATGATCAACTGTGATGGACATGGCTCTTCTCCAACAATGTAATGATTCAAGTCAGTTCCAATAGATTTGGGATGGAAAATGCCAATTACATCCAGAAAGAGAACATGGAAACTGAATATGGATCAAAGAATAGTATTTTCACCTTTTTTTGTTTGTTTCTTTTTCATGTTTTTCACATGTGGCTATGTGTTCTTTTGGTCTGATTTTTCTTTCACAACATGACAAATATGAAAATGTTTAAAAGAATTGCGCACATTTAACCTATATCAAATTGCTTGCTGTCTTGGGGAGGGGGGGAGTATGGAGAAGGAGGGAGAAAAATTTGAAACATTTCATTTTAGAAAAATGAGTGTTGAAAACTATCTTTACATTTATTTGGAAAAATAAAATATTAAAAAAAATTAAATGCCTCATTGGTATATAATAATCATCTTGATATTCTTTTCATATGTAGTAGGAGTAGTGACAAGGTATTTTAGAAAGACTTCAGTAGATCTGGAGTCAGGAGATTTGGGAAGAAAGGGAAGGAATGAAAGGAAGGAAGGAAGGAAAGGAAAAGAGAAATTAAGTACCTGTTGTGCCAAGTACATAGCTTTACAATATTATTCCTATTTTACAATTGAGAAATTTAAGGCAGAGTCATGTAGCTGAGACTAAATTTGAACTCGATTCTTCCAGATTATTCCTAGTACTAGGGATTCTAAGTTCAACACCATCAAGCCACCTCTTGTTTTGACTTTGTTTCCTTATTTGTAAAATGAAGGATTGGACCAGGCTAAAGATCCTTCTATTTCTAACGTTTAATGAGTAAGCCTATTTACATACTCCAGAAGTAATTTTTTCTTAGTTCATTGGAACATCCAAGCCTTTCCTAAGGCTTGTTTGAATAAATAGGCATCTGGCAACTATTAATACCATTATTAAACAGGATTGATTTTGATGGAGATTGGAATTTTCAGTAAGGATATTCTCAGATATATTTGACCTTTAAAAGAAATTCATCTTCTACTCATTATTTGTTATTGCTGTTGTTCAGTTATTTTTATGTCCTGTCCAACCTTTCCATGACCCCATTTGGGTTTTTCTTGGCAAACATACTAGGATTGGTTTACCATTTCCTTCTCCAGCTCATTTTACAGATAAGGAAAGTGAGGTAAACAGGGTTAAGTGACTTGACCAGGATTACAAAACTAGTAAGTGTCTAAAGCCATCTTTGAATTCAGAAAGATGAATCTTCCTGACTCCAGGTTGGGCACTCTATCCCTTGAATCACCTAACCGCTCTCTCAATTATTTATACTCAGGAAAATTTTGAAATCTCAAAAAAAAAAATTTGCTCTCTTTTTCAGGTCCATATTGTGGAAACATGACTGTTCCCAAAATATTAAACCTGGATACAAATGAAGTGACTGTTCACTTTCAGAGTGCATCCCATATTTCTGGGCGTGGATTTTTGTTGTCCTATGCCAGTAGTGATCATCCAGGTATGGCAGACTAAATGGTTGGTGTGAACTTGTATTCTCTTTGATTCTCTTAACTATCTTTCTAGACATTCATCTATTCATACATCACTGTAACCAGGAGTTTAATCCAAGCAAATGAGAAAAAAAAAAAAAAAGCAGGGAAGCCATCTCCTCGTTATTCTGCTCACATTAAAAAAGAGTTCCAGCTGAACTATTTCAAAGTACCTAGATAAAAAAACACACTTTGAAACTTGATAAAGGAAGAGAACTAGAAAATGGAGTATCCTGAAAATTGATCTAAGTTGTATGTACATGTTTAAAAAATGTTGTACGCCCTTCATCTGCTTAATATTAGTAATAGTGAGGTCCTAACTAATTGGGTGGGGTCTTTCTCTGACTGAAGTGCTGACAAAATTACTCCCTGAGGAAAGCAGGGAAGGGCACTGAAGGGCACTGTTTAACCTTAGAGTCCCACCCTCTGTGGAGGTCCTGAGTAGCTCCACCTTGCTGTGTCTATTCAGAAATCCAAGTTATGTCAAACCTCCAAGTTTAAATGTCCCCTATAAATTTTTCCATGGCCCACTCCATCCCTGCTGAATTCCTTTTGGGTAAGCTCCCTCAGCATTCTGTCTCATGGTGTCTTTTTCCTCATCCCTCCCTCATGCTTCATAATATCTCTCCTTTTATCCCTCCCACTATATGCCTCATGGGATCTTTTTCCTTCTTATAGCTAACTACCTTTTTTAGGGTACTAAAGCCCTTTATAGATTTAGCCTTCCCATCAATGAAGTATTCTCACTTCGTGACATATTCCTTTAATAGATTCTTCCAAACTCCTTTCCTTGATAACCCTATTGCTTTCCCAATTTTATTTCATATTAACCATTCTTAATCTATTGTATATCTTCATTTTGTCTGTAACTTGCTTTTTTTTTTTTATAAGCTTTTTATTTTCAAAACATATGCTTGGATAATTTTTCAACATTGACCCTTGCAGAACTTTGTGTTCCAATTCCCCCTTCCTTTCCTCCCCTAGATGGCAAATAATCCAATATATATTAAACATGGTAAAAAAAAAAAAAAATACATGTGTAGCTTCTAAATAAACCTAATTTTTGCCAAAGAGAATGGCCATCGTGAATTCTTCCCATGACCAATCACTATCATTTGGTGCTGAACATTAAACATCAGTAATATACACAAATATGTAGAAAAGGTATTTGGTTTAGAGCTGGAAAGTACCTTAAAGATCATCTAACCTAAGCTTCTTAACTTTTTTGTTGTTGTTGTTTTTTTTGTATCATGGATCTCTGACAATCTGGTGAAACCTGATTATCCCTTGCATAAAATAAAAAACATAGCATTAATAGAGAAACTAATTATGAAACACAATTATAGTATCAAAGTTTGTGGACCCTAGATTAAAAACTTCTAATCTATATATCCCTTTATTTTATTGATGAGGAAGCTGAAGCACAGAAATGGAAAGTGTAGAAATTTCATCTTTTGGATCTTTCTTGATACCTGTTTATATTTAGCATCTTGTCCCACACAGAGTGGTTTACCACATATTGTCACATTGCACATACAGCATTATTATCTTCAATATGGGATATTTATGGTAACCTTCATGAGCCACAGCTGGCTTCTTAAATTGTTTCCCTATTGCCTGGACAGAGCTTGACCATTGTAGACATGTAGTGCATGTCAGTTTTTGTATTCAACCTAGATCCTGTATATTCCCAGGAGATTAAAACTGAAAAGTCATAACAAAGAGTAGAACAAATGGAGAGGAAGGAAAATGGGATGCATACTACTTTGGGGAGGGGTTCCTTTGTTTTGTTTTAAATGAAGAAAATCCAGATTAGTAGTTTGCATGCAAAAAATTTAGAAACTTTATCCGTTTTTCATAGACTATAAACATTAAAGGCATGTGAATCCTAACCACAGTTCAGTCAGCTAATTGAGTCTCTCTTTTCTTTTGACAGATTTAATAACATGCTTGTCTCGTGCTAACCATTCATCGAAGAATGAATACAGGTAAATATAGGTGTTTTCAAGTGCCCTCAGATTGCCACAATCTTATCTCAGTTGGTATTTGGTTATTTTCAAAACCATCCCAGGTGCTATTGTAATGGTCTTTCCAAAACAAAATCACATAGCAAAATTCACCTACTAACTGGAATAAGGAATCTCTTAATAGTACCAATAATAATCTTTGCTCTAGGAATTGACCTGGAAAAGATTTAAAGTGATCTTTACAATGCTCCTTTATTCTTTCAATTTTGTTGTGATTTCCCAGTCTGCAGTGCATCCTGTAGGCATAGTGTTACTAGTACAGAGTTTATAGATATTCCTGCGTCCCTTCTGACCCAATCCAGATGATGTGGTCTTTTTAAGAAAACTTAGTGGTAATGAATACTTGGGCCAGTAGGTGTTCATTTTACTTATTCTTAAAAGAAGGAATGGGTCCATGGGATAATGGGACAGTTGGACCATTGTGCTGTTCTGGTGAGTAATTCAAGCTATAACAAAAGCGTGTAATGGGTCCAATGGAATTGGAAATCTATGAAAGTCAGAGCAGGCAGATAAGTGGGGTCAAAATACCACCAGACAATTGTTGATATGATAATTCTCAGACAGATCTGTCTCATTCAAGAACTTCTTATATATACTTCTTTCTTAGAGAACTTTCCTAAATACAGGTAGACAAGAACTCATATGAGAATATAAAGAAGCAGCCCAAAAATGTGAAAGATCAATAAATATAAACCTCAGGTTCACATAGAGAGTTAAGTTTAGTTCTTGCATCTTTGTTTCTTGAGTTGGTACTATGAACATAGTGGGGTAATGTAGAAAGTTTATGAAATTTGTTTATTTGGCCAGCATGATTGTATACATAATCTGGAGAAAGCCTAAAGGAAACACAGGTAGAGGAACTACTATTTTGATTATCTCTTTGGACGGTTTCTTATTGTTATCTGTCCCCAAAGTCTCAGTGTAGGTTTAAGCTATTCAAGCATAAGTTGCATTTGCATTAAAATTAGGTTTTAAACTGCTAAAGCTTAAAACTACATCAAATTTTTGGAAATACCCTGTACATCAAATAATTGTGACTTTAAAAACTAGCAAAAAATGAAACAACTTCTTAAAACTCTTAGAAATTTACTTTAATATTTTGTTTTTCAAGAGTTTGTTTTATAAGTCATGTAACAGTTCTTCATTTCATATCAGAGTATTAGAATTTTAAAGATGGAAGGGATATTGAAACTCTTCTAGTCAAACTTATTCATTTTATAGATGGAAGGCAAATGGAGACCCAACAAATTGAAGTAATGGGCTAAGCCAAAAATGGAACTAGAATCCAAGTTTCCTGATTGCCTGAAAACTATTATTTTAGTTATATTGTTATACCACTGTGTTCTGAAAAGTTGGAACAAATAGTTAATGAAATTGAATCATATTTAAAGACATTACATGAGTTCACTATTTATGAAAGGTCTTTAATCATTGATACATAAAGCAGAGAATACTTTTTCAAAGAATCACATCCTAATTTTTCTTTTGTATAAATTCAGGTTTTCCTAGATCAAGTTTGCTTTTAAAACAAGATGCATTTGCATCCCCTCATCTTAACCAGCTCTTTTTCCTTTCACTACAGCAAATTCTGTCCAGCTGGCTGCAGAGACATAGTAGGCACTATCTCTGGGAATGTAGTAGATGGATACAGTGATGTAAGTAATCAATATAAGAAAGCACTTGGGGAAAAAAAATGAATGTTTGATATTGTTTCCTTAAAAGCAACATGAGAGATAGTCAAAGGAGATGGAAACCTTTAATATCTCAAACACACACATAATATATATATATATATATATATATATATATATATATATATAAAATCTTTTCCCTCTCCAAATCTGGTTTATAAAAAAACCCAAATGTAATGTATTTTTTTCAGTGTTTTTCTATGTATCTTTTTCTTTTCAAAGAGATCTAGTTAGGGAAAACAGTTTTACATTCAAGGGTTCTAATAAATGCCTCATTTCTAAAGTATATAGAGAGTTGACTAAAATTTTTAAGAATTCAAGCATTCTCCAATTGATAGTCAAAGGATTGAACAGACAATTTTCAGATGAAGAAATTGAAACTATTTCTAGTCATATGAAAAGTGCTCTAAATCACATTGATCAGAGAAATGCAAATGATATTGATCTGAGAAATGCAAATTAAGACAACTCTGAGATACCACTACACACCTCTCAGATTGGCTAAGATGACAGGAAAAGATAATGACGAATGTTGGAGGGGATGTGGAAAAACTGGGACACTGATACATTGTTGGTGGAGTTGTGAACTGATGTAGCCATTCTGGAGAACAATTTGGAACTATGCCCAAAAGTTATCAAACTGTGCATACCCTTTGATCCAGCAGTGTTTCTACTGGGTCTGTATCCCAAAGAGATCATAAAAAGGAGAAAAGAACCCACATGTTCAAAAAATGTTTGTGGCAGCCTTTTTTGTAGTGCCTAGAAACTGGAAACTTGAGTAGTTGCCCATCAGCTGGAGAATGGCTGAATAAATTGTGTATATGAATGTTATGGAATATTATAAGAGATGATCCAGCAGTATGATTTCAAATAAACCTGGAGAGAATTACAAGAACTGATTGTTAAGTGAAATGAGCAGAACCAGGACATCACTGTACAAGGCAATAACAAGATTATACAATGATCAATTCTGATGGACATGGCTCTCTTCAACAATGAGATGATTCAGGCCAGTTCCAGTGATCTTGTGATGAAGAGAGCCATGTACACCCAGAGAGAGGACTATGAGAACTGACTGTGGATCACAACATAGCATTTTCATTCTTTTTGTTGTTGTTGTTTACTTGAATTTTATTTTCTTTCTCATTTTTTTTCCTTGTTGATCTGATTTTTCTTGTGCAGCATGATAATTGTGTAAATATGTATGTATGTATTGGATTTAACCATTTTTTAACCATGTTTAACATATATTGGATTACATCTAGGGAAGGGAGGAATTGGAACACAAGATTTTGCAGTCAGTGTTGAAAAATTATCCATACATATGTTTTGAAAATAAAAAGCTTTAATTAAAAAAAAAAGAGAGAGAGAGAGATCAAGTTATAGGAGTGTTCCCAATATTTGGAGATGATCCATCTTTATACCAGCATGCAAATTCTCTTGTCTTTACAAAGTAGATGAGAGCATGAGTGTATGGAATTAACTGAGTAAAGACTCTCATGGGGATAAAGCCTTAAACTATACCTTAATTGTGACTTGAGACTTTATAATAACAAGGAGTTATAGATAAAAAAGTTGCATGTGGTTGTCCTCTCCTGTTTCCCACCATTTCTTAATTAGTATTTAAGTACCTCATTTATAGACAATTTGTTTTTGTTTTTTTATTTCTGGGATAGATTTCCACAATTAGAATATAAGCCTGGACTCCGCCAAATAGTGGGAGAAAAGGCCAGTTCGGGGTGAAGGTTTCTGCATTCAGGTTGCTTAATCTTGTGTTTTGCAGTTTTTATTTTGCACTCCTTTTACTGACAAACATCTCGTCATCAAGATGGAAGATGACCTTTCTTGCTAGATTTAATAACCCCTTTTTTGCTTTTTCTTATTCTGAGAATCTCTGTTTTTATGGTCAATACTATCCCATACATAAGTAAAAATAAAATCTTTTAGGTTTCTCAGTATCTTTATTATTTGTAAAACTTATAAACAAACATACTGGTAGTGAAATGGCAAAGAGAAATCTTTCTAAGACAAAATAGCAAGATGGTCACTATTTTTGCCTTTAAATGATAGACATACATGATAATTGTATAAATATGTATGGTTATTTTGGATTTAACATATTTTTATCATCTTTAACATATATTGTATTATATGCCATCTATGGGAGGGGATGGGGAGAAAGGAGGGAAAATTTGAAACACAAGGTTTTTCAAGGGTGAGTGTTGAAAAAATTATCCTTGCATATGTTTTGAAAATAAAAAAAATTCAGTAAAAAAGATAATTTCTTGACCAATAAAAAAAATTTAAATGACAGCTATAGAGTGTTCAACCACTCATGAATCCTAAAATCAACTTAGTCTCTCCCTTTTTTAGAAGATGCTAAAATGCTCATTCTGAAAACTTAGTTTCTGAGACTGTCTCTCCACCATAGTTAAGGCAACCAGGATGTGTCCAGGCTGCTTTGGTTAGCATCTTTAAAATACCTGTGATGGGAACCTAGGCTTTCCCAGACTACTTTTGTTAGTATCTTCAAGGCAGTGTCAACATCTCATTAAACATCCTAGTTAATACCTTTTTTCCCCTCCTCCCCTGAGATAACCCCAAGATTATATTTCCTTTGTAAAAGATGTATGTATAATGAAAATCTTTAAGTCTTTTTTAGGATGAAGCCCACTGTGAGGTATTTTCTCTCCCTCATAATATCTTCCCTTTAATAGCATCTTTCTCTTTACTATGGCTAACTCTGGTTAGTCTGCTAAAATTTTCTATGGATTTAACCTGTCAGTCAAAAGCCTCATGGCATATTCATTTTATTGGATTCTTCCAAACTCCTTATCATTCCCAGTGTCTATTTTACCTCTTCATTTTGTCTGTAACCTCTTCTCCTAAATAAATGTCCCTTTTGGCAAAGAATGGCCATTATGAATTTGTCACACAGGTATTTTGAACTAGAAATTGCCTCTGACCTCATCACCAGTACTTTATTTATGTTCCAGATTTTATATTATAAGTATACATATAAAAGTATACACATATCCCTACCCACAAACATACATAACCATATTTATTTTTATTTTTATTGTTCAGTTGGGATTTTTTGGGATCCCATTTGGGATTTTCTTGGCACAGATGCCATTTCCTTCTCCAGTTCATTTTATAGATGAGCAAACTGAGGCAAACACTTAAATGACTTGTGGCTCATTGACTAAGTTCTTTATCCCTCTGTGCTACCTAGCTGCCTGTGTATTTACATACACAAACATATCCCCCGGAATATTGTCATGAAAATTTTTCATAATGCAGTAACCATTCTGTCCAAATAACTAGTCATTTCCTTTCTGTTCATACATTGTTTCCCACCCTTTCATCCTAATTCTTGTCCCTTGGTAACCCTCTTGTTATGATTTCTTCCAGGGAAGAAAATGCATCAGAAAATTCCTCTTCTAAAACATTTGGAATACAATGTACATAAAAAGAGCTTTGGGGTGTGCAAACATTTTTCATTCCAATTTACAATTTTATATCTCTAGAATCTGGTCTTTTTAAATGTTAAACATAAAAGCTTGACATAGCCTGGAGAAATAACTGTGATTAAAATCAAGAATCTTTTGAAGTATTCAAGTTCCAATAATAATATCATAGGTTAATATATTGAGAACCAGAAGGGACTTTATGAAACAAGAATCCTCAAAAGACCCTAGTACTTTCCCAAGGTCACACAACTAATTAGGAGAATTCAAACTTAGATCTTCCTAATGCCTACTTAGCCATATTTCTCTCATGTTTTGTGACTCCTATGTATTTTATATATATTAGCTTAGTTGATCTCATAGTACTATCAATTTTGTCATAACATTTTGGAACTAGCTTATTTTTCCTGAGAAGTTTTCTTGGTTTTATTTTGTTTTGCCTTGTTTTTAAAAAGATATTTCAGTTATTGGATAATGGATAATTATTTTCTTTTTACATGCCTCTAAGTCTTATGACTAATCTGTGACATTTGGCAGTATTCTGTAGGTAGCTGGTATGTTTCAGAGTTGTTTATTGTAGATAATGTCATTGGTTCCACTTGAAATTGACTAAGAAATTATCTGGCTTCTCTGAGAAGCACCAAGTGCATGCTTGATCTATAAAGTGATTAAATTAGAATTAAGGAAATCCTCTAATTGTCGGTATAAGATAGTGACTTCAAGAGCATAGTCTGAGTACTTGGTATTGTTTCATGGTATTGTTAGTTCATTAAAAGTGAAGGTATTCCAAAAACAGTAAAACAACCTGGAAAAGACCATGGTGACCTACTGTTTTTACAAAAGCATCTGAATAAGATGTGTGTGGGAAATTTCTAATGATGTCTTTCTTGTTGTGATTGAAATGCTCCCTCTGGGGAACCAGAAAAGGCCCCATTTTCCAAAGCTTTTTTGTTGTTGTTGGAAAGGTTTTTTGGAGGGCAATGGAAGCTTGCTGGGAAGATAGACTATGAAATGGGCTAATGATTCAGTACATTAATTTACCAGCTACACGTTACCATCAAAACTCAGAGGACTATGGGGACTGAGAGTGGATCATAACATAATATTTTCACCTTTTTTTTTAATTGTTGTTTGCTTCCATTTTGTTTTTTCCCATTTTTCCTTTTTTGATCTTATTTTTCTTGTACAGAATAATTGTAGAAATATGTGTAGAAAAATTGCATATGTTTAATATATTGGATCACTTGCTATTTGGGGAGGGGACAAGATTTTGCAAAGGTGAATGTTGAAAATTATTTATGCGTATATTTTGAAAATAAAAAGTTTTAATTAAAAAAAAGAAACAAACAAACAAAAAAAAGACAGAAAAAAATGTGTCACATTCTGTATCCAGAGACCATTAGGTTCTCTGTCTGCAAGTGTGAGTAGTATCACCATCAGCAGTCTATTAGAATCATGGTTAGACATCACATTGATACATCACCTTTAATATTGTAGAAGTTCAAAGGAACTTTAATGGTAGATTAATCTAATCTCTTCTATTTATAGATTAGCAAACTAGGGTCCAGAGTGGTTAAGAGACTCTTTACATTATATTAGTGGCAAAGTCAAGTTTCATGAACCCTCAGATGACTTGTTCTTTCCATTATACTACAGGATCTTTTTGGGATTTAGGGTTACTCTAGTTAGTGAGGAGTAGTAATCTTTGAAGTGATTCCAGCTGCTCACTGCTAATAGACCTAGAGAAAGAATCTAAATGTAAAATAAACCAAAAAAAGAAAGAAAAGAAAGAAAGAAAGAAAGGAAGAAAGGAAAGAAAGAAAGAAAGAAAGAAAGAAAGAAAGAAAGAAAGAAAGAAAGGAAAGAAAGAAAAAGAAAGAAAGAAAGAAATCTTACGTGTGTGGTACTTTATTTTTAATTCCCTGAATGTTTTACTGAGAATCTTAGTACTGTTTCTTCTGTATTTCAGACCTCCTTATTATGCAAAGCAGCAGTACATGCTGGAGTGATTGCCGATGAACTGGGGGGCCAGATCAATGTGCTCAGTGTACTTCAGTCAGAAAGAATTGGCTCATATGAAGGAATTCTAGCCAATGGCATCTTCTCCAAGGTGTAAGTGTCACCATTTTGCTTTTTTCCCCTCATATAGAAGTTAACCCTGAAGGCATAATTAGCCAGCTCCCATTAGAGAGAGCAGAAGGAATATAATGCTTACTGTTTATCATTTAAGAGGAAATTTGTATGTACCATAATGAGTTCTGATGATTTCCTTTCCTTGTGGAAGATAAATGTAGCTTGTAAAAGGGCTCATTGGCAGTGCTGACATTTAAATTGAGGTGGTAAAGGTCACACTTCTCCCTGCCCCTATTTCCCACCCCCTTTTGCAAGACATAGGAAGCCTTGATCTATTACTGGTTTTTACATATTCGCTAAATTACTAATTAGTCGAGAATGTGCAAAAGATAATGAAACAGGAAATCTGTCAAAATATACCTTTTACTTCTTTTTTAAAAAATTAATTTAAATTTTTTTGTTTACATTTTAAATTTTGAACTGTCTCCCTCTCTTCCAACATTTCTATCTTAGGCTAGAGAAGACCACCATTTGATATATATATACATACACACACACATATATATTTGACATATATATGTATATATATATTTGACATATATACATATATATTACCATACTATAGATACTTCTATTTATCAGGTTTTTTTGGAAGTAGAGAATATCTTCCTTCATAGATTTTTTGTTGTTTTGAATATTATAATATTAAGAACAATTTGGTCGTTCACATTGCTTTTTACTTTTATATATACTTTTTACTTCTAAGCTCTGTGGAAGGCAACTGGATATATATGTATACATATACATACATATATGTTGTGTATAATATATGGAGAACATGTAGATTTGTCCCGGCAAGCATCTTGGGGATTGGTTTATTTGTTTTTTATCTTTGTATCCCAATACCTAGCCCAGTGCCTGACACACAATAGTCATATAATACATGATTACTGAATTGAATTGATAATAGTAGATAACCTGAGGAAGACTTTTCTGAAAATGAGAATTAGATTCAAGAGGAAACTGGTAAATAACCTTGTAGTCTAGTTCTATACAAATGAGTATAAATAATTACTACTAATAAATAATAGTAAAATATATAGGTTTATCTGTCATTGATTGGCATTTCAAGATCTTCCAAATATATGACATGCAATAAGATTATAAGATCATACATTAGAGCCTTAGATGGTGCTCAAATCTGGCCTCAGACACTGTAATCCTGGACAAGTCACTTAACTCTGTTTTCCTCATTCTCTTCATCTGTAAAAGAAGCTGGAGAAGGAAATTTCAAACTGGCCCAATATCTTTGCCAAATAGGGTGATGAAGAGTCAAACATGGCTGAAATGACTAAACAGCAATAGGGATGTTAGAGGTTTTCTAATCTGACTCCCTCACTTTTTAAATGAAGAAACTGAAATCCAAAGAGATTGGCTTATTTGTCCAAAGTCTTGTTGGTAGTAAGTGACTGCCTGCCATGCGTGGAGTTCTCTCCTTATTTCTGTCTCCTTGTTTTCCTGACCTGCCGGAGGTCCCAACTAAATTCTCTACCCCACTAATCATAATTTATTCCCTCTAAGATGGTCCCCAATTTATCCCCTCAATTGTCTCTTTTGGACATAGTTTGAAACGGAAGCTATCACTGTCTATTCCCCAGTTTTTATAATCTTAACATTCCTTTAGTTTGCCATTTCACATTTTCTTTAACACCAAAGGCTCAAAAAGATTGTGGACTTTTCACATTAACTCTATTGGAGGTATATTTAAGCTAAGTAACATCCTCTCATTTCTTCAGATCTTAAGCAGTGTGCTTTAAAGCTTAAAATCTTTCCTAAAATGAAACATATCATAGATAGAGAGATATGTAGATATGATCATAAGCCAGTTTATGGTGATTTGGTACATTAAGGCTTCATGTCATTTTATGATTTGTAGTAAAAATTATCCTTATCAAATGCTATTGCTTTGTTCAGCGAGCCCTTAAATGTCAGATGTGACTTTGACCTTCCTGGGTCTATTTAGTTTTACATGATCTTAATACCAGACTGTAGTTGTCATGATCCATATATACACTTGTGTACATTAATATATTATTCCAGAAAGTTAGAGTTTATTGTGGCATCAATTTGTTAGTTGCTACTAATACCAATCTGAACAAAAGAACATTGTATTTTTTTTTAAACTAAATTTTGTTAACTAGGGAACTACCTGTGTATTCATATGTGTATGAATGTTCTCCCTGTATAAAGACATTATCTTCTTAACAATTTTTTCTTTTTTATTATTTTGAATCTGATAAACATAAACTTTTTTTAATCATACAAAGAACAGATAAAGAGAATGACAGCGTGAATTTCTATTTCATCCAGTTTGACTTTTTAAAAAATAGATATTAAATTTAATTCAATCCCTCTTCTCTCTGCTCCCTTCTGAATTTCCTTCTGTTCTTTTCTGTGTATTTTTTAAAATGTTTCATTAATGCTTTTTGGTGTAGTAGATAGAATCCTAGACTTAAATCAGAAAGATTTCATCTTCATGATTCAAACCAAGCCTCAAACAATAACTAGCTCTGTGGCCCTGGGCAAATCACTTAACCCTCTTTGCCTCAGTATGTAAAATCATCAGAAGGAAATGGCAAACCACTCCAGGAACTTTGCCAAAAAAAAATCCCAAATGGGATCACAGAGTTGGACACAACTGAACAATTCTTTTTGTGTGGATGTGTGTGTTACTATCATCCCTCCCACTATTTTCTTCTCCCATGCCCTTCCTTCCCCAAAAACCTTCTCTTTTAACAAATAAATAAGTTCAAGCAAAACAAGCCTATTCTTTTATTGGATTTGGGAAAAGGCAACATAAATGTATATATAAGTTGTATCTTTTAGTCCCTAAAGTAAAGATCCTACATTCATCTGGAAGCAAGTTTATCCTCGGTCAATTCACTTCCCTCACTTAAGGAGACAAGAATAGATTCAGGAAGAGGGAATACATCCTGGAAATGCTGTATCAGCCCAGTAGAGAGAAAAATAGAAAGAGAAAACCTTGTTTTCTTATATTAGGCTATTTGTTATTCCTAGACACTTCTTAGGTTAGCCACTCTTTTTAAATTGATTGATTCATACTCATGAATGGTAGTCCCATAACTTTCCCAGAAGTATTTGCACTTTTTAAAAAATGATGTTTTTGTTCAGTTATGTCTGACTCTTCATGATTTCTATTTGGGGTTGTCTTGGCAAAGATAGTGATTTGCCATTTTCTTCCCCACTCATTTGACAGGTGAGGAAACTAAGGCAAAAAGGATTAAATGACCTGCCCACAATCACACAGCTAGTAAATATCTGAGACTGTATCAGGAAAATGAGTTTTCTTGATTCCAGACCCAGTGGTCTACCTAGCTGCCTCCTTTAAAAAGGATGTGCATCCTCATTAACTCATATTGGCAGAATTTCAGATATTCTAATAAAAAGAAGTGAAAATAAATGACAATATGGGAGAAGAAAATTGGGGACCCTGATTGGAGTGGGGTATGGGGTCACAAATCAGGTAAGTCATGTCTACTAGTCCCCTAAACTACTCTTTTCACAGTTTCTTTCCTTTCCTTTTCTTTCTTTCCTTTTTTTTTCAAAGTAGTGTAATAGAAAAAAGGATTGGATATATTGGATTATTTGCTAATATAAAGGACGGTGTGGGAGAAAGGGAGGTGGAAAAATTTGGAATACAAGATTTTAAAAAGATGAATGTTGAAAACTATATGCATATATTTTGAAAATAAAAACCTAAAAAAAGTTTTTTTTTACAGAGTTGGATTTGGAGGCCTGGGGACAAAAATTTATTTCTGACCTTTCTATTTATTAACTGTGACATTGGGCAACTTTATCAACTTCTTTGAACACATTTCCTCTTCTCATTTTCATGACCTGCTTCATGGGGCAGTCATGAAAATCAAAATTAATAATGCACATAAAACATTTTACAATTATTTTGTTTATATTTTTTATAAATTATGTTTATAAAACAATTATACATAATGTTTATAAAATTTTATTAGTGTTAATTATAATAATATATATTTTATATGATATTATTATTAAGTAGTGTGATACTAGGTTTGAACTTAGGTTTTCTGGCTCTAAATTTTAAAAGGGGTGTGGGGGAGGTGTATGGGGTGGGTGTAGGTGTGGGTGTTTTACTTTTAAAAGCATACTACCAGTCCAGTATATTAGACTACAGTGTACGTTATCTATTTTACATTTATTTAGCTTTTTTAAAGGTTTACAAGTACATTTAAAAGATGCAACCTTCCAGAATTTTTTATTAGCTTTAGGCATAAGTCATCACCTTTAATCAATTCCTCAACACTTTCTTCTACCATTTTAGAAAGAAGCAATGGGCAATATTTCCCAAACTCCCACTATTCCCAGTAGAATTGTAAACACCCAGTTCTCTTTAAACCCCAAATCAGAGAACAGTCTTACACAATTACTCTTGGCCTTGGCCTTTGTTTAACTGGTTGATTTCTTTTTATAGTGAAATCTCTTACCCCAGGCATTACAAATTAATAAAAGTTTGGGATGGGCCAAGGACCTCTTGGCCCAATTGTACACAGAGAGAACATTTCTACTGAAATCAAGTACTGAAGAGTACTTGAAATCTTAATATGTTTAAAGAACATTTTGTTGCAGTCTATTCCCCTGGAGTAGGAGGAAAGGGGCAGAATACAGACCAGGAAGGAAGTTCATAAGGATAAGGGACATAGATTCATTATTTGTAGGAACTATCAGAGAAAACAGAAAAGAGCAGAAATCTAAGGACATTTCAAGGGCAAAGAATTACTGGATTCAGGAAGAAAAGTGATTCCTCAGGAAATTTATTTTGATAATGCTCTTGAATATTTAAGAAAGAAAGAAAACTAAATGTGTTATCTAAGCAAAACCAAAAGGGAATTAAAGAAATTGGTACTCTATCCAAATTGTTTTTCATTGAATGTAATCAGCTCTAGAAGGCCCGTCATATAACAGAAGAAAATGCCTACCAATAGATTTTTAAATCATTGGGTCATTCTTGGAAGACAGTTTATTTTGACATCTGAATAATTATACATAATCTTTGATATTTTGACATCTGAACTAACTTGATAAACCTAATAAACAGAGCTTAATGGCACAAGGCATAGAGCCCAGGACTTGGTGTCAGGAAGACCTGAATTTGAATTCTACCTTGGGCATTTATTAATTGTGTAAATTTTGGTAAGTCACTTAACCTTCATTGTCCTGAATGTCCTCTTCTGTAAAATGGAGATAATAATGCCACTTAAATACCAGGGTTGTTATAAGGATCATATGAAATAATATAACATATTAGCACTTCATAAACCTTATAGCATTATGTAAATACTAATTATTATTAGTAGTAGTTAATCTACACTAATTGACAAATGTTAAGAAACTTCTCTTCAAGAAAGCTCATGTATTTTTCCAGTTAACAGATCTATGACTTTTATCTGATCCTATTCTGATACTCCAAAAACTGCCATAATTATTTGTGGTTTCCCTCCATGATCATAAGACATATAAAAGTAAGTTCCCTTACAATCCTGGAAATATAACTGTTTTCAAATGCATGTGTCTATCAGTCTTTCACAGAAATGTCCTCACATTTTATTCTTCATCAAAGAAGTAATTTTTGCCATTTGGATTTTTGTGTCATCGTGATAATAATATTTTACATTTCTATTTGGCTTTTTCTTTGGAGGGATTGCAGGTGGGAGGTGGTGTTTGGTGGAGGAAGTCAGTATAGGAATTCTCTCTACCTATCATAGATCAACAACCCTTAGGGTCTTAAAGACATTAGGATGCAGTGAGTGGATAAAGGGTTAGCTAACATCCTCCTTAGTACGTGAGAAGCAACATAGTACAGTGGGAAAGAGAGTTAAATATGGGATAGCAAGAATTGGTTTCCAAACCTGCTTCTGCTACATGCCTATATAAGTGATCTTAGGCAAAATATTTAACCACCCTTGATCTGAGTTTCTTCATCTGCAAAATAAGGGTGGTCTAAAATTCCCTTCTAGCTCTAGATCTATGAAACAGTGTGTACAACACTCAGGACTTGAATTCAAGTCTTCCTAACATGAGACTGGCCTTCTGTAGGCTATTTCATTTGCTCTTTTTAGTCATCCTATAAGGGGTGGGTAATACAATAATTATCTCTGTTTTCCAGACAGAGATGCAGAAACCCATAAAGAGAATAAGACTGACCCAGGTTAAGTAGATAATTATGGAATAAAGCTGTAGTTAATAGCTGAAGTTTTCAAGAAGAGGGTAGGGATAGTTTTTTTTTTTTCTTCTTCCACTCCAGCTTATTGCCTCTTTACCCCCAAATTCCAGAAATACTACATTTATTAATAGTCTTTATTTTTTGATGCTCCCCAAATATGTCTATAATGAGTATAAGATGAAGGGTTTTTTCAAATAATAAATCACAGACAGGTTTAAATTATTTGCTCAAGATTATAATGCTGGAAGGATAATCCAAGTTACTTTGTGCCAACTCCCATACCCTTTATTGTAACTTATACTACAGTCAGGCAGAAGAGAGCTGCCAACATTAATAAATAAATTGCAAACTTAGCATGTCTAAAACTGAGCTCATTCTATTTTCCCCTAAACCCTCCCTTTTTCCAAAGTTCCCTATTTCTTTTAAAAGAATCACCATCCTTCCAGTGTTTCTGGTTTGTAATCTTTGCATAATCATCATCTCCTTCCTCTCCCTCTGCTTGCATATCCAAGCAATTGTCAAACCTTTTCATGTCTCCTTCTCATTTGACCCCATCTTTCCTCTCACACAGCTTCTACCTAGTTCAGGCCCTCATCACTTCTCATCTAAATTACTGCAATACTCTCCTAGTTGGTCTTCCTGCCTCAAGCCTCACCACTCCAGTACATAATATGCCCTTCTGCCAAAGTAATTTTCTTCAAGAGCAGATCTAACCATGTGATGTCTATTCAACCAACTCTAATGGTTTTCTGTTGCCACTAGAATAAAATACAAATACCTTTGTTTCGATTTTAAAGTGTTACACAATCTGGCTTCACCCTACCTTTCCAATCTCATTGAGCATTGCTCTTCTTACACTTTGTGATCCAGCCAAACTGGACTTTTTTTCTATTCTTCATTTTGTACTGGTTGGAATACCCTCCTCCTTCAGTTCTTCCTTGTGGTCTCTCACTTCCTTTAAGATGCAGACAGCATTTTCTGCATGATGCTTTTTCTGATTCCCTGCCAAGGTCTACTGTTCTCCCTCTTATAGTAAATTTTATTTAACTGATGTGTGTGTGTGTGTGTGTGTATAATGTACATATACATATGTATATGCACATTCATATACACATATGTATATACATATACAGGTATATAGTTATAGGTAGGTGTGCATATTTGCTTTATATTTATGTTGTATTTGTATACACACACACACACACACACAGTTCTTCCTCCATTAAAATGTAAACTCATTGAGGTTGGGGATTGTTTCATTTGTTATACCTGTATCCCCAATATCTAGCACAGTGCCTTGCCAAAAATAATAAAGAAATGAATATTTATTATTTGACTGATTCTGGTATTGCAGATTTGGGTTAGGGGTGTTTGAATTAGTTTTGATGGTTTGTCTCAGTAATAATCAATTAACAAAATCATTCTGTTGAAAATTATCCATGTGTATATATTGAAAATAAAAAGCTTTAGTTAAAAATAAACAAATAAATAAAATCGTTCTTCCAAGAATAGATGCGCAGTAAATACCTCTTATTAGGTCCAAGAACAGAGGCACAGTAAAGAAAGTACTTTTATTAAGTAATAGACAACCATTCAAGAGATAATTTGAAATGTATGAATTCCCTACGTAAAATACAATATTTTATTTTTGTATTTTAATTAAATAATGTACAGCATTTATTTAATTCTATTAAGTTTTAAAAATTCTCTGCATGTTCAGTGTAATAACATTTCCCTTCACTAATATTCATTGATGAAAAAATTGAGCTTATACTACTTTATTTAGTTGATGCTTGTTGAATAAAAGAGTGATACAATGGACAGGCAATAGAATTGGGGAAGGACACCAAAAGGGGGGGAAAAGTGATTCTTAATTCAAGATCTTATAGTACATTTTGGAAGACAGAGAACTGCAAAACAAACACAAATTACAGAACAAAAAACTTAAGTCATCAAGCATGGTATATAAGTGATATTAATAATTATTGTACTAGTACTTCAGAGGACAGAGAAATCTCTTATGTCCAGAAGATCAGGAAACTCATGGAGGAAGTGATATTTGAATTTGGTCTGATGAATGGGATAGAATTGGAAAGTTTGAGTTTGGCAAAGTAAAATGAATGTGTGGACAACAGAGTTAGTGATCAATGAGAAAACATTGATTGACTAAGTACCTGTTAAATCTTAGGCATTGTGCCAAAGGAGATTACAAGGGCAAAAGTGGAAAAAGTCCCTGCTCTCTAGGAGTTTATATTTTAATGGAAATATACTAATATACTAAAGTATATGCCAAATGAAACAAGGTGTTGTTGGAAAGGAAGGTGCTAGTAACTGGGGAATTCTGGAAATTTTTGGTGCTTGAACTGAGTTTTAATGGATAAAAGATTCTGAGAGCCAGAGGCAAGAAGGGTGAGGTCTTCCAGGTATGGAGGACAGCTGCAGCAAAGGTAGAAATGGGAGATGAAGTGTTGTAGGTAAGGTAGGTAACTCTTAAGCTTAAAAAAAGGCAGAATATATTTGGCATCTGAGTCAAACAGGTTGACAAGCAGCAGATTTGCACAAAAAATTAGCTGGAAATTTTGGATGATGCCAAATTTTGGAAAGTGTTTAACTTCCTGATGAGTCATCAGTCTTTAGACTTTATAGGCTGTAGGAAATCACTAAAGGTTTTTGAGCAAAACATGGTGAAAGGGGTGTTTTAGGATAATTAGTCTGACAGTAATATACAAGAAGATTCAAGAAAGACTAGAGGTAAGAAAATGAATTGATGGCTTAGAATAGTGAATGAATGATTACTAGAATGTTTTATTAAGCACTTATTATGCACAAAGCAGTGTGCTAAGCTCTAGGCTTAAAGATAGA
Organism: Sarcophilus harrisii; assembly: GCF_902635505.1. NCBI lineage: Eukaryota > Metazoa > Chordata > Mammalia > Dasyuromorphia > Dasyuridae > Sarcophilus > Sarcophilus harrisii. Next base: position 182,239,518 of record NC_045429.1, on the reverse strand, counting down.
AAAGTAAGACAGTTCCTGTTCTCTAGAAGCTTATGTTGTAAAGGGGGAGACAATATAAGAAAGATGTCATCTGTGAGTCAGATAGAAAGGTCCCATGATCTTTAGGGTACAAGGTTGTCCAGGTCTGACAGGATCGAACTAATTGAAATGAAGAAAAAAGAAGAATGCAACAGATTGTATGAGACATGAATTGGTAAAGGAAATAGAATGCAGATGGCATTCTTGATTTTTTTTTCTTTAGAGTAAGTAGGATGAGAACTCATGTACCAAGAATGCAGGAATGGGGCAACATCCCAGGCCTTAAGGCAAAGGTTCTTAACTTTTTTGTCTTTGACCCCTTTAGTAGTCTGATGAAGCCTGTAGATGCTTTCTCAGAATAATATTTTTAAATGCATAAAACATATAGCATTACAAAACAATCTAATTATATTGAAATATAATTGTCAGTGTTTGTTTTGTTTTTTAGTACTCTCTAGGGTGATAATTGCTGACTTAAAGAAAATGTTTGATGTAGCCTTTATGATAACAAAATAGCACATAAGGCATATACGTTCAGAGAGTGAATTCAGCCAGGAGTAAAATGAGCAGAGCTGGGACATTAATAGTATATTATTATATATATATATTATATTATTATATATTATTATTAATTATTAATATTATATATTATACATATACTATATATACTAATAATAGCTGGGACAATTAATACATTAAAGAAATAGAGCAAGTCCAAGGCCAGAAAGAGAAGGGAAAGCAGATGTTCAGATTGATACCAAGGCTCAATATTGATTGGTAATGGCTATGGTACATAGGTGATTCTCTTGAGTAAAATGTTATGGCCAATATCTAGAGGAGGGGGTGGGAAAAAGAAGGGGAAAATTTGGAACACAAGGTTTTGCAAGGGTTAATGTTGAAAAATTATCTTTGCATGTGTTTTGAAAATAACAAGCTTTAATAATAACAATAATAAAATTTATGGCTAGGAGCATCTTTTAAATCTGGAAAAGGAAGATTGTACAATAGGGAAAATATACCAGATAAAGAATAATGGGGAAAAAAAAAAGAATAATGAAAATTTTTTGTTCTCTTACTGAAATTTTAGCATTGAGAATGAATGGAAAATTGAGATCACTACTAAAGGAAAGTATGTTTTCTAAAGCATATCAGTCAGTCAACAAGCATTTATTAAGCTCCTTATGTGCCAGGTATTATCTAAGCACTAGAGATACAAAGAAAGGCAAAGAAATAATCCCTGCTGTCAAGGAATTTTTCAGTTTAATTTGGGAGATGGCAAGCAAACAACTATGTACAAAGAAGATATATATGGTTAAATTGGAGGTAATTGACAGAGAAGAGCCACTGCTATAAGGGAGATCTGGAAAAGCTTCTTGAAGAAAATGGGATTTTAACTGGGACTTGAAAGAAGCTTGGAAGGATAAAGGACAAAGATAAGGAAGAAGAAAATTCAAGGGATAGGAGATAACCAGGGAAAATTCTCAGAGTTTGGGAGATGGTATATTTTATGCACGTGTCATTTCATGACCTTTAGATATCCTTTAACATTTGGGTTCAGTGTGTCTACATTATATAAAGTATACATGCTTATTTTGCCCTTGGAGAAACTCATCTAACAATAGGTATTTTCTTTTTTTTTCTCCTAGTGGTTCTCTGTCACAAAAGCGATTTGTGTTTCCATCCAATGGTAAGAAATATTGTAATAATTTCTTGGAGATTATGAATGTTTATAGTTTCCCATTAGTTACTATTATATGCCTTCTTCATCTTTTTGAAATGTTGGATATTGAAGAGAGCCTAGCAACATTCATTTTATGATGTTTGGAAGAAAAAATTGAGGAAATAACTATAAAAGAAAAAAGCTTATTAATAAACCATGAGAAGCCCTATGACTTATAGTTGATAGAGTTGCCTACTTTAAGTTAAACACACCAAAGCTGTTTCAGTTCTTCATCTTCTCCTTTTCCCCCACCTGAAGTGAAATGAGAAATGACACGAAGGTCAGTATCTACCATACTTTATCTGAGGAAAAATGGTAAAGATAATCTCAACACCACCATTTAATTTTTACAAGCAGCTAGGTGGTACTGTGGGTAAAATACTAGATATGGATGTTCTAATCCTGCTTTAGACACTTTCTGACTAAGTCATATTGGGCAAATTACTTAACTTGTCTCAGTTTCCTCATCTATAAAATAGTTAATAATAGCACTTCACTTTCCTTACAAAATTGTCACGAGGATCAAATGAGATAATAGATAATACATTAAAGCATTTTGTGAACATTAAAACACAAGATAAATATTAGCTATTATTATGAGTTGTTTCGAGTAAATTTAAGGAACTTAACTTTCCTCTAATATTGTTGAAAATATATTGATACATACAAGATGTCCATTGGGTTTTCTTTTCTTTCTGTATGTCTTTCTGATGACATCTTTTGTGCTGTTTATCTTGTCCAATTACTGGTTACTAATGTGTTACAGGCTACTCTTGCCTATTATGCCCCTCTCCTTTAAGTTTCCTTCAGCTTTAATTCTCAGTCTACATTAATTGCTGTCAGAATATTGACCTTTAAAAGATGGGTCTTTATTTCAGGATGAAGCTTGGAGTCATTGAGGAGACTACTTATTTTCCCAGAGTCAATCCATCTCATTCTTCTTACTTAATTAACATGATTATGTAAATATAAGAGCTTGGTTAAATACTTGTTAGGTCCCTTTTTCCCATAGCAGCCTATCAAGATCTGATTTTATATTCTTACAAAAACTTTCTCTAGTATAGTTCTGTAGATATACACCCGGATAGACAAATGTAATCACTCAGCTTCTCAGTATGGGCAGAGAAGGCAGATGTTTTAATTTGACAATGAGATTTTCATTAGTGAATATGATGTGCCACAGTAAAGGAATACAAACAGAGCCCTAGATAAAAAAGCAAATAATGTATCAACATGTGGTGAATAAAAGATGAAATGACTGAGGAAACAAAGTTTTGAACTTCCAAGTATATTGATTTATTAATATAATTTGTGACTATAATTAATATATATTATATAATTATATAATTATAATTAATATAAATTGTGACTAATCACTTTCCTCAGTTTTGGCACTAGAACCTGAGAACAGGGGACTCTGACTGTTCTACATTACAATGAATTAAATAAGATCAATTAATTAAAACAATCAGGATACAATATTAGGTAATCTGATTTCTAATTGTAGGAAAGAAAGTTTAGGGACTTTTCAAATTGGGAGGGGGAGAATGAACAGATATATTTCCCTGAAATCAGAAAACACAGTATCTCATTCTCCAAAACTGTGAACAATCAAAGGAACATGGAAACAATAATTCTTTGATCACTACAGGGCTAGTTTTCAGATAGATATATGGGCTGCTTGAGATATACAACTGTAAGAAAATTCTTTTCATCAATCTTTGGGTCTGACTAAGTTTCTGATCAGCATAACCTAAGTCTTTAGTTAAAGGGACTCTAAACAACAGGTAGAGGTGGTCCAGCTTCCCAGCTATGCAGGACTAGGTTCAAATAATGCAATAAGGTTTTCTCTCAATTGTCACAATAAAGATTTCTGAGAAGACAGAAATTCGACTAAACCCATAATTGAATAAGAAAGGAAACTGAACTAGCTCTAAAATTGAATCACAAGATGGATTCAGTGTGGTACACTCAATTCTTATAATTAAACACTTGTTCTGATCTTCCCAATTCCCTCAAATGGAAGGGTTACTGGAATGCTTTACCAGTCCTAAAGGAATCAGCCAAAGCAGCCTGACATACTCTAGCTTCTAGGACCATTGTCCCCATTCTTTTAAAATTTGCTGAATCGTGACCTTGTCAGATTCCTGAACTCTGATTACTTATGTAACTAAGTCAGGAGTAGTATCAGTATCAGGATCAGGTTAAGAGGATACAAAAGGAATCTAGAGGGATATAAGATATACACTAAGTTGGATATTTTTATGAGCAAATTACTAGACTTCCTAATGGAATGGAAGTTGAAAACACAAAAGTGTATATCTTTATTTTTTCATCATTATTTGGGCAGGTTTTTTTTAATAGTTTTTTATTGACAAAACATATGCATGGGTAATTTTTCAACATTGATACTTGTAAAAATTTCTGTTCCAACTTTTCCCCTCTTTCCCCCATCCCCTCCCCTAGATGGCAGGTAGTCCCATACATTTTAAATATGTTAAAGTATATGTTAAATACAATATATGTATACATATTTATACAGTTATCTTGCTAAGTGCATATCTTTAAACCACTTCAGTATCCATATGTTAATTACCAGTTTGGATCATGCAAACAAATTCATTTATTCTTCTGAGTTCACCTAAGTCACTTGATTCATCCCTATCACATCAATAACCAGAAAATCAGCTGCGTAATTCTAGGCCAATAAGAGGTTTAATTCTTTGTTTGCTTTCTTTCACCGTTCATCACTAGATCTGTACCTGAGTTGTACTATTCTTTTATTGTAGGATGTAACAAATCTCTGAGTCTGGAACCTGCCAGGCAAATCACAGCCTCTTCTTCCTGGCATTGGGTCAGTGAAAATGGAGAAGAGATTCACTGGTCTCCTGCCCAAGCACGGCTCCAGGACCGAGGACCATCATGGGCTTCAGGAGACACTAGCACCAACCACAAATCTGGGGAGTGGCTAGAAATAGATTTGGGCGAAAAAAAGAAAATAACAGGTATCTAAACATTTAAAATTAATTTTGTAGGTATAGAGGAGGGTGCGAATTTAGGAATCGATTTCATAATAGACTGCATTGAAATAATACTTTTGATTTACATAGTGTCCTTCTTTGAAGCTTCTAGACCTGTTTAATGCTAGTACCTTTCCTCTGTTGAATAGCTTCAGTTTATCCTGTATGTGTCTTGTTTGTAGATAGTTCTTTGCATCTTGTTTCCCCCATCAACATAAGCTCATCAAAAGCAGAGACTGTCTTTTGCCTTTCCTTTTATTCCAAGTATTTAGCACAGTGTTTGGCACATTGTAGGTACTTCACAAGTATTTATTGACAGACTACTGATGGACAAGTGCTTTACAGATTTTTTAAAATGAAATGACTCTTCAAAATCTCAATGTGTGAGAGAATGAGGGACATTTGTCTAACATAATCAACATATGTTTCAAGATGAAAATGAGAAGATAATTCAGCAGCTCTTCAATTTCATGTATAAATTTTAGATTATTAAAAAAAAATTTCCTTTGCTGTATGAAGCTTTATATAAAAATACATGCATGACATGAAGGATTTTCCCCCCCAAGAATTAGAAAAAATTCCCTTAGCTATAAAACTATTTCTTTCCTGAGCAGCAAAATGAAGTTAATTAGAAAGAAACGTGTTAATATATTTAAGAAGTCTGTGCTCTATTATAGAAAAAAAATAAATGAGAAGTTTTAGAAGATTTTGAATGTGGTATACATACCTAAATATGGGGAGAAATGTTTAAAAAGAAAACTAACCAAGAGAAACTATCTTGTTATAAGGGATTAGGACTACAGGATCCACCCAAACAAATTTCAACTTTTATGTTAAGTCTTTCGTGATGAATTTCAAAAATTCCAACTCCAAGTGGAAGACCTACAAAGGAATTGTGAACAATGAAGAAAAGGTAAGAAGAATGACTGAGGTGAAGAATCTGATTTGGGGCAACTATTCATTTTTAATATGTTTTTTGTCATCATCTTTTGTTTTCTAATTACCAGCACTTTCCAATATAGGGTCCTCTTTTCCTCTCAGAAAACTATTAAAGAAAAAAAATTCCCCCAAAAAATCCGCTTCAGCCATGTTAACCAACATATATTTAAAAAAAAAGTCTGACATAATATCCAATCTTGCATACCCATAGTGCATCCACTGTCTCTGCAGAGAACCAAGGAGAGGTATTTTTCCATATCTCTTCTCTGGGACCAAATTCAGCCATTATAATTTTTAACTGAATTTTATTGTATTTTTAAATGTGTATTTTTACTTACTGCTTCTTCCCCCAAAATAAAAACAAAACCCTTGTTACAAACAAGCATAATCAAGCAAAATGATCCCCACACCGGCCATGTTGAAAACAAAACAAAAAAAAATCATGTCTCGGTCTATTCTCTGAGACTATCACCTCTTTATCAGGTAATATGTTTCATATTGAGTCTTCTGGAATTGCAGTTGGTAATTGTGTTAATCCGAGTTGTTGAATTTTTCAAAGTTGTTTGTCTTTACAATATTGCTGTTATTGTATAAATTATTCTCCTTGTTCTATTCTCTTCACTCTACAGTGTAAGTTCACACTAGTCTTTCTGTCTTTTGCTAAAACTATTACTTTATCATGTCTGATAGTACAATACTATTCCATCAGATTCATAGACTAGAACTCTTTCAGCCATTTCCCAATTTATGAGCATTCCCTCATTTTCCAAACCTTTGCTACTAGAAAAAAAAACTGCTATAAATGCTTTTATACATATGGATTCTTGAATCTTGGGGTCAGTAGGTATCCACAATTTAATCATTTTGGTCATTGTGATTTCACAGTGTTCATTTCAGGTTTTTTTTCCTATTTACATTATTACTATCATAGTGTATATTGTTTACCTGGTCCTGCTTATTTCACTTTGTATGAGTTCATATAAATTCTCTCATGCTTAGGTATTCCTTTAATTATTTCTTATAGTGCAATAATGTCCTATTACATTCATTTATCACAATACTACTTTGTTTCCAGTTCTTTTCCACTGCAAAAATTGCTGCTTCCAATAGCTTGGTATATGTGAACCCTTTCTTCCTGTTATTAACCACTGTGGTTATATACCAAGTAGTGTAATCTTTGAGCCAAGGGATATAGACATTTTGGTAAACTTAGTTTTCAAATGGTATGAGCTGCTAACTATAGAATGTGTTTTTCAATATTGAAAGAGAAATTAGATACCTTTCTTGATCATATATGAATAAGAAAAGTAGCTACAAAAATCACATGATCTTTTTTGTGTCATGGATCTCTTTGATGGGCTAGTAAAGTCTGTAGAATTCCTCCTCAGAATAATGGTTTTACTGCAGAAAATAAAAGACGTGTGTACTATTCCTTTTAAATACGTAACAAAGTTATGTAAAAAAGAAAACATAGAGTTACAAAGAAAACTACATTATATAAATTATGTTTTATATATATATATATATACATTATATATATATATAATTATGTAAAATATAATTACAAATTTTTGAAAAGCTCACAGATCTCAAATTTATAACTGTTCCATAGTCTGAAATATTTGAATTTTGAGATGAATTTCTCATCCCTACTTAACATATAACATTCCATTTTTTTAGAATATAGTACAAATTTCAACAATATAGAGAACTCCCATTGTGGAACCTCCATCTCCCATTTCACAACAGCAATTTGTCTATCATTTTCAGTGTTAGAGAGTTGCCTGGGGAGCTAAGAGATTAAAAATCTTACAGAGGATCACAAAGCTAGTATGTATCAAAGGCAGGATTTTATATCTGGTATTCTTGCTACCTCAGTTTTCTGCCTTTAAAAAGCCCCATTTATTCAGTAAACATTTCTTTTCTGAACTACTTAGATAGATCAATGGATATACCAAAATGACTAAATGCAGCTTCTGCCTTCAAGATATTTTCAGTCTATTATAAGTAGCTGGTAAAAATAGCCCATCACAATGAATTAATATACTAATCAAAATGAAGTTTGAATTTTTAAAAGATACCTAAACCTTTATCTTTATGTTGACTCATTCAGAACATTAAAGTGTTTCTGTAAATTAGCAGTGAAGCCTAATTGAATGCAGTTAAAAAAAAAAAAGTAATTGAAAAAACTCAGAGTAGATTCATAACCCTAAAATGGTAGGAGAGGCAATTATGTTAATGCTTAGAGTGGCACCCAGATTACAAGAAAAGTTAGAAGTCAGTTTCGATCTTAAATATAAATCTGAACAGCCACTACTATAAACTAACATAAATTATGCCCAAGGATTTTCAGGCAAAAAAAAAAAAAAAAAAGCTGTCTTTGTATGCAAAGGGGTCATGGTAGAAATAGTAAGATGGCTTATGCTTTTTTAAAACAATGTCTGGTTTTATTAGTACTCACAGGAATTTCTAATTAATACAAGTTATCTTAGTTTTATGTGAACTATTTTCACAGCTAGATTGGTACACTAATCTTTTATTATAAATATGCATACACACACATACACAAGTGGTTTTGTTTTTTAAAAAAAGAATTGTTCTTATAGATATTTCAAGGTAACTCTAACTTTAGAGACCCAGTACGGAACAATTTCATCCCTCCCATTGTGGCCAGATATGTGAGAATTATTCCAAAGACCTGGCATCAGAGAATTGCTCTGAAAGTGGAACTGATTGGTTGTCAGATTACCCAAGGTAGGACTCATGAAAAACATTAATGATTCCTAATGTTTCCATTGTTTCTTATACTTCAAATGTAGATTTTTTTTTAACTTTTCCCTTCTCCCTTCCTCATTCTCCTTTGGCAGGTAATAATTCATTTGTTTGGCACAAGCCAAGTCCAAGTACAGGTGTCTCAATTGGGAAAGAAGATAAAACTCTCACAAAACCTATCCCCTTATCTGAAGAAGAAGAAAGAGGTATAACTCAGTTATACTTTGGGTTTTTCATTTTATCTGCTTTAATCATAATAATACCTAATATTTATAGAGTACTTTACAATTTGCAAACTGCACTGTACTTATTATCTCCTTTGATTCTCAAAAGTAGGCACTCAATAATATTATCCCCTTTTTACAGATGAGATAATTGAGGATAGTGATAATGATGATGAGAATAATAATTTGCATTTATATAATATTTTAAGATTTTCCAACTGATTTCTTCAGAATGACCCTATGAAACAGATACTCAAATTATTATTATATCCATTTTTAAGAGAGCATCTGGGCTTCTCAAGGTTAACCTGGAGACCTCAGTTCAAAAAACACCCGAGTTAGGATTCAAAATCAGGGCTTTAAAATATAAAACCAATGTTCTTTCTATCATTCACATTGCCTCTCCAAAAGGTAATCAAGAAAGATTGCTACTTACTTAAGAATTGATGGTCTTCTGAGTATTCTTTTCTCTAATTTTCTACAAGTTTTCCACAGATAACTTGCCGAGAAAAATGAGGAATGTGCTTTGAATGATTTATTCTAAGCTTTTAAGCCAACAGTTTCTTTTTATTTTTTTAAATTATATTTTTTAACATACAAAATAACTTTAAATTTAAAGTTATTTTGTAAATATATCTTCCTCTCTCTTCCCTTTAGCCCTAGGCCTCACTGAGAAAAGGAGGAAAAACAAACCCCCTATGAGAAGCATGTGTAATCAAGCAAAACAAAGTCCCCATTCCACCTTGGTTGTGTCCCAAAAAAAAGACTCTATCTGACTCTGAAGCACTCTGAATCCATCATCTCTTTGTTAGATTAGCAGCTAGTAGGGAGGGATCTCTTGGGGGCCACAGGAAACCCTGTGGTCTTAGTCCAATAATGACAATGTTTACTTAATAACATGTTCATTCTTGGCAATTCCTCTGTGGCACTGAGTCTGTTTACAAAGGGCTTGAGAGTATCTTCTCTATTCACTTTGCTTTTTGAATATGAAGCCATATTTGCACACTTAACTAATTTTATTCAGACTTAGATCATGGAGATTTTTTTTTAAATGTTCATGTGTGGGTGGTTGTGTATATATAATACCCACATGTATGAATGTGTGTATATATATGAAATATTGTGTGTAGTAATATATAATTACATCATTAAAAGTGAATATAATATACTGTTTAACCAAAATTACATATATATACATATTATATACATACATATATATATTATATATGCTTTAATCAAAATAAAAATTGGCATTTATACAACACATTACAGTTTGCAAAATGTTCTATATTATCTCATTTGATTCTGGAAAACAGGCATTCACTATTGTTATCCCTTTTTTACAGATGAAGTAACTGAGGATAGTTATGGTGATAATGAGAATAATAAGTTGAATTTATATAACATTTTAAGATATACAATGCAGTTTCCTCAGGATGGCCCTGTGAAATAGGCACTCAAATTATCACATCGAAATGTAGATATAGCTATAGAAGTAGATATACATATAGATATAGATAGACACACACACACTCAGATAAAAAATTGGATTTCGGGTATACCAAAAGGGTATTTCAACATACAGTTATCATGGTATGACCCAAGGGAATTCGGCATAATGTCTGCCTTAGTTATTAACATGCCAAAAGGAACTTGCCTTTGATACAGTCCCCTTTGGGGGACTTCTGTTGTATTGGGATTTTTATTATATAGATAGGTATTGTGAGCAAGTTAAAAAGCTAGTATTGAAAAGCTAGTACAGTAGGTGAATTACCTGTCTCAGAAGGTTATTGCGAGGAAAGAAGCACATTTAGGGTCCTTTTTTATCTGATAAGTAAATTCCACTGCTCCAAGTACCTAATAGAAGCTCCAGGTGGACTGTGATACATTCTGAAAATGGACGCCTGAGTTTTTCCCACTGATTAGAGAGAGATAGCTTTAGTTTAGATGCTCTGAATACAGGTGTCTTGTGAGTTAGATGCTGATATATTTTTTCTTAGTCTTCCCCCCTTTCTTTAAACATATATAAGGGCATCAAATGAACAGTTCAACTTTCATTGCATTTTTTTTTTCACTATCCCTCTTTTCCTTCTTTCAAATACCTTACCTTACCTTAATACCTTAATAAAGGTACATTTTTTTAAAAGAGCCTTTTTTTTAAAGTGTGTGCTTTAAAAAGTACTTTAAAAAGTAACTTTCCTAAAGGTCTTTTGAGTTATGGTTTTCAGAGATACTTTCTGGAATTAAAGGAGCAAAAGAGTAGTCTCCCTTTGTTTTCATAAGTTGTAGGAAGGGCAGTTTGGGGTCTGTACCAACTGCTACTTAAATCACCTATTTCACTAAGCAGAAAGAGCTATACCAAAAACATAGCCATCCTATTCTATTTTCTTCCTTCTAGATATGTCTTCCAGCAATATTAAAATATTTTCAGTGTGATTTAAAAGTTGAAGCCCAAGACAAACGCTGTTTAGTATTCTCAAACTGCAGGGTTAATTTTTTTTTTTTTTAATAATTATAACTTTTTATTGACAGAACCCATGCCTGGATAATTTTTTACATTATCCCTTGCACTCACAAGGTTCATTTATTTTAAAAACATTTACTAAGCACTTCTTGTGTACCAGATACTATTCTGGACGTTGATATATAAAAGACAAAAAGGAAACAGTCCTAGACCTCTGGGACCTCACATTCTATTGGAGGTAGAGTAGGGAAATCTACATTCCTATCTTTTCCTCCCTATCTAACCTACATACTCCAAATTCTAAAAAATAGTTTAGCCCTGGGGTCTCTTGGTGGGGAATGCTGGAACTTCTAATGGTAATGAACTGCTTCATAGGTTCCACTGTAAACTTTGGTCAGCTAGCAAGAAAAAATCCTGAGTGAAAAGACCTGTTTCAAACTTCTTATATTCTGATTTATCTATAAAGGAGAGTGCATAATTTGGACTAAGCAACCTTCTCAGAGCATATTATAAATCCTGGAAACATAGGAATTAGGCCCATGTTTAATTAACATTTTCTTGAAATGCTGTTTTCATGAGTTTCATCTTGAATTTCTGGTATTCCCATTTCACATCAATAAAATTCATCTCATTGACGCACAAAAACTACAGATATTAGTAGGTGGGCCTCAATTTCTACAATAACTTATATACTAATTTTCTCCATTCTTTTATTGCCTCATGCCATATTATGTTCAGCTTCAAATAAATGGAATCTATTTGAATTGATCTGAGTCAGAATGTATCTTTTTAGGTATAAAACTGAGGACTATACTCATTCCACTGGTGCTCTTTGTGGTCTTGTTCGTAGTTGCAATGGGTATCTTTGCTGCTGTGAAAAAGTATGTGATTTTAATTTTATTCATTAAAACAAAAATAGTAGTAGAACCTAAAAGTTTGCTTCTCTAACTTCCTTCCATTTCCGCTGGGAAAAGTATTCAAAATAACATTATTTTTGAGTATAAGTTAGGGAGATAGTGAGTAATTTGTTTTTTGACAGATAAAAGCCTTAAATATAGATTTAGTGCCTTGTTGAAGAAACATATTCTGGAAATGACATTGTTCATTTAATGTAGGTATCTCGAGTTGTTAAATCAATCTTTTTGACAAGTTTAGGTCTTTTTTTTTTTAAATCTGTGGGACAAAATATATCTCCTGGAAGTAATGTGTCACAATTAAAAGAACATTGGACTAAGCATTTGGAGATTTGATTCAGCTACTTATGTGACCTTAGAATCTTTTCGGGATCTAGGTTTCCAAAATGATTCAACAAAAACATAAAGTGCTAAACTGTCTTCCAATTCAAAAATCCTATGATTCCTATCCAGGGTTACAGTGAGTAGGATCAGGACTAAGAATGAAAGCATTTCCTGTTAATTAATCTATACCTTATTATAATTTCTTGCCATGATTTGAAAAGCTTTTGCTTCTGGTATGGAAGGAATGTTTTCTTCATGTTAGTGTAAACAAAACGATGAGTATCTGATTAATATCTTATATGGGATATAAAATGTCTGGATTTTAGAGCTCCAGACTATTGTTATTTGCTAATTGCTAACAATTGTATTGGTTTCAGTGTATTTTAGTTTAATGCTTTTAGAGAGCCTATTATTTGATGAAGGTCCATAGTAGACTATAGTGAAAGCCTTTAACTGCAGAATTGAATTTGAGATGACATTTTACATTTTAATCTTTTTAAGAATGCACTTTAGCTTGGAATTTTTTTTTTCAAATACTTCTAGGGCCAAGTTTTTCTAAATAATGTAGTAAAATAAATGATGAAAAATACATTTATAGATGCCAATTTCCAAAATATAAAGTACAAATACTTTCTTTTAGTTAGAAGAAATTGTTTTTAAGAAGTAAAGACAAAAACATGTTTTCAGAGATGTTAAATTCTGTATCTTTTTTTTTTTCTTTTTTTGATCCTTCTAGAAGGAAGACAAAAGGAAATCCTTATGGATCAGCTGAGGCACAGAAAACAGGTTGATCAAAAATATTAATAGTTTTCATTGACTTTCTGTGTTGAAAAAAAAAAATACCCACTTTGTCGTAGTTTTGTTAGAACAGCAAGTACTAATGCAGGAGCCTGTCACATCTTTAAGGTGGTGATAGGATTGTAGAAATGTATCCTATCTCTATAGTCCAAAGAAAATAAGATTTTCATGTTCCTTTCTAAGTTTATTATTATCCTCTTCAATATTGACCATTGCATGTATGATATTGCTCTTCTGTAGATTTTTAAAGTGGCTACCTATTAACTGAAATTAACTGTTTTCTCAGTAGCCACCAAGAAGCTTTGGGGTACCCCACCCTCCCCTTATCCTGCCAAAGAGCTTAAAAACTGGGATTTTTTTTTTTTTTTTTAGGACTGCCTACCTCTAAAAATAGCATAGCTTATACAATTTTCAGGATCCTATTATAACAGAATGAGCTTCTTAACTGGAAGATTAGATAGGATTTGGCTCAGGGGGTTGCCATGAAACAAGACTAATGTGGGAATCAGTGAAGATAGGCAAGAGCCTTCTTCCATATTAATCACAATCAGCAAGCATTAAATGCCTACTATGTGCTAGAAATGATACTAGGTGCTAAAGATACAAAAAATAAAATTAATTGCTCTTGCCCTCAAGGAGCTTACATCCAATTGAGGGGAGTCAATAGATAAGAATAAGAAAAAATAAATAAATACAAGGTAATTTTGCAGGGCAAACCCAAGAGTTCAGGGAATCAGGAAAAGTATTGTATTAGAAGGTAGCCCTTGAACTGAATTATGAAGGAAACCAGAATTTCTAGGAACTAGAGGAGTGAGGAGAGAGTACCTGCCAGGTATGGGAGACAGCCTTTGTAAGTATTATTAGAATATTATTATTATTTGTCAGCAAATGCAGTATGCTGCTGTTCCTTAGCATCTGAAAATCCCAATAATCAAACTGGATTTTCTAAGTTATTGAATAACCAAGACAGCAAGACCATTATATAAAGCCTATAATGTTTATTTATACTATTGTGTGTTTATGCATATGCAGGTGTATGTATGTATCTCTATCTTACATTTCCCTATAGCAGTTAGTGTCATAGACTTCCTGAACCTTAGTACCCTGAGCAGATTCCAGGATGTACATTTATAAAAGAGCTTTTATCTTTTGAAAATTCCTCTACAAAATGTTTAGTATACATGTGGGTTATTTCCTTTTTTTTTCTTTAATTGCTGCATCTTTATTCCAGGATGTTGGAAGCTGCTCAAACAGCCCTTTGTCAGACGTCAATCATCAGAATTCACCATCAGTTACGAAAATGAAAAGATGACACAGAAATTAGACTTAGTCACAAGTGACATGGCAGGTAAATATCCAACCTCTGATGAAAACGATCTTCTTTGACCTGAGGAGTTTTATGTGATCAGGCAACAATATGACCTGAGGGGAAACTTGATTTTACTCAATTCTCATTTATGTCTAATCCAAAAACTAGAACTGTCATTACCAGGATTTTTTTTTTTTTACAGCATTCTAATTCAGAAAAGCCATAAACAAACTTCCATCAGAAAGATATTTAAAGAACTGAGAATCTGTGATATGTGCCATGTGTTCAGCACTGATTTTACTCAAGTGCTAACAGTTCTAATAACTAATAAGCATGATGCTGACGTGGAGCCACTATCAGATTTCACAATAATTCTAAATTATCAAAGAAAGATGGTCATGCTCTCCATAATTAAAATATTACAGTATACTCACTATAGTTAATAGCATTTCAGTGCATTTTTTTCTTTTAAAATCGATAGTCTTGCCATAATATATACAATTACATTTCCAAAAAGTAAAACTTTTATTTTCATATTACCATATCACCAATATAGTCCTCCCTCTTTTTCCTTCCAGTACCTTATTGCAAAGAATTAAAAAAAAAAAGGGGGGGGGGAAGTAATAGGTCAACAAAATTCATGAAACAACAAAAAAAAGTTGACATTATTGTTCTGTATCCATAGTTTCCTACCTCTGAAAATAAACATTTTCATTTGTCTTCTTGGGCTAAAAATAGGTCATAATGATTTATTTCACAGCATTTAGTTTCAGTTATTTAAAAATTGTTTTATTCATTTATATTGTCAGCATTGTTTGTACTGTTTTCTTGCTGTTGTTTACTAATGACTGCTAGTGTTTTTATAGCACTTTAAAATTTTCAAAGTATTTTAACATCTATTAACCCATTTGATTTGCTTATTTTATTCTGTATCATCAGCTCTGATACTTCTTCCCATGTTTTCTTGTATATATGATATAAATAGTAATATTCCATTTTATTTATATACCACAGCTTCTCTCTTAGCCATTTTCCAATTATTGGGTATTTGCTTTAAGTAACAGCTTTTAAAATAGTCTACTAGATTATCCCCTTCTAGGGATTTTCTGAAAGTATTGAAGTTCTGAGGAGTAAGGCCAAAGAGAACAAGTGAAATATATCTAATAATGTAGGTATGCCCTTTTCCTAGATCTAGTATTATTAATTTAGGGATATATATATTATAGATTACCAGCTTGGCATTCATTAAAACAATATTTGGTATATTATTCCAATAATGCCCTATATCAGTGCTTCATGATGGTTTGGGATGAGCCAAGTGAGCCTGGATTCCCTGAGACTATCAATAGAATATAAACTGAAGCAGGTTCCATCAAGCTCAGGAAAAACTTCAGATGTTGTCTTACATAGCTGGCTGGTGCAGTGGATAGAGTGCTATGCTAGACCCAGAGTCATGAAACTTGAGTTGCTTATGTCCCTTGGCTAGTGAATTGACATCTGCCTGCTTCAGTTTCCTCAACTATAAAATAAAAATGGTAATAGCACTTACCTCTCAGAGTACCTAGCACAGACACTTAATTAATGTTTATTTCTCTTATACTTCCAAGCTCCACCTCTTGTTTTTGGACCATCTTAAGAACAGAGAAATAAACTCATCATCAGTAATAAATATTTTGGGCCAGAATGACCTGTACAACAGAAAAAAAACTAAATCTCTTAATCCTATGTAAGCCCATAGTGGGACTTGTAGAATGTAGGTAAATTAGAGATGATAGTAATGAGATCTAGAAACTTTTAATTATTGGTGCTATTATTGTATGATATTCATACCATACTAAGACTCTTTGGGTCTAAATTAGTCTTTGGGAATAAGAGTTTCTCTTTTTCTCTGACCAGAGGGAAGAAAGAAAATCATGTAGGAATGGCTAAATAAACAAATAAATAAATAAATAAAGAATTAAGAAGGGGATTATTTTTTTTTTTTAATTTAATAGCCTTTTATTTACAGGTTATATGTATGGGTAACTTTACAGCATTGACAATTGCCAAACCTCTTGTTCCAATTTTTCCTCTCTTACCCCCCACCCCCTCCCCCAGATGGCAGGATGACCACTAGATGTTAAATATATTAAAATATAAATTAGATACACAATAAGTATACATGACCAAACCGTTGTTTTGCTGTACAAATAGAATCAGACTCTGAAATATTGGACAATTAGCTTGTGAAGGAAATCAAAAATGCAGGTGGACAAAAATAGAGGGTTTGGGAATTCAATGTAATGGTTTTTAGTCATCTCCCAGAGTTCTTTCGCTGGGCATAGTTGGTTCAGTTCATTACTGCTCCATTGGAAATGATTTGGTTCATCTCATTGCTGAGAGTGGCCAGGGCGATCAGAACTGGTCATCATCTAGTATTGTTGTTGAAGTATATAACGATCTCTTGGCCCTGCTCGTTTCACTCAGCATCAGTTCATGTAAGTCTCTCCAGGCCTTTCTGAAATCATCCTGTTGGTCATTTCTAACAGAACAATAATATTCCATAATATTCATATACCACAATTTATTCAGCCATTCTCCAATTGATGGACATCCATTCAGTTTCCAGTTTCTACCCACTACAAAAAGGGCTGCCACAAACATTCGTGCACATACAGGTCCCTTTCCCTTCTTTATGATCTCTTTGGGATATAAGCCCAGTAGTAACACTGCTGGATCAAAGGATATGCATAGTTTGATAACTTTTTGAGCATAGTTCCAAATTGCTCTCCAGAATGGTTTGGATGTATTCACAGTTCCACCAACAATGTATTAGTGTCCCTGTTTTCCCACAAGAAGGGGATTAAAATTAAGAAAACTTTGTGAACTCAGTGAAATAGGAGGCTAGATCATCTATTTGCATAAGTGTTAGGGAATAGATTTGATAGTAAGAAGGGAGAAGAAAATGTTTGGTATAATTGATGTAAAGAAAAAGATAAAAGAATTGATAAGAGTAGAACTTAAGGATTACCAAGCATCAGAAAAAGACTGGCTTAATTTATATATTATGAATTTGTAGTAAGTCAAATCAGCTCAGGTTTGTACTTTTTTTTTTCACCAGTAGTACTCCACCAACCTAGAGGAATGGTGAAATCAGGTGGTGACCATGCAGCAGTGAGATTTCACAGTTTGGAATGAATTTAAGGTCAGCTGTGCAGTGAGCATATGACTGAATATGATCTACTATATATATATATATATATATATACACATACACTTATTCCCATATACATGCAAATATGCATATCTATACATATGTGTGTTTTTGTATCTTGGACAAGGAAAGCATATGGGAAATGATCTAGGGCCTGATTCAGTTAGGATGAAATCATATTTACAGAATTATGAAATATTTTCAGTAGTCTTTGGATGTTTGCAGCTACAAAACTCTATGGCCAAAAGGCTAAGCCAAGACCCATGAATATGTTCAATGAAGACATGTATCTGTGGAGCAGCCAAGTGAGGAGACGGAAATGTGGACCCCAACCAGTATCAAGATAAGCCACATATGAGGAGAAAAGGGTGAAGGAATATAAGTGATTTATTGATTAATCAATTAATCTATCACATTTTGCCTTATACTGTCATATCTTCCCATGTGTATATGTCCATAAGAATAGGAACCTTTACTATCTTATAGCCATTATCTAGAGTAGCTCTTGGCATAAATTAGGTTAATTGATGTGTTATATTGAGGGAAAAAAATCTCCTATGGGTACTTTTGCTATTTAATAATTAATTTTTTATTGGTCTACATCAACTCACAAATATTCCAAACTCAGAGAATTAATTGAAGACTTGTCTATTAATTGACACAGGTGCATTACAGCATTGTATCTAAATTTAAAAGTTTTCATTGTTATTTAGGGCAAGGGATGATGCAAGGGGAAAAATGGAAGTGCAAGGTGTTACTGGGACAGAAAAAATAACGTTCATTAACTTCAAGCTCTCCTCTCCAGGAAATACAGTTGGTGCCTTCTACAGACTTAGAAATGTAATGATTAAAATAATATGGCAGCATCATTTACCTAATCAACTTTAATCATCTGTTTGGTTTTTAGATTATCATCAACCCCTTATGATTGGGACTGGGACAGTCATGAGAAAAGGTTCCACCTTCAGACCGATGGACACAGAAGCAAATGAGACAGGGAAGAACTCTGAGCCAGAAAACCACTACGCTTGCCCTCATCCAACCAGTCGCCATGAGTACGCTTTGCCTCTGACAAATCAGGAGCCTGAATATGCTACTCCGATTATAGAACGGCACTTAATGAGAGAGAAAGCTTTTCCTGAAGGGGGCTACAATGTGCCTGTCCTTGCTCCAGCTCACAAACATTCTCTTTCCTCTGGCAGCTTCTCCAGTCCAGGTAGAGTGGATACCAAACATGGAGAATACCAGCTGCCTCAAGGTCCTAAGCCAGGGGAGGGTGACTATGATAAACCTAAAGTCAAAAGCTCCTTACCCATAGAAGACTATGATACTGACTATCAGAAGCCTCAAATGAATCCTTTAATGAATGATGGTTATTCAGCCCCTAGAGACTGTCTCAAACCAATAAACCAGACTGCAATGACTGCCCTTTTATAAGCCCATTGTGAAAGAAACTTGATGTGGTACTGAGCATTAGGCTGGTGTACTGTCACTGGAAAAAAAAAAATAGGATCTTCCTAAAGGCTTTTTTTTTCATTATATGTGTGTATGTATCTATTTCTACCCATATCTATTGCTATAGATATTATGTCTAGCTATTTATATGTATATAGTTAAATGTTTTTTGCTATATGTATAGAGATTTTGCTATATTGATAGATATGGGTATCCTTATGCAATCTATCAATAAAGCTCTCGCTATACATATCTAAATGCATATAGATAGCTATAGATATATCTGTATTGATATAGGTATAGATACATCTCATAAGTTACACATGTACACACATACGGTATTTGTGTCTACACATATAAACACATAAATACTACATATATACACACATTATATGGGTGTATATATGTATATTTTAAATATATTGACATACATGGGATATGTGCATGTGTTCTAATAGGATCTTGCTGGAGAGGTTCAAGGACAACCTCTTTTTACTGTTTACACAATATTGCAGTTGATGTTGGTCTTGACCATAAAGGTCTGTGATTTTTCTTGTGGACTGGCAAAAGTCAAATGAGTAAGTGGTATTTTCCTTTCTGTAACTGTGATCTTAAGCTACTTGGTGTAATATGTGCAATTTGTACAGAGTATTATTTAACATGAATTAAAATAACTTAAATTTTCTTGATCAAATTTTAGATCTTCACAGAGTTAAGTGGGAATGTGCAGTTATTTAAAAAGAAAACCTTATATGATAGTTACATTGACTTTTAAGATATATTTTATCTGATAGAGTCTTAGCAGCAGGCCTGTTTAAATTTCACCTTCTTATTATTGTGGTTTATTTCCTTTCTTTTAATAGTAAAAAGTTTTAAGTATTTTTATTTTTCTTCTCCTAGAAAACCTCAGATTACTTGAAGCATTAAAAGCACACCAACAAGAGCGATGGTTTTTAGCAATTATGTGTTATTGTTCTTGTTTTAAATTCAGTCTTGGTCTGTTTTCTTGTGATCATCAATTGCCTGGGTTCCATCATCATTGAGATTGTGAAACACTTTGTCATTTCTCAAAAATAGTTTCAGTTTTTGTGAATTTCAGAAGACTTCCTAGTGATCCAGATCCTAAGAGAACAGTTTTCCTTCTTTCTGCTAATGTTTCATCACTTTTCACAAATCCTCACTTGAACTTTGGGTAATACCACAGAGCTTTCTTTACATGTGTGTCTATCCTTTTCAAAATATCTGTGAAGCCAAAATGTGAATTAATAAAAATGGAACACAAAATATACTGCTCTTCATACCAATAGAAGATGAAGGTAATATAGCAATTCCAGCTTGAGTTATTGAGTATGATTTCTGATCTCAGCTTAGCACTCTGGGGTCAAATAACCACATTTGGCTCTAAAAACAGATGTTAATGAGACTGAGAAAAGGGGGTTTTAATTTGTTTTTATTTCAAAGTATCCTACTGCAAGAATGACAAAGACACAGTTCAATAGTTGTTTGTAGCAAGATGGTTGAAAGAGGTGTTTTGGAAAAAACACATTTTACTCTCTGACACATATTATTCATTCTAGGTTAGGCCAGACTTGTGCTTTTAAATTATTTAATGTAGTTTTTATCTGAGCAGGCTTTATGAAATAAAACTGTGCAATGTGTAGTTATTTGTGAACACTGTAAGCAAGAGAGGAAGTAGATCTTTCTCCATCTGTGACCTTTCTGGGTGTATTAGCTAAAAGTCTGGACCAAAATATTCCAGTCCCTAAATTCTGGATGTAACTGTAGTTATGTACAGTTTTTCATAATTTCTGTGAAATATATAGAAAACACTGAGGGGTGCTGAAATGTCATGGCGGCTTATTTTCCCAACACGGTGGGATTAAGTTGTTGACATTTTTGTTGTTTACGTGGTTGTACTGTATACTAATTTTAATAATTAAACTTCAAAACCAAAGTTCATTTGGCCTTTGAGTGTACTTCTTTCTGGTCACATAGCCACTATCTTACTTTAGGACCTCATCAACTGGAAGTATAGCAATGGCCTCCTAATTAGTCTCCTCATCTCTAATTTCTTTCCACTTCAGTTCATCCTCAGTACTGCATTTTCCTTAAGCACAGATCTGACCCGTGTCATCTCCTTGCCCAATATATTGGCAATATATTGCCAATAAAGGCTCTTGTGACCTACCTCTAGGAGGAAATAGAAACCTCTTTGTTTAGCTTTTAAAGCACTTCACAAGCTGGCCCCTGATTCATATTTTTAGTTTCTTTCAACATTATTCCATCTCTCTTACTCTGTGATCTAGCCAGAATGCTTCCATGTCCTGTCTTTCCCTTTGCACTGACTATTCCTCATGTCTGGACTGTCCTCCCTTCTCACTATTGATTCTCATAGAATCAATCTGTTCCTTCGAGATTCAGCTCAAGCACCATGTCCTCCAAGTACTAGTGCTGTCTCTCCCAAACAACCTTGTATTAATTACTATTACTGATATTTTATTCAGACTGTATATACTTATAGATGTGCTTAGGCTTTTCCCCTCATTGAAATGTAAATTCCTTGAAGGTTGAGATAATTCTATTCTTTGTCTCTTTATGGTATTCAGCACAATTATAAATGTTTGTGGATATAATTGTTGATGGTCTCACACACTAACAGTAGATGGTAGAGCCAAGATTCCAACGGCAGTGTTCTAATTAAACCCAGTGTTCTTTCCACCATACAATATTCATCTATTCCAATTTCTTCTTAAAAGTATAAGCCCTTTCACTGCTTCTCCAGCTAGTCTTTTCCTAGATACTGAGTTACAGGTAACCACTCAACATTTTTCATTTTGGACAGCTCTAACTTATTGGCTTGTTTTCCTTTTCTAATTTGCCTCATTATACTTTATACCTATGGGTCGTAGGTCTATTTTGGGAGTCCAAGCAAAATTAATTCTCTTTTCCATTTCAATAGGGAAACCATCTCTTCCTCTTCTCTCTCTCATTCTCCTCCTCCCAATACAACTACCACTAAGAAGAAAAAAAGATATAGCAAATTCCAACAGCACAAGAGCTGAGCTTAAATTCTGCCTCTGATACTTGGAAGCTCTATGATCCTAAATTCATTTAATCTCTGGGAGTTTCATTTCCAAATTCACCTAACTATAATCTCATCCAATTCACATCCCTCCATCCTTTCCACAAGGATTTCATGAAACATTATCATATTTTACTGAAATCCAGATAAGTTATATAACATTTCCCCAATCCTAATGTCCTTAGAAAATCCTTTCGGTTCCAAAACTCTGATAAGCTAATAAGATGACCCAAAAAACATTATAGCATATAAAGCAGTAGTTCCCAAAGTATAGTATGCAGCCTGCTCGTGAGAGGCAGAAGGGTCTATAAGTTCCATTCGGTGATCTGTAAGATCAGAACTCAAAAACTGGGACTGAATTTTCTTCAAATACCACACAACAATGTAATTGCAATACTGAATAAAGAAGCAGATAATGACAATCAGCTTTCTTCTATTAAACCAGATATTAGATTGAGGGGAGGTGGGTAGAATGAAACAAGGCCACTCTTCTCATCTTTTTTTTTGTTTTGAAAAATAGTTATTTTCATAAAAATTTATTAATGTTGACATGCAATAGGCTTACTGTTGTTTTTAATTGAATAAATATATTTAAAGTGTATCAGTTTTTATTTTATTTTAGTAATAGCAACATAACCCACATAAACAATGATTTAGGGTCCTCAAAAATTAAGAGTGCAAAAGGGGTTCTGAGGCTAAAATAATTTTGAGATACTATTTTATTTTGTTTATTTGTTTTGGCTTTTGTTGAGAGCAGAACTGACGTGTGATCTTATACTGAGCTCTTATAGTTAATGAACTCCAAGGAGGTCTTCCTCCACTTTGGTAAGAGCTGCCTCTTGCCTTAGGAAAATTGCCTAGGACCACTGTGCCTTCCTTTCTACTCCACGTCTCCCTTTAGATATCTCATAATTTGGCAATTCATTTTTCTAAAATATCCTAGAGTTAAGTTTTTCAAAGATGGTCTTTACAAAATTGCTACTACTGAATTATGCTGTTCATCCTTTAATTTTTCACCATACCACTATGCTAATGGTAGAAGAGACATATCTTGGACTTTTTTCTATTATATCAATTCAGAATTACAATATTGTTTAGATCATTGGAGAGAGAGAAGGAGAAAAATCTGACAAACAGCAGACAGCTTGTTTTAAAGTACTAGTTAATTAAGGACAGGAGAGAATCTCTGTGTATGTGTCTTTCCCTCCCTCCCTCCCGCGCTCTCTCTCCCTCTTCTCTCTCTCCTCTCTCTCCTTTCATTTCTCTCTCTTTCTGTGTGTGTCTCTCTGTCTTTTTCCCTCTCCTCTCTCTCCCTCTGTCTCTCTCTCTCTCTCTGTCTCCTTCTAGTGACTCTCGTTCTAGTGCCAACCCTCATCGTGCTAAGTTTCTTCTAACACTATTGCTGGGAGTATATTCACCCAAATATTAATCACTAGTAATTAATAAGCCAATATTATTTTCCAGTGCTACTTAATATTTCCCCAATATCATTTAACCAGTGGATGGCTTCCCATTGTCACTAATAACCATAGATAAAGTAAGTTTGTTTTTATAAATGGATCTTTCTTTAAAAAGATTTAGCAACAACCAAAATACAACTATCTCTAAAACGAGGGAATGCCCTCTCCCCTTTACATATGACTTAACTTCTGAAGGGAATAACTTCAAAACACTTGAGTATGGAGTACATTTCTTGGTGCAGCTCAGCTCAATGAGTTCCTTTCTTGCTTCTAAGACATGACATTTCAGTGGCTTAATTAATGCACTTTTAGGCTGAGTAACAGCGGACTCCTTCCAAACCCAACTCCTGGACCTCCGATGTTCTAACATTTAGAAACTCACAAGATTATGGTCTGGTTCATTCTCTCTTATACATCCAAGAACAGGAAAGAAGAAACACAACAGAGACTAACAGTACAGGAGTGTGCTGTGTGTTCAAGGCCATCTCTTATCTCAGGTGAGCTAAGTAGACTGCTGGTACTACCTCTCTCTGTATGAAAATGTTTATAGCCATTCTTGCCTCATTTGCCTCCCCAGGGGCCACAGATTTCTTCATTGGAGCTTTTTGTATGCATCTCAATTCTGATTTAAAAATCAAATAAAAAACCCTTTCTTTACCATATAGTAAGTGGCCAAAAAAAAAAATGACTTCAGAATACCTATACATATTTGGAATCTTTACAGAGACCTCCATTATGCATCATTATGCACTTCCAATGACAGGCTCACCAAATCCCTCACCTGGGTTGGCAACAGCAGGGATAACTCTCTACATGTGCTTTGAGACTGGATTTCCAGTAGCCAGTGTTATTATAATATGTTCAGAGATAAATAAATGCAGGTATAAAGAGGTCCTAAGACCAAAAGGAAGGACTACTGAATCCAGAACTACTATTTTAATCTTGAATCTTTTTTTTAAAAAGATTCTCTGGCCACTCTTTCAGACATGAGGAAAGAGGATACTATTCTTAGGTGTATCATTACCCTAACTCCCTTAGGATATTGGGAAAGAAGTTTCTTTTATTAGTTGGATTAATCTTTTTCCTTGTTCTCATCTAGTCATCAATGCAATTACTATACTTTTAAAAAGTATAGTAATATACTTCCTGGGCTGTTGAGAAAAAAAGTTGTTTGGGAATTGATCATAAAAGACTGATAAAAATTTCCTTTCAGGCTAGTACAAAGGGTTTCAGACTGAATTGATTTTAAATACTTTCTTAATATTCTAGAAATAGGGAACAGAGGGATAGGAGCTCTGCTTTTACAATGCCTTTTCTCCTTTGTTCTACTGTTTCTCTCTTTAGACATCTCTAACTCCTGGAGAATTGCTGCTACTTTTAAAGATACATGCCTTCATTCTTGCCATTGTTGGGGAAGGGATCTTAAAGTTTGCTTCAGAATACCAAAAAGAATTTACTAGATTATTTTAAGTGACCATAGCATAGGAAAGGATTTGCCTTCTCTAATGAGTAAATAATCAAACAAATATAAGGAAGATTTTTTAAAAATTTTAATTAAATTAAATTTTAATTTAAAATTTTTTAAAATAAATTTTTAAAAATTTAAATTAAAAAAATTAAAAATTATTTACTCTAATGAGTAATCAAACAAATATAAGGAAGCTTTTAAAAATGCATTTTTGAGAAAATTCTCAAAGAGAACAAAAGTGGTTTATGCTAAAATATAAAAAAATAAAGCAGTATAATGCTTTTGGGAAATAATGAAAAAAGGATGGAAAAATTATTTTAGCTGTAAGAGTTAAAAAAACAGTAGGGCTAATTATAAATCCCCACATGCTACCTTAGGTACCAAATAACCAAAAAGGATTTTTGTTGAAATTCTCAGATGTGAGGCAAGCCTCAGACTCAAAAATTATTCAATCAACAAACAAGGACTTTTGGGAGCCAAGATGGCACAAGTAAGCAGTCAATTGCCATGACTCATCCATATTCACTTCCGAGTAAACAAAAAATAGCACCACAAAATAAATTCTGGAACAACACAACCACCAAAAAAGATGGGGTGAAACAATTTTTGAGTCTAAGAAACTTGAAAGAAGGCAAGAAAGGTTTGTCTCACTTGAATAAGAGGAGTTCAAAACAGGAAGGGTCACAGCAAACTAGCAGCAAACTCTACCTCAGCAAACCAGCAGGAGACTCTGAGAATTATGTGGTAAAGCAGGCAAAAGCTAATCCCAGAACCTCTCCATGTGCTTCAGTGTAGGCAGGAGAACCAACAAACTCCAACACTGGGAACTACAACAGACTTCAGGGTAGCCCCAGGCAAACAGGCTTCCTCCAGTGGCCAGACTTCCATATGCTATAGCACATGCCTAGGGCTAGACTCTAACCCTATGGATGCCTAGGCAAATAGACAGCATAGTTCTAGCAAAGAGGCGACCTCCAGAAGCCAGAATGCCTTGTGTTTCAGTTTTGTCCCAGGGAAATGCAAAACAGCACATATCAGACACTACCATTAGGATCCTATCTCCGTACCAGAAGCTGCCAGATCCCTATGACCAAGCACCCCTCACTCTCACCCATCACACATGAGGGGATGCTATGGGGCTCAAGGTAATATCACTACAGCATAAGGTAAACAGCCACTGGCACAAGAAACCTGAAATAATGATCCTTCCACCCTGGGGACACAGCTCAAATTTAAAAGAAAGGGAATGACACCCCCCCCAAAAAAAAAAAAAAGTTATCATGTTGACAAAGAAGACCAAGATTGCACAAACTCAGAAAAGGACAACAGTCAAAATACCCATGGACAAAACTCTTAAAAAAAAGCAGGAAGTGGTCTCAAGTCCAAAAAGAACTCATAAAAGAGCTCAAAAAGGAACATAAAAAACATATGAGAGATAGAAGAAAAAGTGGGAAAAGAAATGAGAATGATGCAAGGGAATTATGAAAAAAGAGTCAACGGCTTAGAAAACAGCTGAAAAGGGAGAATTGCCCAAATGGGAAAGAAGATATAAAAATTCACTGAAGGAAACAACTTTTTATTTTTTTATGTTAAACACATTAAAATATATGTTAAATCCAATATGTATAAACATTTATACAATTCTCTTGCTGCACAAGAGAAATTGGATCAAAAAAAGAAAGTAAATGAGTAAGAAAACAAAATGCAAGCAAACAAGGAGTGGGAATGTTATGTTGTGATCCACACTCAGTATCCACAGTCCTCTCTCTGGATATAGATGGCTCTCTTCATCACAAAATCAGTGGAACTGTCATAAATCATTTCATTGTTGGAAAGAGTCATGTTCATCATAATTGACCATTATATAATATTAATGTTCTTGAGAAAACAACTTTTTAAAGAGTATAATTGGCAAATGGAAAAGAAAGTATAAAATCTAATTGAGGAAAACAACACCTTAAAAGTTAGAAATTGGCAAGTGGAAGCTACTGATTTTCTAAGACATCAAGAACTAATCAAATTCAAAAGAATGAAAAAACAGAACATATAAAATACCACATTGAAAAAACAACTGACCTAGAAAATAGATCCAGGAGAGACCATTTCAGAATCATTGTACTACCTAAAAGCCATAATAAAAGGAAGATCTAAATAGCATCTTTCAAAAAATTATCAAGGAAAACTGCTCAGAGGGCAAAATAAATATTAAAAGAATCCATAGATCATCTCAGAAAAAAAGATCCCAAAATAAAAACTCAAAGAAATATTATGACCAAATTACAGAATTAATAGATCAAGGGAAAAAAAATACTACAAATGGTCAGAAAGAAACATGTCAAACATTGGGGAGCCATAATCAGAATTGCATAACACTTAGCAGCTTCACCAGTAAAGGATTGGAGGTCATGGAGCATTATATTCTAAAAGGACATGGAACTGCAATGAAGAATCGCCTACTGGTGAAATTATAACACTCCAAGGGGAAAAAATGGTCATTGAATGAAATAGAAGGATTTCAAACTTTTATAAATAGAAGACAGAATTGAACAAAAATTTGATCTCCAATGGCAAGACCCAAGAGAAACCTCTAAAAGGGGGAAAGGGATTTGATGGAACTGAACTGTGTACATCTCTACATAGGAAGATGATACTTTTAATTCTTAAAAATTATACTACTAATAATACAGCTGGAAAGAATATACATAGAGGATACTAGTATAAAGTGAATTTGAGGGAATGACAAAAAAAAAAAAAAGAGAGTGCAGAAAGAAGAGGTGGAATGGGGTAAATTATTTCACATGGAAAGACCTTTACAATGGGTCTTTCCCATTGTAATGGGAATCGAGGGGAAGATGGGAAGGTGGGCAATGGGCCTCACTTGAACCTTACCCTCATCACTATTGGCTCAGAGGGAATAAGATATATAATCAGTTGAATATAGAAATCTACCTTAGAGGACAGGGAAATAAGAAGGGAGGAGATTAAGTAAAAGGGGAGGGGATAAACTAACAGAAGAGAACAGACTGGGGGAGGTAGTAGAAGCAAAGCACTATTAAGGAGGGAGAAAACAAATAGAAGGAAAAAATAGGAGAGAAGGATATACATAGTAATTATAACTGAATGTGAATGTGTTGAAATCTGTCATAAAAAAAATAATGAATTAAAAGCTAGCTAAAAGACATGGTTTACAAGAAACACACTTGAAGCAAAGAGACCTATATAAAGTAACGATAAGGGCCTAGAGAGCAGAATATATTATGCTTCAACTGAATTTTTAAAAAAGCAGGAGTAGAAAAACTGATCTCATACAAAGCAAAAGCAAAAATAGACTTAATTAAAAGGGATAAGAAAGGGAGCTACATCTTGTGAAGAGGCACAATAGACAATGAAGTAATATCAATACTAAACATATATGTACCAAGTGGTATGCCATTCCATTTATTTTTAAAAATTAAGTGAGTTACAGTTTAATGACCAAACGAGATAGAGAGCACTACAAAATGTAAAAGATAATTTTAATTATATTAAATTAAAAAGCTTTTGCACAAACAAAAACAAGATTAGAAGGAAAGAAAAAAAACTGAGAAACAATTTTTATAGAAAGTATGTCTGATAAAGACCTCATTTCTAAAATATTTAGAGAACTGAGTCAAATGTATAACAATAAAAACTATTCCCCAATTGATAAGTGATCAAAGGACATGAACAGGTAGTTTTCTGATAAAGAAAACAAAGTTATCCATAGCTATATGATGAAGTACTCTAAATGACTTATGATTAGAGAAATTCAAATTAAAAAAAACTCTGAGGTACTACCTCATACTTATCAGATTGGTTATATGACATAAAAAGGGAAATAATAAATGATGAGAAAGAAATGGGAAAATTAAGACACTAATGCACTATTGGTAGAGTTGTAAAATGATCCAACCATTCTGGAGAGCAATTTAGAACTATGCTGTGCTTAACCTTTGATCAAGCAATACCATTTCTAGGTCTGTATCCTAAAGAAATCATCAAAATGAGAAAAGGACCTACATGTGCAAAAATATTAATAGCAGCCCTTTTCATGGTGGCAAAATGTTGGAAACTGAGGGCTTGTTCATCAATTAGGGAATGGCTGAACAAGCTGTTGTATATGAACAGAATGGAATGCTATTATTCTATAAGAAATGATGAGAATCAGAAAAATCTGGAAAGACTTATATGAACCGATGCAAAGTAAAATGAACAGAACCAGGAAAATATGGTACACAGTATCATTAACAGTCTGACAAATATGAATAATTCAGCTCTTCTCAACAACACAATGATGCAAAATAAGTACAAAGGACTCAAAAAGAAAAGTGCTATCCACATTCAGATAAAGAACTGATGAACTATGAATGCAGATCAAAGCATACTTTTTCACTTATCTTATTTTTTCATGTTTTTTTTCCCTTTTGATCTGTTGCCTTTTTTTACAACTGTGATTACTATAGAAATGTTTTATATGATAGCTAAATTGCCTACTATTTTGGAATTCAAAATCTTGTAAAACAGAAAAGTAAGAATTGTCTTGGCATAAATTGGAAAATTGGGGGAAAATTGGGAATGTTGGGGAATTGGGAAAAAATTGGGAATTTTGGAATTGGGAAATTTGGGAGTTTTGGGAAATTGGGAATTCCCATTGGGAAATTGGGAATTGGGAAAATTAGGAAATTTGGGGGAATTTTGGGAAAAATTGGGAAAAAAAGATAAAATCCTATTTTTAAAAAACCCCAGGTTTTTATCAAGTACCTACTATATGCTAAGCACTGAGGACATGAAGATAAAAATGACAATTCTTTCCCTAAAGAAGCTTACATGTGAATGGGAAGGATGATATGGATATCCATGTATGTATGTATGGTTAGATATGTAGGTCTATACAGAATGTGTGCACCCTATATTCATATACAAAATAAATACAGATTATTTTGGGGAGAAAGGGCACTAGTAGTTGGAGATGAATCAGGAAAGACCAACAGGGTAGCACTTGAGCTAAGTTTTGAAGGAAACTAGGGATTTCAAAAGGCAGATGTAAAGAGGAAATGTATTCCGGGCATTGAAGACAACTAATACAATTGCATGGAGAAAATAAATAAACCAACCTGGCTAAATCATAGAGTGAATGGAAAGGAGAAATATTTTTTGGTTTTCGCTTTTAGAGTTTTTTGTTTTTGTTTTTGCCAACCAATTGAGGGTGACTTGTGCAGGGGCATATAGCTAGTAAAGGTTAAGTGTCTGAGGCCAGATTTGAACTCATGTCCTCCTGACTCTATCCACTCTGCCATCAGCTGCCTCTGAGAAATATTTATAAAGATTGGAAAAGGAAGAAGGGGCTAAGTTATAAGGAACATGTAAAAAGTGTCAAAAGTATTTATTTTCATTTTAGAAGTAATACAGCACTACTGCAATTTATTGAGCAGGTCACATGATCAGATATGCACTTAAGGAAAATCCCTTTGGCAACAATATGTAGGATGAATTAGAAAGGAGATAGGAAATCAAATCATCTTTTTCTGTAATAATCTAGGCAAAAGATGAAACTATCTAAAATGGAGGGCAGAGATAAGATGGTAGGAAAAAAGCCAAAATATTACCTGAGCTCTCCCCAGTTTCTCTCAGAAATAATGCTAAATTAAGCCTCTAAACAGATTTTGGCGTGACAAAGTGAAATAATTTTCCAACTTAAGATAATAGAGAAGGACTTCAAAAAAGGTCTGTTGCATTTGCTTAAAAGGGGAGTGTGACCCAGCACAGGTGGCAGGGAGAAATCTAACAGGAAGCTCTTAACCACAGCACAGATCAGAAGCAAATGTCCTTCTGTCCTGACACAGCAGACTAGTGGCTCAGCAGGGCAACTGTGAGGCTTCCAACCTCAGTAGGCAAATTACAAGTCCCTGAATTCCAGTACAACAGGTGTGGCCAACCCATCACAATGGGAAAACTGCCAGCAACTCTGATCCCAGTGCAGAAAGCCAATGACAAGGTCCCTCTCCCCCTGCAAAAGAAGTTTGGGACAGTGTCCCCTGTGTCCTAGAAGCAAAGCTCAACTTTTTAAAAATGAGCAAAAAAAAAAAAAAAAAGCAAAAGGAGGTCTGATCATAGAAAGCTATTATAGTGACAGGGGAAGATCAGAATACAAACTCAGAAGAGGACAGCAATGGCAAAATGCCTACATGTAAAGCCTAAAAGGGGAATATGAATTGGTATCAAGCTCAAAAGATTCTTTTGGAAGAGCTTAAAAAGAATTTCCAAAATCAAGTAAGAGAGATAGAAGAAAAGCTGGGAAAATAAATGAGAGCTAAGCAGGAGAATTATTAAAAAAAAAAAAAAAAAAAGTCAAAAACTTGGGAGCAAAGCACAAACATTGACCAAAGAAAACAACTCATTAAAAATAGATTT
Organism: Sarcophilus harrisii; assembly: GCF_902635505.1. Lineage (NCBI taxonomy): Eukaryota > Metazoa > Chordata > Mammalia > Dasyuromorphia > Dasyuridae > Sarcophilus > Sarcophilus harrisii. The sequence continues at coordinate 182,207,929 of NC_045429.1, read as the reverse complement.
GGTGAAGTGGAAAAAAATTATATATACATATGTGTGTGCGTGTGTGTGTGTGTGTGTGTGTGTTGAAGAAAACAACTTTAAAAAACAGAATTGGCAAAATGGGGGAGGGAGGGAGAATCCATTGAACAAAACAACTCCTTTAAAAGTAGAACTGATCAAATGGAAAAGAAGGTAAAAAAACTAACCAAAGAAAACAGTTCTTTAAAAATTAGAATTGGATAAGTGGAAACAAATGACTCAATAAGAATCAAGAATCAGTCAAATGTTTAACATGAATTGCTTGCCATTTAAGGAAGGGGGTGGGGGGAGAAAAATCTGAAACACTGTGCAAGCATCAATGTTATCAAATTATCCATGCATATGTTTTAAAAATAAAAACCTTCATTAAAAAATTAAAATATTTAAACATTTAAAAAAATAAAAAAAAAATAAAAAGAATCAAATAAAATTCTTTTAAAATGAAAAAATAGAAGAAAATGTGAAAACCTCAATGGAAAAACAATTGATCAGGAAAATAGATTTAGGAGAGATAATTTTAAGTTATTGCTATTATTACTAATATTAGTACCAATAATTTTTAAATTATTACATGACTACCTATTGGACTTAAATAGGGAGCCTGGACAATATCTTTCAAGAAATCTTCAAGGAAAACAGCCTTGAACCAAGAATAAAATAGTCATTAAAAGAATCCACCAATCACCTTCTCAAAGAGAATGAAACAGCCCTAAAAAGAACCCTAAAGGAAAACTCCAAGGAATAGTGTAGCTAAATTGTAGAATTATTAGGTTATGGATAAAATTATGCAAGCAGTCAGAAAGAAACAATCCAAATATCAGGGAACCATAGTCAGGAAATTACCCAGAACTTAGCAGCTATCACATAAAAGGATCAGAGGACCTGGAATATGAGGAGGTTGGGTTACAACTAAGAATCAACTAATCAGCAAACCTGAGCATAATCTTTCAGGGAAAAGGATGGACATTCAATGAAATAGGGAATTTGCAAAAATTTCTGATGAAAAGACCAGAGCTGAATAGAAAATTTGATCTTCAAATACAAGATTCAAAAGAAGCATAAAAAGTTAAACAGGAATGAAAAAAAATATGTTATTTCAAGTTTAAACTGTTTCCATCTCTACATGGGAAAAATGATACTTGTTAACTCTCGAGAACTGCATCTTTACAGTTAGGAAATAAAATACTTAATGTTAGAATCCTTACAAAGTGTTGTCACTTATCTAATTTAGCATGTTACTTAGCAAGTTCTCTAGCTCACTAATGTATTTAAGTACTCATTAGAGTTCACACTTTTAGGAGATTCACAAATCAGGATTCAGTATGAGATTCCCAAATTACACCTCCCACAATCCCACTCTCGGAGGAGGAGTCAACCTTTGAATTCACACCTCTAAAAGACCATATAAAAGGGCAAGCCTCAGCGAGGAGAGAGTCAGTTTTTAGGAGATTGAGAAAGCAGGAGTTGGTGGAGGAGACTGAGAGCCAGAATTCAGTCGGGAGATTCAGAGCCAGGATTCAGAGGGAGTTGGAGGCTGAAGCTGAAGCTGGAAGAGACAAAGGACTAGTAGCAAGAGCTCTAGGAACCAAAGAAAGTTAACGGGCTATTTTAAAGGAAACAATAAAGAACTGAACTTTTAACAGCTGGGTGCATTTGAGGTAATTATCACACGGAACTGAAACTAAGGCTGCCTCCAGAAGCTCCCCAAGAAACCTACTCCCAGAGAACAATCATATTTTAGAGAAGAAAAGAACACTACAACTTAAATAATCCCATTTTACAAAAAGAAATTTAACAAGTCATCAATGAACTCTCTAAGAAAAAATCTCCAGGGCTGGGTGGGTTTGCAAGTGAATTCTACTACATATTTAAAGAACAATTAATTCCAATTTGATATAAACTAGTTGATAAAATACCTTACTGAGTGTCCTACCAAATTCCCTTTATGATACAGAGATAGTGCTAAACCAAGAAGAACCAAAACAATGGACAGAGGGTGTGACTTTGTTGACTGATATAATTGATGATATAAAAAAGAAAGAAATTGAAAAGAGATTGCACTATCCCTTTATTTTTGTCCGCCTGCATTTTTGATTTCCTTCACAGGCTAATTGTACGCTATTTCAAAGTCTGATTCTTTTTGTACAGCAAAATAACTGTTTAGACATGTATACTAATATTGTATTTAATTTATACTTTAATATATTTAACATGTATTGGTCAACCTGCCATCTGGGGGAAGGGGTGGGGGGAAGGAGGGGAAAAATTGGAACAAAAGTTTTGGCAATTGTCAATGCTGTAAAATTACCCATGCATATAACTTGTAAATAAAAAGCTACAATAAAAAAGAGAAAAAAGAAAAAAGATTGTGCTAAAGGAGGAGAAAATGGAAGGTAAAATGGGATAAATTACATCACATGAAGAGGCACAAAAGACCCATTAGAATAGAGGGAAAGAAGGGAAGATGATAAACATTGTTTAAGCCTTAATCTCATTAGATTTTGCTCAAAGAGAGAATAAATACATACCTCATTGGTTATCCTGTAGGGAAGTAGGAAAGGTAAGAGGGCTGATAGGAGAGAGGCCAGATTAAGAGAAGTGAGGATCAGAAACAAAACACTGATGATGAAAGAAAGGGTGAAAGGAGAGAGGAAAGTATAAAGGGCTGGGGAGAACAGGGTGGAAGGAAATACAGAGTTAGTAATCATAACTATAAATGGGCATGGGATGAACTCTCCCATAAAATGGAAGTGGATAACAGAGTGGCTAAAAAGCCAGAACCTTACAATATGTTATTTACTAGAAACACATTTGAAGCAGAGACATTCACACAGAATAAAGGTAAAAGGCTGGAGCAAAATATATTATGCTTCAGCCAAAGGGGAAAAAAAGCAGGTGTAGCAATCCTGATCTTAAACAAAGCAAAAGCAAAAATAAATCTAATTAAAAGAGATAAGGAAGGAAATCATATCTTACTAAAGAGAACCACAGACAATGAAGCAATATCAACATTCAATATATATGTATCAATGGAGGCATATGATCCAGATTCTGAGATAAATTAAATGAGTTGCAGGAAGAAATAGACAGCAAAACTACACTAGTTGGGGATCTCAACCTCTTTCTTTCAGAACTAGATAAATCTAACCACAAAATAAAGAAGAAAGAAGTTTAAGGAGTGAAGAGATTTTTAGAAAAATTAGATATGATAGACATCTGAAGAAAACTGAATGGGGATATAAAGGAATATACCTTTTTCTCAACAGTTCATGGTATGTACACAAAAATTGACCACATATTAGGGCATAATAATTGCAAAAAGGCAGAAATATTAAATGGATCCTTTTCAGATCATGGTGCAATAAAAATTACATGTAACAAAGGGCCATGGAAGGATAGACCAAAAATTAATTGGAAACTAAATAATATAATTCTAAAGAATGAGTGAGTCAAATAACAAATCATAGAAACAATCAATAATTTCATCCAAGATAATGACAACAATAAGATAGTATACCAAAATTCATAGGATGCAGCCAAAGCAGTTCTTAGGGGAAATTTCATGTATCTAAATGCTTATGTGAATAAAATAGAGGAAAAAGTTGAATTGGATATACAACCAAAAAAGCTTTTAAAAATTAACAAATTAAAAAATACACATAATGAAATTCCAAGTTAGAAATTCTGAAAACCAAAGGAGATATTAATAAAATTGAAAGTAAGAAAACTATTTAACTAATAAATAAAATTAAGAGTTGATTTTATGAAAAAACCAACAAAATAGGTAAATATTTGGTTAACTTGATTGGAAAATGAGGAAAAGCAAATTATCAGCATCAAAAATGAAAAGGGTGAACTTACCAAAAATGAAGAGGAAATTAAAGCAATAATTAGAGCTATTTTTCCCAGTTGAATGCCAATAATTATGATAAGAAATGGGATGAAAATTTATAAAAACACAAATTGCCCAGATTAACAGAAGATGAAATAAAATACTTAAATAATCCCATTTTACAAAAAGAAATTTAACAAGCCATCAATGAACTCCCTAAGAAAAAATCTCCAGGGCTGGATGGATTTGCAAGTGAATTCTACTAAACATTTAAAGAACAATTAATTCCAATCTGATATAAATTAGTTGATAAAATACCTTACATAGTCCTACCAAATTCCCTTTATGATACAGATATAGTGCTAAACCACGAAGAACCAAAACAATGGAATTGGTTAGCAATCTGTTATTTGATTATAATCAATAATGATAGTAATCTACTGCTTGATAAACCCAGCTTCTGGGATAAAACTCATTATTTGTCAAAAAGACAGAAAACTGGAGAATGTTATGGGCAGAAACTAGGCATAGACAAACACCTCATACCTTATACCAAGATGAGATCTAAATAGATTCATAATTTAAACACAATGATTTTATAAGCAAATTAGGAGAGCAAGGAATAGTTTACCTGTCAGATCTTTGAGGAAGGAAAGAATTTATAACCAAACTAGAAATATAGATTATATAATTACATTAAATGGAAAAGGAAACAGAAAGCTGGGAAACAATTTTTTTAATAGCCAGTTTTCTAATAAAGGCCTCATTTCTCAAATAAAGAGAACTAAATCAAATTTACAAGAATAGATGTAATTCCTTGATTGATAAATGGTCAAAGGATATGAATAATTTTCAGATAAAGAAATTTAAACCACCTAGAGTGATGAAAAATGCTTCAAATTACTATTGATAAAAGAAATGCAATTAAGACATCTTTGAGGTACCATCTCATACCTCTCAGATTGGCTAAGAAGACAGGAAAAGATACTGGTAAATATTGGAAGGAATGTGGAAAAACTAGGACACTAATGGATTGTTAGTGGAGTTGTGAACTGATCCAGTCATTCTGGAGAGCAATTTAGAACTATACCCAAAGGTTTATCTCTATCCCAAAGAGATCATAAAAGAGGGAAAAGGATCCACATATGCAAAAATATTTTCAGCAACTCTTTTTACAGTGGCAAGGAATTGGAAATTGAGTGGATGGCCATCAATTGGAGAATGGCTGAATAAGTTATGGTATATGAATGTTATGGAATATTACTGTTCCATAAGATATGATGAGCAGGCTGATTTCAGAAAATCCTGGAAAGAATTACATGCACTGCTGCTGAGTGAAGGGAGTAGGGCCAGAAGAACATTGTATACAGATAACAGCAAGATTATATGATGATCAATTATGATAGACTTGGCTCTTCTCAGGAACACAGTGATTCAAAACAATTTTAGTAGACTTGGGATAGAAAATTTCATTTGCATCCAGATAGAGAACTATGGAGACTAAATATGGATTGAAGTATACTATTTGCACCTTTTATTGTTTGCTTTTTTCTCTCTCAGGATTTTCTCCTTTTTTTCTGATTTTTCTTTCACAACATGATTAATTTGGAAATATTTTTCAAATGACTGGACATGTATAACCTATATCAGATTGCTTGCTATCTTGGGGAAGGAGGGGAAAAAAAATGAGAAAAATGGCACAGACCAATATCTCATTTCTTATACCAAGATAAGGTCTAAATTGGCTCATAACTTAAATGTAGATGGTAATACTATATGTAAAGTAGAAGAACAAGGAATCATTTGGAAAAATAAAATACTATTAAGAAAAAAGTAATCTAGTAAGAGGTGACAAGAAAAACAAATAGTGGTGGATTTGTGAATAGAAAGGAGATTTATGTGGAAATAGAAAATGTCATAATTGGGATTAGAATGAAAAGCTGAGTATGAAATTGAAATTATGAACTTAGATGACTGTCCAGACATAGAAAAGTTCATAAGGAAGTTTTAGGGGAGAGGGGCGGGTATGAGTTGTTTTGCACTTATTGGTTTAGGTACCTATTAGCATATGTAGTTCAAAATGTCTAAATAGCAACTAGCTGAAGGAAAACATGTTCTTTCTCTCAGGAGAGAATCTAGGGCTGAATATATACATTTCTCAAATATCAGCATAGAAAGGATAAATGATTGAACTGCAGTCATCAAATATTGTTCTTTCTGCTCAAAGACCAAAATGACATCATAATGTTTGTGTCAATGTACAGTATCTCCAACTGTGGCTGATCAGATCAACATGAGCTTAGAAGGCTCTACCATAGGTCAGACACAAATAGCCCAGATTGTTACCAACTAAGTGTAAAGAACTAAAAAGGGCCCAGGACAGAACCTGGAAACTCAACTACAATTCATGGGTATGACATACTGATCCAACAAAGGAGACTGAGATGTAATCATACAAGTAGGAGTGGTTGACAGAAGAGAAAGAAGGAAGATCTTCTTTAGGAAGAAGATGGTCAACAATGTGAAATGCTACAAAAAGATCAAGATGAAGATTAATAAAAGATTATTAGAACTGATAGTTGCTAACTTTGGAAAGATCAGGTTTAGTAAAGGGATGAGGTTGAAAGCCAGACTGCAAAAGGTTTAGAAAAAGGAAATAGTATAGAGTGTTTTCAAAGAGTTTGGCTGAGAAATGGAGGAAAACTACAGGATGATAATCAGTGATGATGGTAAGATCTAGGGAGGATTTTTAGATAGTTTTTGCTTAAGGATGCAAGAGACATGTGTTTGTTGGCAGCAGGAAGGAACCAGTAAATGGAGAAAAAATTGAAGAGTGGAGAGGCGAGGATAATGGTGGGAGCAATTTGCTGGAAAAGACAAGAGGGGATGGGATCAAGGATATATGTAAGGAGTGAGCATGGAAAGAAGGTCCATCTCTTTATCAAAATATAGTAAAGGGTTAAATAGGAGATGAAGTCAAGTAGGTTGTGAAATGAGGAGGGCTTGTAGAGGAAAATAAAAGAGATCCAAGAGAAAAATGGTCTCAATCTTCTTGGTGAAGAATGAGGAAATTTCCTCATTTGGAAAGGTGATAGTGTGAATGCCTTGAACAAAGTTTTTTAAAACAGATGTTTAAGAAGTTTATAAGACTTGCTCGAGTCTATATAACTATTTCCCTGGACCTAAGGCAAACCCTGGGAAAGTTGCCAAAATGAAAAAAGCCCAGGGAAGCAGATGGGAAATGCTTTAGGGAAACCTACAACAAACCTTTAACAGAATTATGGGATTGTTCCAGAAATTAGCAAGTACACATCTTAGGGACTTGGAACATTCTCTAGCTGGCATCTTCTTCAGCATGTGGCAACTATCAGTAGTGTTATTGCCAGATCTGATGTTTCATTGACCTTTCTTCATTCCAACATGTTCACATAATTCTTCCCTCCTAAATAACATAGAAACAGTATACAAATGAAAAGAAGTAACTTTTTTTCCTTAAATCAAGTCTGTCTAAATTTTCAGATGATGAAATTGAAACTATTACCACTCATATAAGTGTTCCAAATCATTATTGATCAGAGAAATGCAAATTAAGACAACTCTGAGATACCACTACACACCTGTCAGATTGGCTAAGATGACAGGAAAAAATAATGATGAATGTTGGAGGGGATGCGGGAAAAGTGAGACACTGATGCATTAATGGTTGGTGGAATTGTGAATGAACCCAACCATTCTGGAGAGCAATCTGGAATTATGCCCAAAAAGTTAACAAACTGTGCATACCCTTTGATCCAGCAGTGCTAGTACTGGGCTTATACTCCAAAAAGATACTAAAGAAGGGAAAGGGACCTGTATGTGCCAAAATGTTTGTGGCAGCCCTGTTTGTAGTGGCTAGAAACTGGAAAATGATTGAAGCCCATCAATTGGAGAATGGTTGGGTAAATTGTAGTATATGAATATTATGGAATATTATTGTTCTATAAGAAATGACCAGCAGGATGAATACAGAGAGGCTTGGAGAGACTTACATGAACTGATGCTAAGTGAAATGAGCAGAACTAGGAGATCATTATATATTTCAACAACAATACTGTATGAGGATGTATTCTGATGGAAGTGGATTTCTTTGACAAAGAGCCCTAACTCAGTTTCAATTGATTAATGATGGACAGAAGCAGCTACACCAAAGAAAGAACACTGGGAAATGAATGTAAACTGTTTGCATTTTTGTTTTTCTTCCTGGGTTATTTCTACCTTCTGAATCCAATTCTCCCTATGCAACGAGAACTGTTCAGTTCTGCACACATATATTGTATCTAGGATATACTGCGACATATTTAACATATATAGAACTGCTTGCCATCTAGGGGAGGAGGTGGAGGGAGAGAGGGGAAAAATCGGAACAGAAGTGAGTGCAAGGGATAATGTAAAAAATTACCTTGGCATGGGTTCTGTCAGTAAAAAGTTATTATAATAATAATTAAAAAATCAAGTCTGTCTAAATGATTAAAGAGCAAAGGTCCCAAACGTCTAAAAATTCCATTATCAACTGGCATAGCACTAGATTTGGAATCAGAAGGCCCGAATTTTAAATATTAGGGCTATCATTCACATTATAAATTTTTTGCCTGTTTTGTCATTTTCAAAATGATAATAAAGCTTGCATTACTCTATCTCACATTACTGATATAAATTAATACATGTAAAGCACTTTACAGTTTACAAATTTAAACTATTTTTACTTGTTTCCTAAGTCACTAAAAAAAAAAACCCACACAAATATTTCTGTTGACACACATTTGAGCCAACCTCAGATTTGAATTAAAATTTTTCTAGTAATATTTTGATAAAGTTCCCCAATGTATAAAGGCCACCCCAAAATATTAGTTTTTACATTTGCTTCTTCATCCAGAATCAATTTTTTAAGTCTTCTATGTTGATTTAAAGTTTTCTGATGTCATTCCTTTTGGTGCAAAATTATTTCATTACCATTGTACACCATTTCCTAATCAATGGATACATTTGTTTCTAGAGGCATCTTAAATCTTGGTCTTTCTCAAGTGCTACAAATATTTTGAGACCAAGGAAGCTGTTATTGACTTTCTTGGGATGGAGAACAGTATAAAAATGGTAGAATTGTGGGACCAAAGAAGTTGGTCAGTTCAGTGACTTTTCACACAATTCCAAGTTGTTTTCCTGACTTGGTTGATCAGACATAGTTCCACCCAGCTTATTAGTACACTTTTAATCTTTCACAATCTTCCAATTTGGTGTGAAGTGATATGTTAGTGTTTACAATTTGCATTTTAATAGTGATTTTTCATTAGTTATTAGTTTTGCAAATTTCTGCACTCAACTTAGTTTACATGCTATGACCACTTACAAATTGTGACTCATTTTCATAACTGCATTAATCCCACATAGATTTTGGATGCCAAAATTTTCATCAGAAACTTTTCATGCAAAATCTTTTTGCTGATACTTTTTTTCTTATTCTAAATAAATTGTGTTAAAAAAATATGCATTTCATATGATTGAAAGTATTCCTTCCCATAACATTTTCTATCTATCATTTGATTATAAGTTTAACTCTAACCATTAGTTGTGAATGATACAAACTTTTATTACTTAGAGAACTTATCCATTTGGCTATTATTATAGTATATGGTATAAAATGTTGATCTATACATATTTTCTGCCAAATTGCCTTCTACTTTTCCCATTCTTGTTGAATCAAGTTTTCCTCCTTCAGGAGATTTGTTGATTTTTACCAAAACTAGGTTGCTATATTTGTTAGTTTCTAGGCATTGCTAATCTAAACTAGCTTATTGACCAACTTTGCTATTTAAAAAAAGTACCAAATAATTTTGATAATTATTGCTTTATAAGTTGAATTCTTATTAGACCCTGTAATACATTTTAAAGAAATATGCTGCCCCCTCCTGGTACTTTACTAAATTGCAAATTTTATAATAATAGTTTGGAGATGAAAGATAACCAAAGTTTAGATTATTAGATCATTATTTTTCTTTCTCTTTCAGAATGACCTTTATAGATTTATTTCATATATTCCTCATTTTGTATATGCAACTTTATCATTCTAGTTCATGGCCACATCTGCTTGATACAAATTATATCTCTCTTTCCACTTCAATTCCACTGTCCTCAGTAGACAGTAACTAATAAGCCTGGCTCTTTTCATTCCTTCCTTGAAAAGAACATCTGCTTTGGTATCTTATTCCAGCTCTGATAACTCCTTATTCTCCCCAAGCTTTGTTACTCAAATCATCTAGTCTAGAAAATCATGCCAAGTTTTTGGGAGCTCCTTTGGGAAGGTAAAATGTTGGTTACATAAAGTCACCAGTTTCATGAATGAATCACAAAAGAACCTCTGCAATAACCTAAATAAGGAGCTCATCACCAATAACTATATAATTATTTTACCACAGCAAACCAAGAAACAAAAATAGACACAAAATGGCCCTTACTTCTGTGGGGTTTCCCTTCTACAATGTGTTGGGTAGTAAAAAGAAACAATGACAGGGAAAGAATCAGATTTTGGATAATTTGTAAACATTAAGTTAGCTACTAATATTTCATATGTGAAGTCCAATGGTCCAAGTACACAAAATAGTGTACAAATGAAATTTTGAGTTTTACTATATTGGAAACAGTAAGTTAAGCTAAAAGGCTAGAGTTTTAAGAATTCTAAGAGAGGTGAATAATAAAATCAGTGGGGATATTTTCTCCTACCACTGTCTTCGGACTCTGTACTCCAGCACCATCCATCTCATGTTGAATCTTGCACCCTGAAGCCCTTCTCCAATTGGCAAATTCTTACTGGGACCCTCATTTTGGCAGGAGGCTCAGGCCAATTGTAATTCCCCTTGTCCCTATGCTTCTGACTTTCCAGACTCGAACATCATACTCCTGTGCTGGGAACCTTAATTACTTCACCTTAACTCCTTGTTGTATAGTGTCTGCCCCTCTGAGACTGTAAGCACCTCAAGGACTGGGGCTATTAGTATTTATATTTCCAGCTCTTAGCACAGTGCCTGACAGAGAATAAAGACCTTAATAATTTGCTTGTTGCCTTGCCTTATATTTTAACAACAAAAAGTATCATTTCATGGGGTATTTAGTTATCTCCCATTACAGTACTCAAAAGTATCTGAAAAGGAGCATCTAGAAAATAAAATTATTTCTCATCTGTTGCAGAGGAAGATAAAGAGAATTCTATGAAGAACTTGATAAGATTTCACAAATCAAATCAAAGTATACTTTAATATTTAATGACTTCAGGGCATAGGTGGGCATTAGGGAAAACAAGAAAAAAATCTTACACAACATGGTTCATAAGGATAGCAAATGTTTGTCACATCTACATATCACAAAATATGCCTCAGAAATAGGAAAAGCAAAGGCTAACAGACTATACAGAAACATCATATCTACATATTTTTTGGGTGAAAAAGTAATAAGTAACCAATTTCTTTTTTTTCAGTAAGAAGGGAGAGAGGAGCTCAGATCTGAGTTCTTTGATACTGGGAACTCCTAGTATAGAAACACCCTTCAAGGATGCAAAGTGACAACTCTACCTTAAGTAGCCTTGAAAGCTGCCTATGGCACAAGGTAGTTAAGGGATTTGGCCAGTCACAAATCTAAACTGTGAGTGGCAGGAGGAACTCAGGTTTTTCTGATTTCGAAGTCAATCCTCTATCCCTTTCTATATTGCCTCTCTGCAACAATAAAAGCACAAGAAACCAAACTGTTGGATATGGTTATATGTGTGTGTGTATGTGTGTGTACATGTGTACACACACATATGTACATTTTTATAAAATAGTAAAACTTCAATAAATCAGAACGCTAAGGGGTAAGAAACAAGGTAAAAATTCTTAATTGAAATTTACTAACTTGAATTTATTTTTATTTAATAAAAACTCAAATTTTTTTCTAGAGTCTAAAATATTAGTCTATCTTATCTTAAAACTGTAATTAACATTAATTCACCTTTCTTTGAGGTTTCGGGATCTTATCATGCACTCCTCAGTGTCATTATTCTGAATTATCTGTATTATAGAAATTAATTTTATATTTAAATCTAGAATATACACTGGATATAACTTTTTTTATTAAATGAATAATACTAGGTTTAGGTTTTTTGGTTTTTAGTGTTACCATTTGTCTTTCCTAAAAGTGAAATATAGTAAACCCACCTCGCAACCTGCTCTTTTTCTACCTCAAATTGTAAAACTGGAACCAGGCTGCTGAATATAAGCCTACCTTTATTGTCTATCAATATTCAAAAAAGCCATCCTTTTGTCATTAAGAATATTTACTTCTTCCTGTGAAGAGATCTCAAATGCTCCTCCAATTCTTTACCAGATTTACAACAAGTGAAAAATAAAATCATCTGATGAAACACCTCTTCGAATATAGTTGGGATTCTGCTGAAACTCATTCATACCCAAAGACTTCCTTCCCAATGAAGGAGGGAGTGCTTTAGTGACTCACCCCCGTAGGCAACACTGTAGACACTAGGATTCTCAATATTTTATCTACAACTTTTTAGGTTACTTTAACTTTTTTGTACTATAACTAAACCCTTGTAACTAAGTATTACTATCACCAGAAGAGAAAAAAACTAAAAAATGTTCTAGAATGATTAAATGATTGCATAGAATAAGGTCCAGAATTCTCTTCTCTTGGGAGTCAAGATTTACTTTGCCCTTTTCATAGCATCTCTGGATCAAGTTCAAGTGAGTAGAATCCAGTTCTCAGCATATAGTCTAAAAATACAAGGATTTCAAAAAATGAAGGAAAAAGATTTAAATTTCATGTTTTATTCCATAATGCTTTATATTGTCTCCTCCAACAATTTCACATAAAAAGAATATGAATTACACAAGATCTGTGTAGACACAGATGAACTATGATCTGTAGCAATGAAAGAAAAGGAATACTATGTATAAAAATAATGTTTTTTACTGGTTTACAGGTAATACCGCTCTCATTTTGAGTTATATATCAACTAGTGAAATAAAAGTAAATGCAGGAGATAGTTTATTCTCTTAATGAAGCTTAAGTATGGAATACACATTTATCTCAAACATACCTCTTTACATACATGTGTATGTATACATATCCCTGTGTTATGTGTGTATGTGTATCTTAGGTGCTCAATGCACTTTCTATCAGAATATAGAGATAGCAAGGACAAGTGAAATTTAAAATAGGTTTATATAAGGTATATATGAGGTACACTTGCAATTAAAGAGACTTTTTCTAACTTCAGAAAACATGTTTTCTACAATATTTGGGAAATAGCTGCTGAATCGCTAGGTGGAAAAAGTCATATGCATTCTCTTTAATAGTCTAATAGTTAAGTAGTTCTTCAACCAGTATTCACTTGATCATTCATAACACCAAGAATAAGCCAAACAGACTTATTTCTCCAAGAACCTTTACCAGTTAGACTAAAAGCTAATTCCACAGTTTAATTTGTTCTGACATATTCTTAACTATCACATGCTTTATTCCTAACACCATTAGCTATAATAAAATACCCTGATTATAAAATGTAGCTGTTAAATGATTCAAACCTAATAGGGGTTTCATGACAGATATCCTAGATTGGCATATATAATGCCAAAAAATATATAATGCCAATAAATAATGAAATAATGAGAAAAAAATTAATATATTTACTATGAAACAAAGAAGCACAAAAAAATTTTATTTTTGTTAAATAAGATAAAACATCATTTCAATGTAAAGATGCCATCTTTATTTACAGGCTAATAAAAAAATATTCAACCCAACTTAACTAGTTATATAATACAGTTGTTGCAAATATTACATCTTTTATTGATGAGCCCAACCCTGAATAGAAGGATAGATTATATAATAAATAATGTTGTGAATAATGTTTAACATACATAAGTATAGAAAACACTTTTGAGTTTCTGAAGACAAATGCAAAAATCCCCAATGTGGCAAAAATATCACCACCAAGGAAATCCAACCATCTTTTGACAACTGTCCAGTTACCTCTGCCACCAAGGAATTTTCATTTTTCTTAAATCTATCTATGGTCCCATGTTATAAGTTAACATTCTGTTATATTCTAAACAGTCATTACAGATGAGGAATCTTTAGAAAATGGTCTTGATGTTAGATGTGTCCATATGCTATGGTCATTACCAAGACCTTTTCACTACATACACACACACACACACTCACACACACACACACACACATACACACACACACACCCTTCCAAATCATTCTTTTTCATGAGAGTCTAGTTTTGTCTTAGAAACAATTGTGTAAATTGGTAATAATTGCTATATATTGGTGGTTTCTTTTTTTTTTAAAATAAAAATGAAAACATCAATACTGCTTTATATTGGAACCTTTTCTTAAATCTTATTCCTCTTTAGACTAGGGTCTGAGAGGTACAATCATGAGCAAAACAAAAAGAAATTGGGAAATCATCTCTGTAATTCCTAGTTCATTCTCAAAGTGCTACATCTCCTAAATGAATTTTGAACTGCAACAGTTGCCAAAGCACCTTGTTATGGCCACTCATTGGTAGGAAGCACAGATTTATTCACAATAACATCCTAGCAACAGTGCTCTAATCTGGGGCTTCAAAACCAAGTTGAAGAAGAGATGAAGGGGAGACAGTCATAGAGGTATCTACCTCTTTCTGCACGTCTCTATTCAGCAGCCCTTGAAAAACTACAGCAGCAGGCTGTGGGATATCAACAAAGAAATAAGAGTAGTGTTTTCAATGACTTTGTCCATTTCAGGTTGGAGTTCCAATCCTTCACAATGTCCTCCAAATCACATCATCATCTTCACAGGTATCTAGGTTCAGGATCATAATAATGCTTCATAAATCTAAAAGTTAGTTCTTTCTGACCAACAGTTTCCATCTTAATATATTTAAAAGTTTTAGTTACAGATAAAAAGGAGGAAATTCTCTGAAAAATGTGTCACCATCATCTTATTGGCTTTTTGGAAAATAGGAGAAAAAAAATAAACTGCATGCCCTAGGGGAATAGTTTTTAGACCTGTCACAATGAGAAACCTCACGGCAAAGCATTACAAAAATGAACACACATTGAAATCCAACTGCAGATCTTATGTCATGCATGAAAAAACAAATGCTCCTCCCACCCCCCAAAAGTGATGTTAGAGCAAACAATGATATGTACGTACCTTGCTTGCTTACTCAGTTCTACTATTAAATACTAGCTTTTGCTTAAAGGCAATGTTATGTTACAGAGTATTTTAATATTTGTAACAATATACAATATGAAGTGCACTACTATTAAAAATTTAATATGGAAATAGCCAAGTAGAGTGAATGAAACTGTCCCCCAAAACAAACAGCAACAACAAAAACCTATCAATGAGCAATAGTTGTTATAAACAAGATTTCAAGATTTATAAATAGCAAAATCACTGAATAAAGTATATACATTTTAAAGATTTCTCTATAAACAAATATATAATGCACCTAGAAGAAGCTAGGAACCTTGTCCTGCATCATATAACATTTCAACATTAGGTATTGAATAAACTGATATCATTCTAAAGGCCGTTTAGGTTTTTTTTCCATCTTTAGGGTCTTTAAAACAATAATGTTGGCAAAACTCATCTCTTTAAGTACAATGCTTTGACATTGCCTACTAGGGTATAGTGGCTTGCACAGTAGCAAATGAGAGCAATCAAAATAGGTTTTTTCTGCAATAAGAGAAGCTAGGACATTTGTGAAGTTTGCATAAGAAGAATAAGGAAAATAGCTACAGATATGGAAAAACTAACCAAGACAATTACTGTATCAAGTTTCCTAATACTTCATGTGTGCCCTGAGCCTTGAGAAATAGTAATTATAAGTTACTTTAAAATTACTCTTCAAAGGCAATGTATTTCATGTCAACAACAACAATTTTGAACTTTTAAGTACCCGGACTATCATGGCATGACAAACTGTATGAACAACTCAAAATGTGTAAAACTAATCTCATAAGGACACTAGGAAGGAAACCTACCCAGGACTGAACAATGCCATGCACCTGCATCAACATAATTGTGAACAGATATTTTACACTTATTTGAATTTTTAAAAAACAAAAAAGTATAATGTGCAAGAACTCTTCAGAAATTATTTCTAGTGCAGCATTGATTGACAAAAGTTTACTTAAACTACTTTTTAACTGCACTAAACAAAGCTGAAAGGTATTCTCATTACATCTAAATGATCACTAAGAAATGATTAAGGAATCAGAATCTGTAATAAATAGAAAACTAAATCATTCCTGCAATTTTGAAATATTTGAAAGTGGGTTATTTTTGTTTTGTTCTGAAGTTAAGCCCACTTTCCTGCTATTAACAGAATAAAATTTTGCAATTTAAACACCAACAATATAGCATTTGGGGATATACTTAAAACATTTTAATTTACTCTTTTGTAATTAAAGGCTATTTCCTATTAGATTCCTGTTAACACTGTCCTTCTGTTATGTGAAAAAGGAACTAAATGAAACAATTATGCTTCATTTTGTACCTTTAAAAGCTTAGTAATATCCCTTTGGGAAACACATGCTTTGGTGCTTATAACATTAAGAAAATAAAAATTGCTTTACATGCAATTGCTAATTATGGTTTATCACAGAAAACGGAGAGTTTTAAACATTTAGAATTGCTCACAATGAAGCCCTGAGGTAACTGCCTTTTATTTCGGCAATAAACAACAGCCTCCCCTTGTTTTTAGATAGTCCTTTTTCACAACCTCCCCTAGTATATAAAATCCTTAACAGTCTGAGTAACAAATATTGCCTGCAGAAAAGTCAATTTAATAAACCAATTACGACAAAGATTCTGCTGACTCAGCTAATTTGGATGCATTGTCATCAAGAGGAGCTTCACTTGAGGTTCCCAGATCTCCATTTTCATGTCCATCAATTACTGGTTTCTTATTAAAACCTGAAAAAAAAAAAAAGAGATGGAATAGAATGCACATTAATAAGATGGGAAAAGAAGGATTTTTGGTGACAACTTTATTTTACAAGGGAAAAACTGTTATAATAAATACACTATTAATTATAAAGTGATATACTATGCTCCAAATTATTAAAAAGGCTTGTTATTCTTCACAAAAGGCAGCTAGATGGAACAGTGGATAGAGCACCAGCCCTGAAGTCAAGAGGACCAGAGTTTAAATTTGGTCTCACACACTTAGCACGTCTTAGCTGTGTGACCCTGGGCAAGTCACTTAAGCCAAATTGCCTCAGGGGGAAAAAAAAAGAGGCTGTTCCTATTTTGAACAGAATATTATATAACAATTTTGCAATAATGTGTAAATTTTATATAGAAGCACAAAGTATCACCAACTTCTGATTATTGTAATGGAATAAAATGGCTCAGATGGCCTAAACTAGTAGATAATGCAAAATTAATTTCAACTAAACTTCAAAATGCATTCTATTGCCACTTTAACTAAATGATTATGTTCTACTGTTAAAATGACTTTGCAACTGAATAGCATATCTTAAATGACAGTTAGGGAGTCAGCTAGGTGAAGTCAGGAGGACCTGAGTTAAAATTTGGCCTCAGGCACTTAACACTTCCTGGCTATGTGATCTTGGGCAAGTCACTTAACCCCAAATGCCTCAGCCAAAAAAAAATAATAATAATAATAATAATACTTAGGAATTTTGATAGGACGCAGGAAGAAGCTAAGTCTAATATTAAATTTGAGAGTTGGATAAACTATAATAAGGATAATCCCTACATAGATAAACATAATGAACCCTTGTTATTGATTAGCTTTTAAAGAATGAATGTATATAATATGATAATCTGTGAACATGTCATGGATTGCATAATTTAAATAATATATTATGGAATATTACATAACAAGTTATACAAATGATTCAATCTGAAAAAACTAAAATAATATTTTGTTACTTATCATTGCCCCCAATTTAAAACAAAATAAGCACAGAAACACACTCTTTAAACTTCTCTATTAGTAAACTAAAGATTTTTGTCATCAAACAACTATTAATAATGCTTAAAAATATATCAAATTTTTACTTTTGGGAATTTGAATAATACCCTTTTACCTTGCAACAATTTTATGTCTCCACTTGCACTTTTCCGATGAGCAACAGGATTTCCACTTCCCTCTAATTCATCAAGATACAAACGATAACGGTGTCCACTCTCATCCTCATACTCCACGTTTTCATCATCAGAATCTACCTCAGGAGCAACATAAACTACTTCAAACTCAATCTCTCCTCTCTAAATTGGGAGGGGGAAGAAGAACAAAACTGCTCTCAGTTAAGCAATTAGAAATTTTAAAGGATCACTACAGTTGAGAAGAAGTAAGTTCCAAACATTTTCTTTGAAATTAATTTTAATTCTTGAGAATTACATTTATTTGTCTACTAATAAGTTCATCTAAGATTATTTAGAATCTCTATCAATACACTTGATAAGGTGACTTTTACCTCAGGCAGGAATTCACCATAAAAGTGATGATAAAATGATTTTTATATTCATTTTAATCTTGTAACATTGAACTAAAGTTACCGAATAAACAGAATCCTCCTTTAAATAAATGACTGTTTTTTTTTTCATATCAATACAAACTTTTTTGTCTATTTATTAGCATTCAAAGTTTTGAGGAAAATTTTATTAGATGTAGAACTTCCAATATTACTTATGAAGAATATTATATTTGAGGGTTATTCTAATCACAATTATAATCTGTGTTTGTGATTATGTTTACTTTAAAAAAAAATAATGGCAGTATTTTATTTTAAAAAATACCAAGTCTCTGTGTGACATTTAACCCCAACTTCCTTGCAAAAAAAAAAAAAAAAGAGAGAGAGAGAGAGAGAGAAAGAGAGAAAACAAAAGAAAATGCCTAGTCCTTCCTTTAGCCATATAGTATAAGTAGCTTCCAATAAAGTACTTTAGGTACTTTAAGGTAGAATCTGCCTATGTGCAAATGACTACAGAATTTTTCTTACTGGATGACCTCTTAAAAGAAATGCACTGTGTGTTCTGTTCTTTTTATATCAGCACATAAATTTCAATCTTCTAGTAATTAGAAGAAATAATTGTTTTATTTGGCACAATCTGTCACAATATTTCTCTTTAGGGGTTGTTGAAGTAGATGAACTTGTTTTAAAAAATATACTATTTCAGTATAATTGGTTTCCTTTATAATACTACGCATTTTATTTCATGTATTTCAAAACATCCTGAAGAGGTATATTGGTTTCACCAAACTGATATAAAAAAAGAGATTTGCACTAGGCAAATTTCATATTCATTTCCCTCTTATGTAAAATGGTGCTATTTTAATGTCTGAAGTTGTTAATTTAGTGCAATGAAGAAGAAAAGGTGAAATAGAACACAAGTATTTCTGTGCAGTTAATATATTTACTTTGATCATCCCCCAGTCAATGTATTTTGAAACTATATGTGTGACACATAAAATAGAATTTAATTCAAGAAAAATAAAAACACATTTGTTTTAGCATTATTACTCTCAAGGTGATTTGTATATTAGAAGATATTTTGCATATGAAGTAAATAGGAAGAAGGTATAGATACATACTTGATAGCCAAACAAGCAGATCCTAATGAAAGCCCTGCTTATTCAATGGAGAAACAAAAATGCATATCAATAGTATCTGAATTTCCAAATTACAATGCAATGTATCATTAAAAACATCCCTAGTGTCAACTGATACCAGAGACCCCTAGTCATATCAATCCGTATAATAGTATTTGTAAATAGATGAATATAATAGACCTGTGAAATCATTTATATAACAGCTACCACTTCTCAATTGGATTTTGGAAAAGGTTTTTCTCCAATGAGTGGAATAGTGTGAGCAAAAGACAAATGTAGGAAGCCTGGGTCTGGGTTTTAGTACTGCCACTTAGCAGCTGCCTAATTATGAACAGATCATTTCATTTTTTTAATGAAGTTTACCAATTTATTTTGACAAACACTTTATTATCTTTTCTTCCCATTGTCATTTCCTCATTTAAACAACAAGAAAAAGAAAAAGAAAATCTTTTCATATCAAAATTTCAGTCTAGCAAAAAACAAATCCTCTCGTTGGTCATGTCCAAAAATGTATTTCTTTTCTTGCATTTTAAATTCTACCACCACTCTGGCAAGAAATAGGTGAAATGTATCATTTCAAGTCTAAAATTTTTCAAAGTTCTTCAACACTGTAGCATTTCACAGTAATTTTAAGGTTTGCCAAACACTTTATAAACAGCACATTTTATCCTCATATCCTGGAACATAAGTACTATTATTATACCTATTTAGCAAGTGAATAAGAGGCAGGCAGTGATTAAATGACTTGCCCCTAGGATCACATAGCTTTTAGGTGTCTGAAGAAAAACTTGAGTTCAAGTTTTCCTGACTGCAGGTCCAAAACTCATTTTCTCTTGTTTCTCATTGTTCTGGTCTATAGACTTCATTAGCACTTAGCAAAGTGCCTGGCAAAAAGTAGAAT
Organism: Sarcophilus harrisii; assembly: GCF_902635505.1. Lineage (NCBI taxonomy): Eukaryota > Metazoa > Chordata > Mammalia > Dasyuromorphia > Dasyuridae > Sarcophilus > Sarcophilus harrisii. The sequence goes on along the minus strand of NC_045429.1, from coordinate 182,187,511 downwards.
CTTAGTAAATATTTATTGACTGACTAATGCAATAACTTTCTAGGTTTAAAACTCTCTACTACCCATCTTTAAACTGATTTTCCTAAAGCATAAATCTTATCGGGTCATTCCACAGTATAATTCGTTCAGTAAACTACAGTGGTTCTCTATTACATCCAGGATCATATTTAAGATCTTCTCCTTTCCTTTTTCCTTCTTCTTTCATAATTTGATCTTCTCCCCTACCTTTCCAGCCTTTTTACTCTATAATCTAGTAACATTGGCATCTTTGATATTTTGCACTCAAGACACATTTCCTAACTGTGTCATTTTTACCTTCACCCCATGTTTTGTTGTTGTCATTTTTCAGTTGTGTCCAACTTTTCCTGACCCCATTTGGGGTTTTCTTGGAAAAGGTACCAAACTAGTTTGCCATTCTCTCTTCCAGTTCATTTTACAGATGAGGAAACTAAGACAATGTCTGAGAGACCAAAAGTGAACTCAGTTCTTCCTGACTTCAGGACTGGCATTTTATCTACTGTGCTATGTAGATGTTCATACTTATATTGTTTAATCTGATTCCTTGTTTCATTTAGAAGATTGAAACCACATGCCTACTATATAACCTCTCTGTCAGTTCCACTCAAAGCTTATCTTTATCTTTCATAAGATTAATCCTTCTACCTGTGTTCTTGATCCCATACCCTCTAATCTCCTCTAAGACTTTGTTCCAATTGAATTTTCAATCTTTCCCTCTTCTTTTGCCCCTTCCTATCTGCTTATAAACAGACCAAGGTCTCCTCAATGTTAAAAGAAAAAACTCCATAAAATTATCGTACTGATCCTTGTTTACTATCTAGTTACCATACTCTCTTCCCTCTCACTCCTAAATTCCTATGAAAAACTGACAAAACCCAATTTCCCTATTTCCTTGTCATTTTATTAGTCCCTTACAACTCTACTTATAAACTACTCTTTCAATGGTCATCAATGATCAATGTTTTTTGTTTTTTAAGTCATTACCTCCTTGACCTCTTTGAGTAAAAATGTGCTATTGAGGACCCTGGTCCACCCAAAAAAACAACAGAGTGGTTCCATACCATCAATAGCAGAGCAAAAATAGTAATATATTTATTAAATTGCTGAGAATGAGAAGACAAGTTATGCTATGACTATGAGGGGCACTCAGGCCTGTATTCCTGAGAAACTTAACCTTCTTTTGATTTCACAAAAAATGTTTTTTCCAGGTTCTCCTCTCTGTCTCTTTCATTGTCTCTTAATTGTCTTCCTGACTAGAAAAGATGAGCACTACTAAGATTTTGTCCTTAGTCCTTTTCTCTTCCCTCCCTATAAGTCATTTTACTTAACAATCTCTTCCATGGTTTCCACAATGACTTATCACAGATAAATGACTCCCAAAGCTTGCTAGCCCTAAATTTTCTTTTGAGCTTTAAGACCTACATATCCAAATATTTTCAGAATATCATCTCTTAATTCTTTTAGTACATCAAACAAAATACCAGAGATTATTTTCCCCTCTAAAATTAGTTTTGTCTCTTGTATCACTATTTTTGTAAATAGCACTACCATTTAACTAGTATTACAATGTTTAAAATTTCAATTTTCTTTGATTCTCCACTTTTCATTTATTTATTTCTTTTGGAAAGTGACATTCTGAATTTATTATATATATATATATTCAATACTTTTATTTTCCCCAGTTTTATGTAAAACAATTATTTACATTTGCTGTTAAAACTTTGAGTCCCAGATTCTCTCTTTTTCTCCCCACCACAAATTAAGATGACACATTTCAACTTTCATTTATAATCAGTTCCTAATTTCCCAACTTTCTAGATCCACTATAACATTATAGTTTTAAGTTTTCATTTCCACCTTCCTGACTAAAAGTTTTTTTTTTTTTAACAGATATTCCTTATTCTACTCTTAGTCTCACCTTCCAATCATTCCTTAATTATAATATCAGACTGATCTTCCTTACATATAGATTTGGTCATCCTATTCTTCAATTATTTCCTATTGTCTAAGTAATATGCAGACTCTTCTGTCTAGAAATCAAAGTTGAGAATAACCTGGCGTCATTCTACTTTTATAAATTGATCTTCAAATCACACGTGTTTAACTTATACTGGATTAGTTTCTATCTAGAAGAGGGGGAAGGAAGAGAAGCAGAGAGAAAAATTTGAAATACAAGGTTTTGCAAGGGTGAATGTTGAAAACTATCTTTGCATGTATTTTGAAAATTAAAAAGCTATTAGTATAAAAAATAAGTAAATACATAAATTGATCTTCAAACAGTCCTATGCTCTGATTAAACTCTGCTGCTGTCCTAAAGACACTGTAGGCTTTTTGCTGCCATGTTTTTTCATGCTGTTTTTTATGTGTGATGTTTTTCTACTCTTTCATTATCTATTTAATTACTACCAGTCCTTTAAAGATCAATAAAATGTCCAGCTTCCATGAAGCTTTCATTTCTTTCAACCCTCCAATCACATGTAACATTGTTTTGAATTAAACACATATTATATATGTTTATAGCATATATAACACAAACATCCATCATACATATAAAAATTTCGAGTTAAAATATGTGCTTAAACATGTTTTAAACACATCATAAATGAATGAAAAAAAACTTTATCATGTTACAGGCATTGTGCTAGCACTGATCATGTTACTACGCATCAGTTATATGTAACATGTCATGTCTAGACTATAAGCACTCTGAGAACAAGGTCTGTGTCTTATATACCTTTGTAGCTCCCTTTGGACCTAGCATAATGGTCTGTACAGAAAAGTGTTTAATAAATATTTAATGACTTTAATAAGTGGCTATAGGTTCTATATATAAATTTGTAACTGGTAATTTCATCTTTTATCATAAGTAGTCACTATACTATTAACCATTTTATGTGTCATGCACTACTTTGGCATATTTCTCAGAATAATGTTTTGAATAATTGAAAGAAATGTTAAATTTCAGTCAGAAGCTAATGAAAATAAAGATATAGTTTTTTAACTCAGTTAATCAAAGCCCTATTCCTAGATCCTTAGAGTGCCACAGTATCAGATCAAGAACCCTTGTAATAAGTTGATCAGTACTGTAATAATGAATTCTAGTCCATAGCTATGCCAAATTACTTAATTATGTGCTTCTGTATCACTGAAATATTCCCCTTGCTCATATTCTCAGCAGTTACTCTTCCATAATGGGTCACTATATAAGCAGTTTCCTGCTGTTATTCACTTCATACTCCCTCCAGCCAAGTTGGATTATAGTAAACACTATTTCATGTCCTGGCAGTAAAACTATTAAATAAAATTTCTACTTATTCAAAGAACATTCTTTGAGGTCCCTCTCAACTCTAAATCTATGACCCTAAATGTGTATAAATCAAATGTTTTAATGTAAAATAAATCTCTGTTTTACAAATAATTAAAAAGAATCGCCAATTAGTGAAAGTTAGTGAATAACACAGGCTGGATCTCAACTAGGAACTTCTAGGTTCTTAAGTGACTGCTTAGACTACTGAACTGTGCTACCACAGAACAAGTTTTACAGGATAGAAAGAAAAAAATCACTAACCCACTATTAATAGGTTACATATTTTGAGTTATTTATCAAGAACTCTTAATGGATTTGTTTTGACTCGTCCACAATCTTATGCTTAAATTCCTTTGTGACCACATTTATTTACAAATTTAGTTGACTCTATTTAAAAGTGCAGGCTATGGCTATATAACTATAAAAGAGATCTACCTGATAAATTGGGCCCTTCAACAACAGACTCTAAATAAACATAAACTAATCATATGTAGACAACAAAAACAGACAAATATAATTTTAGCAAGCCAAAAATGTAAATCATAACAAGCAATTCAGGTATTAGGTCCTGACATTTTATATTATCTAGTATATATTCTTACTCTTTGTCAATCAAGAGGTATGTATTAAGTGAATCTGGCACTGTTAGGCACTGGACACAAATACAAAAATAAAACAAGTACCTGATTTTAAGGAGCTTACATTACTTCAAGAATATATAATTTCACTTTGGAGAGTTGTTTAAGGCTATGCACTCTGCTCGAGAAAAGTGTTTTTTGAACTGTTTGTTTTCCCCTTTTCCCCACCTAAATCATTAGCTGGCCACAAGAATCTGAAAATAAGTCTCTCTAATGAATGTTGATTAATCTTTAGAAAGAAATTTATTTCTAGTTTGTGTTTTCTATATTTTAGTTATACGTGGCTTTATTCATACAGGCAGAAATGAACTTACTTGCTGGGAAAGAATAGTTACAGCTTCTTTATGTTTAGCATCTCTTAGGTTAACTCCATTGACTGCCAGAATGGCATCTCCAACATGCAGCCCTCCACAACGATCAGCAGGTTGTCCAGGATGGATTTCAGAGATGAGAATCGGAACACCATGTTCCTTTCCACCCTATCAATAAGAAAGAAATAATTTAATTAACAAGTTTTAGTCACAACCAAAATGACCAAGTTAATATTAATAATCAAATAAAATTAATCATATAAATTCATAAATAAAATCATAAAAGCATTTTCATAAAAACTAATTTTTCAATTAGATTTTCAAAAGTCTTTTACTAGAAAATGATAGTTCCTTTATCACATGACATTGAATCTCAAAGATTAGTAAAGCAACCTTATTATCTATCCAATAGATATCTATCCTGAGACCACAAGGGCTCAGGTCCTCTAAGCAATAAAGCTGTCAGAAGTAGAAGTCCATGTCCTTATAAAGGAGATGTTGTAAAACTCGCAGACCTCTCAACTATGACATGTGAATATTAGAAAATGATATATAGGCAGAAAGCAATAACAGCCAATATCAAAGGAACCTTAAAATCCCAAACCCAAACAAAACAAAATCCCCCACCAAACTAAGAGAATCTTAGTATAGCCAAGAAATGTTTCACATTTGTTTCAGGATATCATTTCTACTTATAGTCATAATGAAATTTATAATCGACTGGAACCATGGAAAAAAAGGTTTAATTATACATGGGATACATTCTATTTACTATGAGAGAGAAAAATATAATACAGTTTAGTAAGATTTTCATCAAAAAAATGGTTAAAAGTTTTAAGAATCACTTTTGACATTTAAATAAGCTTGTTATCTTCAAAAAGTTCATTCATCTGCACTTTATTCCTTGAAGCAGGATTACCATAATAAACACAAAAATAAAAAGCACCACTTCTTACTGTAATTGAAATGCCAAGACCTTCATGATCTTCTTTGAGGAGAAGAACCTTTCTAATTGGACCAACACCTTGACTTTTCTTTAAGGAATCCTGATCCTAATTAAAACAAGGTGAAAAACATTTTAATTTAATTAAGCTTATTGTATATAATTACACTAAATGATGTTACTGATTTAACACTACCACATAGCCTTCAATTAGAAATCCTTATTTTAGGGAAAGACAACAGGCTGCCAAATAATAGCTGCTAAGAACTAAAGGGTAAATAAAAAAAGCCTTAGAGTACTTAAAAGTACAGCGAAGATTCAAATATTTTTTGAACTATTCATTTTGGACTTAAACTGTCAGCTACATGACTAATAAATTATTTTCATCCTAAAGCTAAGCAACTAAAGAAAAAATATGAGACTTTTCACTCTGGATACTGATACTCCTGACTCCTCAAGAATAGATTTATGTGCTCTTGTTGTCTTTTTTGCCCCAGCTTTTCGATCCTCACTCAACCTTGACAATAAGAAAAAAATATGAGACTATACAAAAAAAGGTGATTATCCTGCATTCCATCCTATAATATCAACTGAATAATCCTGCTTCCTAGGAGAGGTTTGCTACCTTTAGTTTGGAAGAGTAAAGAATCAAATAAAAGACTACTGATATGATTTTATCCTCTGTAGATCATCCCTTATTACTATATATATATATATATATATATATATATATATATATATATATATATATATATATATGCCCCACTACTACCTCTCAAACTTTTCTTCAAAGTGCCACACACTTACAATTCTAAATCCAAAGTATGAAGAAGTTAGGGAAGAGGGCTCACTAACGATGGAAGAGACAGTATTAGCAATGAGTGTGACCAGCAATATACTATATATTCATCAGATGATGGTAAAAACAAATATTATGAAGACATAAATTATTTCCCTGTCTTGGAATTATCCTCTTGCAAATATAAAATACCCACATGAACCAAAAGTTAAGACTTTTTCCTTTACATGCAGCTTTTGTATCATATTTGATTTGGATATGCCTGAATGGATAGTAAAACCAAGGAATCTTTGGTTCCTCCGACTTTTTCTTTATTAGCTTAAGATCGGATAAGTGTGTAGATGGCACAGTGAATAGAACATCAGCCCTGATGTCAGAAAACCTGACAAATTTAGCCTCAAACACTTAACACTTACTATCTATGTGCTCTGGGCAAGTCACTTAACCCCAACTGCCTTGGGGGAAAAAAATCAGATAAATGGTAGCAGTATCCCAGAATCTGCGTTTTAAATTTGGTAACCAAACCATTCTTAAAATGTTTATAAAACTGTGTCCATCTATATAATATACATTGCTGTTCAGTCATTTCAGTCCTCATATAATCTCTATATGGGGTTTTCTTGGCAAAGATAATAGAATGATTTGCCATTTCCTTCTCCTAGTCTTCCTTCTCCAACTCATTTTACAGATGACTCAAACAGGATTAAATGACTTGCCTATTAGTCACATAGATAATAAATGTCTGAGGCCATATTTCAATTTATATCTTTCTGACTCCCCTAGCATTCTGTCCATTGAGGCACCTAGATACTCATTATGTACATAGAAATTAATAAATATTATTTGTAAATATCATCATGCAATATTGCTTATTTTATTAATTTTACTTATTATGTTGACAGACTGACTTATGAGTAGCAAATTTTGAAATCAAATATACCTGTAAGACTAACTTAATAAAAGAAAAATTAGAAGTGTGACCCATAGTATTACTACTGATCATCATATTCTAAAGTATGATTCTAAATGGCAGGTATTACAAGGACTGGCAAAATCTTTATGAGCTGTTATATTTTAAAAATGATTTTGCATTTCAAATGAATAAATTTAAGGTCTTTTTTGATTGTAGATTTAATTAACAGATTTTCCTAAAGAGATTAAAATCAGAATTGAAAATGGGATTATTAAACACAAAAGATTATGATAAAAGAAAAAGGTTGATTACAAAGGGATCAAAAAGCGTACATGTCCTGGTGGTGCTTGCATTGATCGTTTCAGGTCATTACGCCCTCTGCAGGCTCTAATAACTGTTTTGTGACGATGCAGGTGGATTTCAGCTTCTAGTTGGTTCCAAAGTTTATCATGAGCAGGTCCCTTCATATCTCGACCTAGTAACTGGATCTGTTGGACTCTTGTTATTTAAAAAAAAAAAAAAAAAAGAAATTAAATTTATCTAGTTTGTCTATATATATCTAGTTTATCTATATCCCAGAACATGCTAAAGAGAAAAATATAATACAGCTCTTGCCTTCATGGATCTTGGAATTTTGTTAAGAAGACAAATACTCTTAGAAACAAGAGAATAACACAAAATATAAATACTAAAATACATATTTAACAAATTAAGCGATAATGTTAATTTCAACATAATAAAATGTATATAGTCCAAAAAGTGAGAGTGCAGCATCAGGAGGAGAAACCCTTACTGGCAAGATTTGTCAAGTTTCATGGCAGAAGTGGAGCATAAGACAGGCCTTGAAGAGTGGATAAGGTTTGGACAGCAGAAACTAGGGATGGTTCCACATAAGGAAAATAATCTGTTAAGTTCTAGGCAAGGGAAATAATCTGAATAAAAATACAATTATGAGAATGAGTATACCATCTGTAATAGATATGCAATAAAGTGTAACTAGCAATAAATATCAGGAGGAATTTCTTGTAGAATGGTGAATAAGATGGCTGGCTCCATAAAGTAGAATGAAATTTTGGAGGACTTTAAATTCCAAGATGAAGAAGAGTTTAAACTTGATACAACAGGCAATAGGACAGTCTTAATGAGGTCTGCAGGTAAGTAAGTGGCAATGGTGTGATATAGATCAGGAGACCAATTAAAGGGCTATTGTAGGAATCTAAACAAGTAAAAAAACTACTATTTATGTAGTCCGCTGTAGATTTCTACAGGATAAAGAACTCCTAGTGAGGAAATTTCCTCTAATGTTGGGGAACAATAATTGTTGTATAACTTATAGTCTGAGAGTACTACAGGTAAAATGATTTGCACAGGATCACAGACCTAGCAATGTCAGACAGGACTTGAACCATGACTTACTAAGTCAAAGATCAGCTCTCTTGTTTTAACATACTGCCTATCTAATGGTTAAAGATGTTAATTCTAAACCCTTTCCAATAAATCTGGAACATATCTCATCAACATTAATTTCTTGAAATTAGATTTCCTTCAACTTGTAAAATTTCTCTTAGAGTAAAGGTTATTGTTGCATTTCCATTTATTCTAAAAAATTATCTAAGCAACAAGTTTATGAAAAGATTTTGTTGAATATCCATTTAGTAATTAATTTTTACCCACCTTCCAGCCAATTCTTTATCTAAGTACTTGGCTGCCAGTCTTGCCCCATAAACTTCTGCCTGGAGAACTGCTATGTGTCTACGAAGAGCTTCATTCTCCTTTCTTAATAGCTTCACTTCAGCTTCAAGTTGAGCTTCTTTCATTTTTTCTTTTTTGTTTGCTTCAAGCTCTCTCTCCTAATATAATTTTAAAAATATAATTTATTGACAAATTAATAAAAACCCTTAGAGTTGGCATTTCACTGTCCTTTGCAAAGCAAAGTCTCTAAACCTCCTGGGTTTTTTTTTTTTCTTGAACAGTTATAATTTCATCTGTGAAGGAAACTTTAAGCAAGGAAATTTCCTTGACTGATGAAGATCAACATCAGTTTATAGTCAAAGCATTCCGTAGATTAATAACAAGTGATTTGCTAAGGGTCACAGTCTCTGTGTCAGAAGAAGAACCTGAACTCAATTCTCCCTCATTCAGGCTGGCTGTCTAGCCACTATATATTGGACAGTTAATAAACAATATACATACATATATATATATATATATATATATATATATATATATATATATACACACACACACAAAAATAATTCATTTCCTGTGAAATGGATTACAATACCATAAACAATATTTCCTTTCAAAATAAGTCACATTTTCATATTCAATTAAATTTCTCTAAATTACCATATCTTCCCCTAAAGCAAAATAATTCATTAATTTGAACAGAAAACCTAAGGATTTCAACATGCTTAAATCCTGATATCATCAGCCTAATAAAATGTTATGCCTTGCTTTCTTCAGTTGCTCTGATCTGCTATAATTTCTTTTACAAAAAAATCACAAATACACAAAAATTATATTCACTGAGTCTATCATTTAGATAATCATTTGACTTAGATGTGAAAACATAGGAAAGATTATGTTTTTTAAAAATTGCTTTCCCAAGCAATAAACTGGGAAAATATTTTTACAGTCAAAGGTTCTGATAAAGGCCTCATTTCCAAAATATATAGAGAATTAACTCTAATTTATAAAAAATCAAGCCATTCTCCAATTGAAAAATGGTCAAAGGATATGAACAGACAATTCTCAGATGAAGAAATTGAAACTATTTCTAGTCATATGAAAAGATGCTCCAAATCATTATTAATCAGAGAAATGCAAATTAAGACAACTCTAAGATACCACTACACACCTGTCAGATTGGCTAAGATGACAGGAAAAATAATGATGATTATTGGAGGGATGCGGAAAACTGGGACATTGATGCATTGTTGGTGGAGTTGTGAACGAATCCAACCATTTTGGAGAGTAGTTTGGAACTATGCTCAAAAAGTTATCAAACTGTGCATACCCTTTGATCCGGCAGTGTTACTACTGGGATTATATCCCAAAGAGATTATAAAGAAGGAAAGGGACCTGTATGTCACGAATGTTTGTGGCAGCCCTTTTGTAGTGGCTAAAAACTGGAAACTGAATGGATGTCCATCAGTTGGAGAATGGTTGAATAAATTGTGGTATATGAAAATTATGGAATATTACTGTTCTGTAAGAAATGACCAACAGGATAATTTCAGAAAGGCCTGGAGAGACTTACATGAACTGATGCTGAGTGAAATGAGCAGGACCAGGAGATCATTATATACTTCAACAACAATACTATATGATGACCAGTTCTGATGGATCAGGCCATCCTCAGCAACGAGATCAACCAAATCATTTCTAATGGAGCAGTAATGAACTGAACTAGCTATGCCCAGAAAAAGAACTCTGGGAGATGACTAAAAACCATTACATTGAATTCCCAATCCCTATATTTATGCACACCTGCATTTTGATTTCCTTCACAAGCTAATTGTACAATATTTCAGAGTCTGATTCTTTTTCTACAGCAAAATAACGTTTTGGTCGGGTATACTTATTGTGTATCTAATTTATATTTTAATATATTTAACATCTACTGGTCATCCTGCCATCTAGGGGAGGTGGGGGTAAAGGTGAAAAATTGGAACAAGAGGTTTGGCAATTGTTAATGCTGTAAAGTTACCCATGTATATATCCTGTAAATAAAAGGCTATTAAATAAAAAAATAAATAAATAAATAAAAATAAAAAAAAATTGCTTTCCCAATAATAGGAAATTTTTTAGAAAAATAAAGAGCAGAATATTATCTTAGAAACTTGAACAAGTGTTTCAAGGGGGAAAAAAGACAATATTTAAATTATAATTACATTATTAATAAGTTCCATAAGAGTAAAACAGAAAGAATAATATAGTAGGATCTACTTAAGTAATGAATTTAAGTAAATTTCAAAAGAAAAAAGAGGGAGATTATAAAGAAGGCTAATACATTAGTCATCTCACATAACTCTGCAAAAAAGAACAGTAATAGTAAGGACAGATTAAATTTACAGGTCTTAAAATAATATACTAATACCACTAGGCCTATATCCAAAACTGCAAATAAAATAGCATGTTGACTTGAATTTTGCCTCTCATTTAGCAAATTTGTTAAATTAAAGTGTTAGAAAGTATAAACAGAAAAAGTGAAAAAAAATTAATATAAAAGTTGAATCCACCCAAATGAGTCATGTAACTGTAAAACTAAGTACAAAATGAAACATCTTGTTCTTAAGGAAGATATACACAGAAAAAAAATGCAAAATAAATGCAAAGATAAATTTATTTATTTATTTGTTTTTGCTGAGGTAATAGGTGTTAAGTGACTTGACCAGAGTCACACAGCTAAGAAATGTTAAATGTCTGAGGCCAGATTTGAACTCAGGTCCTCCTGACTTCAGGGCTGGTGCTCTATCTACTACACCAACTAGCTGCCCCAAAAGATAAGTTTAAATACAATATAAACAAATATAAAGTAAAGTTGGGAAGGAGAGTACTAGGAACTGGAGGATCAAGAAAGCTTTTATATAGAAAATGATGCTTAAAACTATTGAAGCAGGCAAAGGATTCAAAGAGTAGAAGAAAAGAGATGTTTTCTAGGTTTAAGGAACAATCAAAACAAAAGCAAAGAAAGAATATGTTCAACCATCTGGTTGAAAGGTCATGTCTGGCCAATGAGAAACAGCAAAGGGAAGAGCAGTCTGGCTAGACTGAAAAGTGCAGAAAGGAGAAGTAATATATGGAAAGGCCGATTATAGATAAACTTCAAAAGATCTTATAAGTAACAGGCAGTCACTGGAATTTATTGAGTAGTCGGGTCTCTGCCAACATCATTTTGGCAATGGTGTGGAAGATGGTCTGGAGAGGACAAGAAAGGAGATCAATTAAAAGGGTATGAAGCAGTCTAGATCCAGAGGAGAAGTAAAGTAGATTTAGTGGAGCAAAAGAGATTTATGCAATAAAATTATGGAGGTAAAAATGAGAAAATTTGGCTACTAAGTGGATACATAAGTGAGGGAAAGGACTCAAGGATAATGTTGGAAAACTAAAAAGGATGATGGTGTCATTGATAGGGGCATTTTAGGGGAAAAGGATTTTTTGGGGAGATATAGTCAATTTGATATGCCTATGAGACACCAACTTTGAAATGTTCAATAGACAAGTTAAAGATCCAATAATGAGAGACAAGCTTAAAAAGAGACAGACAAATTGTAACCGACTGATGAGTGAATAATGAAGAAGTAGAACCACTGAGTGTAGATGGCTCCTTTTGAGTCTAGCTATAAAGTATAGAAAAGAGAAAGGAAGAAAGACTGAAGGAGTATGAGTCAGAAAGAAAGGTTAAAAGGATTAATTTCTTTCCATTTCTCCCTCCCTTTTCTACCCCCTCCCTCAACCTTCTCTCAGATTAATAAAAATATTTATATGCCAAAGTAGAGAAGTCAGTAAAAGAGGAAAAACTGGAAATACATGAACCAAAAGCATGCCTAAGGAAGCAAGACCTTAGATAAAATAGGAAAGGGACAGGAAGTGGCAAAGGGAATAGATTAAGCTTGTGCAAGAAAGAAACTTCTGGAGACTGCCGATTGATTCATGTTGAGCTTGTAGTTCACTAAAAGCTCTAGCTCTTTTTCAGAAAAAGTGCCATGCTGCCTTAATCTTGTATATATGTAGTTGTTTTTTAAAGCCCAAATATTATTTAACCCATGACTTTTTATTTACTTCTATAAAATTTCCCCTTAATTCATTATTATATTCTACTCTTCCAAGACATCTTTGAATCCAAAGTCTTTTATCTCATAAATAATCCCTCTCAGATTTATCATCAATTTGATAAGCATAGTTTTTATATTTTTATATAATTTACTGATAAAAACGGTAAACTGCACAAGATCAGGCATAGATTTCTGAGACATTCCACTAGATTAACTCCTTTGCAATGGACAATGAACTGAATGAATACTCGTGAAGTTTGATCACGCAACTAGCTCCAAATGCACCTAACTGTACTAGTACCTTACCTACATCTTTCCAATCTTGTCTACAAGAATAGGATTAAAAACTTATTCTACTAAGATTTAGGAGTATCCTCTATTACAGTATTTCACTGATTACCAGCATAGAAAACCTGTCAAAAAAGGAAATAAAATTAATCTTGATGAAGCCCTGTTACTACCATTTTCTAGGAAAAGTATAAACCACTCCTTTAATAATGTATACTGTCAGACTTAGCTGATATATTGATTAGTTCTGCAGAACTACTTTTCCTCCCAATCTCTTATCTTTACAATGAATAGCTCTTTAGGGAAGAGACATATTTAGAAATAAAGGTAATATGAAAACAAAAATTTTAAATTAAAAAAACAAAACAAAATGTCCTTTACAACCTGACTCATACTCTACCCAACCATCCCATTTTTCTAGATTATTGCTATGATGCAAAATCAAGTTCACTGGCCTATGGGTTTACTGATTCTTCTACCTTTTAAAAAAATTGAGACACTCACATTCTCTACCATTCTTATACAAGCCAAATTTTTAAGTATCCTGGGATGTCGCTCATCTGTGTCTGCTGACTTGAATTAAGTTAAATACTTTCTTATTACCACGACTCTTTTCTATCAACTCCCTATTAATCATTTTTCTTCTTTCCTTTTTAGTCCAAAGATCATTCTTCTTGACCAAAAAAACAAAACAAAATAAAACAAAACAAAACCCACAAAAACAAAAGCAAAATAAGAATTGAGAAACTCAGCCTTTCTCTGTAGGGATTTATCATTGTTCCATTCATATTTATCAACAGTCCTAACCTCTCTTGGATCTATTTTTTTCCTTAATATAAAACAAATCATTTGGGACATAGTAGAATTGAACATGTTAGACTCCCAGTGGAGGGGATGGGGGTGGGATGGGGGGTAGAGGGAGAAAAAAAATTTTGGAACACAAGGTTTTGCAAGAGTGAATGTTGAAAACTATGCATATGTTTTAAAAATAAAAAGCTTTATTTAAAAAAAAAAAAAAACCCTTGCTTCTTCCTTATTGGATTGGTTTCTCTTGTTTTCTGTATTTTACTCTTAAGAGTCCTATATCTATCCTGCTCTAACTTTCTCTAAAGAATTATTCCATAAGGTTCTACCTACCAGAATTCTGAACTTTCTGAGATCTCCTAAATTCTAGGGCACATGGCAGACTAGTCCTGGTTTTCTTTTCCTTTGAAATCACCAACCCTAAAGATGAACAGTCACTTAAGAATTAGAAACAGAATCAAATTTCCATTAGTTGAAGGATAACAGCATTAAAGCAAGTCAAGAAATCACTAACTTCTCTGCTTTTGGCAAGAAGATACAATAGATGTCCAGATAATTGGAAGTCCTCCATCAATACTAATCTGTCCATGTCAGACTTAGTAATCTGTCTTGCTATTATCCTTCCCTCAACTACTTTTTTCCACTTTCTGTCCAGGTGGGGTTATAGTATATTCCATCAATTTCTGGAGTTTACATTAAGAAAAATGCTTCCTTAAGATAAAACATTCCAAAGATGTGCTTTTAAAAGTTCAACAGAATTTGAAAATGAATTTTATTAATATTCTGGTCTTGTTTTGGTATAGTACTATACTATACTATGTGGTATAGTACTATATATACTATATACTATACTATACTATATATATGGTACAGTTTATATATACTACATATATAGTACAGTTTTCTGTGTATTTATATGGTTATAAGTTTAATGCTAAGAAAATAACTTAATTTTCCTGAAGTATTTCCTTAAGTTATAGTACCTAATATACTTTGCAGGTGTATATTACATGTGTTACTAGCAAAGTGACCCTAGAAAAGTCATTCAATCTTTGCCTCAGTCAATTTCTTGAACTTAGCAAAAAAAAAAAAAAAAAAAAAAAAAAAAGAATTACAGTTGCTCCAGTGGGGTGAGGGTGGGGGGATTACCCAAGCAAAGGAAATTCACACAATTTTCAAGTAACCTTTATTTTGCAACCCAAGTAAACTGCTTCCAGGCAAGCCAGTCACTAGAATGGTACAGAGTTGGGCTTCAAGTGGGGGGGGGGGAGAAGAGAAAAACAATTGCAAATCTCTGCCCCCATCCACGTACTTAAAAAAAAGAAAATCAAAACTAAAGTAATTATTTAAAGTGACCATTTTAAATTCTAAATACAATTTTGAAATGAAGAAAAGGATATATCACAAGATTTAGGAACACCTACATGTGATTTAGTAACTCTTTCACTAAATCCTAAAAAATATTCTTAATGCTTTTCTTTATTTCTTACCTTGAAAGTGTACTACTATTGATCCCCACAGCCTATTCAGTGGCATTAAATTTTTTTCTTTGTCCCTATTTATCCTAACTCTTCCAACTATTCCTTTCAAATTGCAAGTTTTAAAGGTACTTTCCACCTTTTAGTAAAACCCAATCCAAACCCAAAATCATTTTAAAAGAGAAAACTTAAAATTTTTTAAAAGCTACTTAAAAAATTTTTTTTAATGAAACCTGTCCATATTGTTTTCTGATTTTGCAATTTCAAAAAGATAAAATGTACATGTGTGTATGTTTGTGTTTTTTACTTTACTTGCTAAAGACACAAAATTTACATAATAGTTCACTATCTGAAATTTATATTGAAAGGTTCAACTCAAATGGTCTAAGTATTCCACGAAACAAACTTTCCTAATCTTCTCTCTAATCCCTAAATGAAGGTTTTGTCTTCCTTTTCAAATTTTTCATAGCATTTTGTCTGGTTTTCCTTTGCCTTTATTACAATTTAGTATATCATACTTTCGTGTGTGTGTGTGTGTGTGTGTGTGTCTGTAAATATGTATTTTATAACCACCACCATGAGGCTGCAAATCCCTTGTGAGCAGGAACTATATTATCTTTGTATCTCCATAACCTAGTAGATTGTGTATTTTGTATATATAGTCAAAACTGACAAAGTGCTGTACTGAATTTCATAAGCTAACTAATTTGAAAAGAAAAAAAAGAAACAAACAACAAGAAAAAAAAAAAAAACATTTTATACCATAAATGACAGGAGGGAGGACAAAGAATCATGAGTGTGGAACACTGCATATAGTGTCATATTTTTTGAGGTACTGATCAAATCTAACAATTTTCTTTTCTCTCTTTTTCTTAAAAAAAAAAAATATTATAGGGGATGGCTTTTTGGGAGAAGTCAAGTGGAAGAAAAACATGGAAATTAAGGCAATATAAAAATAAAGATATAAATAAAAATTTAATTTAAAAAAATGTCTTATGTCTTATATTATAAATCAGCCATGGAAGAAAGAAAAACATTTAAAAATAACATTATGAGGAATAGATCATACAACCTCAATTATTTTATTATTAGGTAATAAACAAAAGATATTTTCCACTTGTAAATATGTATGTGCCTCATCTAATTAGAATTTACAAGTAGAAAATACCTATATATATATATATATTTTAAACAAAGGACATTTCAAGAAAGCTAAAGGGGATAAGGGAGTAGAAGGCAGCAAGCCTAAAAGGTAACAGTACTAACAATATATATCTTAATTACTTTCAAAATTTCAGTTTTCTAAAAGATTAAACATTTTAAAAACTTCTGAAAAGTTGCTACAACTTACATGCAGTGACATAACAAGCAAAATCATGCATATTCTTGACATCAAAATGACATTCCAGAAAAATTTCAATAATATTACACTGATGGAAAGAAAATTCATGAAAATGTCCTCACTTTTAAATAATCTCTTAACCAGAATCTCAAAGAGAACTTTGTTTCTAAAGAACTTATCACATTTTTAATTGCCTTATAATAATCTGTGTTCAAACCTTCCCTACCCTACCAAACAAATCTCCATCAAGGGTAAAAACGACCTTACTCATCTATATAGTTTTGTATATACATATTTTATATATGGACACATATATGTATTTACATGAAAAAGGCCTGGAAAAGTATCTCCCACAACATGAGACAATAGGCAGCTCTTTAAGAAGAAAAGCAAATTTCTGGTAGCTCTCAATGAATCACAAATACTGATTCTGCTGAGGGTAACCATAATCAGAAAAGAGCTAGCAGGAAATATAATAGAAAGGATTTGGGGATTGCTCACTAATTTTTCAAAAAATTTTCACACAGAAACGTCAGTAAATTTTTAAAATACAAAGTAAATCAATTTAGCATAATCACACACACATACATACATACACACACACACTACAGAACATATACTAATAAGATGGGGAAATGTATACTTACCAGTTCTTCCACAGAGGAGACAGACTTAAGATACAAGAAGAAAGTTTTTTTAGTTAGAAACACAAGTGAAAAAACACATGAATTTAGTGGTAAAAATCATGGTTGTAAAGTATAACCTTCTACAACAAACAGAACTATAAAAATTTACTCATAAGTTCATAATAACTTAATCCAGTTACAACAGCTGTTTTTGAACTTTCTTCCCTTCCTCAACCTCCCACCCCCCAAAAAAAAAATCAAATACAGAATGACAGATTATGTTTCCTAGAGCGTCCTAACACAAGGACAGAGTAAAAGAAACATATAAGTGTAATATACAATCTATAGAGAAACTCAGACATGGCTAACAAGGTTAAATAATTGAAGTTATTGTTTTCAAACGTTTTTCTATCCTGGGTCTGCTTCCTGTCAAAGAGTATTCACTGAATCTGTTACATGTACAACACTTTTCCTAACTTTCACTGAATCGGGTAGGTTGTGAAACTGGCTCTCCCAATTCTCATTATCCAAGGAAATTGCTTTAGGCAACTTCTTCAGACTTACAGAATGCCAGAATGAAAACTATATTATCCAACCCTACAATTTTTAGGGATGAGAAAATTGAGGTGAAGCAATCTCCTAAGCAGAGTGAGAAGAGTTGACCCTCCACCTGATGATTCTGTACATACCTGAACTTTTTCAACTACAATGCTTATTACAAATAAATTCCAATAAAATGAAACATTAGATTTTACCCATATAGGCAGTGTAGTACTATAGAATAAGCAAAGGTATTGAACTTACAGTTTTTATAAGCTCTAATACTATTTAGGTAATTACTAGCAAGTCCCTTGACTTGCTCATGGTTCAGGATTTCATGCTCAGCATTTGTAAAATGAAGAAGATAAGTAAAATGATCTCTATGGTCCATTCTAGCTCTAATATTTCTGTTTCTGATTGTAATACAATTTGTCCTTCAGTAAATGTTTTTTTAAAACTACTTATCTCAAGGATTTTTTTTTTCATATTTAGAAATCTGTTGCAAATACTGTTGCATACTTAGTATGCAACTTAGTATGAAGTACTTTGAGATCTTAAGATAAAACAAATTACATCATTATAATACTATTATAAAGAATTCTGTATATTCATTTAGTTATAATAAAAAATAAACAGAAGTGTTAATAAAAAAAAATAAAAACCAAACACTTTAAAAGGAAAACTAAATTAGTTCAAATTCAAGGAGAAAAAAACTCGAGTAATTATTTCAACTGTTTTTCTGTCATACTCAATCTGCAGACAAACCTAAATGTTTTATTCACTTCACTCGTTCATTCAACATCTATTTACATTGTTCTTCCTATAAGCAAAGGCCATGTAACATCTCTCTAAAATAGTCAGATTTGAAAAGAGCAACTTACAGAGTTAATCTCTGGCTAGGAATTCCACAATTTAGATTTTGTGACATTTGGGGAAAGCCACAGAAGTGACACAATGCTCTCAGATCTAATGAGTTTAGTGGTCTAGAGAGAAAAGCTTCACACTTCAGTTTGGTAAAATGGGAAAAAGAACCTGACAAAAGATCTAAATTGAAGTTTTAACTTTATTGCTAATTGTGACTATGGACTATTTAAATAACCCTCTCTGAGCTTCAGTTTATCAATAAAATAAAGAGCAAAAAAGCAATGTGAGAAACTACAGGTTTGGATTCAGAAGATCTGGGGTCAAGTACCTCTTCAGACTCTTTACAAGTTATGTGACTGTGGCCAATGTTTTTTAACACAAGTAAAGTTCTTTGTAAGCTTTAAAGTGCTATATAAATTTCAGTCATTTTTTTCTGGGTCTCAGTTTCCTCTTCTGTAAAATGTACTTCTTAAGTCATAGAATTTTTGTGAATAAAACACTACAAAGTATCCAAGTAGTATGTAAGTATTCAAGAGTAACTTGAAGGTCCTTTACTTCAAAAATTCTCTAATTCTGCCAATTTAATAAAGTCCTATTAAGAGGAGAAAAAAAGAAACAAAAGAGAAGAGGTTAAAAGAAACTCACTACTAAAACATGGGCAGGAATTAAAAAATTCAAAATTCTCTGTTGTTCTTCAAAAATTTATATGCAAACTTCTTATCCTTATCAATAAGTTCAGGAAATCATGGACTAATATTTGAGTAAAAAATCAATACTCACAAAAAAACTATCTTGTCATATAGATATGTAAATAAATCCATACATAGTTTTCATTAAAAAGGGCCTTCTACTCTGATCCAAAACAAAGAATTTTTTTCAGCAACTTACCAGTTTTGCTTTAATGGTACCAGAATCAACACTCTGTCCAGTTTTGGCATGTAGCTGAAGTTGAACGGAGTGCAGTTGTAAAAGTTGATCGTGAACTTCTTTTTCTAATACTACTTTTTCAGCCTGGGTCTCTGTCAGTTCAGATTTCAGATCCACCAACTGTGCCTTTAAAAAGACAACAAGAAGACATTTACCATTCTAGTAAAGTGTACTTTTGAGGTGTCTGAATGATACTTTTCATTGTGACACTGCAATCATTTTTGTACTACCTAAATAACATTATACTAGTAAAGAATAAAATGGAATCAGTCAATCTTTCAAGGCAATCATATAAGGATACCATCTCCATTTCAAATTATACTTAAGGCAAGAGAAGACAAGGGAGAAGTTACTGGGAAAATATAGGGCATTATCTTAGTTCAAACATGTTCTTTTTTTTTTTTTAATAGTTATAACTTTTTATTGACAGAACCCATGCCTGAGTAATTTTTTACAACATTATCCCTTGCACTCACTTCTGTTCCGACTTTTCCCCTCCCTCCACCCCTTCCCCCAGATGGCAAGCAGTCCTATACATGATAAATATGTCACAATATATCCTAGATACAATATATGTGTGCAGAACCAAACAGCAAACATGTTCTTTCAATCATTTATAAACAATATTGTCTTATTACCCACTAACATAATCTTAGGTGGCCCTAACCAACATTATTTAAATAATATTTTAATTTTTCCCAATTACATGTAAAGATCATTTTTAACATTCATTTTTTAAAATCTTGAGATCTGTTCAAATTTGGCCTCAGCCACAAAACACTGCCTAGCTGTGTGACCCTGGGCAAGTCACTTAACCCCAATTTCCTGGGGAGGGAGGGGGAAATCTTGAGATCTAAATGTTCTCTTTCCTTCTTTCACCTCCTTTCTCCTTAAGATGATAGTAATTTGATCCTGGTTACATATGTACAATCACATAAAATAAATTTCTATAATTGTCATTATCCCACAATATTTTATGATACATAATTAATCAACATGTATATATTCTATGCCAGTAAATTCTGGATATACAAATACAGAAATGACAATGTGTCCCTGCTATAAGGTTACATTCTATTGAGGGAAACAAGAGCAGAGCCCTACCCTCAGCCCTCTGCAGCTTCAGTGACTATGCCTAGGCCTTCAGATATTACCTTAAGATAAAAAAAATTAGGAACCTTGAGAATCACCAATGACCTTGAAGTCAACTCTGATCTTAGTTCATGTCTTGAGATTTTAGGGAGCTGCTTAGGGGAGGATAGCAGACCCTAGCATTTCTACCTGGCCCTGGGTCCTGTGCCCTGACCCTTTAGCATTTGGGACCTAAAGAAACCAGAGTCTTTTTCTTAGGCCCCTCTCAAAGTTCTTCCCTTGCCTCTGGAGGAAGAAGTGAGAACCTGGGGAGTTTTATCTGCTCCTGGACCCTAGTCCTCCCCCTCACTATTCCCTCCCTATAACCTTCCCTACAGAAAGAAAACAAGGGCCCATAGGACGCTACCAAATCCTAGGCCTTGGTATTTTCACTCTCCATGCTCCCCCACATAAGTACAGAGTCTGGCCCCTAAGACTCCTCCTTGAGCTCCCCATCTGCTGCCAGGGGAAGGTAACAAATGCCTGGAAGGCTAATGTTTTACCTGCATCTTGGTCCCTGGCCATTTGTCTTTCAGGTCTGCTGGAGCTCTCTAGCCTCTCCTCTAGCTCAGGAGGAAATCTGACTTTGGAGTTTTACCTGCACTTGAATCTTGGGCCTGCTAAAGAATTCCACCGCTCTCATTTCCTGTGCCTCTACCATCAAATGACTGTGAATGACGAGGTGGATTAAAGGGCCTTGTTCTCCAAAGCTGCAGTCACCCACCTAACCCTGAGAAACCACAGGCTCTTCCCTTCCTGCAAAAGGCAAGGGAAAGGACAGCTAGTCACCTTTTTCCAGGTCTTCAGAAGACGGATAGGAAACTTAAAAAAAAGCAGTGATGTCCAGAAAGACTGCCAAGTTGCTAGTATACTTCTCTTTTCAAACATGTGGATTTGAAACTGGGCTATCTGGTTGATGGAAAGATTCCAGTACTCTGACTAGGAAACGGAAGTAGAAGCCCAAGGACCTGAAAGCTACATAGAAGCAGAAGAGGTACCTTTCTCAGTACCAAACCTGATCATGGCCAGGAGGTAAATGTTCTGATGTTTTTCTGCAGTTTTTCAGAAGAGATTCCATAAAGTCTCATGTCAGGTATGCAGAATCCAACATGGCAAGGAACAGGGTCACAGACTCAGGACTTCAGGATCACAGTTTCTCACAGTTTCCATGCTGCTCTCTCTCTCCCATAACATTCATGTCATCAAGGGTTCATAAGTCAGGCAGAATTTGCCCCAACCCGAAAATAGGTTAGCTACGATTTGTACAAAGCCATTTGGGCTGATATGGCACCTCATATTGAAGGGTTTGGCTCCTGGGGGGAAGGGAGCACAAGAGTAGAGATTCTGTTGGATTTAGAAAAGATTATGTGACACTTTCCTTAGGTTTTCAACCTAAGGAGGAAAAGAAAACAAGACCCTGGGGACTCACCCCTTCCCCTTAATCCTGACCATGGTCTGTGCTCTCTGGCCCTTTTGACATAGGAAGATGGGAATAGGGGAAAAGATTTTTCACTATGCCTGAACTAGGGGGGAATTTCTTAATTTCCTGTTTCAGATCTATCTCAAGTGCTCCTTCCCTGGATGCCAAGGACAGAATTTTCTGAGTGTAAATAACAGTGAGGTAGAGAATGGTAGGCTGTGTTAAATAGAAGAGTAAGTTAATTCAGCAAAAAGATTGCCATGAAGAAGAAACAGTACTTCTTAACAATGAGGATAAAATTAGATAACTTAAAGGGAACATGGCATGGTAAATAGAATGCTAGAGTTAAACACAGGAAAACCTATGTTCAAATTCTACCTCAGATATATCCTGGCTATGTGACCCTAGACATGTCAATTCTTCATTTATAAAATGGGGATAATAGCATTTACTTCACAGTTTTTATTCTAAGGCTCAAATGCAACAACAAATGAAATGCATTTTGAAAACTTTAAAATGTCATAGAACTATTAATTATTATTAGAGGCAGCTGGGGAGAAGAGAAAGCATACAGAACAGATAGTATTAGACTCTGAATCCTGTCTCAGATAATTACTGACTTTATTAGCCTAACCATTTAATCTCTGTGTGCCTCCGTTTCCTCAACTACAAAACAAGGGAGTTTTATTCAAAGGCCTCAGAGGTTCCCTTCAACTGTAGATCTGTGATTCTGATACAGACACACACACACACATATACACACGCATATATATGTGTGAATCTCTATACATATATATGATATATAACAATAAATATAAAGTAGATAATTTAGGAAGGGCAATAGCACTTGGTAGAAAAGGGAAATACCAAAAGGCTTTACATAGAAGATGATGCCTCAACTGCAGCTTGAAGGAAGAGAGGAATTACAAACATGGAAGGATAGTTCTATCTGTAATGGAAAAAGGGAAGTATGTAAGAGAAGGTTTTGGGAAGAAAATAATAGGACATATTGAATTTGAGATTTCTCTGGGATATACAGTTTGAAATGTCCAATGAAAAGGTATAGGAAATAAGCACTAGGGGTAATAATCACAATCATAGTGTATATAGTGTGGTCAAGGAGGAGCAGCACCTCTGGTGGGACTTGTGGAGCCCTTTTCAGGGCTGTTTTCTGCCTTTGGTGTCTACCTTGCACTCAACTCTCACCTGTGAGACTCCAAGAACCTGTAGAATGCCCAATGGTCACACCCCAGTAAAAGAATCTCAAGCAGATAGACTAACCCAGGTCAAGGGTAACTGCCAAGTCTGAAACCCACTGGTGAGGTAAAGGGATATCTCCTCCATGTATATGAAAACTTCCCCAGTGGAATAGGTCAATGAGAAAAATTTGTTCCATCTGCCATGAAGGCAGCTGGAACATCTAGGGCTTGGTCAAATATCAAAAATATCAAGTCATCTACTGCATCCTGGACTTTGAATGACTAGAAAAGTACAGCTGACAACTTTGTGTAATTCTGCCTTAAGTCAAGACATCACCATTTTACACATGAGGAAACTGAGGCAAACACAAGACTTATTAAAATCAGGAAAATGAGTCTTCCTGACTCCAAACCTTTATCCATTGTGCCACCTTTGGTTCAGTCATTTTTAATCATGCTCATTTAGCATTTTCCTGACACAGATACTGAAGTAGTTGCCATTTCTTTTTCCAGCTCATTTTATAGATGATGATACTGAGGCAAAAAGGATTAAGTGACTTGTCCAGGATCACATATCTAATAAATGTCTGGAGGCTGGATTTGAACTCAGGAAGATGATTGTTCCTAACACTCTATCCAATGTGCCACCTAGCTGTCCCTAAAAAAATATAGTTATATCCCCATAAAACAAAACAGGGACCAGATAGCTTTAAAACAGTCAAATAGTTTTTATGCAATATATTTTACAAGAATAAGTTAAATAAAAATACAATTAAACAAGTTATAGATATCCATTTAGTCAATGAACAAGCAGAAAAATAGAACAAAATTGTAAGCCACATAAGAAAACTATTACCCACAGAAATATTCAGAAATTCCAAGATACTTATTTAAATAGTAACTTCAAAAGTCCTCCCTTGTCAAACATCTATGGCAAACAAAAAGGTCTATATTACTGGAAGCCAAATTACCACATAATAAAATTTCATACTATTTTTGTATTCTCTTGGGTCAATATAAATACATAGAAATGCAGTTTACATATTACTTAATTTGAAAACACCTGTTACTAGGATCAAAATTATCTGGCAAATTATACAGGTTAAATAATATTATTAGTCACATCTCAGTAATCTATGCTTACTTGGTCAAAGAAGGCTTGGATACCTGAAAACCAGAACAATTCTAAAAATCCAAATCAGAGTAGAAAGTAGACTGATTTCAAGAAAATGTCTTTTAAACAAAAAGAGGAAAGAAATACAGCCAAATAAAGCAAAAATTGAATAACCAGTTCTTGACTTTTAAAACCAGATTTGACTTTTAAAAATAAGTGAGGCTTTCTAACAAGCTGGATGAAACCTAAGTGTCTTGCCCTATATTCCTGACCCTAATGAACAAAAAACCTTTTTTTTTTTGTACTACTATAACTTAGTACCCAAGTACTCATTCAAGACACCTTAGTGATAAACTTAGCATTTATATAACACTTCAAGGTTTTCAAAGTACTTCACAAATATTATCTCACTCTTGCCTCACAAAACCTCAAGAGATAAGTGCTATTATTATCACCCCCCCCTTATAGATGAAGAAACTGAGGCAGATAGGTTAAATGACTTGTCCAAGGTCACAAAGCTCAGTAAATGTCTGAGACAGCACTGAATTCATGTCCTAACTCCAAGTCCAGCACTCTTTATTTATTGCACCACCTAGGAATACAATCTGCTCTCCAAAATGCATATATGAATTAGTTTATAATGAAAAATTATGCAGTACTAAAACTATCAGAAAAAAAATGCTACTCAAGATGATTTCAGAAAGGCCTGGAGACCCCTCTTCAACAATGTGATGAACCAAATCAGTTCCAATAGAGCAATAATCAATTGAACCAGCTACACCCAGCGAAAGAACTCTGGGAGCTGACTATGAACCACTACATAGAATTCTCAATCCCTCTATTTTTGTCTGCCTGCATTTTTTTATTTCCTTCACAGGTTAATTGTACACTATTTCAAAGTCTGATTCTTTTTGTACAGCAAAATAACTTTATGGACAGGTATACATATATTGTATTTAACTTAACATATTTAACATGTATTGGTCAACCTGCCATCTGGGGGAGGGAGTGGGGGGAAGGAGGGGGAAAAACTGGAACAAAAGGTTTTGCAATTATCAATGCTGAAAAATTACCCATGCATATATCTTGTAAATAAAAAGATATAATAAAAAAAAAAAAAAAAAGAAAAGAAAAAAGGCCTGGAGAGACTTACATGAACTGATGCTAAGTGAAATGGGAACCAAGAGAACATTGTACATGGCAACAGCAAGATTATGAGATGATCAACTCTAATGGACTTGGCTCTTTTCCATGATGAGGTGATTCAGGCCAGGATTGCAATGGACTTGTAATGGACGGAGCTATCTACTTCCAGAAAGAGAACTTTGGGGACTGAATGTGCTTCACAACATAATATTTTCATCTTGGTTGTTGCTTTATTGCTTCTTTTTTCTTTCTCATTCTTTTCCTTTTTGATATCATTTTTCTTGTGCAGCATGATAAATGTAAGAATATGTCTAGAAGAATTGCACATATTTAACTATTTAGAGGTTTGCTGTCTAGAGAAGGGGGGAAGAAAAATTTGGAACACAAGCTTTTGCAAGGGTGGATGTTGAAAACTATCTTTGTATGTATTTTGAAAATTTTATTTTCAGCTATTATTAAAAAAACTTTTTAAAGTACTACTGATATCTTCCTAAGATGACTTTTTTCCCCACTACATTTTCAGAGGTAAAAACTCCAGTAAAGCTTTCATGTCCTTATTTCTTCATAAGCCCTTTCACTTTGATCTCTTACTAATTGCTGTTCTAGTTTCACAGCCTTTGGTTTCTCTTTATCATACCACATTTTCTAAAGGAAATCTTACACTTTAAACATAAAATTAAGTTATGGAAGTAAAAAGAATTCAAACATATTCTGGATTTGTGTTTCCTACATCTTAAAAACATTTCCTATTTTTTCAGGTTCTTAGTTTTCCCCTTGTGAAGTGTCAGAATTGAGGGTTGTTTCGAAACTGTATAAATATATTTATAATTACATAAAAAGTTGACAAACCTTATATCTACACTACATCTGCCCAAAGTGTTAACTGAATTTGATTTAGGTTTCAGGTAATTTAACTTACTGATAAATCTATTATGCATGAAATAAAATAGCTGTTGATCTGGGAGAAAGACCACAGGAAAGCAATGATTTAATTACACCAGAATTTTGCTATAAACCAAACTAATATTATTCATGAGTAAATTGAAAGCTAACAAAAAAATTTTAAGTGTTTCATGTACAGAAAAACCTAAATATAAGTTATATGTGGGGCCAAGAAAGAAAAAAAAAATTCTTTCAAATTTCTAAGCACATAATTTGCATTGAATGAAATAGATAATTTTAGAAGCCGAAGAACACAGAATTTATAAAATTTCAAATTCCATTAAAGGCACCTTTGCATATCCTACAGAACTTAGTACTGTGCAACAAACACAATGTGAATTGAATAAATGTTGATTGTAATTATACTATAGTTTCAAGAAAGCAAACCTTGAACTTTACACCCAAAACTCTCTTATATTAAAAAAGGGGGCTAACAGACTAGATAACTTTTAATATGCTTATAACTTATAATTTCTTTTATCAATGAACAAAAATTCATTTTTTGTCTCCTCCACTTTTAATAGGGGTGAGGGGAGAGGGAGGAGAAAGAGGAAATCTATAACAAAAATATATTACAAAAACCCCACATTGGCCATGTCCAAAAAAAACCCACAAGTCTCGTTCTGCACCCTGAATCCATCACCACCAATGAAATAAATAAAACCAAATGTGCTTCTTTAATCTGAATATTGGTTTCTAAATTTAGCTTCTGAGTAGAAACATCTACCTATGCACAGTAGAAAACACCATGTTGTTTCATTAAAGACAAAAAAAAAAAAAAGTAGGATGAAATCCAGAACATAAAAACATATCATCAATTCTTGATGCCCTTAATTAGTAGCTGACAGTCATCCACCTCCCTTCTCTACAGAAGTAAAGGATTATGGGTGTGGATGTCAGATTTTTTTGACACGGTTAATTTGGTAAATTCTTTTTTTTTCTTTGACATAAGGAATCTCTTTGGGGAGAGAAACAATGAGAAATGTAGGTACCATGAAAACAAAAGTATCAATGTAAAAAAATTTTTTTTTTAATTTTAAAGAGAAAGCCAAAAGGTTAAGGCAATACAAGCAGCCAAAGCAACACCAAGAATAAAATAATATAAATTAAAAATATTAAGATGGAAGCTTGATAAACATCAAAATTAGAGGAAATTCCAAAAGAAGGATATGGAAAATATAGTATCTATATATGATTTAAAGAAGTCCCAAAGAAAACTTGTACTTTAAAGGAAGTGACAAATTCTATCTCTTCTGCAAAACTGCAAAGCATCCTGTTTTGAAAAGAGAAATAATTATTGACTCAACTACTCCACAATTCTGCATGAATTAGTAACAAAGCTTATTCTCTGAAGCAAGCCTATCCCATCTTTCTTAAGCATCACATAATTACTACCAAAATGTAATGTTTGCGCTAGCTTTCTGGAAGATCTCGCAGCCAGCCCAAGTCCTTGATCTTGGTGGAGGAGGTAGGAGAGCCACCAGGATGGTCAAAGATAGAATTGTTCCTTTTCCAATTCTTCTCAGCTCTTATATACCTTAGTATAATTACATCATTACAGCATACTGAATATATGTGAACTAGAGCACCATTACATCACCACAGTAAGTACTAAGTATATGTGAACTAGAGAGCCATCATCTCATCAATCACACTGAGTTAACATCTTGTTTCAAGTATACTTCTCCAGAGTTCTAGGCCTCTACACCAAAACATGAGAACACTAATGACATCTCCAAAAATAGAACAATTGCATGGTTGTGTATTTTTATACTTTATACAAAGTATTGACAACTTTTATCACTCAAAAAACCTACAAGTAAATGAACTTGGCTGAAAAGCAGAGTAAATAAACAGTTACTTCATCCTTTCAAAACTTTCTCCAACAATATAAAAATGTAATTTGGATTCATTAAGTATAAAATTCTTAAATGTGTTATATCAAAGACTGGAGAGGACAGATTGAACTACCAAAAGAAAACCATCTTTAACTTTTCCTGGTAAGACGCTAAGAGCATGAAAAGTTGAGAATGAATTTGTTAAAAAAAAAAAAAAAAGATTGGCTAACAGAAGACCAAGATTAATACCTAGGCAATACTGGTCTTAACATATTTTTAATTGGATAAAATATACCAGAACAGATCTAAAAGGATACATACACATCCACACACACACACAAAAAAAATTATATCATATTAACAAAACAAAATTACTCTAATGCAATTATAGAAAGATTAATACTTACTCATCAAAAAAGTACACAGTTGGGACAGCTAGGCGATACAGTGGTTAGAGCACTAGCCCTGAAGTCAGAAGGACCTGAGTTCACATCTGACCTCAGACACTTAACACTTCCTAACTGTGTGACCCTGGGCAAGTCACTTAAACCCAATTGCCTCAGGAAAAAAAAAAATGTACTCAATTGTTATTTTAAGAGCACATGAAAAAGATTAAAAATTTATAGAAATACTTGGAAACAAAAAGTTCTCACTTCACCAAACAATGGTAAAGACTAAGAATGGGTACATTCCACTTTCTCCTTGTTCAGTTGGTTTTCAATTGTGTTCAACTCTGGTTTTCAGTCTTAACAATCCATGACCCCATTTTTTTGTTTGTTTGTTTGTTTGGCAAAGATATTGGAATGATTTGTCATTTTCTTCTCTAGCTCATTTTCAGGATGAGAAACTAAAGCAAAAAGGGTTAAAATGACTTGCCCAGAGTCACACAGCTACTAAGTATCTGAGACTACATCTGAACTCAGGAAAATAAATCTTTTTGACTAAACCTGGCACTCTATCCACTGCATCACGTAACTGCCTATATTCCATTGTATATAATCAAAAGTGGTTTATAATACAAAGGTCAAAAGCAAAGAATCAAAAGGTTCTCAATGAGCACAATATCCATATGAACACAATCAAAACAATTTAGCATAAATGGTTGAATTATACATATTTATTGAAATAAAAGAGTTAGAAAAGCTAAGGGGCACAGTGGATAGAGTACCAGACCTGGAGTCAGAAGGAGCTAAATTCAAATCTAATTTTAGATATTTTTCACTGGCTGTATGATCTTGGACAAGCCATTCCACCCTGTTTGCCTCAATTTCCTCTTCTGTAAAATAACACGGAGAAAGAAATGGCAAACCACTCCAATATCTTTGCCAGGAAAAGCCCAAATGGGGTCACAAAGAGTGAAACACAATTGAAATGACTCAACAACAGCAATAATATTGATTCTC
This sequence comes from Sarcophilus harrisii, assembly GCF_902635505.1. Taxonomy (NCBI): domain Eukaryota; kingdom Metazoa; phylum Chordata; class Mammalia; order Dasyuromorphia; family Dasyuridae; genus Sarcophilus; species Sarcophilus harrisii. The sequence continues at coordinate 182,157,740 of NC_045429.1, read as the reverse complement.
AAATCCTTTTATCCAGGCTAAATGTGTTTCCTAACTTTCAATATTCTACCTCTCTCTTTCAGACCTCTTGAACTGGATATCCCAAGAAAATAAAATTCAACATGTCCAAAAATGAATTCTTCATCTTTCTTTTTTAAACCTTCCCCTTCCAAACTTCCCTAATATCACCATCTACTCAATCTCTGAGGTTCACATTCTAGATGTCTTCCTCTACGCCTCACTGTCTCTCACCTCCCACATCCTGGCCAAGGCCTGTTGATTTCACATCTGTATCATTTCCCATACAAGTTAGCTAGATAACTACATAAATAAATAGATGTCTATTGAGATAGATAGATGTAATAGAAATAGGTAGAAGGTATGTGTAGATATAGATATATGTATCACACACATACATCTGTTTCGTGCTCTGATATTGCTACCTCTGGTGCAGGCCCTCATCTCCTCCCATTATTGTTGTAGCTTGCTGGTTGGCTTACCTGCCACTAGTCTCAACCCAGCCAAGGGCATACTAAATTCAACTGAATTGATCTTTCTAAAATGCAGATCTAATCAAGTCATCCTCATACTCAAATTACAGTGGCTCCCTATCACCTATATGTTCGAATAAAAAATTCTGTGCTTGGAATTTAAAGCCCTCCAGACCTCAGCCACATATTCCTATTTTTCAGTCATCTCATATATCTTATGCCCCTCCACATTCTTTTCAATCTAATGAAATTGACCTCTTTGCTATACTTTTAACAAGACATACCATTTCTTGGCTCCAGGTTAGTTCCCCCAGGAGAGACCTATTTGGTTTAAGAGCAATTCATATGAAAAAGAACTATGTGTTTTAGTTCTATATAAGTTCTATTAGAAGTTCTATATAAGCCAACAAAATGACCAGTCCACCCATCTCATTAGAAACAAAACTAAAAAAAATTTTAAGCTGCGTTAATATAGTGTCCCAAACAAAGGAGGCAATCAAACATAAACATAAATCCCACCATAATAAGCAGTGGACATTCCATATCTGGAATACTGCATTCATTCATGGGTACATCATTTTTACAAAGACATTGATAAGTGGGAGAGTATCCAGAAAAACCCAACTAGATTGGATGCACTTAAAAAACATATTATATAAGGAACAGAAAGAATACATCAAAATGTTAGGCCAATATTTTCTAAGTATTCAGAAGATTGGAAATACATGAGCTACATTGCGGTAAACTCTGAAAAGTTCTTACTGATAGTGACTCTTTTTTTTTCTACATGTACAGCTAAGAGTTCCTATTAAATGGAAACTGCAGAATTTGCTAAACTTGTAAGATCTGACAATATTTCAGAAGTGTTGAAATAAATCAAATGCAACTTTTTCTAAATATATCCAATCCCAAAATGAAAGCCTATTTTTCTTCCATTTACCATGAACTTCATCTGAAACAAAGGGTTATAATTTTATTTTTACATTAAAAAATACAATTTTGCACAAGTGAATTTGAATTTAGAATATGTCATTTGAGAAAAGAGAACAACTTTGAATAATTTATGATTACTAACATTCATTTGGAATGGATAAAGCTGAAGGTAACTGAAAACCAGCTCCTACTCACAAAATGATCTTTTCTACAAAATTAACTTCTTGATTTGACATTTAAGTTATCACTGCTTAAGTATTTGGCTATTCAAGTTTTTAAAAGAAATTAAAAATCTGTTCTAATATAAAAAGATGTTTATTCACAATACACTCCTACATTTGAGTAAATATTCAGAGATCTTCTAAGTACCACCCATAAAACAGTATCATACACACCCAAAAGCAAATACCAAAAAAGAGAAATATATTGCACAGAAGACTCAATAAAAAATATTAAAATCCAAGAATTCCAGAGGCATTTTCACTACCAGTTTCTTACCAAATTTTTTTGGAAGGGATAAGCTGTCAATGAAAATTCAGGAAAAAGCTTTAAGATGAAAATCTTTGTTTGCAATAGCAAGTTAACCAAAGATTAACTACACAACTTTTCTTTCAATATTATTTTTACTAAGTCACAGAACTATGATCCTTTAAGAAGAAGTCATCCAAATTATGTGACAAGAACCCAAATGTCTGAATCAATAGTAATAATTTCTTAAAAAAAAAAGTATCACTTTTACTTATAATTTTATTCTTGCAGAACTGAAAGTTATCACCATAGTTTTTCCTAATTCCTTTGTCCTAATTTCAACTTTACCTCCCAAGAACCCAAATGTCTGAATCAATAGTAATAATTTCTTAATAAAAAACCTATCACTTTTACTTATAATTTTATTCTTGCAGAACTGAAAGTTATCACCATAGTTTTTCCTAATTCCTTTGTCCTAATTTCAACTTTACCTCCCAAGAACCCAAATGTCTGAATCAATAGTAATAATTTCTTAATAAAAAACCTATCACTTTTACTTATAATTTTATTCTTGCAGAACTGAAAGTTATCACCATAGTTTTTCCTAATTCCTTTGTCCTAATTTCAACTTTACCTCCCAAGAACCCAAATGTCTGAATCAATAGTAATAATTTCTTAATAAAAAACCTATCACTTTTACTTATAATTTTATTCTTGCAGAACTGAAAGTTATCACCATACTTTTCCTAATTCCTTTGTCCTAATTTCAACTTTACCTCCCAAGAACCCAAATGTCTGAATCAATAGTAATAATTTCTTAATAAAAAACCTATCACTTTTACTTATAATTTTATTCTTGCAGAACTGAAAGTTATCACCATAGTTTTTCCTAATTCCTTTGTCCTAATTTCAACTTTACCTCCCAAGAACCCAAATGTCTGAATCAATAGTAATAATTTCTTTAAAAAAAAGTATCACTTTTACTTATAATTTTATTCTTGCAGAACTGAAAGTTATCACCATAGTTTTTCCTAATTCCTCTGTCCTAATTTCAACTTTACCTCCCAAGAACCCAAATGTCTGAATCAATAGTAATAATTTCTTAATAAAAAACGTATCACTTTTACTTATAATTTTATTCTTGCAGAACTGAAAGTTATCACCATAGTTTTTCCTAATTCCTCTGTCCTAATCTCAACTTTAGCTCCCATTTTCCTACTTTAAAGGACAAGTCTAATTCTTTGCTTATAAAACCTATAGTGAGAAATGTTCCTTTATGAAACAGTAATACTGTGACAATGTTCCAAATTGAATTTATTTCTACATATGATGTGTAAATATTTTTGCCCCTAGAAGCAGTCACAAGATTAAGGCATGAGCATTCTTTACTTAGCTTGAATCCAGCTTTTGAGAATGAGACCATGCATGTCAAGTAAGTTGACAAGTTACTCATGAAACACCCACTAAGTGCGGGGCAATGCGTTAAACACTGGAAATACAAGGGAGGGGAAGCCCCTTTTTTTTTCCAAGGAGCTCAAGAAATCTAACCAAGGAGAAAACATTCAAAGAGATCTACACAAACGAGAGATATAGGATGTCTCAAAAAATTCAGCGCAGTTTTAAGCTACTAAAGATTTGGCGACTTAAAACTGCACTAAGATTTGGAAAAGCTACTAAAGTTTTTAACGGCACTGAGATTTGGTGGTGGTGGGAAGTCTCGACAGGATAAATTAAGAAGAAAAGCAATAAGGGAGATTGGAAAAGGTATGTATTGGCGCACAAAACCCAACGCTGAAAGGCATTCACCTACAACTGAAGTAACTTAAGAACTGAACCTATCTATAAAGAGAACCACTCTAGCATCTTTTTTAATTAAGGAAAGCAATTCCCTCTCCAAACTAATTTGTCTCAGCAGATCGGATCAAATTCCACGAAACAGCTCAAGTACGGAAGAAAAAGGCTACGGTGTGTTTCCAGCACTAAAAAAATAATCAACAGTGTATCTCCAACATGCAAATCTTTATCCATTAATCCGACAGCAGAATCACAAACGTTGGGATGGGGAACAAGACACCACCCTAATATTAGGTCCCTGGGCCCGGAAAATGGACTGTGGCGATCTCTTCTTCGACTGAGGTGTCCTTTCCACGGTAGAAAAGGGGTAACCAGTAGTTACGGTTACAAGAAGCAGGGAGGGTTAGGTGGACGCCCGCAGATTTCTGCCTCAGGCTCCCCTCCCCCACGCCAAGGGGAAGTCCCGAGGGCCCCAGGTGGGCAAGTCGCCGCCTACTCATCAGGAGCTGACCGACGAGCCCCGAGCAGCGCCCTTCCTTACCCCTTACCCCTACCCTGTCCCCACGCCGGGCTACCTCGAGCTTGTGGTTAATCTGGGACACAGTCTGTGCTTTATGGCAGAGCTGCGCGAAGCAAGAGCTCAGGCTGGTCATCTTCTGGCGTCCCTCATAAGTGATGTCCGCCTGGTCCGGGTCGATCTCGCCTAGAAGCAGGTCCACGTCCACAAAGGCCTTGTCAAACTCCTTCTCTAGCACTTCCAGCCACCGAAACATCGACACCCCCCCGGGGGGCACCCCAGAAGCGCAGGAGGCACCCCCGGAGACCCCGCCGGGCCCCGCCGAGCATGGGCCGCCCGCCGACATGGCGCTGCTGTGGGCCTCCCCCTAGCCTCTCCCGCCGACCCCGGCCACCTGCCCGCGGGAGGGGAACAGCCGGGACCGAGCTCTCCGGGAGCGCGCCGCGGCCGGTCCTGCCTCCCTGCCCCCTCGCGCAGGTAACGATGGGAACCCAGCTCTAGGGGTAGCGAAGGGATGAAGCAGAGACTGAAGCTGCTACAGAGGCGGAACTGGCAATACCGTGGGACCGTGTCGCACCCCCCCCACACCTTCCCCCCCAGTCCCCTTTGCGCAGGCGCAGACGCTGTCTGCCACCGGCTCCGGAGAGGGAGGAGTGGGGCGGGGCAAAGGTTAGTGCTCGGCCTGTGATAGGCTCCTGACATCCCATACTCTCCGCGGCCATCTTGAGTACTGGCAAATTAAGGGGTGGGAACTCAGAAGAGTTGGAAAGCTAGAGTCGCGTTGCTGTCTACGTGGGAAGGCAAAGAGGAAGAGTCGGGGAGTCCACGTCGCGTGGGAGAGTAGTTTCCGTCCATCTGTTCTATCAGATCCCAAAGTGGAAGGGGCAGTAAGGGGCGCTAAAGCAGGAGCGATGTCCTGCCTCCTACGCGTGCGCAGTAGATACATTTTGTGCCGACTCCGGGACCACGTCTTCTCCCGCCCCCATGTTCTCCGGGCAAGTTGGGCTGACTTGTTTTAGTTCCTTAGTGTAGTGGAAATCTGCCGAATTGTCCGTCCCGGCATCCTTTGCATCTTCTCCAGCCCATCCTAATGCCTCTTTTCCTGGTGACCCAGAGTAAGTACTTAGCCTGCGCAGGCCAAATGATGGGTTACCTGGTGATGTGCCACGCGGGCCCGGGTGCTGCGGAAACGGGAGCGTCCTCTGAAGACATAACCGCGAAGGTTGCACTGTCCGTAACGTGAGGCTGGACGCCCGCTTCTCTGTTCATTCCTTCGGGGCCGATTGTGTACAGTCCCCCAGATCATAGAATTTCATTTTGTTTATTTTTTTTTAAAGAAAATTTAAAAAAAAGTTTTATTAATGCCTTTGTTTTTAACCTTTCATTTCTCATCATAGACCTCTTTTATTCACTTATTTCTATTTCCTTAATTCTTTATTATAAAAAGAAAAGACAAAAAAAAATTAAAAAAATAAAATAAAAAGAAAAGACATTAAGGGGAAAAAACTAGTGATGTTATGTTCTTTATATATATATATATATATATATTATTATTATTATTATTATTATTATAACTTTTTGTTGCCAGAACCCACGCCAGGGTAGTTTTTTTTACAACATTATCCCTTGCACTCACTTCTGTTCCGATTTTTCCCTCCCACCCTCCACCCCCTCCCCCAGATGGCAAGCAGTCCTATATAGATCATAGAATTTTAAAACAAAGTGAGTCGAGAGATCTGGACCAACCCCTTCCTTCCACCTTTTTTCAGATGTGGAAACTGATGGCTAAAGTGCTGCCCTATATGCTTAGCATCGAACAAACAGGGAGTAACAGCTGGCCTTTGAACTTAGTTCCGCTGATTCCAAAGAGGGTATTTCCGGTTAGACCAGGCTGATTATTTTGCCTCCTACTTTGCCAGCACTTTTTAAAATACGCAATACTACCTTTTCAGAGGCTATGGTTTGGTTTGGGGAGGAGGTCAGATGAATCCGTCCTTAAAGGAAAACATTTTAGAGGAATTCCTTTCACCATTTAAATAAAACAAAAAAACTGGGAGATTTTTTTTATCCTTAACCAGAATCTTTAGTTTTAGAAGAAAAAAAAAGTAATTTAAATAGACAATGCTTGTGAATGAATCATTTCCCTAACCTTGGGGGTTTTTTTGAAACCCAAGCAGTGTGATGATAAAATTGCAAAACTGATAATGTGAAATGGATAGAATTGGCCTCGAAGCCAAGAATATCTAAGTTTGGTCCCTTTACTGACTCATACTGGCTGCATGATTGTGCATATTACTTAACTTCTTGGTATTCTAGGAAACCAAGACTGTAAACTGTAGAGAAATTGTTGACGCACTTGGGTAGTAGTTTCTTCACCCAAAAGTTCCCATCACTAATAAAATCACAGCCTTAACTTATGGAGAAATGAATATCATATGTGGAAATCTGCCTTAATTTTTACACAAGTATTAATCAATGACATATGTATGTAGTAGAGGGAAAAGGAATAAAAACACAAAAGAGAAATAGAAGAAAAGGATATTATGATGTAACAGGTATATAATTCCCACATATATGTTATTTCTTGGACGGTTGTTGTGTGGCTCAAAGGAGGCAGAATAGATATTTGTAGTCTCTTCTCCGTCCTACTTTGGGTCCTTCTAGGAAGGGAAGCAGGAGATTACAGCTAGACCCACCACTCTGCTATCCTCAAAGAAGAGAATGCTAGGTTAGAGTATATATAAATCTGTTCCCTTAAATATTCTTCATCTAGGGTTTGTGACTGGGATCAAATTAACATCTGATCACTTTGCTATTTGGGGGGAAAGGAGGATTCCAAATTCTATATTCAAGATTTGACCCTTTTTCCACCAAACACTGATTACCCAATGAACATACCATAGTAAATAGCAAAGGAACTCACTTATCCAAATCACAAACAAAAAAGGAATCAGAGAAAATATACAAAAAAGACTATATAGCAGGGAATTGAGAGTGAGGGGCTCTCCCATTGGGATGAGATGACTCAGCTTAACTAAGAGTGTCTTTAATCTTACTCAAGAGATAATTCTCCAAAGCCTCTAGTATTGCAAACCGGAGATAGGAAAATGATGGAGAATGCTAATTTCACTCATGTATTTCCAGAATCTGTTCCTTCAACAACAAGCAGTTGGGTTGGTTTCTTCCATCGTCCCTCTTAAAGGTTGAAAGGATTTGACACTCAAAAGTCCATAAAGCTTAACCAGTCCAGAAGGAGACTGGCCCTAAAGATATTTTGAAGAGAAACTACTGAAATTTGAAGCTCTCTGCTTCCCACTAACTCCACCGAGTCCCTTATGGAGAAGGCCTTCATTTCCATCAATAAGGAGAGAGTCCCATGCCAACGTGCTTCAGGACAGGGATTACAATAATTTGTCATTGTGTTGGCAATATAGAGAGGTGCAACTGAAAAGAAGTGATTGCTACTTAAGTCGCATTCCTAAGCCTTATGGAGTAGACATAGTTTTTGTGTTCTCAAAAGCCACAACAAGATGCAAAGTCTGGAAGGCTTTAGGAAGATAGTTCTGTTTATGGGTCCAGAAATAGAATTTATCTTTTCTCTGACAATAAGCCTTATAAAGTTCTGAGAGGTTTATCACTATTGGCAGCAGTATAGAAAAAAAAAATTCTGCCAAAGCATCTAAAAAAAGACCACAAAAGGGTAAGAATTTTGATTTACCTTGATAGAAGAGTTACACACTCAAAATTACAGATTTTTAAAGTATTGGGTTATAAGAGATGACTTGAGTTGATTTACATTATTTTGCCAACTTGTCCTTTATCTTTAAAACCAGCAGCAAATAATGGAAAGAAGGTTGCAGGGACATTGAGTAGAGAATAGGAGGGAGGTAAAGATGCATGATGGGTATTTTATACTGATTGGCCATTTTCTTATTCATACTTCTCCCCTAAATATTTTTATTTAGGTGAGTTCGAGTTTAGAGTAATTTTGAAATTGGAAGTTATATACGGATAAGCACAATCTAAGGGGGTCTTAGAAAGAGCTGTAACAGGGGCAGCTAGTTGGCACAGTGGATAGAACACCAGCCTTGAAGTCAGGAGGACCTGAGTTCAAATTTGACCTCAAACACTTAATACTTCCTAGCTGTGTGACCCTGGGCAAGTCACTTAATTCCAACTGCCTCAGCAAAAGAAAGAAAGAAAGAAAGAAAGAAAGAAAGAAAGAAAGAAAGAAAGAAAGAAAGAAAGAAAGAAAGAAAGAAAGAAAGAAAGAAAGAAAGAAAGAGAGAGAGAAAGAGAGAGGGAGAGAGGGAAAGAAAGAAAGAAAGAAAGAAAGAGCTATAACTAAGACTACATTCACCAGTGGTAAAGAAAATAAAACAAAACCAGTTAGAGGAGAAAAGATCCTGTAATACCAATCTGACTATAGAAGCCATTTTGCTGTGAGAGAATTCTGCCTGGCTCTTACCCCTGCAGGATTGAAGAAGAGAATCCCCAATGATTAAACACTAGGCACTGCAACCTTCCTCTAGACTATTACCCCTCTCCACCAACAGAATGACTACTACACATAGGAAATCAGAACCAGACAACCACTGTACAATTACAGTTAGAGTTGGTTTAGGTTAAGTGAGAATGGAAGGTACCAGAATTAAGGGAGATCAGGAATGGCTTCTTCTAAAAGAGAAATTTTTAGCTAGGATTGAAGAAAGCCAGGGAAACCAGGAGAAAACCAGGTGAAAGGAAACAATTCTTTTTAGAAAGAATATTACAAACATGGGGCATAGCTTAGAATTAGAAGATGGAGTACCTTTGAGAAAGAGCAAGGAGACCACTGTCACTGAATGGAAAAGAATATAAGTGGTAAGAAAATTGGAAAGGTGGAGGAACAGATTATAGAGGGCTTTGAATATCAAACAAAGGATTTTTGATCTTGGATGTGATGGGGAACCACTAGAGTTTAAGTAAGGGAGTGACATCATCACTCTATGGTCAGACTTTAGGAAGAGCAAAGTGGAGGATGAATTAGAATGAGGAGACACTTCTGATGGGGAGACCAACCAACAAGCTTCTGCATGACGTGAAGTAAAAAAAACCTGTACTATGGTGATAGCAGTATCACCTTTTTTTTTTTTTTTTCTTTAGGTGAGAAAGGGGCATAAACAAGAGCTGTTAGCAAGATAAAATCAACAAATTTTGAGAATTGATTGGATGTTGGGGGTGAAAAAGTAAAGATTAGATTGCAATCTTCAATAGTAATAGGGAAGTGAGGAAAGGGAAAAGATATTAAGTTCAGTTTTGGAAATGCTGAGTTTGAGATTTTTATGGGATGTCCAATTCAAGATGTCTGAAAGGCAATTGGAGCTGGGAGATTGGAAATTAGCAGTGATATTTGGCCTGGATAAGTAGATTTGAGAATCATGAGCATAGAGATCATCAGCTGAAGTGATATATATAGAAAGAAGAGAACTCAGGATAGAATCCTATGGAATAACCACGATTAGTTGTCATGACCTGGATAAATATATAAGAAAAGAGATTGAAGAGTGGTTAGATATCCATCCTAAATAACAGCAAAAAAGCAAAGATGTGGATTTTTTTTCCTACAATGCTTTTTTCTTTATGAAACCTTTCCTGATCTTCCTAGTTAATGCTTCTCATCACAGTTCTTCTATTTTTGTTTTGTATATATTTTATATTGAATTATCAGTGTGCATGTAAACAATTTGAAGACAGAGACTGATTTGTTTTTGTCTTTGTTCTCTCAGAGCCAAACAGTACTTTGCGTATCATAGGTACTTAGTAAATGCTTGTAGAATAAGTGATAAAGGTGATCATCTATTTGCTATCCATATCATTTTACAAATTTGTATTCTAAACTGGTGTTGCTCTTTCTTGCCATATATCTTTTCATAGCAGCATTAAGTATATGCTGAGTAAGATAGTTTTTAAGTTCTTTTGGATTCCTCATTGTGGCAATGATTTATATCGGCAAAACTTTCTTAGATGTGGGGATAGTTTATATTTATTTCTCTTATTTATTTCCCATTTTCTGGATAAATATTTTGTTTAAAAGGAGCAAGTTAGAGTTACCTCAAAAAGGAAAGGGACCTATATGTACAGCAATATTTACAGCAGCTTGTTTTGTTGTGGCAGTGAATTAAAAATTGAGGGAAATCCTATCAATTGGGGAATAACTGAACAAGTTGTGGTACATTAAAAATGATGAATAGGTGGATTTCAGAAAAACCTGACAAGATTTATATGAACTGATACAAAATGAATATTGTATACAGTAACAACAATACTGTATAATGATCAACTATGACTTATCTCTTCTCAAGAAAACAATGATCCTACAATTCCTATCCAGAGAAAGAACAGAACCTGAATGAAGATCACAGCATACTATTTTCATTTGTGTGTGTGTTTTTTCTTTTGGTCTATTTCTTCTTTCACAAAATAACTGATATGGAAATATATTTTATATGATTGCATATATATATATATATATATATATATATATATATATAGTCTATATCAAATTGCTTACTCTCTTGGAGGAGGGAAGGGAAAAAGGCAGGGCATTTGGAACTCAAAAATTTTTAAATGAATCTTAAAATTTTTTCTTTATGTATAATTGCAAAAAATACTATTTAAAAATTAGAAATAAAAACATGTGAAATATCTTAACTTGAAGAGTATTATTGATTTCTTCATAAAATTTCACTACTTCATTATCCATGGCAATAGTTATCATTGCATAAGTTGCAACTATTTTCACAATACTATTTTTTCCCCCAGCAAATGCTTATCATGAGCATTGCAGCTTACCTTTCCAGATTTATTTTACTTTACTCTTCTCTTTATATCCTACTTTTTGATGACCTGACCAACTTGCTGTTCTCAGAAATCAACATTCCATTTCCATGCCTTTGTATTTTACCCTTCATTATAGTACTGGGCTTCTTCCTTATCTATGCCTCTTAGAAACTTTATCTTCCTTTAAAGTTCAACATAGATGCTATCTCCTAGGAAAGCTTCTTATTACTACTTGTGAATTAGTGCTCTCTTCTTTTAAAATGATCTTCAATTTACTTCTCTGTGTACATGCTATAGTTTTCCAATCAAAGTTCCTTGAGAAGAGACATTTTCCATTTTTTCTTTTTGTCCCCTGCACTTAGTATAGTTTCTTGAACATAGAAAGAGCTTAATAAATATTTTTTAAATTGCTGTAGTAACTAATTAAATCGTGTTTCTTGTTAAATTTGGTTGCTTGCTAAAGCCAGTTCTTCCATCTCTTTGCTCCTTTAAAGTGAATGTGCAAGCCATCCATCCATTTAGTTAAAACTTTCTTTTTCTTTCTGGTACTATTTCTACAAGAATGTCAAGATAGATAAGTAAGTTCACTCATTGATCACTGAGCAAGGATATGTTTAAAGTATCAGGAGTTAAAGTTTGTAGAGGTCTAAAAACTCTGACTTTTGGCACCCTCTGTTCCCTCTTCTGCCAGTTGTCATTGTAAAAGCAAAAACGTAAAACAGAGGTCTCAGGAACCATTTTTAAATTTCTCATTCATTCATGTATTACTATGACCAAAAAAATTGTCACTTTGTGGTCAAGGTGCCTTCTTCTTTAGCTAGGTTCCTTGGAAAATTCTTGGAAAGCAGATATGATATGTTCTCAAGACTAAACACACTATATAGCTTCTCTGTCATGAGAGTTTTCCTGAAGATGATGAAGTCTCCCAAATGCTTCCCCTTAGAGATTACATGATCCTGATTGAAATAAACCACAAAATATTGCAGAGCCTCCTAAATGATATCCATTAAGAGTTCACCCTAAGTATATGCATATAGGGAAAAAAAAACAAATGAATAAAGAAAGCCTATTGTCCAAAACTGATACATAGTGGACAGACAACTTATTGAGCTAGTAAATCAATCTTGGACAATCACTGTTAACAAACAATGAACTGGACCCAGAATTAATTAGGAGAGGAGCAGGCTACATTATCTTTCAGAAGTTGCACAGTGTTTTTTAATAACTCTTAAGCTTCACTTTAAAATCAAAGATATGCCTTTTTAACATCAGTATTCTTTCAGTTGTGCTGTGTATGTATATATATGTAAAAATGTGTGTGTGTGTGTGTGTGTGTGTGTGTGTGTATGCTTGCACTTTATATAAGGCTACAGTCTTGCAAGAAAATTTAAAGTTGCTAGTCATCAAAAGAGCAATGGAGAGGTTCATGGTAAGCTTGCAACATGTTACTAATGAATTGCCTGAGAGGAGTAATCTTAATAGAGATCTGTAATACTTAAGAAAGAGATGGATCAATTACATAGTGAGAGTTAAAAGACAAGATGAACAGCCTCCATGTTCCACTGGTATCCTCTCATTAGAAGATCTCGAGGAAGATTCTTAACATATCAAGTAGCTCCTCACACAAATACAGTCAGATCAAAACAACTGGAGAAATATCAGCTGCTCATGGGTGGGCTGAACTAATATAATAAAAATGACAGTTCTACCTAAATTAGTCTACTTGTTCAGTGCCATACCAGTCAAAATGCCAAAAATTACCTTATAGAGCTAGAAAAAATAAAATTCATCTGGAAAAACAATAAGTCAAGAATATCAAGGGAATTAATGGGAAAAAAAAATACAAAGCATGGTGGCCTACCAATACCAGTATAAATCAGCACTCATCCAAACCATTTGGTATTGGCGGTGGATCAGTGGAAGATGTTAGATACACATGACACAATAATCAATGCCTATAGTAATCTAGTATTTGATAAATTCCTAAATCTCACGCATCTGGGATAAGAACTCATTATTTCACAAAATTTCTCAGAAATTTTATCTTCTGAGGAAATAATATATCAGAAACTCAGCTTAGACCTACAGTCCACCCCATACCAAAATAAGGTAAAAATGCATACATGATTTGGGCACAAAGAGTGATATAAGTAAATTAGGAGAGCAAGGAATAATTTACCTTTGAAGAAGGGAGGAATTTATGACTAAAGAAGAACTATAGAATATTATAAAATGTAACATGGACAACTTTAATTATATTAAATTAAAAAGTTTCTGCACAAACAAAGCCAACCAAATATGATTAAAAGGGAAGTATAAAATTGGGGGGGAATTTTATAGCCAGTGTTTCTGGTAAGTGTTCCATTTTTTAAATATATAAACTGTGTCAAATAAGAACACAAGTCATTCCCCAATTGATAAATGGTCAAAGGAAATGAACAGACAATTTTCAGATGATGAAATTCAAGGCATTTATAGTCATATGAAAAAATGCTCTAAATCACTATTAATTAGAGAAATGAACAACTCTGAGGTAATACCTCATAACTCTCAGTTTGGCTAAGATGACAGGAAAAGATAATGATAAAAGTTGGAGAAAATGTGGGAAAATGGGGACACTAATGCATTGTTGATAGAGTTGTGAAATGATTTAACCATTCTGGAGAGCAATTTGGAACTATGTTCAAAGGGGTCTAAAACTATGCATACTATTTGACCCAGCAGTGTCATTACTGGATCTGTATCCCAAGGAAATCACAAAGGAAGGAAAAGGACCCACATGTGCAAAAATGTTTATAGGAGCTCTTTTTGTAGTAGCAAATAATTGGAAGATGAGTAGATGCCCATTGATTGGGGAATGGCTGAATAAGTTGTGGTATTTGAAGATAATGGAATATTATTGTTCTATAAAAAATGATGACCAAGTTGATTTTAGAAAGGAGATCTAGAAAGACTTACATGATTTGATGCTGATCGAAACAAGTAGAATCAGGAATACTTTGTACACAGTAATAGCAAGATTGTACAATGATCAACTAAGAGAGACTTGGTTCTTCTTAGTGGTTTAGTGATCCAAGACAATTCCAAGAACCTTAGAATAGAAAATGCCATCTGCATCCAGAAAAAGAATTATGGAGATTGAATGAAAATCAACACATATTATGTTAACTTCTTTTTTTCTCTCTTTTTCTTTCCTCTCCCATGGTTTTTCCCTTTTGTTCTGATTTTTCTCTCCCAACAATAATCATAGAAAAATATGCATTTAAAAAGTTAATATACAATACATAGAGAATTGACTCTAATTTATAAGAAATCAAGCCATTCTCCAATTGATAAATGGTCAAAGGATATGAACAAAAAATTTTCAGATGATGAAATTGAAACTATTTCCACTCATATGAAAGAGTGGTCCAAATAACTATTGATCAGAGAAATGCAAATCAAGACAACTCTGAGATACCACTACACACCTGTCAGATTGGCTAAGATGACAGGAAAAAATTGTTGGAGGGGATGCGGGAAAACTGGGACACTGATGCATTGTTGATGGAGTTGTGAACGAATCCAACCATTCTGGAGAGCAATCTGGAATTTTGCCCCAAAAGTTATCAAACTGTGCATACCCTCTGATCCAGCAGTGCTACTATTGAGCTTATACCCCAAAGAAATACTAAAGAAGGGAAAGGACCTGTATGTGCCAAAATGTTTGTGGCAGCCCTGTTTGTAGTGGCTAGAAACTGGAAAATGAATGGATGCCCATCAACTGGAGAATGGTTGGGTAAATTGTGATATATGAATGTTATGGAATATTATTGTTCTGTAAGAAATGACCAGCAGGATGAATACAGAGAAGCTTGGAGAGACTTACATGAACTGATGCTAAGTGAAATGAGCAGAATCAGGAAATCATTATATACTTCAAAAATGATACCAAATGAGGATGTATTCTGACAAAAGTGGATTTCTTCGACAAAGAGAAGATCTAACTCAGTTTCAATTGATCAATGATGGACAGAAGCAGCTACACCCAAAGAAAGAACACTGGGAAATGAATGTAAACTGTTTGTATTTTTGTTTTTCTTCCTGGGTCATTTTTACCTTCTGAATCCAATTCTTGCTGTGCAACAAGAGAACTGTTCGGTTCTGCACACATATATTGTATCTAGGATATACTGTGACATATTTAATATGTGTAGGATTGCTTGCCATCTGGGGGAGGGGGTGGAGGGAGGGAGGGAAAAAGTTGGAACAGAAATGAGTGCAAGGAATAATGTTGTAAAGAAATTTTTTTCAAAATAAAAAAATAGGGAAAAAAAGTTAATATACATGTATAACCAGAAAAAAAAAACCAATTAGTAAAGAAAAAGAAAACATGTCAATAGATCACTTCTGAAGGATTTATGAGAGATCCATGAACAAAAGTCATATAGGATGATTTGTATCATTTGATAAGAGGGCTGTTATTTGTACCATTAGACAGATTACTCATAATCGATGAAATTACAAATCTGTTGAAGTATAGTTTTAATAAGTTGGTAATTTTTTTAAAGTTGCAGAATGCTTTCATATACATTACCTTATTAGATTTTCTCAGTAGTCTTTTAATATAGACAGTGCAAGTATTATTATGTTCACTGTAAGAAACAAAATATTTTTCCAAGAACTCCACTGACTCATTGATGAATTCAAGAAAGAATTATTTTACATTCTTGCAAGAATGGGTACTGAGATGAGTATTCACATCTTTGAAACTCCAAAGGCAGCATTTTATTTCCTATCCTGAAGCACAAGTCCCTCTCCTGATTTCCTATTAACTGGATATTACAGAATTTACACCACATGATTCTCTTTCTCTCATTACATAGCCAGTCCCTGCTCCCAGAGAACTTACATTCTAAAAAGAGGAATGTAACCGAGGGAGGGTAAGGACAAAGAACAAAAGATTCTTTTCAAATTTCAGGCCACCATCCTTGATTATAAAAGTCACTCCCTGCCCCCAAAGGAGATTACATTCTTTTGGGGAAAATAAACTGCACCCTTGATTATTTCTTAATGTCTTTGGAGGGAATCCAGTTTTCTAATTTAACTTTCATTTTTCCAATTTAATTTTCATAACTATGGAAACCAAATGCCCATCCATTTCTCACATTCACCATATAGAAACTGAGCCCTTGAGTGACTTTATCACTTATCTGCTAAGTAGTTGAGTCAGGATAAAAATCCAAGTCTTCTGTCTCTTAAGTTCAGTGGACCCAGTATTCTATTGGCTGTAGAATAACTCTTTTTTGGTGTAATACAAATTGGAATTGTTACACTTATTTTTATTCTCACAGTTTCAGGCCACTGTCATCTTGTCTCTTGTTTAGCACCATGTAGGAGCTTGGTCTTTAAGTGAAATCTAGAAATAATGGGACTGAAGCAGACAGAGTAAATGTACACAAATTGTACTTCATTACTATTAACCAAAATTCAAGTCCATCTAGAGTTGCACTAGAAAGAAGAAACGTTCTAGTGCTGCCATCTGTTGTCAGCACACATTGAATGCATTTTAATGCCATTTCTTTTGTGCCATTCTACTTTGAAATTTAATTTCAATTTAGTTCAGTATTTATTAAGGATTTAATATGTGCAAAGAGCTATACTAGTCTGTGGGAGAACAATATTATTTATATTTTAAAATATATATAATCTTAATTTTTTTTTTAGTGAAAGACTCATTAAACCATGACTTAAAATTATGAAATTGGAGAATCAAAAGGGTTGTAGATGAACTCATGTAGATGAATGCTGATTCTTGTGGCAGATATCTTATCTCCTTTCCACATCCCGTTCAAGAGAACTGAAGTTATGCAACCAAGCTGACTGAGTCTACTTCAGTTTTATGTTTGTTAACCTCATTTGAGGGCTTACTTTAGCTTGGAAGTTCTTTTACTCTTCTCTGTTAAGTCTCAATATCATTCTCCAATGGCAGTCTCAACTCTTTTCACTGGGTAATCCTTGATCTCATTCCCTCTTATTTTCTTCAACAAATTGCTACCCTAGTCATCCTTACTCTTTGTAATCTTCAATTTCTCTCCATCTACTGGTTCCTCCTGTGCTTCTATAAGTATGACCAACTATCTCTCATACTTTAAAATTCTCCACTAAATAAGCAGAACCAGGAGAACATAGTACATCATACAACGATGTAGTATGATCAAGTATGTTCTCAGCAATACAATAACAGTTTCAAAAAACTCATGATGAAAAATACTATCCCCCTCCAGAGAAAGAACTAATGGAGTCTAAAAGCAGATTGAAACATACTTTTTTTTTCACTTTCTTCATCTTTCTTATGGTGAGGTTTTTTGATCTATTTTCTTTTACAACATGGATGGAGAAATATGTTTTACATGATTGCACAAATATAATGTATATGAAATTGCTTACTTTCTTGGGGGGGATATGGAAGGAGGGAGAGAATTTGGAACTCAAAAAAATGTCAAAAATGGTCTCACAAGTAATTAGAGAAAAGAAATAATACGTTAAAAAATTCTTCACTAGACTAAATCATACCCTCCAGCTCTCAAATTCCCCTCCCACACCCAAAAAAGATAAAAAGAAAAAAAAAAAAGAAAGCTATATTGTCTCTACTACATCTCCTCCAAGTCTTTTCTCAACTCTGTAATTTGGCTCATCACTTAATCCAAACTGTTCTCTTTAAAGGTGGCAAAATTTTAATTGTAAATCTTATGAACTATTCTCAATTTTCATTTTTCTTGATTCCTCTTCTGTATTTGATACTGTTGACCACCTTCTGCATTTGAATACCTTCTTCTCTGGAATTTTTGATACTGGTCTTTAATTGGTTCTCTTCTAATCATTCTGGTGACTCCTTTTTAACTTTCTTTCCTGGGATAATCACCCATATCTGTATATGGATTCTAAGAGTATTTCTTAGATCGCTCTTTCATTTTTTTCTATATTTTCTTCCTTGGTGACCTCATTATTTTTGATTAATAGAATTATCCTGTTTATTCATATTATATCATGGTTCTATATATTCTGTCCTCAGTACCTCTTTTGAGCTCCATTCTTTTTTAATACTTTTTTATTTTTCCATATACATTCAAAGATAGTTTTCAACATTCACCTTTGCAAAATCTTATGTTCCAAAATTTTCTCCCTTCTTTCCCTCCTCCTCTAGACAGCAAACATTCCAATATATACTATACTTGTGCAATTCTTCTAAACATATTTCCATGTTTCTTAGGCTGCTCAAGAAAAATCAGATCAAAAAGGGAAAAAAACATAAGAAAGAAAAATAGAGTAAATAAACAACAAAAAGTGAAAATATTATGCTTTGATCCACATTCAGTCTCCATAATTCTCTCTCTGTATGTGGATAGCTCTTTCCATCACAAGGCTATTGAAAGTACCATACATCACCGTCTTGTTGAAAAGAATCAAGTTGGGGGTAGAGGAAGGGCGTGGGGAGGAGGATTCCGTCTGGGAAAATGGCAGTGTAGTTTGGTGAATTTCAAGCTCTCCAGATTTTCCCCACAAGTAGAACAAATTTTCACCTCAAGGCAAACATAGACTGGTGTAAAATCAAGAAGACTTGGGGCAGAACAGGGGTCTTTCTGATACATCTCAACAAGATCTGAAGAAAGATCCTGGTGGGGATTAACCTGTCTGAAGTGCAAACCCTCTAGATTAGCTCCTCAGAAAGTCAAGTGGAGATCCTTGAAGGTTATCTCGGAACTTCAGCAAGAACCACAGGCACTTTTACCTCTGGGACTGTTTGGTGAGTGGGCATTTAGTACAGGAAGACAGAGTGAATTTGGGCTGACTGGAAACACCAGGGCCAGTTGTGCTTCGGGACTGTGTGCTATGGGCACTTGTAGGAGAATGGAGCTCTTGATTTGGGTTCCTGGTCAGAGTGGAGAGCTGAAGCATCATCCCCACACCTCACAGTTAGAGATGCTTACACTAATACCTCTTCTTAGAAAAAAGTGAACCAGCAAAAATAAAAAGAATCCCACCATTGAAACATATTTTGCGAACAAGGAAGACAGGATTCATCTTCAGAGGAGGACACTTTAGTTTAGAAAAAAAAAGAAAAGAAAAGAAAAGAAAGCTTATTCTTTGGGGTTGAACTGCCCAGAGAATTTATAGAAGAGCTCAAAAAAAAAATTCAAAAATCAAATGTGATTCATTGAGGAAAAACTAAAAAAAGAAAAACAAGAAGATTATGAAAAAAATGTTAACCAAGTAGAAAAGGAAGTACAGAGTCTCAAAGATGAAAATAATTCTTTAAAAAGTAGAATTGGGCAAGGGGCAAGGGCAAGAGATCAAGAAATAATAAAATAGATTATAAAGAATGAGAAAATAGAACAGAATGTGAAGCATCTCATTAAAAAAACAACAGATCTGGAGAACAGATCAAGAAGAGAAAATATAAGAATAATTTGATTGCCAGAAAGTTGCAACCTCAAAAAGAGGACCTTGATAGAATAATGTAGGAAATAATCCTAGAAAATTGTCCTGGAGTGATATAGAATATGAGGGGAAAGTAGAAATAGAAAAAATGCACTGATCACCTCAAAGAGATCCTTTGAGAAAAACACATAGGAATATTATTGCCAAATCTCAAAACCCCAAGATCAAAGAAAAAAATTTTGTAAGACACAAGAAAAAAACAATTCAAATATGCTGGTGCTACAGTTAGAATTGTACAAGACTTATCAGCAGCTACAATATAATACCATAGGTCTTAAATCATATCTACAGACAAGCAAAAGAACTAAACCTGCAGCCAAAAATATCATATCCAACAAAATTAGCTATAATTTTTAAAGAAAAAAGAACAGACATTTAATGAACTTACAGATTTTCAAGACTTTCTGTCAACCAAAGCCTCAGTGTGATCCTCAATTCTTCACTTTGATTCATGTAACATATTCAATTGCCAACTCTTATTGTGTCTAACACTACAACATGTCTAGTATAAATCTTATCTCTCTAATCACATAGCCACTACTCTGGTTGCGGCCATTATCACCTTTTCTCTACGCTATTACCCCCAAGCCTTCTAGCCTCACTTCTCTCCCCACTCCAACTTATCCATCCCTGCCCTTCTCCTTTAAAGGGGAAAATACCTATCACTGGAAATATTTAGTTCTTGTCTCTCTAGTATCCATCCCTGCCCTTCTCCTTTAAAGGGGAAAATACCTATCACTGGAAATATTTAGTTCTTGTCTCTCTAGCCTACTTTTCTACGTTGTCCTGTAGGCACTTTCTCATCCTTTCCTTTTTTTTTTTTTTTTTTTTTTTTTTTTTTTTTTTAGCTCTGTGTGTTCTTCCCCCATCTATAAAACCATGTCTGTTTCTAGATATATTTTTGGTGGTCCACACCTGTGATTTTGTTGAGTAGGGAGCTTCAAGTCAGGAAACTCTACTCTATCAGCAATTATTTTCCAATTAATAGGCTTAGAAAGGCTATAAAATGTAATGAATCTAACTGATCCATAGATGATCAAATTTATGACTTTACTTTTTATTTATTTATTTATTTTTATTTAATAGCCTTCTATTTACAGGTTATATGTATGGGTAACTTTACAGCATTGACAATTGCCAAACCTCTTGTTCCAATTTTTTCCCTCTTATCCCCCACCCCCTCCCCCAGATGGCAGGACGACCAGTAGTTGTTAAATATATTAAAATATAAATTAGATACACAATAAGTATTCATGACCAAACCATTATTTTGCTGTACAAATAGAATCAGACTCTGAAATATTGTACAATTAGCTTGTGAAGGAAATCAAAAATGCAGGTGGGCAAAAATATAGGAATTGGGAATTCAATGTAATGGTTTTTAGTCATCTCCCAGAGTTCTTTTGCTGGGTGTAGCTGGTTCAGTTCATTACTGCTCCATTGGAAATGATTTGGTTGATCTCATTGCTGAGGATGGCCAGGGCCATCAGAACTGGTCATCATATAGTATTGTTGTTGAAGTATATAATGATCTCTTGGCCCTGCTTGTTTCACTCAGCATCAGTTCATGTAAGTCTCTCCAGGCCTTTCTGAAATCATCCTGTTGGTCATTTCTAACAGAACAATAATATTCCATAATATTCACATACCACAATTTATTTAGCCATTCTCCAATTGATGGACATCCACTCAGTTTCCAGTTTTTGACCACTACAAAAAGGGCTGCCACAACCATTCATGCACATACAGGTCCCTTTCCCTTCTTTATGATCTCTTTGGGATATAAGCCCAGTAGTAACACTGCTGGATCAAAGGGTATGCACAGTTTGATAACTTTTTGAGCATAGTTCCAAATTGCTCTCCAGAATGGTTGGATGTATTCACAGTTCCACCAACAATGTATTAGTGTCCCTGTTTTCCCACATCCCCTCCAACATTCCACATTATCTTTCCCTGTCATTCTAGCCAATCTGACAGGTGTGTAGTGGTATCTCAGAGCTGTCTTAATTTGCATTTCTCTAATTAATAATGACTTGGAGCATCTTTTCATATGGTTAGAAATAGTTTCAATTTTTTCATCTGAGAATTGTATGACTTTACTTTCATAAACATATCCTTTTAACCAAATGAACCAAACTTTTTTGTTGTTGTTGTTAACAAAAGAAAACATTAAAGTTTGCTTTCCTAAGCAATGTTATAGTACTGTTATATCACTGGATGATAGAAAAACTCAGAAACATTTAAGTTCTCAAACCCTGCCTTTTACAGAAGGATTTGAGATTGGCTCATGGATTTAATTTAGGAATTCTCAAGACTCCTTTAAATGCTTAAGAATTATTGAAGATTCCTCTACAAAAACTGTTGATTATATAGGTTATAGCTGTTGACATTTACTATACTAGAAATTAAAACATCTTAGTATCAATATGAAATTAGTTCTGACTTCATTCACCCTCTGAAAAAGATCACCAGACTACATTTTGAGAATCACTGATTTAATTCATCCTACTACTTATATTTACATTATCTATGAGGTAAAGTTAAAAGATTGTATATGCAAGGAAGATGTTGCATATAATTGTTAAATACCTATTATGCATATGTCAAAAGGTACTGTTTTCTTTTTTTTGGTTAGTGATTTTATTTCTTTTGAATTCCTTAATTCACAACACTAGTTTTTAGAGTAATTGTTGTACCAATAAAATTTTTTTGAAGCCTCATCCCTTTCCTGATTGATGATATTACTCAGCAACAATTCTGGAAATAAGGATAAAATCTTGTTATATAACTGGCCATTTAAGGTTTCTTCCCCCCTCCTCTCCCCACTCCCCACCCCCAGCCCCGAGGTAATTGGGATTAAGTGATTTACATAGCTAGGAAATATTAAATGTTTGAGACCAGGATTGGATTCAGGTCATCCTGACTTGAGGGTTAGTGCTCTATCCACTGCGCCACCTACTTGCCCCTATTAACTCTATTCTTAAATGTTTCAGGTAAGCAATTAGATATGCTACACTCTTAAATTTTATAATGCATGCCCACAATGGTTGCCTAGGGAAAAAATGAAGTTTTGGAATAATTCATGGGGGATTCTTAGGAAAATTGCTCTCTTCAGCCCAAAACAAAGAAAACAGAGAACCTTAAGTAGAGCTATGGTCCCTCTAGATCAGCAGTGTCAAATTCAAATAGAAACAGGATTTCCTTTTTTTTTTTTTTTTTTTTTTTAATTTTTAATAGTATTTTTTATTATACCTTTTTATTTACAAGTTTGTCAAACTTTTTGTTCCAATTTTTCCCCTCCTTCCCCCTATCTCCTCCCCCCATGGCAGGTTGACCAATACATGTTAAATATGTTAAAGTATAAATTAAATACAATATAAGTATACATGTCCTAACAGTTATTTTGCTGTACAAAAAGAGTTGGACTTTGAAATAGTGTACTATTAGCCTATGAAGGAAATCAAAAATACAGGCGGACCAAAAATAGAGGGACTGGGAATTCTATGTAATGGTTCATAGTCATCTCCCAGAGTTCTTTCACTGGGTGTAGCTGGTTCAGTTCATTACTGCTCCATTAGAACTGATTTGGTTCATCTCATTGCTGGAAATGGCCAGGTGGAATTGATCATCATATAGTATTGTTGTTGAAGTATATAATGATCTGGTTCTGCTCATTTCACTCAGCATCAATTCATGTAAGTCTCTCCAGGCCTTTCTGAAATCATCCTGTTGGTCATTTCTTACTGAACAATAATATTCCATAATATTCATATACCACAATTTATTCAGCCATTCTCCAATTGATAGAAACAGGAATTTCTAAATCATGATAAGAATCCTCAAATTGAATCAGAAAATCACACATTACCATTAGCTATATTCTAGTGTATTTGATTTATTTTGTTAGATATTTCCCATTACAATTTACTCTGGTTCTGGCTGATTCCAGCTGATGAGTGAGTGCTGCTGCATATGGCCTATGGACTCCAAATGTATGCCATAGGATGTCCTTTAGTATACTTCTTTCATCTAAAACTAAGCAATTTTATGTTTTGTGGAACAGCTAAAAGTACATTTTCCACCACTGACAAAATTTATTGTTCAAGATGTAAATTTCCCAGAGAGGATAAGCAACCTGGTAATTTCATTGCTGCTTTTATTACAGAACTTCATCATTTGTCTCAACACTGAAATGTTAGGGATTTTTAAGAAGAATGTTGCGTTGTTCCCATTGCTATCATTCCCTATGTATAGGTGGGGGAGGAGAAGAAAGGAGTTCCTTAACAGATACTCTCAGCTATGTATGAGCCAGTAAATTCTTCTTTTAATGGTCACTTTTTTTTAATTATTGTAACAACAATCAACAGCAAACACAAACATTTCTATAAACCAAGAAAAACAAGAAAGGGGTTTGAATAAGAAGTTGTGAAGTTCTATTACATAATTTATTTTTACAAAATATATCTATCTACAACAATTAACAAGATAGTAACAAAAAAAACTCCAAAAATTGGCTACTGAGTAACAAAAAATAATTTGTTGGAAGAAACTTTATCTGAGCTGTTGCCATATTAACTATCAAGCAAATTAGAAATTATGGAAGACAAAGTAAACTTCAAACATTATAATTGAAGTCAACAATATTAACATGAAATTCTTTCTATTGGGCTATATGGCTATGAGTTGCAGAATAAGTAACATAAATTATGAAAAATTTTAGTTACCAATTGACCAAAGTCTAATGAAGAGGTAGGTACATGGTAGATGTGAGGAAGCTACAGCATATCAGGAATGAAGAATTCCACAGAGGAAATAGTATAAAAACAGTATTTGAGAAGTGTGTGCAGAAAAGGAGGTGGTCTGGTCATTAGAAAGAGCAAGAGATATCTAATGGATAGTCTTTGTGCTCCATTAGTTTCCATGTAATATCAGTAGTTTTAAAGGAAGGATCCCAGAATATCAGGCAGATCTTCCTGCCCCAGTGGAAAGTTTATAGATCAAGGATAAAGATTTCATAGGATAAGAAAGAGTAACTTCATAGATGAATTTAAAAATCTATTAAAATAAGTTTACCCAGCAACTAACACTGTTCCTAATACAGAATAGATGTTTAACAAATAATTGCTAAAGTCAATGGAACTGGGTTAGCATTTTCCTTAGAGTTACCTGATAGTAATAGTAATTAGAAACATTTCCTCTAAATTCATCTGATTTTGATTTTGCAGTCTGTCAGGATAGTTCAGACTCATACAATATCCTTTGATTAGTTAGATTATGTCTAACAACCTTGACTGATTTCTCATAGCTCAATATGTTACTTTATATTGAGTAATAAATATTGATACTACATAATTATTAATAGAATGCTATTCCATGACTTGGCTTCAAGTATTTTCTCCCAAAGACAAGAAAAGAATAAGTTTTAGATGATTCTGATACTTCACTCATTTCTACCACAACAGTTTATCTTTTCTAAGAATTATTTAATTGCATTAAGGGGAATTCCCACTATTATATAGTCATATGATAAGGATCTCTGTTTCTTTTCTGTGTTGATCAACTCTGAAAGCATTCTTCTAAAAGTGATATAGCCATATTATTATTAGAAGCATTGCCTCCAGAGCAATCTGACTTAGAGCTCCTATAACTACATCTATGAGGGAGAAATCAGTCACTGTAAAAAGATAGATAATAATTTTTATTTGAATTAGAAGGCTTTTGGGGATCATGTAGCGTAATGCAAATATGAAGGCATTACACTACATGATCCCCAAGATCCTTCTAATTTTTAAATCAACAGTCTTTCTGTCATCCAATAAACTTTTAGTAAACACCTCTTACATCTCAGGCACTGTGTTAAGGACTGGGGATACAAAGATAAGCAAAATAATTAGTCCCTACTCTTAAGAAACTCAGTTTAATGGAGGGAGGAACATATAAGTAAATATATTCAAATAATTTATATAATAGAAAAATTGGAGATAATCACCAAAAAGAAGGGACTAAGATAAAAAGGGATCATGAAAGGCTTTCTATACAAGATGGGATTTTAGCTGAGATATGAAGAAAGCCAGGGAAGTTAGAAGAAAAATGGTAGGAAAGCATTCCAGAGCCAGAGAAAATATCTAGAATTGGGAATTGGAGTGTCTTGTGTGAGGAATAGCAAGGAAGCCAGTGTAACTGATCATAAAATATTCAAGGGGGACATAAGGTATGAGAATACTGGACGGGTAAGGGAAAAGGAATGGATATGAAGGGCTTTGAATGATTGATAGGGGATTTTGTCTTTGTAATGGATGTAATAGGGAGCTATTGGAGTGTGCTGAGTGAAGGGGTGACATAGACTTGTGTTTCAAGACCATTTGATAGCTGAGTGAAAGATGTACTGGATTGGGGCCAGTCATATGTCAGGCAGACCAACCAGTAAGATGTTGCCTTAGTGCAGGTATAATGTAATGAGGGCCTCCACTAGGGTAACATCAATGTCAGAGGAGAGAAGGGAGCATATGAAAAAGATATTATGAATTTAAGATTGATAGATCTTGGCCACGAGATTGGATATGGAGGCCAAGAGAAAATGAAGAATGGATTATGACCCTTAGGTTTCAATCCTATATAAATGGGAGTATAATAGTGCCCTTGATAGTAATAAAAAAGATTGGAAATAGGGGGGAAGATAATGTGTTCCGTTTGGGACATATTGCATTTAAGATTGTTTATGGGATATGCAGTTCAAAATGCCCAATGGAAATGCTTAACTGAAGACTAGCAGAGAGGTTATGATTGGATAAGTAGATTTGAAAATCACAAAATTAGAAAGGATTATTAAATTCATGGGAGCTGATGAGGTTTCCAAGTTAAATTGCATGGAAGGAGAAAAGAAGAGGGTTCAGAACAGAGTTGGTAATAGGTCTGACTTGGATGAAGATCTTGAAAAGGAGACTAAGATGCAGTCAAATATTCATCCTAAATAACAACAGCAAAGAGCATAGATTGTTAGTAGGCTTCTTTTCCCTATAATTATGAGTGTAGATCAGAATTTTGTAAATATAATCATATTTGTAATGTAATAAGGAAGGTTTCTATTTAAAGAAATCCAACAATACTTTTACAATACAAACCTCTCTCCAAATCCTTTTTAAAAAATAATATTTGTGTCCTAATGTATATGTTTTCTAAGTTTGGATATTCAAATATCCATTTTATATAAGTATAAAATTGTCCTGAGAGGAAAAAGAGGTAATGGAAAAGAGGAATATATAGAGACAAAGAGAGGAATGAAAATAGGAACAGATTAAAGAGGAAAAAAGAGAAAGATTAGGGGAATAAGAGAAAGAAAAATACATTATAACAGAGAGGAGGCATTACCAAGGAACTGTTCAAGAAGTTGTCCTAATAGAAATATTATACTACCATGTGTATCATATCTCAGGGATTATTGCTTAATTATGCTATTATGCTATCAAAAAGTAGAATGCCTATTAGTAGACTTCCGGACTTAAAAATAACCTTCATGTTTGTTGCTGTTTGATTTTTAGCTCTGGAATATACCATATTATTTCCCATGTGAGTTCATAGAATCTCAAGCAGCAGTACCCATCTTAGCATCTAGCTTATTTCCTCTTTATGTATGTTGAATTTTCCAACTTATATCTTTGAGATATGAGTTCATGCCCTTTACTTGAAGGTGAGAGTATTAGAGGTAAGAAAAAGGAATAAATTATATAGAAATTAGAATCAGAAGAAATATAAAGAAAGGAGGACAATGGAGCAGGGAAAGAAACATTTACAATGTAGGGTACTAAGTAATTAAATACTTATGTTGACTATATCAGATTGCTTGCTGTCTCGGAGAGGAGGGACATAAGAGAGGGAGAAAGAAAAAAATACTTGGAACTCAAAATCTTATAAAAATGAATGTTGAAAATTATCTTTGCATGTAATTGGAAAAAATAAAATACTATGGTATTTTTTTTAAAATAAGTATGTTGAAAAATAGAAGGTTACTTAAATTGGCAAAACATATTGCTCAAAAATCTCCTATAAAAATTTGGCCAGCCAGAAAAAGAAACACATTATTTTACCCTAAGTTGTTGTCCTTTAGGGTATATCAGAGTAACTAGAGAATGACTTGGAATTTAACTTACCACTGAGTAAGTTCTTTAAGTAAAATAATAATAAATGAAAAAGAGGGAGAAAATTGACTTGCACAGTCAAGAGTCAGAGGAAACTTATTCCTAATTACTTTTTATTAAGTAATAGTAGTAGTAAATATAGGAAGACACAACTGATGTTTTTTCATAGGCATTGTTCATGCTTATTAATGAATAACCTCTTTTAACTAACAGACAAGAAAACTGAAGAAGTGACTTTAGGGATCCTAAAGTTAATTATTGCCCTCAAACTCCTTTGGTTCATTTCTCTTAAATGCACAAACAGACCAATTATTGTGGCATCTTAATTTTGGTTACCTGAGAAAAATAGTGTTTAAAGATCATTGGATTTGGAGTTCTGAGTCAACCTAAAAGTAGTTGCTCATTATGAATCTCTATTATCTGTTAGAAATTCTGGCTTAACCAGCTAATTTTTCATGTTGGATTAAAATTAGGAAAATATAGGCCTCTCTTTAGAATTTGATAAAGTTTTTTTTTTTCTGATTGTATTTAAATTCACAACAGAAAAAAAGAGAGTTGGAGTTTGAGTAATTATTTGCTTATGGCATTTAATTTTTTTTTTTATTTAATAGCCTTTTATTTACAGGTTATATGTATGGGTAACTTTACAGCATTGACAATTGCCAAACCTCTTGTTCCAATTTTTCCCCTTTCCTCCACCTCCTCCCCCAGATGGCAAGATGACCAGTAGATGTTAAATATATTAAAATATAAATTAGATACACAATAAGTATACATGACCAAACCATTATTTTGCTGTACAAAAAGAATCAGACTCTGAAATATTGTACAGTTAGCCTGTGAAAGAAATCAAAAATGCAGGTGGGCAAAAATATGGGGATTGGGAATTCAATGTAATGGTTTTTAGTCATCTCCCAGAGTTCTTTCGCTGGGTGTAGCTGGTTCAGTTCATTACTGCTCCATTGGAAATGATTTGGTTGATCTCATTGCTGAGGATGGCCAAGTCCATCAGAACTGGTCATCATATAGTATTGTTGTTGAAGTATATAATGATCTCTTGATCCTGCTATGGCATTTAATTTTAAAACTAGAACAAAATCATTCAATCTTCAGAGTGATTTTTTTTTATCTGAATCTTACTTTAAGCCAATGGCTAAAAAAAAATTTCTTTTTATTTTTCATGTTATAGACATAGCCTGCATTAAAAACAAACAAACCAAAAAACCCTATATTAATCATTTCCCTAAACTCACAGGACATTGCTTTGAACTGTCACTATAGCCTGTCACTCAATCTGAATTCTTCATTCACATTTTCCCATAGTTCCTGGCTGGGTTTAGCCTTATCTGAAACCAGAATTATCAACAGTGGTATCAGTTTACTGGTCATTACTTTTAGTCCTTTCATTCCTTGTCAGTAACTTTTTGTTTCTCAAGTTATCAAACTTTACCATACATCAAGCCAAACTTTCCCTCCCTACCTATTCAAGTTTCTTGCAGATTAATTCTTTTAGGACACTAAAAGTAATTTATTCTTCTTACCATACAACAAAGTCTTTTTTAAAAATGCCTTTGGTTGCTTCAAAAATACATTGTACATCTTGCACATCCATTTAGCCAGGAATTTACCATTTTTATAAGAATTAAACAGCACAGAGAAATAAGAGGGGAGAAATAAAAAAGCAAAAAAAAAAAAAAAAAAAAAAAAGACAATCTTTGGATATCCTATTTTTTCTCTTGGTTAGGAATAGCTCACTCAAAATTAATTCATACCTGGGAATAGTGAGTAAGGTTTGTAATCTCTACAACCAGAGAGGCTGAGGCTAGTAGATCACTTTAGCTTTGAAGTTCTGAATTGTACTAAGGTTAAAGCCAATCAGAAATCTGTTCTAAATTTGACATTAATATGGCAAACACCTGTGAAATCACAGGATTGCCTAAAGAAAGATTTTAAACAGATCAGAAATGAAGCAGGCAAAGTCCTCTTACGATTCAGAGTCCAGTTGGCCAGTGAATAACCTTCTACACTTCCAGCCTAGACAAGTAGAATGGATCCAGTCTTAAAAAAAAAAACAATTTGTTATATAGAGCAGGCAATTCAATTCATTAAAGTAATTATAAGTATAATGGGTTATCAATGTACCCAGACGTTCTAAAAAATACATTGATTCTTATATTTTCCTTGTAAACTATTTGAACTTTTTAATATAGTATTAATCAGATGTTTTAAATGATTTGAAATTTAATGTTTTGTATATATTTAATACAAAAGCCAGTTTTCCATTCTAGTCCAAAACACTTTTTTGATGTGTGTGCATGTGTGTGTGTACATGTTTCCAGAGAAACAGATTTATGGAAGGCGTCAGCAGTCTATCTTGGAATACAGATGTTCCTACTCTTAATATATATTATATTTGAAGCCAGAGTCTCCATTATCTTATCATGTCTCATTACTACACCTTAGTATAATGGAGAGAAAAGTATTGAGGTTCCCTTTATGCTGAGAAGACCCTGAGATAATTGGAAGTCTGATTCTGTGGCTTAAAAAATAGAATATCAGCTATTTATACCAAAATTATAGAGATGTAAATTTTCCAGGGATAGCTATAGAAAAATTCCCAACAAAACTTTACTTAGAGACAAAATAATAGGCCTATTCAGATTTACACTTTTAAACAAATTACCTTTATAGCTTCAATGAGAGATTTGCTAGAATCCCTTTAATACTGCTAGAAACCAAATATAATCTAGATGTATCTAATGATACATTTTGTTTGTAAAATAAGGACTTCCTTTTTTACTTTATCAAATGATGACTCAAAATGTAGTGAAACCTTATTATTATTAACATTTCTTTTTGTAAGTTAAAGGTTCATTTTTGTTATTTTACTTAAATTTACATTAAGTAAATTGACTACTCATGGAAGATAAAAATCGAAGTATAGCCTAAAAGTAGTTTCTATAGATTTTCCCATCTTATTTATAAAACCTGGTTGTAATCTTCCTCACATAATTAAGTCTTAGAATCCCCCAAGGAGGAATATTAGGAGAATTCAGGACCTAGCTTATTCATTCCTTGCCCTTTGTTTACACCAGTCAACAAATGTAGAAGAAACACTAATACTGAACATAAAAGTCTGGCTAGAGAATGAAGTCATATCTATTCCAAAATTCAAATGGCTCCATATAAATTAAAAAACAGAATCTTTCCTTGCAATTTTCCTTTGCCTAAACTTTAAATCCAGATAATTTTCCCCCTAGAAGGTCTGTACCCAAAACTTATAGTCTTGTTATGATGCTACTTCATGATACAGAAGTGATCCTGTGTTCTCAAAAATTGGAGTAAGGGAGTTCTAAAGTGAAAAGGGTTCAAATAAAGGTTTGATGATGAATGATACATCTATCATCTGAAGATGAAACTGGCTAAATTCAGAGAGGCTTATTGTTATCAATAAATATTGAATTTTTTTTGGCTATGGCATCTCTCAAGAACTATTTCTTCACTAAAAGATGCAATTGCAATGCACTTTAGGGGAAATAATACCCATACCATCAAAATCATGGATCCTTAGAATAATGAAATGTGTCAATATATATGCTTATCTGTTTAGGAAAAGCACCAAGATTCCTTTTTCCTCTATCAGTTCTTATCAGATAGACAAATCATAAGAACAAATAATGAAGTTTTGTCACCTGCCTTGGTGAAAGAACAATTAGTTTTGTATGTACCTAAAAACACAAAGCTTAGGCCCTTGACTTGAAGAAGCTACCAGAAATTAACTTAGAAGATGGGTTTGAAAGCCAGTATTTTATAAAACTTGGAAATACTGCTGGTTCAACAAGAAGGTTTTTTCTTATAATGTTTTCAGATCTTTAAATATATGCATATATATTTATATTTATTTGTATGTATAAATTTATATTTATATGTATATACATATATGTATGTATACATATGTCTGTCTGTCTATCATCAAAATTTCTGCAAGTAGAAGAGAGCAGAGGGAGAGTCTAGACTATGTATGAGAGTGAGTGTAAATGCTTGTCATTAGAGGATAGGAAATGGGAAAACAGTGAATGACTGGTTTGCCTGAAAAGTAGAATAAAAGAATAGTGTTAAATAAGTCTGGAAATGTGTAGCTTGGAGCCACACTGTGTAGGATCTTGAATCCTGAGTGTTTACATTCTTTTTTGATAGGTAAAAGGAAGTCACTGAAGGTTTTTAATGAAACAAGAAAAAAGAAATCTATATTTTAGAAGATTACTTTAGAAACAGTGTTAAGAATTGTTTGGAGAGAAGAGATTAAAAGTGAAAGGACTAATTAGGAAGCTATTTAATGAACCAGGTAGAATTTTGGATGAGCTAGACTTGGGTAATAATTGTAGAAGTGGAATGTAATGGGTAGATGCAAGAAATATTGCATCTGTAGGTGCAACAGAATTTGGTAGCTGATTGTGAATTGCTCTGGGGAGGAAAGAATAAAAGATGATTCAGAAGTTTCTATCCCAGATAACTAGAAGAATGATGAAAACAAATAGAGAATTGGGAGGAAGTAACAGATTTGGGAGGGAAATTTGTGTCTTGGATATATTGAATTTGAAGTATCACCAAAATATCAAGGTGGAGGTGTTAATTAGGCTGTTAGAGAAATGTAGGTCTGTCGATTCTGATGGATGTGGCTCTTTCCAATAATGAGATGAATGAGGTCAGTTCCAATGGTCTTGTGATGAAGAGAGCCATCTGCACCCAGAGAGAGAATTGTGGGAACTGAGTGTGGATCACAACAAAGCATTTTCTCTCTTTTTATTGTTTGCTTGCATTTTGTTTTCTTTCTCATTTTTTTTCCTTTTTGATCTGATTTTTCTTGTGCAGCAAGACAATTGTATAAATATGTATACATCTATTGGATTTAACATATATTTTAACATATTGAACATATATTGGATTACTTTCCCTCTAGGGTGGAACATAAGATTTTACAAAGGTCAATGTTGAAAAATTATCCATGCATATGTTTTGAAAATAAAAAGATTTAATTTTTAAAAATCAATAAAAAAATAGAAATGCAGGTCTGGTGTTAATAGGAAAGGTCAGAATTGAGATAAAGTTTTGGGAGTCACAAGCAATAATTGAAATATAAGATTAGAAAAGACAAGAGTGATAGAAAAGAGGGAGCCAACGATAAGAGAATTCACATATTTCTGCACTTAGGATGGGGTATAAAGAAGAGGAACCAGCAAAAAGTACCCAAGAGGGATAGGTAAAAAGGTAGGAGAGCTAGAAGGGGATATTTTTGAAGCCAAGACAAGAACATTAAGAAAGACAGTGGTTAAGAAAAAGTGAAAGAAAAGCCAATGAGAATCTGGTCTAAAAAGAAACTTGAATTTGGCAATTTGGTAACAATGTTGGAGAGAGAATTCTGAACTCATCAGATTGCAGAAAATTGAGTTGTGAATAAATGGTGAGTAAATGGTAGTAGAGACAGCTAGTGGACAGTAGAAAGTCCTTTTGTAGAACTGTTAGAGAATAAAGGAGGAATAGAGAGGATAGTAACTTTGCTGTTGTTGTTCAGTCATATCTGACTCTGTGACTCCATAGATCATAGCACAATAAGCCCTTCTATCCTCTATTATCTCCCCAAATCCAAAGTCATGTTCCATGAGATTTTTTTGGCAAAGATACTGGAATGATTTGTCATTTCCTTCTCCAGTGGATCACCTTTGGTTAGAATTCTCCACCATGACCTGTTTGCTTAGGTGAACTTTCACAGCATATCTCATAGTTTCATTGAATTATGCAAGCTCCTCCACCATGACAAGGCATGATTGAAGATTACAAAGAGATTATGGATAATTGCTGCAGCAGCCATGAAAATCGTAGGTACATATGGAAGGGTAATCTCTGGCAAGAAAGGCTACTTATATATCCTAGAGAAGGCAAGAATGAGAGAAAACAAAAAAGCAGTTTTGATGAGTGGAAGAGAAAAGATGAAGGAATCCAGATTGAGTGAGTTCTAAAGATATGAGTTTTAACCTTCTAAAAAGAAAGGTTAGAATAGCTACTGTGGAGAATGTGATGTCATTCAATATGAGAGTCACACAAAAGAATTTGTATGGTAGTGAAGACACAGTTGAAGTTTAATGGCAAAATTTAAAGTTTACAGAATCAAAATGGCTGCCCTTCTTCTGGTAATGGCAGTTTAGTAGTAGGAGAAAGGGAGGTGAATTTAGGGGTTATCTAAGTGATGGGAGGAAGCAAGGGGACATGCTTCTAAAAAAGGATGATGTCAAGGGCACAAGTACAAGACTGGCCTTTAAAGGGCCAAAGGGCCAAAGTATTAGTGAATGTGAAATTTTGGAAAAGCAGCCCTGGAGGCAGAATTATCTCCTTCCATTTAATCAGCCCTTCCAATAAGGGCAATAGCCCAGAAAATTTTCTTCTTCTACACTCTCAACCTCCAATCAATTGCCACTTTTTTTTTTTGAGGGAAGAGGTGAACTTTTCTTTTCTTTTCTTTTTTCTTTATTTTTTCAACACTTCTTATTGAGTCTTCTATTAAGGTCTCTCAAGTTCATCCTCTTCTCTCCACACACAAGGTCAAGATGTTAATTCATAGCTTCATTTTCTTTTGACAAGACAAGAAGAATAATGGTTACCTTGTTGGTCTTTCTCTAGTCTTTTCACTTTCCAATTAATCCTCTGCATTTTCTGAATCATCCTTTGTTTTATGAGGAGGACCAACTACTTCAGGGAGTGATGTCTTGACTTGGAAGTGATGTTTTGAAACAGTCCCATAAAATAAGTCATCAGCCCCACTCTCTCTTCCAGAGTCACTGAAATACAGTGGCAGGACAGAAGTCAAGATAACTGGCAATGCTCTGGGATGCAGTGACCTTGGTGTCTTTCTTTGAAGTCTGACCAAGCTCTAAGCATTCTACAACATCAACTTCAGTCACCTCCATGGGCATTGAAACACATTATTGTCACCTGCCCATTCCACTGGGGAAGTCTTCACATATTTACTCACCAACAGGTTACTCTCAATCTGGATTAACACATCAATTTAAGTGATTTTGCCAGGGTATGGTTACAGCCCATACTATAGCTTTTTTGAGGCACAGGTGAGAGTTGAGTGCCAGTGGACATGGAACATGGATGAGTAGCCCAGAAAAAGGCTTAACAAGTTAACAAGCCTTCAAACTGAGATGCTAGTCCTGATTATCCTACATACTCAATCTTCTGCACAATTGCCAAAAAAATCTCTATAAAGCACAATATAGATGTGAATATGTCATTCTTCAGCTCAAAAATCTTTGATAACTTCTAGATATATACTCTAAGAAGACCACAGGGAAAAAAAAAAGGTTCCAAAATATTTTAAGCATTGGGTATGTGTGGTGTGTGTGTGAAGGGGACACAATTTGGAAGAAAAAGTAGTTGATTTTTGTAAGAAGAATACCTAAACAAATTGTGGTACATGCATATAATAACATATTACTGTGCTGTAATAATGAATGAGCATGATGAATACAGAGAAACATGGAAAGACTGAAGTGAACTGATGTAAAATGAAGTAAACAGAGCCAGGAAAACAATACATATGACGACTAGACAATATTCAATAAACATTTATTTAGCATCTACTATTAGTCAAACACTGTGCTACTAAATGGAAATACAAATATAAAAGGGAAAAATCAGTTCCTGTCCTCAAGGAACTAACAATCCAATGAAGACAAAACACAAAAGGAAACTTAAGAGGGGAAAGAGGATGGTACCTGATGCAGGAATGTGGTGAAGTCAGTCACAGAAGTCCCAAAGTAGTTCAATCATCGGAAATAAGACCTTCCTAACGCATACTTATAATCCTTGTGTAATTTTATTAAATATTTTGTTACTTCCAAGTTTCTTGTAGTCCTATGTTTCATAGTCATGTACATATACAGACAACATATATGGATATGTATATATCCATGTACATAAATACACAATATATATATGTGTATATATATACATATATATATTCTTGGCTTATGTTTACATCTTTTTTTGTCTATGTTTATGTTTACATCTACCTATCTACATCTACTTATCTATTTATCTATTCAAATATATATTTATATCTATCATCCAGACCTTTAATTTCATGGAAATTTTCTCCACCATTGAAGACTGAAAACTCCTCTGAAACATGTAGCCTTAGAAAATAACTAAGTTATGGAGAGATTGTCACTTTCCAGATTTACAGCTACTAAATCTCTTTCTATCTTTGTCTTTCTGGAGTGATTATTTCTGTTCACTCAAATGTGACAATCATTTCACTTGAAACAAATCAACTTGGATAGGATATTTCTTTTTCCCTGAATAGCTATATTTCTAGACGCTATGCTCAGTTCCAGAAAAGAGAAAAAAGAACATTTTCCTTCTCATCCATGGGAAGTGAAAAATTGAATTTTTTTCCCCAGCTTCTGGCTCTTCTCAGTTTTTTTAATTACTTGGTGTTTCCAGGGCCTAGCCACTTAAAGCCCTGGTGATACAGCCCTTTCAGCCAAGCCAGCACTCTTGCTCCTGAGACATTCACACCCCACAAAGTACCCCTTTATATTGATGGAGGTGGAGGAGAAAACCCCAACACTTTGATAGAAGTGAGGTAGCAGGGAATGACGTCAGGAGAAGCCAGGATTACATATTGTAAACTAAACTAGCCTAGCTACTGCAGAGGCAAGCAGGGAGGAGCACTAAGAGGATCACCTGGGTCTTAAATGGGCCTTTCATTCTTAAGCAGGCCTTTTGTTCCGGCATTGACAAAGCTATCATAATTTCACTGTTGCAGTGTCTAATCAGAAAGTCTAGTTATAATGTCAACTGCAAGGTTATATGTCCCATGTGAAAGACCTACAACCACCACAACAATTTGGGTAGTGGTTTAAACTCGAATGCGTGAGGGCCATTTCTTGCCATTCCCTTCAGATAAAGACAGGAGAGATCTTTCTGCCTCATCAGCTTAGCCTTTTTCAGGACTATTGAATGGAAAGGCCCTGGCTTGAAAATTGTTAAGGATTGAAGGTCCTGGATGAATCAGAGCTTCATTTAAACTACTGCAAATTTGTGTATTCCTTATGTGTTCTTTGTCCTGACCTTATATTTTTAATCAGAAGAACTGAGATTTGGAATTCTTGTAATTTCAAGCCAAAGGGAAAATTAGAATTTTTTTCAGGTTTATTCAGATTTATTTATAAGTACTGTGCTTCAGAAATGGCTGTGATAGCAAGGTGTGTCAGGAGAACTAACAACATAGCATTTTTGGGGGGAGAATAGTGGAGGAAGCTCACTGGGTAAGGGAAAACTATAGTATACACATCTGTAAAATGGGCATATTTGCACTCTTTCCACAGCACTGTCATTAACCCTATTAGGAACCTAACTCCTATTTACTGGCCAGATTGCCTTAATGGCATCTTCCTCCTAGTGGTATTTTTCCCTCTAGTTAATTGTGAGTCTGCTAGGAAACTTGTCTTTCTCCTTGTTAATTGCTAAAATCCCCTTTTCCTTGCTCCTGGCAGCATAATAAAATTGTTGTTCCTTAATTTGGAGAAGATCTAAGTCTATAAATTCTTTTGAATCAACCTACCAACTGGCCCATTAACTCCAATATATTTTTAGGATCAACACCCCTAAAACCCAACATTTGGTAGCATCATCCCATCAGTATCAAAAATTTGTCAATACATTCACACCTCCTTATCTGTGACTACATCCAGTGATTGTATTAACTGAATGACGTTGAACAAAATCTCCCTTCCTTATATTTATGTATATATAAATATTTTATACACAAACACTAGCTTGATAAATTTCCCATTCAACTGCATATCATAGTCTGGGTAATATAAGTTTTTCTATCTTCTTCTTCCTGCTTTTCCCCCCCAACCCCTCACCCAGCCCCTTTCTATGTGATTAGGCTGATTTTTGCCACATTGTGGTAGATCTCATTGAGGAAACTTGGTGTTCTGGGACTTGTTGCAATTAGTAAAATGTCATCTAAGAATAAGAATATTTGAAGAATATAGAGTCCTTTAATAAAGACTGTACACAGAATATTTTGCATTACTTTGGCAAATCTCATCAGTGAGAATATGTAGCCCTATCTTATGAATTATTCATAAATCATATTATGTTCATTTAAAAAACTTAACCAGGATTTTTAATTCTTTAAAATTTGTCAGCAGGAAATGCTATAGCAAAACAAAAAAGCACAACAAAGAACATTTCTAAGATAAGGAAGAGCTTTTTCTGCCTTCACAACTAAAAAGTTAAATTCCTATTTAAAATATCGAAAATCCTTTCATATATTAAAGAAATACTACTAAAAACAAGCAATAGTGATACAAATGGAAACTTCATATATTTTCATTTCAAGAATCAGTAGCAATAGTTCTTTTTGTTGACAAACATTTTCAAGGTATAATAGTTGTGGGGTAGGTGATCATGAGGGAAGAGGTCATAAGCAGTAGCACTAAAAAAAAAACCTTAGAGATTGTCTAATTTAACCTTTTTATTTTACAAATGAGGACTGAGGCCAAAAAGATGACTTCAGGTTAGTAACTAGTAAATAGCAAACCCCGGATTCCAATCTAGGTCCTCTATTAGACCTTTCTATTAGCCCATACTGCCTCACAAAAAGCAAAGATAATGATATTTGTGATTTTAAGTATCTCTGAAGTTAGGTAGTGAGAAAAAAAACACCTTTTGGTCTTCCTTTAATGTTCTAAGAGGAAAATGTCCTTTCCCTTCTCCTCCCCTCAAAAAATGGTTTTAATATAGGGGTCACAGAAAATGCAAAGGTTTTATAGGCTACAATAAAATGGTTCTTTGTCTACTAATTCCTTAGTGTCACATTTAACAAAATAAGGAAACAGCAGATAATAGAAGTGTTTACAGATTAGCCCTTTCAGCAATAAATAACATGGGGTCTTGCCCACCTACAGATATTTAAACTTCTTATCATTGTTTAAGCCTTTCACCTTTTGTAATGGTTGCTGACATTTTAACTGGAGCAGGTTAAGAGGAGTCCCCTCCCTTTTTTCTTTCCTGTAGCCTTATACATACAGAACCCACATTCATAAGATCCCTTTTATCTGATTTCATCATATAAAAAGAAAGACCAGACTTAAATACTTGCTGGAGTTGGCACCAACTGAGAATTAAAAAGCCTGTATACAGAAAATGTATTTGCTTTGTGCCTTTCTTGTACTGCTTTCCTTTGGAGATAGTTTCCATCCTAACTGTCCTAGAAGATGCAGCTGTGATTCCAATCAATCTGTCCGGTGCTATAAACTGATAGAAGTGCCTTCATGGATGCCTTCCACAATCAAGAGGCTTTATATCAGCCACAGTCAAATAAAAAACCTCAAGGTAAGTATACCATTTCTTACTCAAATTAATTCTTTTTTTTATTGAATGGGAGAAAACCAATTTTAAAATGACAAGGTTTAAAAAGATATAATTTTCAAGTCAGAGTAATTTTGCCAACTACCAACACATTCTGGGTAAATAAAATGGATCTTTCCCCCGGTTTAAAAAGAAAAAAAAAAGATGTTTTTGTTTCCAACTTTATTTAAGAGCATTTCAAGAAATAAGTTAATAGTTGAAAAACTTTTAAGAGTTCTTTGCTTTATTAGATATGAGTGACTTTTTATGATAGCACTAAAAAAACCCCAATTATCCTATATGTGACTGTGTTTTGAAACATCTTCATGTAATTAAATTTATGTCTCAGTATTGTCACTTTATGTTAAAAGGCACTGGTTATATAATCATTGTCATGATATATAGCTTACATGTCAAATGTCTTAATCATTATAAGAGTGTTAGGATGATAATACAGTATTTAGATAATCAATACCCGTTACCAGCAAAATATTAACATCCTCCTAGGGAAATTGTTTTAAAGTTCTGTACTTTATGTATTTGCCCCAACAAATAGCACATTCCCATAATAAATGTTCTCAATTCTATTCTTTATTTTTTTAAATAAATGTTTATTTTTTCAATTATCTATTATTTTTTCCCCTCATCTCCCTCCACCCATAGAAAGGGAGGCAGACAAAGAAAGAGTGAGAGAAAGAAAAACAGAGAGACAGACACAGAGATAAAGAGAGATAGAGGCGAGAACAGATAGAGATGGAGAGATGCCTTTGTATCACATGCATGTAGTCAAGCAAAACAAATTCAAAAGTTGGCTCTTTCTGCCTATTAGTTCATCATTTCTCTGCCATAAGATGGATAGCATTCTTCACAGCTCTTTGTAATCACGCTTGATAATTTCATTGATCAGAGTTCTTAAGATTTTGTACTTTTTGTCTTTACAATCCTGTTCTAGTTTTTATTTTTTCATGTCAGGCATTTAACACATATTGAAAACCATACTGGACATTTGCTAATTTTTTGTGATCAAAAAATTGTGCTTTGCTTCTGGCAAAAAAGAAAAGATGTTCTCTGCATGCAAAAAGTAGTGTGATTGTAGTGGATAAAAGGGATGGTCTTGGGGTTTATGAAGTAGTGGATTCCTAGTCCTGTCTGTATGATAACGAGTCTTAACCTCTCATTTTCATAAGCAACTTTCTAATATAATAATGGGGAACTTTAACCAGATTGGATATAATGAATGTGCTTCCCAGAAGTTCCCAATACCAGTAAAATCACAGCAGGAAAGGGAAAAAAACAAAAAAAAAAGGGTTGAAAAGGCATTGGTCCAGAAGCCAGTTTCAGTACCATCACTAACTAGCTCTGTGACCTTGTGGAAGTTTCTTCCTGTTCTCTTCCCTCAGTCTTAACTTCCTTCTTTATAAAAGAATGATTTGAGAAATAGGTAATTTCTTCTGTTCCTTCTAATTCTAAATTTCTATGATTCCACCTAAACCCTTTTGAACTTTTCTGTTTTCCCTTATGTATTCAAAAGTGTAAATACCAAAGAATGCTTTTGTGGAATACATTGGATCTTCAGGCACACCAAGCCTCTTTATTTTGTTAACTAGGAAATTCAATATTACTGATACATAAAGGTGAAATCATTATAAATAAATGACATTGGATTTTCATGTCAAGACTGAAAAATTAGAATTGAATTGGATTGGATAATATTAAATTCCAGGTAGCATATTTGATTTATGTAGAAGATCTATATATTTGAAAAAGAGACCGAATTTAAAGAAATACGATGCTTAAAATAGTACAATAGCTTAAATAGAATGCTCTGAAAATATGCTATGTTCAATTGTGGGAGTGTCATGAAAACATGTTAATGAAATAAGATAATACTGTTTGTAAACATTAAAAATAAATTAATTATTTAACAAGTCAATTTGTCATTTCTAAAAGTTCACCAATCAATAAGAATGCTTTTCCCAGGATTTTAATTCAAATTGTCTCTGGATAAAACATCTCAGAATTCCCAGACTATGGAAAGAATGGAAAGCAATAAGCTAACTATATGATATCACTTTTTAGAATCACTTTGATCTCAAATTATTACAATGGATGATTGATTTGAACTTCAGGAGCAGATCAACTGATTGCCAACCTGAGGATACAAATAGTCAGATGTAAAATGAAGAGACTAGATGAGAGGATCTCTTAGTTCTTATCCTGTTCAAAGATTTTACTGCTATAACTACCTTCTTAGAAAGTCCTATTTTCTAGCTTGTCTTGATCCAGGCCTTTCATTCATTCAAGGGGATGCTTAAGTATGAAAGTAGGGATGTAAGGTGCCCTCAGAGCCTTGTCAGTCAAATATAGAGCAGTCAAACATTGGTTTATTTTTAATAGAGTAAAATTTGAATCAAAGAATAAGGTATTATTTTATGCCATCAGAGATAGATGCTTATTTAAGGGTACTGCAAAAGGTATAACAATGTAAGAATAATATAGTAATACCTAAGAGATTTGCAAACATAATTTTTGGTTGAGAACTAAACTTCCATTTATTATCTAGGGGGCAGGAAAGGACAGAAAAATGATCCAGAAAGTAAACATGGGCACTTTTTTATGGATTTTTTTGGACACTCTTAATTTAGGCAAAACTTACCTGTAGGTAAGGACATAGTAGAGGTAATTCAGGTTATTTCAGTATATCTTTTCTAACCCTCTATTTCTGATTTTATGAACATCATATTATGTAATTAGATATCATGCATATTATTCAGCAGATATAAGCAAAATATAGTCATTAAAGGGGTGAATTAAAACCATGATGCCCTTCCTGTTTTGTGAATAAGATATATTTTTTGATGGCATGTGCCTATAATCCCTGCTACTGCACAGTCTGAGGCTGTGATCAGGGGGTAGCATTGAGCTCATGAATTGTGGATTGTAGTAGGGAACAAAACCAATTGGTGTCTGCGTTGATTTAGCAGTAGTAGTAGTAGCAGTAGCAGGAAGCAGAGGGAAGAGGCACCAGACTGTCTATGGAGGTAATTAGTTGTACTGCAAGAGTAGAAAGGGAAAAGAGAGTAGGAGGTCCAGGGGAAGGGAGAATAGAAAAGAAGAGAAGAGGAAGAAAGAGAGAGGAAGGGAGAAGGGGAGAGAGAAGGAAGAAAGAGGAGGGGAGAAGGGGAGAAAAGAGGGGGAAAGAAAAAGAAAAGGGGAGGGAGGAAAAGGCTGAGGAGAGTGAAAGAGAGAGAAGGGAAGAAAA
This sequence comes from Sarcophilus harrisii, assembly GCF_902635505.1. NCBI lineage: Eukaryota > Metazoa > Chordata > Mammalia > Dasyuromorphia > Dasyuridae > Sarcophilus > Sarcophilus harrisii. Next base: position 182,115,428 of record NC_045429.1, on the reverse strand, counting down.
GAAGAAAGACAAGAGGCACATGATCCTTTTTTGCACTGTCTAGATATGGGACCATAGGCAAATCTTCACTTCCTTGGACCTCAAAAATATTTCTCACCTGTAAAATGAAGAGACTAAATGAAGAGGATCTCTAAGTTTTTACCCAGTTTAAAGATTCTACTGCTATAACCACCTCCTTAGAATTTTATGTTTTCTAGTTTTTCTTGATCCAGGCCTTGCATTCTTTCAAGGAGATGCCCGAGTATGAAAGTAGGGATGTGAGGTACTCTCGGAGTTTTGTCAGTCAGACAGATATTCTGGAAGTATTATTCTTATGGCAAGAAAATGTTTATGTATATGATCTATTTGATTCATAAATACAAGCTCACCCATATTTTCTTTTTGTTTCTTCATTAATCTTTACCATTGTGAAGTAGAAAGCTACTCTTAAAAAGAGAGTTTGGTTTCTGAAATAGAATATAGTGAAAATGTTGGATCATATAAACAGATTCAGGAAAAAGGATAGACCCAGAAGAGAGATGCCAAGAACATAGCATGGAAAAAAATGCAATTAGGAAAATACTTTAGTATTATTTTTCATAGATATAGGAATTTAATAGGAATAATCGTCATATCACAGTGGTATTTATTTTAAAATAAGTAAAATTCCATTGTTAAGTGACATCCTCTTGGGACAAATACTAATGAGCATGTGTGTGTAGTTATTTAAACTTGCTTATAGTGCATAAAGGCTTTATCTCAGCTTTGCGTAAACAAAGCCATAGCAAATCTGGTATGAAAAGAAACCTTAAAGGTCATCTAATCTAAACCTCTCATTTTTCAGATCAATAAATTCAGCTATGTCCTTAGTCATAGCAATGTGTCTAAAGTACATTGATTGGTGTCTGACAGCAAGATCAACATAATAGACAGAACAACATAACAGACAGAATTTGTCAGGATCTCTATTTTTAGAGCATTATCCAAGATTTGTATTTTTCTTCCACAAAAATATGATATAAATATTTTATTGTATATAAAGAGTAGCATTTACTTTTTTAAATATCCTCAGTATACATATTAGGAGATCATTAGATCAAAAGGTATGAACAATTTGAGTTATTTTTCTTATACAGTTCTAAATTGTTTCACAGAATATTTGGTTCAGGTCACAACTCCATCAGAAGCATATAATAGTCCCATCTTCTTGAAGCTCTTCCAGCACAATTGCTTTCCATTTTTCTCCTCTTTGTCAATTAAGATGTTGATGGTTTATAATTCATCTTTTGAAAACTGTTTATATAAAATATATTTTGAATAGATGGTTGAAGAAAATACGCAATGCTATTGCTTTTGTTTACATATATTGTTTAATATTTTTCATGATTATGTTGATTTAGGATTTTTTCCCCTTTGCAGTTATCTAATATCACCAAAACACTGGCTCTGGAAGAATTTATTCTGTTGGCCAGTGGTACAGAGTCCATTGAAAATGACACCTTCAAAACTTTGAGGTCACTGAAGACTTTGGAACTGTGGAAAAATAAATTAAGACGAATCCCTACTGTCCTTCCAAACAGTCTTGAAGTGTTGAAACTCAATGATAATTTGATAAATGTTTTGCATGAATCAGATTTTAAGGGACTGAAAAAATTACAAGTACTTGAGCTGCAAAACAATATGCTGTCCACTCTCTCCCTCAACACACTCTCCTCCCTTGTTAATTTACAGAATTTGGTGTTAGATGGCAACAATGTGGAATCTCTGATTGGCCCCTTTAAACTTCCTCACTTAAAACATCTGAGTATAGAAAATAACAAACTACATTTCCTACCAGGGAGCCTCTTTTCATCTCTTCAATCTTTGAAATTTCTTAGTTTAAGTGGCAACTCACTGACTAAAATCCCTAATGACTTGCCAAAGTCTCTGCTTTGTTTAAAGCTGGAGAGAAACCAGCTACAAGAAGTAAGATTTCGAGATATGAAACATCTGGAGAACCTTTCTCGTCTTTTCCTTTCTACCAATTCACTTTCTTCTATTGAAGGAGCCCATTTCCTTCCTAATTTAACAATATTAGAGATATCTCAAAATCAACTACAGACACTGCCCCTCCGATTACCAACAAAGCTACAGAAACTTGATTGTAGTAATAATCTGATTCAGAGAGTAAGGCTTCAAGACTTCCAGGACCTGAGAGACCTGAAACATTTATTTCTAGACAACAACATGGTCAGCTTATTTGAGGTAGGAGCTCTTCAAAGATGTGTTCAGCTTTCTAACCTGGCCCTGGAGCAGAACCTTCTGCTGTCAATACCTCTCAGGTAAGTGATTAGTGCATCTTGTCATTCTTAATAATTGTAAGAGATTTGATACTTCTGTAGATATTCTGTAGATATCTGTAGATATTTTAGGGTTCAGAGCAATTTCAAGTAACTTTCTGTTGTCCCTTGGGAATCTAGGTGTAGAGAGTCATTCAGGAAAGTGGGGAAGCCCAGGGACAAATCCAATCTTTAACTTCATTTCATCTAGCCCATATGACAACCATATATACAAATGAAAAAAAAATAGAATACAGTATTAAAAGTCCTTAAATCAGGGGTGGGGAAAAATTTTTTTCTATCAAGGGCCATTTTGATGTTTATAACAACATTTGTGGACCATAAAAATATCAACTTATAGAACTCAAGTAGTAGGAGGTTGTTATACCTAGCTTTCTGCTCATCTTCACTTGTGATTGCATTAACAAATAAATTTCTCGGGGCTTCATATGGCCTGGCCTGTGGGTTAGAAAGTTCCCATCCTGAAGGTTAGAAGACAGAGGTCTTATATGATAATGCTTGGCTGGGTCTATGCTACTCTCTATGTTAATTTTTGTGTGTGTCCTTTGTAAGTCATTCCCTGTATATTTCTCTTGGACTTTTTGCCTGTCTTTTTCTCCTCTGCCTTTCAATTTATCAGTCTTTCTTTTTTCATCTCTTTCCTCTCTATCTTAATTTCTTCTCTTTCCTTTGCCCCTTTCTACTTTTTTTCTTTAACAGCTCATAATAAAGAAAATATATATATATACTTTATATTATTACTTTAATTATATGTTACTCTAATTTTAAAACTACATGAATGGAATTTTCTATTTTGTACAACAAACAATTTAATTAATTTGTTTTTTGCTTGTATGGCCCTCAAAAGAATTTTTTCCCTTGTCAACAAATGGTCTTTGATAGGGGATGGGGAGGAGATTTATGCCTTTTATAATCAAGCAGTGTTATAATCAACCTAAGTGGGGAAAATCATCTTGATAACTGAATGGAAGATGGATTGGAATTGAGAGAGACAAATTAGAAAGCTATATAATAGCAGTCCAGGTGAGATGTAATAGGGCCTGTGTAAGTGGACCAGAAGACAAATGTGAAAGATATTCTAATGGTAGAGAGTCATGTCAAGACAAGTCAACAATTATTTTTAAGTACCTCCTACTTGCTAGGTGCTCTGCTAAGTCCTAGGGGCACAAAGAAAAGCAAAAATAGAAAATTATAAGATTTGGTAATATATTTTATATGTGGATAAGGGAAAGTAAACAGCATAGGATAACATTGGGGATTAGAACCTGGGAGCATAGTGTCATCATCAACCGAACTAGGAAAACTGGGAAGAGGAAAAGAATGTGAGAAAAATTATATAAATTTCTCCTTCTTTAGAAATTTTCTTAGATAAGACAGGTGATAATGATGGTGATGAACATTAATCCATCTGACATATTGCAAAAACTTAAAATGCAAGATGTTTAATTACAGTTCAGATTAGAAGAGTATACTGAATCCTGGAAGGCAGGAAGCAAAACTTTTGTTCTTCGCAATTCAGGAGAGTAGAGTACATGCAACCCACTATGTCTAACAGTCCCACTAGACAAGCTTGTGACTGGTTACATTGGGACGTATGTGGTCAAAGAACCAAGGCAGAGCTAAGTTTTAATCAGTTCATGTAGGAGACAGAATTTGTTCTTGCCAATGTGAACTAATTTTAACTATGCCATTGTAAATCATACAAATGGGGAAGTTATAGCATTCTTGAAGAACCTTGAAGTTTCATATAGAATCATCTTTTTATCTACTGCTATGTGTGTGTGTGTGTGGGGGGGTGTATATAAAAGCTCCATTTTGATGTTTAAATTCAGAATAAGAACTTAAAAAAATATACTGCTGATTGATAGAAATAATATGACTGGGGATCATGTACTAGTGTTACTCACTATGGATTAACTGAGTCTTAAATGATGGACATAAAAGACACCTTTTTTTAATTTGTTGGGATTATGAAAATAGTAAGGAAAACAGATATATGATTGTTATATCCTTATGGCCTCTGCCAAATTGCTCTTTAAAAGTATGGGGGATCTTCTCCCTGATGATGACCCTATGTTAAATTTAACTATATATATATATATATATATATATATATATATATATATAGTATGTGTGCATATGTGTATCTCCATATGTTTAACAGTTTTATCATTCTCACTATTAGACTTTACTGAATATTCCATTTGCTTTTAAACATAACCATTTTTGATGTCATTACAGAATAATTTTGTGCACATGAGTTTATTTGCTTTTTATGCATACATTAAGACTGTGCTTAAAGATGCCCATCTTCTTTTACTAATGATTCAGAAATACAAGCTGATATACTTCCCTCAAAGATGATCTTTTCCTTCCTTCTGTTATTTCTAACCCATATAGGTTTTTACAATAGTTCTGACCATTTGCAACCTGTCTTACTCATCATTCCTTTTCCCTCTCCTTTGCTAATTCATCCTCCATAGCTCTCCCCTCTAATTGTGGTATACCTCAAGGTTCTGGCCTAAACCCATTTTTCTTTATTTTTCTTCTACAAATTCTTTCTCTCTGTGTCTCTGTCTCCTCTCTCTCCTCTCTGTCTCTGTCTCTCCTCTGTCTCTCCCCTCTCTCTGTTTCTCTCCCTCTCTCTCTCTCTCTCTTTGTGTCTCTCTCTGTCTCTATCTCTCTTTATCTCTGTCTCCCCTCACTAAACTTCAGTCCTATACTACCAAGTGCCTATTAGAAATGTCAAACTAAGTGACCTCAAGGCATATCAAGCTTTACATGTCCAAAAGAGAACATCCTCCTTCCCTCCCACCCCCAAAATGCTCCTTTTCCAATTTTTTATAATTTCATTCACTCTTTCCAGTCTCCTGGGCTCACAACATTTACATTTTCCTTGATTTCGCCATCTTTCTTTCATTCCACATATTCTCAGTTGTCAACTCTTGCTCCTCCTATCTTTCTTGCATCTTTTCCTCATTCTTCTTAACTCTCAGACTCTCATTTTAGTTCACCTCTGAGCTAAATTGTTGCAACTTCCTGATGGGAATTCCTAACCTAAGTCTCATCTCTAGTCTACTTCATATACTACTACCAGTAAATTTCTTTAAATTCAGAATTGCTGGTGTTATTCTGTAATGAAACAAACTCCAGTGGCTTTCTTACCTCCAGGACAAAATCTAATTTCCTTTATTTAGCTTTTAAAGCCTAAGCCCTTTACTACATGGCCCCAGCCTATCTTTCTAACCTCATCGAACATGATTACTTCCCTTCCTTAGTGATCCAGTCAAATTGGCTTTGTCTCTGTTGCTTGACCACTCCATGTCCCAATACATGCCTTTTCATTGGATCTTCTCTATGCCTAGAATTTACTTCTTCCTTCAAGGAACTATTTATTACCTTATATTTGTTCTGTAAATAATGAGATTAGGGTTCCTGGTGGTAACTAAATGATAAGGTTAGGTTCCTGGTATTCAGGGAGTTAAATAATGAGGTTAGTGACAGGTTCTGGGTTCAAGGAACCAAATGAAAAGGTATGACTCCCCTAAATCCTCTTGGGATTTGGTGCAGGATAGGGAGTTATGAGAACCCCCTTCTGGTGGCGCAGAGATTCTTTGTAAAGGAATTTATGAACCTGAAAAGCTAAACTGGTAAAAAGAAGTTTATTATTGGCATTGGGAAGTCAGCCTTTGCTATGCATGAATAGAAAGACTGAATTCCTTAGTGGCAAGGTCTGGCAGAAAAGTAAAGTTTCTAGTAGAGAAATCCCCACAGAGAGGTATAAAGTCTTGTTAGGAAAATAGGTGAGGATAAAGAGAGGGTAACGCTGAAAGAGAATATTATTTCAGCGGGCAGAGGGTTCCTTGCAAGGACTGAGCCCCAAGTTGGCTCATTTTATAAGCCTTGGCTGCAAGCTGGAGTTTGCTTTTGATGGGGGCTGATTTCAGCTTGAGCTGGAATTTGAATAGAATTGAATGAGTATCTCTAGGTTTGATCTTTAATTCAATGGAAAGCTTAATCAGTAGAGAATATTATCAGTGATGGTGGTGCCAGTCTCTCAGGATAACAGAATGAAGTTTTTTATCCTGTTTCCTTTGGTGGGGGTCTTTTACAGAGGCCAGTATTCAAGGAGTTTTAGAGTTTTGGAGTCCCCTCCCACCCCTTGTCATAAGTACTTGTAAATGTTCTTGTTGTCAACTGATTGAAATAATCAGAGAAAAGACGGTCTTTCAGTCAGATACACTTAGCACAGTCTTAGGTACATAATAAGATTTCAATAAAAATTTTGGCAACTAAAAAATAAAACCCCACAAATTTTATTTCTAGACTTTGTTTCCTAGCCCTGTGTGATCTTAGCAATGAAATGCTCACATCTAATTCATTTCTATAATGTTCAGTTATTCCTAGAGGGAAAAACAAGTTATGTATCTGAGACTTTCTGTGAAACTTTTACAGATGTTCTTCAGATTAACAATTGTTTGGATAAAATTAATTTGATTTGGGGCTAACAAAATTCAATTAAATTACTAAACTGTTAAAATGCATGAAATTATTTTATGCAAAATTTATGTTTCTTTATTAAATAAACTTGATCCCAAAATATGAAGAAAGTTTAAATAGGGCTCTGAAATTCCCAAATAAGTATGACTTTGTATATGTTTGTATAGAGATGAATAAAAGAAGGTAATCATATTAGGTTTATTTTCTAAACTGCGCATAACTTAAAATGTATATCATTAAATTAAGCTAAAATGCTAACAGTTTGATATATGTATCCATTTGGACTACAAGTTATATATTTTTATGCTAAAAAGAACAGGAAAACTGTCCAACTGCCAAAAAATATGAAAAATATTAAAAGTCGTTGGTCATTTCCTTCCTAAATGGCAAGCATGAAACTGTGACAAACCAATATTCACTTCCCTACTCCATGGTCTTATCAAGTCCAATGTTCCTTTTAAGGATAAAGATCACATCCTATCCATGAATGTCCATTTTTATACCACTCTAATTCATGTCCTCATGTAAGTTCCTTGTAAGGGGTCCACCCCAAAGTTCTGAAGGATTTCTTATTTCCACTACACAACACTGAAAGGAACAGTCTTCTTTCCAATTTATCCATGATGCATTAATATATCATGAAGTTGGTATATAAATACACAAGGTTAGGGTTAGAATTTTCATATAAAATTTCCTTACCTCTTGTGCTTATATGTGCATATGTGTGTATGCACATACATGTGTGTGTACATATATGTATATATGTATAAATTTAGCTGCACAGTTAGTTGATATATGACTAAAGATAGGCATGAGCACAGAAAGAAAAAAAAACTAAGTAGGGAGTCCAATGAACCACAAGTTAAATATGAGACAGAAAGAAAAGGTTATCAAATAAATTATATTTTGTTCTAATAAAAAGAGCATAACTTGCCATTTTTAGAAAGCAATTCTACTTTGTCATTAATCTTTATTTGAATAACAGACTCCATTTTAGTAGCCCTATTTTAAGAGAAGAGAGGTAAGGAAGTTAAAAAAAAATTATTAGATACATAGAAAGGACTTGTGAGACAAAGTTAAAAGGGTTGAAGTGACTGATGGAAAATAGGAAACTAGAAGATGAATTCATAGCTGACTTTAATACAAAGTTTTTTTTTTAATCTTTTTATTTTCTTTTTCAAGGGAAACACAATTATAAGTGTACCAAGGGACTGGTGAACATACATACTGTGTTTGATGAAGGCAGGGAAGAGGCTTGGAAACCATGTTTCCAAAAGCATAATAATGTGTAATGAATATGCTACCCAGTTTATTCCTACTTAGGATGCCAAAAAAATCTTCTGGATTGGGGCCCTGGACAGTGTTCAAAATTCATCCTGCCTAATTTATTGAAGATGTAAATTTCTTTAAACATAGGAGAAAATTTATTGGAGAGAGTAATTGATGAGAGCTAGATATGGGGTACCTAAATGAAATTAGGGTTTAATTGAGGTCTAGTGGCAGGTTCGGGCTACAGAGAATCAAACAGAGTTCCCCTACAACCTCATTGGATTTGGCGCAAGGATACGGCATTAAATAAGTCTAGTAGCAGTGCGAGTCCCCAATAAAAGCAATTATCGGCCTGAAAAGCTAGATTGATAAGAGGTTTATTATGGGGTTTGGAAGGTATAGTAAAGGAAATAGTTGAAGGTAGAGATAAGAAGGGCCCTGGACAGAGGGTCCAGTGGACAGAGAGTCCTGACATGGCTAGCATGTTTGGGACCTCTGCAAAGAGGGGGTCCCAGTGTGGCCCTTTTATAATGGGAGATTTAGCTAGAGGGGCCTGTGGGTGTAGCCCCAAAGTTGGCTCAGATCCAGGTGGGGATGGGACAGGTCCAGATCTTCTATTGGAATTCAAAGGGACCAGGATTTGTGAATCAAAAGGTTCTGGATTGATAACATCAACTAAGAGGGGTCAGAAAGAAAGGAATCTTAAAGGGACCATACCCACATCATAATGAGGCATTTCCTTTACATGTCATGTCTTTCTAGAAGTAGGTCCCATCCTCTCTCCCATGAGGACTGCACTGGCTGAAAGTGTGTTTCACACACAAGAGAAATGTGCTTCCTCATTGTGGCGATTATAATACACTTTTTCTAACTTTCATTCCTACTTTGTTCTGTTCTTGGTCCAGGCTTCCAGACACTTTAGCCAGGCTAGATCTAAAAGGAAATGCCATAAAAGATATTGGTGAGCAAGAGCTAAAAGATCTGAAGAAGCTACAGGTTCTGAATCTTCGAAACAACAAGATATCTGCATTGGATCTCAAAGTCCTGGAAGGTTTACCTCGGCTGAGACACCTCTATCTGGATGGAAACCCTTGGAACTGTACTTGTAACCTTCTCAAGGCTAGGCAGGTCCTAATGGCCAAGGGAACTGATGTGAGAGGAGGGCAATGTGCAGCTCCAGCAGAAAGAAGAGGAGAAAGCTGGATGTCATCAAAGAATATCATGAGACACTGTGAGGGCCATTCCTATCTAACTGAGAAAAGCAAAGAGATCAGAAAGAAACTTTTACATGAGGATCACTCTAGCATTATGAACATGGATGATGAGTATTATGATTATGAAATAGATTAAGTGTGAGACCAAAATGTTTTTTAAATTTTTTTATGCTCTCATTTTTGCTAGGACAGATTACCACAAAACAGAAGTGGATAGCATCACACATTCTATTATGGATTTTGTTCTATGAGGGTATTTTCTTTGAGGGGGATAGTCATTTTCATTCTTTTCTTAAGGAATGGAAAGAGAATTGTTAGAGGTTGGACTGAGGAAAAAACAGATTGTAAAGGAAAAAATCATAACATAAAAGTTTTCTAATTTTTAATATGATTTTGCTGCTCTCCATATTCAGTTTTAGGGAAAAAATATCAAATACAAATATGATTCCAAACAATCAAGAGAGTTCCTTTTGCACAGTGATTTCCATTAAGTCCATTTCAATCACTTTGGGATCATAGGATCATAGATTTGGAATAGAAAGGGATCCTTAGAATCCATTCAGAGAGGTTCAGAGAGATTAAGATACTTTCCCCAATCATACAATTAATAAGTGGCTGAGTCAAAAATTAAACACAGGTTCTCCAAGCAGATGTTCTGAACAAAGATCTCTAAGGTCCCTCCTATATGAAGGTAATATTTTTTATTCATGAAGATGTTACTAACCTGCCACCAGTTAAGCTTTGTATTTTAAATTATTTTTCCAATAGTTATAATGAATCTGCCCCAAATCATTCATGCATCCTAATCTGGATCCTGTAGTGACAAACAATGTATTTGAAAGAGAGCTGATCATAGGGCTGTGGCTATAGGAAGAGGTATGCTGACAAATGTTTAGCAAACAGTTCTTTGGGGGAGTATGTACATACTGACACACTTTAAAGTTAAATATGAATTGTTAACATTTTCTCCACCACTTTCTTAAGTCTAGACAATCAATAAAATAAGAAATTAAGCCCTTATTTGTTAACATTATTTTCCATGGTATAAATATTCACAAACAAATGATTAACAATTGGCTTTCACCAATCCATATGCAATGGCTCTGGCTTAACACTCTTGTGCCTAAACCATAATTCTTAATAGAATTGACTAAAGACATGCAAGTTCATGTACCCAACAGTTACTGATTGGACACTTGCTGTTTGTTGCTGATATCCAGTAGAGGTCACTGTAAAGTGCATTTTGGGGTGAGGAGCAATTTTTACCACCTCTTCCTTTGCTAAGAGTGGGCAGAATTGCCCACATCCATCTCCATTTACTGGGTGTGGAATAGAGAGAAAAGGTGAAGAATTTACAGGAATATGTGAATTCTTTTTCTGTATCTTATTTTCATTATTTCTGTGTTTCCCCTATGATCTGTATAATATGTGCAGGCCCATATGTACTTGAGCCTTGGCCAGCTATATCTGAAGCCTGAAGTCCTGATTTTCTGTTTCCTAGAAATCAGGTGATTTGGGGGAAACAGAAACTTTCCATTCCAATCTCTCCAGATAACAACAACCAATTAGATGCCTCCCCCTCCCCTTCTCAATGTTCTCTTACTTGTGACATAATCTCTTGTATAAAAGCTGTGTATTTTTACTACTTCTTTAGCCTTCCTACAACGAGCTTTCTCTTTCCCTTATCTTGTGGTAGAAGGGTTCATCCCCCAAAGGCATAAAAAACGACCTTTCTGCTTTCTATTTTGAGTGATCTCTGAGTAGTCATTTTGGGTTAGCCTGTTCTACATCCCACACAACTGGGATGGTTCAAGGAGCAATCTTCTCTAGAGATTCAATTTTGGTGTAGAGGTGATAAGATTATCTGTTAAAGATTTTAGTCTAAAGAGTCTGACCCTTGTAGTTTCCTTTAACTACAAAGCTACAAAGCTTAAAAATATAAATTGTAAATAAAATTCATAAAATATTCCAAGCTCCCAGGCAATTTATTAATTACTAATCTGAGAGAGTTAGTCTTCCAGCTTAGTGTAATCAATTATCTCTTTACCAGACTCTTAAGTAAAAACATCGATTCAGGACACAATTAAAACTATTTTCTTTTTATCTAGTAAAACATTTTCATTCCCTGCTGAATTTTCTGAATAAGTAGAGTAGAGCTACATGCCAGGGAAAAAAAAAAAAGGCAGGCTTCAGTTATTCCAAGAGGTAGTCTCCAGAAAGTGTCCTTTTTACAGTATTATTGCTGGGCTGCTGCTGTTATGCGTCCTACAGCTCTTTCTCTTTTCAGCTGTAACTCTTCAATTCCTCTCCAAAGATATTGAAAAACTTCTTTGTTCTAGGGAAAATTGTCCTTCTGTTTTGACCCTAAAGCTCCTTCCTTTTTTAAGCAAGAAAGAAATTCAAATTCTAGGGTCCTTGGTGACTTAAGGCAGCTAATGTTAGCCTTGCTAAGACTGTCATTTACTATTCACATATGCATATACTCTTTAAAGAAAAAGAAAAATGACATATACAAGCTTTGTATTTTTTATTTTTTTGTATTTCTATAAGCATAATGATGAATTAATATTTTTATAGTTTACAAAAACAGTCACATATTTAATCTCCTTAAAGTTTCACAACAATCCCAAGATTAGACTGATATTGTTTCTATTTTGTAATTGATGAAACTGAGGTTTACCCAGGGTAATATAGTAGTTCATAGTGAAATCAGGTTGGAGTTAATCTGACAGTATTTTTTTTTAATTTTAAATTCTGAATTTAATAAGTATTAAATAAAATTAATATTTCCATATACAAAGTAGAGCAGATAATGAGGACTAAATTGCTATTATCCACAGCTTGTTTTTCCTGTTAAGTATATAATAAGTTCAATGTTACAAAATTATCTTGTTCATTTGTGTTTTCTTCTGTATTTCCTTCTGTTTGCTTCTATGCATTAAAATTATTTTAATGACTCCCCCCCACTTCCCCTTTTCTTCTTTCTTTTGACCATACCAAAGCTATTATTTCTGTTTTCTGAGGGTCTTCCCCTTGTAGACTGGATTTTTTCTTGGCCACAATTCTTACTTAGCTTTCAATACTGATTGGGTATTGCCTCAGTCAATGTGAGACCTGTTAAAAGACCTTAGCTTAAAAATAATTGCATTGCATCCCGGATCATCTCCAGTCATCTTGATTTATATCTTGCCATTGGACCCAGATGGCTCTGGAAGAAAAAGTGAATTTGGTGACTTTGCACAATCCTCCCTCACTTAAATCTAAATAACTTGCATGTCATGACATCATCTCCTTAATGTCATAGTCCTCCTCCAGAATAAATGATAAACAACATTAACAATCAGTATTATCACATTTCATTTTTTCAACTATTCTCCATTTGACTAGTGCTTTTTTGTTTGTAGTTCTTTGCCACCACAAGATGTACAGCAATGAATATTTGGTATAGAATAAATCTTTGTTTTCATCTTTACATCTTTAGGATATATGCCCAGTAGTATGAATTTTGAATCAAAAAAGAGACAGCATGTGGTCACCTCCCCTGCATATTTCCAAATTGTTCTATATATTAGACCAATATATAGGTACACCAACAATACAATATTTTGCCAGTCTTACCACATACCATCCAATACTGTGTTCCTTTTTCCTTAATCCTTTTTTTTCTCCAGCGGATTAGGAGTAGGAGGGCGTTCAAAAAGTGCTTCTTTAGGAGTGACATTTGCGTTAGGGATTCAAAGGTGAGGAGGGATTGAATTCTATTCTTGAAGTTCAATTTACACAAAGGCATGGAGTTATGAGATAAGAATAATAGGTAGGAAGTTCAGCTGGAGTGTAAATTGTATAAAGGGGAATTATGTGTAATGAACCTGGAGATATAGGTTGGAGATAAGTCGTGAAGGGTCTGGAAGGCCAAATAGAGAAATTTGTAAACACACTTCTAGGAAAAACAGGGGGGCAGAGGTGAACAAGCCTTATCAAACTTCTATCTTGTACTAGGCACTATGCTTTACAAATATTATCTCATGATCAGACCACAGATGTAATAACATCAATTTATCAGTTGTGTGACAAATGGTTTAGAAATGGAAGAGATTGGAGTTAGGAAAACAATTAAGAGGGGTATTGTAATAAATTAGGTGAGCATTGTGCCTTGAAACTCCCTGGGAAAATGTCCTGTGGCTAGGAATGAAAAGGATGAATACACCTCCTAAAAACATAATAATAATTTAAAGGAATTAACATTTCTTATTTATTTCAGTTTAATTCTTTCCCAAAATGTAGATTTGAAGAGAGAATAAGGTCTAAGTTTTCTAGTCTCAGTACAGGTCCTTATGATCCTCCACTCCAGTCCATCAGACATTGCTATGATAGGGCTAGGTCTAAAAAATGCAGACTGGATGGACAAGACTCTTTCCAACAATGAGATGATTCAGGTCAGTTTCAATGATCTTGTGATGAAGAGAGCCATCTACACCCAGGGAGACGACTGTGGGAACTGAATGTGGATCACAACATAGCATTCTCACTCTTTTTGTTGTTTGCATTTTATTTTCTTATTAATTTTCTTTCCTTTTTGATCTGATCTTTCTTGTGCAGCAAGATGATTGTACAAATAAGTTTACATATATTGGATTAATACATATTTTAACATGTATAATGTATATTGGGTTACTTGCCATGTAGGGGAGGAGGGAAAGTTTGGAAAACAAGGTTTTGCAAGGATCAGTGTTGAAAAATCCATGCATATGTATTGAAAATAAAAAGCTTTAATTAAAAAAAAAATTGCAGACTGACCTTTCATGTGGGGAGGTATAGCAAAACTTTCTCAGCTCAATTTATATCAAGATAAAGGTAAGATATCCTAGAAAAGCCCATTTATGATTTACAACTCCATTTTATTCATGGGATATAAGATCCAGGTGTCAGGGAAAAATGTCTTCCTTTCTAAGGAGAAATAGCATAATGGGTAAACTTTCTAAAAGCATCTCTTTCTTTTTTTATCTTCCCAAGCTCTCGCCTCACCTTTAATTTCATATGTATTATGTCACTTTTTCATAACACATTCCAAAATATGCACCAGTGGTGTAAAATAACAATCACAAAATAATAGGATGTGTGATTTTTCAAATAACTATAGGGCTCCCTGAAACCCAGGGTGGTCCTTGTTAGAAAAGTTAGAAAAGTGTCTGAGGTTTTAGGAACTGCATTGTTTTATTTTATTCTCAGGGAAAGAAGCTACCAGCATAAGTACTTGTTGGAATACATGGGAGAGATGCTGAAATACATGGGAGCCACCTGACAGTGGCTGCTGGAGATCCAACCCAGAATGGATCTCCTCTTGTGTGAGAATGATACAAAGATGACTGAGAGGCAGTTGCTGTTCTCTGACCTCTCTGACTGAGAGGCCATTGCATTGTCTGACCTCTCTCCTTTTCCCTCTGCTTCCAATTTATCTCATTTCCAGTCTGCAACACCTGTGTCAGTTATAATTCAGAGACGTAATAAAATCCTATCAATCTTTTTTTCTAGAGTTCATTCTAAGAAAGATAAAACAGGTTATGTCTGTGACTTATTCCTTCTAAATAAGCAGACATGTACATCTGGGAGCACAGTTAGAACTAGCTCAACGTGAACACAGGTAGGTTGTAAAGACAAAAATCACAGGAGTTGGAGGGTATAATTGCATAGTGATCTTTATCAGGTCATCTCTGGGCTGGGCTATTTTTTAGAATTGATATGTATCAGTATGAATTGGATATATATGATAGAAGGGGAAATTTTGGGTTCAGTATGTCAATACTGCAAGGAACTTCCAATATATGCAACTTTAGGAATGTTTGGTTTTATCCGATTCCTAGGTTAGTCCAGTTAGTTAACCTAGTTAACTAGGTTAGTTGTTTAGAAAACAACAGAACTTATTTCTTTTTTCTCCCTAAATATCATGACTCCCCACATAGCTGTTGGCTTCTCAGATTTAATTTTCAATTTTCCCCTGGCTTCTGGTTTTTGTTGTTATTGTTACTAACATGAACTATCTATATACTTTATAACCACTGGCATAGAAGGAAACCAATTTATTATGCAATCTACTGAAATTATAAATGTATGCAAGAATTCAGTGACTTGATGACTTAATATATCTTGAAAACTTAGTGTTCTACAACATAAAGCTCTCCGTAATAAATCTTACTTGATTTATCTCAAGTAAATGGAAATCTGAAGGGCACAGCTAATGCTATTGCCATAACATTCAGTAGGGAGGTGCTCAATATACTTGGCCTTAGGACTACTCCTATCGGGTTCACCTCCAATCTACATTATTCTCCAAAACAAACTTCATGTTAGCCAACCTAATTGCCCATTCCTGATAATGTGTGCTTTTGCTTACAGACTTTTCTTTATCTTTTGAAATCCTGCTTCTTTCCTGTCTTGGACAGGTCTAATATCTAAACTCTGCCTAGGTGTGGAGACATCTATTGTCAGATGAAAAATAACTGAACAACAACAAAAAGAGCATTATAAAAATACATTTAAAATAGTGAGTAGTTAACTCAGTCTCATAAAGGCAAATTTAATAAATCATAAATGAATTACCAAAAAAAATTGTTCATATGTATTTACAAGTGAATTATATCAAAGATTCAAAGAGAAATGAATAACCAAAAGATGTAGACAATTAAAATCATAGTCAATTTTGGATGTAATTGGGAAATAGGCATGCTAATACACTGCTGATGGATTTGAGCTGTCCTATCATGAAAAAAGTTGGAATCCAGAAAATAAAGTTATCAATTCATGTCAAATAATAAACATTTATTAAGCACCTACTTTGTGCCAGGCATGAACCCTGCCCTCAAGGAAGTTTCAATCTAATGAGGAAACAATATGCAAACAAATACATACAAATCAAGTTATATAGAAGATAAACAGAAAATAATTAACACAGGAAAAGCAATTCCCCCAAAAAGAAAAGGAGTAAGGCTTCCTGGAGGAGATGAGGATAGTTAGTAATTGGACTGGAGGAAAGAGAGCATTCATAGGGACAGTCAGAAAGAATGCTTAGAACCAAGAGATGGTTCAGTCCTTTTCAGTTCAGACTAGTGGAACACTCAGGAGGCCATTATCCATAGATCCAAAGAGTACATACATATTGGGCAGTAAGATATAAGAAGATTGGAAAGGTAGGAGGGGGCTAGGTATAAACCATTTATATCCTTTGATCCAATTGTTCCATTATTTGATATATATTTCAACTAGGTAAATGACAAAAAGAAAAGTCATATATATCAATAAATTTGCAGTGGTGCTTTTTGAAGTAACAGAAAACAGGAAACAAAATGTAATCATACCACAAGATATGCTCATTTGGGTAAGAAGAATTAGACATTATGAGGAATTTCATTTCTATTTTGGTTTATGAGGCATTTTATTGCAATTATAAAATATAGATTTGAAATGCCTGGTGATTGAATGAATATCATGAAACAAGAGCTATCATGCAGTCATCTACACAGTTATATTTCCAAGGAGTTGCCTTAAGTCCTCCTTTCAGAAAACTCAGTTTCCTAGTTTGTAATAGTAGTAATTTCATCCATCATGCCTCCCAAAATGGGGGTTTAAGTGACTTGCTTAGGATTACTTTTTAATATCTGAGGTGACATTTGAAGTCAGGTCTTCCCGATTCTAACCCAAAGTTCTATTGTACCATTTAGCTGCAGCTCTCTGACTTTGTCTTCTGGCATTTTCCTATGATGTCAATTTGTTTGATAAGTATGAAATAATTTGCATTGCTATATTTATTTCTTTTTATTCTAATATTTTGGGTTCGGTTTGTTTGCAGGGGGGTGGGGGGAGTTAGGTTTGCATTAAAATGCAGCAATGAGAGGCAGCTAGGTGGTGCAGTGGGTAGAACACCAGCCCTGAAGTCAGGAGGACCTGAGTTCAAATCTGGTCTCAGACACTTAACACTTCCTGGCTATGTAACTCTGGGCAAGTCATTTAATCCCAATTGCTTCAGCAAAAAATAAATAAATAAATAAAAATGCAGTAATGGGTGTGTGTAGAAGACAGCAGATATTGGAAAACTCTGAGAAAAGTATATTTGAAGCAAAGATACTTACAGCAGTGTGATTGATGAGATAATGGTTCTCTAGTTCACATATAGTTAGTACTTAGTGTGATGTAATAGTTCTACAGTTGGCACATGCTCAATGTGCTGTAGTGATGTAATTGTACTAAGGAATTTAAGGGCTGATAGGGCTGGAGACAGAAGGTGAGTATGTGTGAGCTTCAGCTCAGACTCACAGAATCTAGACTCCAGACTGTATCCCATCCTCGTGATGACTCTCCTGCTAAGACCAAGGCCCATCCAGAGATCCTCCCAGACAGATGTGAATTAAGTGTTAATTTTGGAGCTCAAGAATGCACAAAAATTGTCTCACTGAAATGAATGATTACTATGTATTTTACTTATGAGTTCATTCCATAAAGGATTTCTTTTTTTATTTTTTTAATGTCCCAAATATGATAAATTTATTTTATTCTGATGCAAAACCAAAGTTTTCACTGTAGTACAGAAACCAATTTGATAAAAGGTCATGAAAAAGTGGTGTAAGGACATGTAGGTCGTGATGTACAAACTGGAGAATTAGGTCACTTCCTTTATAACATGACACCACAACTGTCATTGAAGAACAAATTTAAAATAACACTGAGAAACTGAACTGAAACGTGGCACAAACATTACAACTTCCATGCATACCTTCACGTCTCTCTCCTTTATAATAGACTCAAAAACCTTTAGACTTCCGCTAGTGGCGCTAAACAATTCTCTGGAAGAAGAAAAAGTTCACATTGTTGAAATTTCACAGAATATTAAGGTCAAAACAGAATGGGTTCTGTTTCTTCATTTCCAGGAAAAGATCTGACATTTTACTTAAAAAACTATTTTAAGCTTCCAATTCAAATCCCAAACCAACTTATGATCTCCTGCATTGAAGTTCTTTCCATCAATTAAAGCTGAAAGTGTCAATTTTACACCTACTCAGAGTATTTGAGTATAGCCAAGTCCAATAAGGCTGATATCATTCACTTTACCAGATACCGAAGTTTTTTGATCCGGCTTATGCTTAGGAGCAACGCCAAATCGGATGTTGTTAATACCAGCAGTCCAAGCAAGATTTATTGACGTTTCAATCTTCTCATTAACTTTTTGGTAGATCAGTCCTCCAAATTCAATGCCATCATTCACATTTGTGTGTAGCTAAAAGGAAATAGCCTCAAAACCCAGGGCAAAATTATTCTGAGACAATTTGGATTTTCCCATGTCAAAACTCATCTGACAGTGAGCTTCATGAATCAACATAGCCCAGCCATTAGGTTTAGATAATCTTATTCATCATATATGACCCAACAATAATGTAACACAATTTGTTCAGCCATTCCCCAATCAATAGAAATTATAGTCTTACCTTACTTTGTGAGAGTTATTCATACTTTATGGGGAGTGATTTCAGTGCAGGGTCGGTGTAGAGATGGTAGAATGAGAAAGGAACTCCGTGGAGCCCTCCCAAATTCCCCTCCAACCTTACAACATTATCGCAAATAACATTTTGGACTGGAGAAGCAGGACAGCTTGAAGAAAGATCAGAAGGAAAAGTCTGTCTCATTGGGGTCATGAGGTAGGGGATGGAGGGGGTGAGGAAGGGGAGCTGGGTCAGTGAGCAGGCAAACCACACCCAAGGTGGGCTGTCATAAGGCTCCAATGCTTACTTTTTTTTGTTTTTTAAGAAGTCTCAGTGCTTACTTAAGGAAGGCCACCATTGAAGCCACACCACCAGTGTAAACCAAAAGCAAGGCCAGAACTCCAAGACAAAGCAGCAGTCCCTGTAGATCTGCAGGCACAGTAAGGTACTACCCCAGAGCAGGCCATCAGCAAAAAAGGACAACAGTGAGGCTCTCCCAGTACTAGACAAGGGCCCCACCCTATCCCTTCTATTTCAAGTCAGCATCTAAGCCCCATGCCCTGACACAAGTTTAGGACAGTACCCTCTCCACTCCAGGCGCTTGAGCGCAACTTTTACATAATAGTACAAAGTCTCAAAAAAAAAATGAAAAACAAAAAAACAAAACCCTGATTAAAAAATTATAGCAACAAGAGGAAATTAAGGCACAAATTTAGAAGGGAGCAATAATGCTAAAATGACTACGTGTGATGCTTCAAAGAAAATATAAATTGGTCTCAGGCCCCAAAGAACAATCTCAAAAAAGGATTTCAAAAAGCAAATAAGAAATAGAAGAAAAATTCAGAAAAGATAATGTGAATGATTCAAGAAAATCATCAAAAAAGAGTCGACAGTTTGGCAAAGTGAGCAAAAAAAAGTAAAAAGATAAGAAAACAACTCAAAAAGTTGAACTGGCCAAATAAAAGGAGATACAAAAGCTCACTGAAGAAAATAATTACTTAAAAATTAGAATGGGACAAGTGGAAGTCAATGACTCCACAAGACATCAAGAAACAATAAAAATCAAAAGAATAATAGTAAAAAAATATATAACAAAGTGTGAAGTTTCTCATTTTAAAAAACTGACCTGGAATATATGTTGAGGAGAAATTCTTTGAGAATTATCGAACTTTCTGAAAGTCATAATAAACAAAACAAAGCAAACAAACAAAAACTTGAATATCATATTGTGAGAAATTATCAAGGAAAACTGTCCTGATATCCTAGAACTATAGGGCAAAGTAGAAATTGAAAGAATCCACCAATTACCACCTGAAAGTGATTCCAAAATGAAAACTTTCAGGAATATTTTATCTAAATCCCAGAGTTCCCAGGCCAAAGAGGAAATACCACAAGCAGCCAGAAAGAAACAATTCAAATATCCTGGAGCCACAGTTGGGATTACATAGCTTCTAGCAGCTTCTAAATTAAAGAACCAAAGGGCTTGGAATATTGCATTCCAGAAGGCAAAAAAAAGTTTGGATAACAACTCAAAAATCACCTACCCAGTAAAACTGAGTAATAATTCTTCAGGGGGAAAATGGATATTTAATGAAATAGAGGACTTCCAAGCATTCCTAATTAAAAGAATAAAGCTAAATAAAAACTTTGATCTTCAAATCAAGACTCAAGAGAAGCATAAACAAGAAAGAGAAAACATGAGAGATTCAATGACAATAAACTTTTTATATACCTATATGGAAGAATGATATTTTTAACTTCCAATAGCTTTAGAGCAATTAGAAAGAGTAATCATAAATAGAGGGTGAGTTGACTTATGATGAGATTCAAAAAAAAAATTGAGGGATGAGAAGGAAAATTGTACTGGGAGAAGAAGAAAGGGAGAGATTGAATGGGGGTAAATTATCAAATATAAAAAAGGGGTGAAAAAACAATTACAATGAAGAAGAAAATAAAGATGATTTGGTGGGTGGTGGGTAATGTTTAAACTTCAGTCTCTTCAAAATTAGCTCAAAAGGGAATATACACACTCAAGTGAATCTATAAATCTATGATAGGGAAGTAAAAAGGATGAGAATAAGAGAAAGGAGGGTGATACTGATAGGAGGGAGGAAAATTGAGGTAATGGTCAGGAGGACCATTGAAAGGTAGGAGAGAGACATACAAACAAGGGAAACATAGGATGAGGGAAAATACAGTTAGTAGTCATAATTCTAAATATAAATGGTATGAACTCATCCATAAAATGGAAGCAGATAATAGAATAAAGACTAGAATTTGACAATCTGTTGCTCACAAGAAATATATTTGGTTTTGTTGTTGTTTCTATTTTTAATTTATTGTAAACTTAATATTCAATATTAACATAACTAAAGTTGTTTTAAAATTTTTGATCTCAAGAAAATGAATTACAATGCATAAAATATAGCTACACCATTTCCTTGACTGCAATTTTCTTTTATCTTTTTGTTGTCAGAACTTCTGGAATTTCTCTTAATATTGCCACTCTCGTATTTGTTCTAAGATTTCTGCCATTGCTTTCGACCTCTGACCATGTCTTTGAAACATAAAGTGGTCAATGAATAGCCTGTATATCATTATCTCATTAGATGGTTCTTTTTTTACAAGAATAATTTTTGTGGTCAAAATTTCCTTACTTTCTCTCTAGAATGTTAACCTATCTTATCTCTAAAGTATTTAGAACGCAATTCTTTCAAAATTTAGAATGTGCATCTATCCCTAGCTTTTCTCTTCTTCCCTATCATAAATTCACAAGATGGAATGATCATGTTTTTCTCAAAGTTCACATCATTTCTATTTTGCCACTTAATGGTCAGAATTAGGTGCAAATTATTAGTTCCAATTGTTCTTCTTTTGAAAAGCAAAATCATCTTAGAAGTTTGACAATAATTTATCATTTGCTGTGAGCAGGATAGCTCCAGAAATAGGCTTGAATCCCTCCATCATTACAACATTCTGCCACCCTACAGGTTTCTGATGTTTCCATATTAAGTAGTTATTTCTCTTGTCTAGGTGGTTCATAATATATTTCTATATAGTATTTTTGTATTTCTGTAAGAAATGCATTTTGAAGCATGAAACACATATAGAATAAAAATAAGGTGCTAGTGCAGAATCTATTATGTTTCAGCTGAAGTAAAAGAAGCAGGGGAAGGAGTCATGATCTTAGAAGAAGCTAAAACAAAAATAGATCTAATTAAAAGAGATAATGAAAGAAACTATATCTTGCTAAAAGGTACCATAAGCAATGAAGAAATAACAATACTAAACATATATGCACCAAATGGCATAGCATCTAAATTTTTAAAGAAGTTAAATGAGATACAGGATGAAATAGAGAATAAAACTTTGTTAGTGGGGGATTTCAACTCTGTCCTCTCTGAACTAGATAAATCTAACAAAAAAAAAAAAAAAAAACAAGTTAGGGAGTTGGATAGAATTTTAGAAAAGTTATATAAGATAAACTTCTTGAGAAAATTGAATGGTAATAGAGAGGATAGCACCCACATAAAATTGATCATATATTACAGAACAAAAGCCTCACAAAGTCAGAAAAGCAGAAATATTAAGTGCATCCTTTTTTAGGTCATAATGCAATAAAAATTACATTCAATAAAGGACAGTGGAAAGGTACATTATAAACTAGTTGGAAACTAGTAATCTAATCCTAAAGAATAAGTGGGTCAAAGAACAAAACCTACAAACAATTCCAATAAGAAAATGACAAAAATGAGACAGTATAGTAATATTTATGGAATTCAGGCAAAACAAAACTTGAAAGAAAATTTATATCTCTAAATGTTTACATCAATAAAATAGAGAAAGAGCAGATTAATGAATTGGGAATGCAACAACAAAATCAAGCCCAAACCTAGGGGGAAAAGAACACATTAAAAACTCCCAAATACACAGCAAATTAGAAATCCTGAAAACCAAGGTGAAAATTAATAAAATTGAAAATAATAAAACCATTGATTTAGGAATTTGTTTTTATGGGGGAAAACAAGATGAAACCATTTGTTAATTTGATTTAATAAAAAGAAAGAAGAAAAGCAAGATATCAGTATCAAAAAATGAAAGAGATAAGTTCATCACAAAAGAAACAATTAGGAGCTTTTTTTGTACAATTATATGCCAATAAATCTGACAATCTAATGGATGTTTACAAATTTCCCTGATTAACAGAAGGGAAAATAGAATACTTAATTAATCTATCTTAGAAAAAAGAAATTGAACAATCCATCAATGAACTCTCTAAGAAAAAATCCTCAAGGCCAGATGGATTCCTAAGAAAATTTTACCAAACAATTAAAGAACAATTAATCTTAATACTTATGCTCTTAGACTTACATGAACTGATGCTGAGTGAAATGAGCAGGACCAGGAGATCATTATATACTTCAACAACAATACTATACGATGACCAGTTCTGATGGATCAGGCCATCCTCAGCAACGAGATCAACCAAATCATTTCTAATGGAGCAGTAATGAACTGAACTAGCTATGCCCAGAAAAAGAACTCTGGGAGATGACTAAAAACCATTACATTGAATTCCCAATCCCTATATTTATGCACACCTGCATTTTTGATTTCCTTCACAAGCTAATTGTACAATATTTCAGAGTCTGATTCTTTTTCTACAGCAAAATAACATTTTGGTCAGGTATACTTACTGTGTATCTAATTTATATTTTAATATATTTAACATCTACTGGTCATCCTGCCATCTAGGGGAGGGGGTGGGGGGGGTTAAGAGGTGAAAAATTGGAACAAGAGGTTTGGCAAATGTTAATGCTGTAAAGTTACCCATGTATATATCCTGTAAATAAAAGGCTATTAAATAAAAAAAAAAAAAAAAAAAAAAGAAGAGAAAAAAATATAAATACTTGTGAAATAAAATATGTCTTAACTAAAATAAAAAAAAAATACTTATGCTCTTATTTGAAAGGACAAAGAAGGAACCCTACCAAATTCCTTTTATTTATTTAATTTTG
Source organism: Sarcophilus harrisii (assembly GCF_902635505.1). NCBI lineage: Eukaryota > Metazoa > Chordata > Mammalia > Dasyuromorphia > Dasyuridae > Sarcophilus > Sarcophilus harrisii. The sequence continues at coordinate 182,091,642 of NC_045429.1, read as the reverse complement.
GGGGGCAGATTTATATATATATATATATTTTTTTTTTTAATTAAAGTTTTTTATTTTCAAAAACATATGCAAAGGAACAATTAGGTGGTGCAATAGATTGAGCACCAGGCCTGAAGTCAGGACCTGAATTTAAATCTGGTCTCAGACACTTAACACTTCCTGGCTGTGTGACCCTGAGCAAATCACCTAACCCCAATTGCCTCAAAAAAAAAGAAAAAAAAAAAGCATGGATAATTTTTCAACATTGATCCTTGAAAAACCTTGTGTTCTAATTTTCCCTATCCCGGATCCCCTCTCATAGATGGCAAGTAATCCAATATATGTTAAACATAGTAAAAATATATGGTAAATCTAATATGGACATACATATTTATACAATTATCTTACTATGCAAGAAAAATAATATCAAAAAATTTTGGAAAATGAGAAAGAAAATAAAATGCAAGCAAACAACAACAAAAAGAATGAAAATACTATGTTGTGATCCACACTCAGTTCCCACAGTCCTCTCTCTGGGTGTAGATGGTTCTCATCATCACAAAACCATTGGAACTGACCTCAGTCATCTCATTGCTAAAAAGAGCCCCGTCCATCAGAATTGATCATCTTATAATCTTGCTGTTCTCCTGCTTCTGTTCATTTCATCCAGCATCAGTTCATGCAAGTCTCTCCAGGCCTACCTGGAATCATCTTGCTGATCATTTCTTATAGAACAATAATATTCCATAGCATACAGATATCATAATTTATTCAGCCATTCTCCAATTGCTGGGCATCCACTCAGTTTCCAGTTTCTTGCCACTACAAACAGGGCTGCCACAAACATTTTTGCACAGATGGGTCCCATTCCCTCCTTTAAGATCTCTTTGGGATATAAGCCCAGTAGAAACACTGATGGATCAATTGGGTATGCACAGTTTGATAGCCCTTTGGGCATAGTTCTAGATTGCTCTCCAGAATGGTTGGATCAGTTGACAGCTCCACCAACAATGTATGTGTCCCAGTTTTCCCACATCTCCTCCAACATTTGTCATTATCTTTTCTTGTCATTTTAGCCAATGTGAGAGGTATGTAGTGGTACCTCAGAGTTGTCTTAATTTGCATTTCTCTGATCAATAGTAATTCAGAGCACCTTTTCATATGACTAGAAATGGTTTCAATTTCTTCATCTGAAAATTGTCTGTTCATATCCTTTGACCATTTATCAGTTGGAGAATGACTTGAATTCTTGTAGATTTGGGTCAATTCTCTATATATTTAAAAAATGAGGCCTTTATCAGAATCTTTGAATGTAAAAATGTTTTCCCAGTTTATTGCTTCCCTTCTAATCTTGTCTGCATTAGTTTTGTTTGTACAAAAACTTTTTAACTTAATACAATCAAAATTATCTATTTTGTTTTCAGTAATGAACTCAGTTTTTCTTTGGCTATAAATTTTTTCCTTCTCCACAGATCTGAGAGGTAAACTGTCCTTTATTCTTCAAATTTGCTTATAACATCACTATGTTTAAATCATAAACTCATTTCAACCTTATCTTGGTATATGGTGCTAGATGTGAGTCAATATCTAGTTTCTGCCTAGTTTTTCAAATTTTTCTAGTAGTTTTTGTCAAATAGTGAGTTCTTATCCCAAAATCTGGAATCTTTGAGTTTGCCAAACACTAAATTACTATAGTCATTGAGTATTTTATCCTGTGAACCTAACCTATTCCACTAATCAACTATTCTATTTCTTAGCCTTAACCAAATGGTTTTGATGACCACTGCTTTATAATATAGTTTTAGGTCTGGCACAGCTAGGCCACCTTCATTTCCATTTTGTTTTTCAGTAATTCCCTTGAAATTTTTGACCTTTTGTTCTTCCAGATGAACTTTGTTATTATTTTTTCTAGCTCTGTAAAATAATTTCTTGGGAGTTTGATTGTAAGTAGAATAATTTAGGTAGTATTGTCACCAAATTCCTTTTATAACACAAATATAGTACTGTTACCCACTCCAAGAAGAGCCAAAACAGAGGGGGAAAAAAGATCAATTTTCCTAATGAATATTGATGAAAATTTTTAAATAAAAAGTTAAGAAAGAGATTACAGCAAATAAGAATCAAACCTTATAACCAAGTAGAATTTATACTAGAAATGCAGGGCTCATTCAATATTAAGAAAACTATCAGTATAATTGATCATATCAATAACAAAACCAACAGAAATCATATGATTATCTCAACTGTTTCAGGAAAAAAAACTCTGGCAAAATACATTCTTAAAATTAAAGGATTTTTAAAAATCCTTTTTAAACTATTAAAAACACCAGACAACATATCAATAAAGGAAGCTTTCCTTAAAATAATAAGTAACATATCTCTAAAAATATCAGTAAACATCTGTAATGGAATTAAGTAGTTTTCTCAATAAGATCATGGTGAAACAAGGATGCCATTATTACTCCTATTATTCAATATTATACCAGAAATATTAACTATAGCATTAAGAAAAGAAAAAAGAAATTGAAGAAATTAGAATAAGCAAAGAGGAAATAAAATTATCATTCTTTGAAGATGATATGATAGGATTATTTGGAAAATCCTAAATAATCAACAACAAAAAAGAATCAACTAAAAACCTAGTTGAAATAATTAACAACTTTAGAAAAGTTGAAGGTATAAAGTTAACCCCCATAAATCATCAGTATTTTTATATATTACCAGCAAAGTCTGTAAAGGGCTGAAACTCCTGAATCTATGCACTGAGGTCAGACAATTGAACACTTAAGGCTAATTATCGATTGGACAATACTCTATAAGCATATCCTTGGAAAATGGCCCTTCCCACTATCCTGTGCTGGCTCAATAATTGATGTATACAGAGAATTGTAAGAGAGTCTAGGGGGTGAAGTAAGACTAGCCAGGGTCACTTTGGCAGTAGACAAGGAAGAAGGAGGTCACAGAGATTCTGCATCCATCCAATTCACTTCTACCTTTAAAGACCAAGAATAAAGACCAAGGACTTTTGCTTACTTACCCTGACTCTGGCTGATTCTAAGGTATCCAGGGTGCCAACTCAGTCATCACAAAAGTCCATCAGCAAAACATAGAAAGAGAATTCCATTTAAAATAACCATAGACAATATAAACTACTTAGGAGTCTACCTACCACGAAAAAACTCTATATGAGCATAATTACTTTTCATGCAAATAAAGTAAGATCTAAAAGAAAAGAAAAAATATTAATTGCTCATGGCTGAGTCAAAATAATAAAAATGAAAATTTTACCTAAATTGATCAATTATGACACAATATGGCATTAGTGTTGTATACAAATGTATGTGTACATAATAAAAATTATCTTTTAGAGCTAGAAAAATTAATAAAAATTCATCTGGAAGAATAAAAGGTCAAGAATATCAAGGGAATCAATGAAAAAAAAAGTATGAAGGAAGTTAGCCTAGCTCTATTGTATTGTACAGATCTCAAACTATATTGTAAGTGGTAATCATTAAAAACAATCTGGTATTAGTTAAGAAACAGAGTATTGGATCACTGGAATAGATTAGGTACACAATATATTGAAATATATCACCATAGTTACTTAGTATTTGATAAATTCAAACTATGGGAGAAACTAGGTATAGACTAACATCTTACATTATATATCAAGGTAAAAATGGGTAAATGATTTACACATAAAAAGTGATTCTATAAGCAAATTAGGAGCGCATAGAATAGTTTACCTGTCAAATCTATAATTTAGAACCAAACAAAATACAGAGTATATTGCAAGATATAAAATAAATAATTTTAATTATATAAAATTAAAATGATTTTTTGCACAAACAAAACTAATACCACCAAAATTAAAAAATTAATTTTTAAATGAAGCCTTTATCTGAGATGCTATAAAAAAAGTGATCCATTGTTCTGCTTTCCTTTTAATTTTGGTGGTATTTAAAATTTAAATTTAAAATTGGTGGTATTAGTATTAAAAATTCCTATAAAACAGAAAAAGACAATGATAAATGTCTGAGGCAATATGGGAAAACTGGGATACAGACTAGGTCTGTATAACAAAAAAATTTTTTTAAAAAGGGAGAAGAATCTATTTGTCCAAAAATATATTTGCACTAATTCTTATAGGGACTAAGAATTGGAAATTGGAAGGATGCTCATCAATTGGGGAATAGCTGAACAAATTGTTGTATATGACTATGATGAGATGTTATTATTTGATAACAAATGATGAGCAGGATGAGTTCAGAAAAAAACCTGGAAAGATCCCAATTCTCTCTAATCTCTCAGTTATACAGTATTCCAAGATAATCTCAAATTGCTTTGCATATGAAAATGTTATTTGCCTCCAAAGAAAGAACTAATGGTGTTTGAATACAGGAAGAGAGGGAGGGAAAGAATTCGGAACTTTAAATTAAAAAAAACAAAACCAATGAATGTTAAAAATTGTTCTCACATGTAATTGGGATAAAATAAAATATTATTTAAGAAAAAAGCATATTAGAAAAAAGTATGGCTAATAATCATTGATCTTAGACAAAGTCAAACTTAAGGATTCAATTAAGAAAGAACTCTACATCATGTCAGCCATACTGACGTTTTAGATGCATATTTACATATGGGTAAATGTGTGTGTGTGTGTGTGTGTGTGTGTGTGAGTATACATAGATATTTATGCATGTTGTCTATACATGTGTGTATGTATACATATATAGGTTTGGATGGGTGTGAATGTAGATACATATATATATATATGTATATATGTGTTTTTATGGTTGGGGGGGGGGGCTTGTGCATCTATTATGTTTAATTATAGCTTTCTTGGGAGAAATGAGAGCAGATAAAAGGGTTTTTTCCCCTAAAAAAATGGTGCACAGCAGAGATCAAAAGAATAATCCACAAGGAAGCCAAAAAAAAGATGAACACTCATGAATATAATTTCTTCTATTTATATATCCTTTCATGAACTGGGAATTTATTGTTACATATTTTGAATCCTCCCTGAAGTTCTCCTGGGCATGTGACAGTGTTCTGTTCTGTTTTGTTTTATTTTCCTTTTCTGTCTTTCTTTTTTCTATTCTGTTTTTTTTTAATGAACAAATTAAAAAAAAAAAAAAAAAAAAGAAAAGTCATACCTCCCAAAACAATAAACACAAATTAAATAAAAGTGACATACACATACAAAAGATCAGAATATAGATTAAATTAAATGATCTTGATTTCAGAGAAGGAATAATGAAATAAACTTCCTTCCAATTGTTAGAGGTTGCATACTGTACCAGATAAGGTACTGGGTTAGTTGATTTGATCTAAGTTAAAGGCTCTTCTTTAGTAGAATATGTACTTTACAAAATTCCTTGAGAGATTTAACTATATGACATAGAGTAGAAAGTACACTATACTGTAACGACCGCACTAGCACCCAGATACCCCAGAATCAGCCGGAGTCAGGATAATAAGTCTTTAATCTTTACACTCGGTCTCCAGACTTGGGATTGAACAGGATGGAAGCAGAATCAACCCGACCACCTTCTCCCTCATCTACCACTGAGAGTGTGTGTCCCTGGCTAGTCTTTCTCCACCCCCTAGTCCCTCCTACAATCCTCTATATACCAATCATTGAGCCAGCATGGAGAGCGGAAAGGACCATTTTCCAAGTATATGCCCATAGAGTATTGTCCAATCAGTAGTTAGTCTCCAGCGCTCAGTAGTCCCAACCTCAGTGCATCCCATTAATTTCAGCCCTCTACACTATATATAGTTTCCTAACTATATATAGTTAGGAAAGACATGAATTTGAATTCCACTATTATCCTATTCTACATTTAGTATGCAATTATGAGTGACCGGAAATATTCTGTTCTGGTATTCTCAACAGAAATTTTCAAGTTTAAAGGAAGCATAAGTTTAGGATAAAAGACATTGTACTGATGTGATAGACAAGCTTGAGGATAAACGATAGATAGATAAACTATCCTATGTTTCTCTAATTTATTTATAATCTTGTTCTTTATGCCTAAATCATGGACCCATTTTGATCTTATCTTGGTATACAGTGTTAAGTGTAGGCCCATGCCTAATTTCTGCCATACTAATTTCCAGTTATCCCAGCAGTTTTTGTCAAATAATGAATTATTATCCCAAAAGTTAGGATCTTTGGGTTTGTCAAACACTAGTTTGCTATAGTTATTGACTATTTTGTCCTGTGAACCTAACCTATTTCACTGATCAACTAATCTATTTCTTAGCCAATACCAAATGTTTTTGGTGACTGCTGCTTTATAATATAGTTTTAAATCAGGTATAGCTAGACCACCTTCATTTGATTTTTTTTTCATTAATTCCCTTGAGATTCTTGATCTTTTGTTTTTCCATATGAATTTTGTTATTTTTTCTAGATCATTAAAATATTTTCTTGGAAGTCTGATTGGTATAGCACTAAATAAATAGATTAGTTTAGGGAGTATTGTCATCTTTATTATATTTGCTCGGCCTATCCAAGAGCACTTGATATTTTTCCAATTATTTAAGTCTGACTTTATTTGTGTGGAAAGTTTTTTGTAATTTTGCTCATATAATTCCTGACTTTCCTTTGGTAGATAGATTCCCAAATATTTTATGTAGTCAACAGTTATTTTGAAAGGAGTTTCTCTTTGTATCTCTTGCAGTTGGATTTTGTTGGTGATGTATAAAAATGCTGAGGATTTATGAGGATTTATTTTGTATCATGCAACTTTGCTAAAGTTATGAACTATTTCTAATAGCTTTTTAGTAGAATCTCTGGGGTTCTCTAAGTATACCATCATATCATCTGCAAAGAGTAATAATTTGGTTTCCTCATTGCCTACTCTAATTCCTTTAATCTCTTTCTCGACTCTTATTGCCGAGGCTAGTGTTTCTAATACAATATTGAATAATAATGGTGATAATGGGCAACCTTGCTTCACTTCAGATCTTACTGGGAAAGGTTCCAGTTTTTCCCCATTGCATATGATGCTTACTGACCATTTTAAATATATGCTCCTGACTATTTTAAGGAAAAGTCCATTTATTCCTATACTCTCAAGTGTTTTTATTAGGAATGCAGTAATAAGGAGAAATTTCATCTCTCTAGAGGCCTACTTGCATAAAGCAGAGAAAGAGAAGGTCAATGAATTGGGCTTGCAACTAAAAATGCTAGAAAACGAACAAATTAAAAAACCCCCAGTCAAACACTAAACTTGAAATTCTAAAAATAAAAGGAGAGATCAATAAAATTAAAAGTAAAAAAAAACTATTGGATTAATTAATAAAACTAAGAGTTGGTTCTATGAAAAAACCAACAAAATAGACAAACCCTTAGTAAATCTGATTAAAAAACGGAAAGAGGAAAATCAAATTGTTAGTCTTAAAAATGAAAAGGGGGAACTCACCCCTAACGAAGAGGAAATTAGAGCAATAATTAGGAGTTACTTTGCTCAACTTTATGCCAATAAATTCGATAATTTAAATGAAATGAAAGAATACTTTCAAAAATATAGCTTGCCCAGATTAACAGAGGAAGAAGTAAATATCCTAAACAGTCCCATTTTAGAAAAAGAAATAGAAGAAGCTATTAACCAACTCCTTATGAAAAAATTCCTGGGACCAGATGGATTTACATGTGAATTCTACCAAACATTTAAAGAACAATTAACTCCAATACTATATAAACTATTTGAAAAAATAGGGATTGAAGGAATCCTACCAAACTCTTACGACACAGACATGGTATTGATACCTAAACCAAGTAGGTTGAAAACAGAGAAAGAAAATTATAGACCAATCTCCCTAATGAATATTGATGCTAAAATCTTAAATAACATATTAGCAAAAAGATTACAGAAAATCATCCCCAGGATAATACACTATGACCAAGTAGGATTTATGCCAGGAATGCAAGGCTGGTTCAATATTAGGAAAACTATTAACATAATTGACTATATCAGTAACCAAACTAACAAAAACCATATGATCATCTCAATAGATGCAGAAAAAGCATTTGATAAAATCCAACATCTAATAGAAATTTAAAAATCAAATAAGAGATCAAGTTAACAATAGAGGGGTAAAAAGGGAATTCGAAAAAAATTATGAAAAGAAAGTTATCTAATTGGGAAAAGAGGTCAAATTTTTTTTTAACTTTATATAACATTTTATTTTCCCTCAAGTACATGTAAACACAATTTTTTGACATTTGTTTTCAAAACTTTGAGTTTTAGATTTTTTTTCTTTCCTCCTGCCCTCCCCATCTTTCTTCATTGAGAATATAAGTAATTCAATATAGGTTATGCATGGATAGTTATGTAAAATATTTCTACAATAGCCACATTGTGAAAGAAACACAAAATAAGAAGAAAACCCTCAAGAAAAAGAAAGCAAAAAAAAAGTATATTTCAATTTGCCTTCAGACTTCATCAGTTCCTTCTCTGGGGATGGATAGCATTTTTCATCATCAATTCTTCAAAGTTGTCTTGGATCATTGTATTGCTGAGAAGAGCTAAGTCATTTACAGCTGATAATCTTATATTGTTGCTTGTTATACATAGTACCTTTCATTTTGTCTCAGGTATGGAAGTCTTTCAAAGTTTTTCTGAGAGCATTCTGTTCAGCATTTCTAATAGCATAATAGCATTCTTTCATAATTACCACAATTTATTTGGTCATTCTATAATTAATGGTATGCCCTCAATTTCCAATTCTTTGTCACCCAAAAAGAACTGCTATAAATATTTTTGTACATAATAGATCCTTTTCCTTTTTGCTTTTTGTTTTTTATTTCTTTTGGGAAACAGATCCAGTAGTGGTATTGCTAGGTCAAAGAGTTCACATGGTTTTAAAAGCCCTTCAGGCATAATTCCAAATTGTTTTACAGAATGATTGAATCAGTTCACTACTCCACCAACAATGCATTATTGTATCATTTTTCCCACACCCCCTACAACATTTGTCATTTTCCTTTTCAGTCCTATCAGCCAATCTAATAGGTATGTAGTTGTATTTCAAAATTGTTTTAGTTTACATTTCTATAATCAATAGTAAGTTAGAGCATTTTTTCATAAGACTATAGATAGCAGCTATGATTACTTCATCTTGAAAACTCTTCTTATCCTTTAATCATTTATCAATTGAGGAATGGCTTTTATTTTGATAAATTTGACTGAGTTCTCTATTTTATTCGAGAAATGAGGCCTTTAATAGAGAAACTTGCTTCAATATTTTTTTTCACAATTATTATTTTAATGTACTTCCCCCTCGATTTATTCTATGCTCTTTCTTCTTTCACCCTGTCTCTCCTCAAAAATATACCTATTTATTGAGTATAGAAATCTATCTATCTTCCAGAATAGTTGGTGGGGAAGGGGCTGGGGGTAAGGCAGGGTTGATAGGAGAGAAGACAAATTGAGGGAAAGAGTAATTAGAAGTAATTAAATGTGTATATTCATCCTTTTTTGAGCCAGTTCTGATGAAAATAAGGTTCACTTACCACCACCACCTCCTTACCTTCTCTCTCTTCCCCTCCATGGTAAAATCTTGCCTTTTTTTTTATATGAAATAATTTATCTCATTCCATCTCAACCTTTCCCTTTTTCCCAGTATATTCTTCTCTCATCTCTTAATTTAATTTTTTTTTATATCATCCCTTTGTAATGCTGAAGAAACTGAGTAAGACAAGAGATTAGAGACCAATTCAATAGTTTATTAAATGGAGAGAAATACTGGGACCAATGGATCCATGGTTGGTCTGAGTATTGGGACAGCAAGCTTTTTTATAGGCTAACAAGAACAATGACATAATGGGGGAGGTACCTAGGTGGGGATAACCTAATGGTGGGGGAGGCCCCTAGGATGACACAATGGAGGGAGGTTACTGATATTCTAATGACATCTAAAATGGATAAATCTTTATCCTGTCAAATATTAAGAAGGAATGTCTATAACCTAAAAATATAAAACCTTCATCTCATCAACGATTTAAGAGGGAATTATTATAGCCTGGGGTTTTGGGGCAAAGCAACTGAGGTAGACCTTTATCTCATCAAACATTAAGAGGGAAAGGTTCTAACCTGAGACAGAATAACTAAATAGAACAATTGGAGAAACTGGGTCAGGACATTAAAAGGGAACTTTGACACACCTTCATATTCAACTCATATCTGAACCCTCTATCTATATATACTTTTTGCAGGTGCCCTAATAATGAGAAAGTTCTTGTGAGTTATAAGTGTCGTCTTCCCATGTAGGAATGTGAAAAATTTAACCTTAAGTATCATATGATTTCACTTTCTTGTTTACTTTTTTATGTTTCTCTGGAGTCTTGTATTTGAAAGTCAAATTTTCTACTCAGATCCAATCTTTTCATCAAAAATGCTTGAAAATCTTTTATTTCATTGAATGTCTATTTTCTCCCGGAAGAATTATGCTCAGTTTTGCTGGGTAAGTGATTCTTGTTTGTAATCCTAGCTCCTACAACCTCTGGAAAACATATTCCAAATCCCCTGATCCTTTAATGTAGAAAAATGCTAAATCTTGTGTTGTCTTGAGTGTGGCTCCATGATACTTGAATTGTTTTTTTTTCTGGCTGCTTGCAATATTTTCTCCTTGACCTGAGAGCTTTATATTTTGACTATAATATTCTTGGGAATATTATATTGATTGGTGGATTATTTTGATTATTATTTTATCCTCTAATTCTAGAATATAAGGGAACTTTGCCTTGATAATTTCTTGAAAGATGATGTCTAGGTTTATTTTTTTTAAATCATAGTTATACATAATATATGTTAAATTATAAATTTAATTTTTAAATTTTCTTTCCTGCATTATAGACAATTTCATTACTGAATATAGGTGCAAAATTCCTAAATAAAATATTAGGTAAAGCATTACAAAAATATATTACTAAGATTATATGTTATGACCAAACAGGATTTATATCAGAAATACAAAGGTAGTATAACACAGAGAAAACTATTAATATAATTGGTTATATCAATAATAAGTTTTTTTAAATCACATGATTAAATCAATAGATACAGAAAAAGCTTTTGATAAAATACAATACTCATTTCCATTAAAAAATTTAAAAGTTTAGGTAGAAAAGGATTTTTCCTTAAATTGATTTAAAAAATATTTACCTAAAACCATCAGCAAGCATTATGAATGAAGGGGATAAACTAAATCCCTCCAAGTAATATCAGATGTGAAACAAAAATGCCCACTGTCATTCTGGCTATAACAAATGCCCAAAATAACTACAAGAAAGGCACTATTTGAATCTAGAGAAAGAACTATAAATAGAAGTATGTATAAAATGGTTTTAGTTGTAACGGTAGCTTTCTCTACAGTAGGTGAGGTGGGGAAGAAAGAAAAAAAGCTAACAATAATTTATAGATGAAAAAAATAGCAAGTTGTACACAATAGATTTATAGTTTTATGTACAATCTCCCCCTTAATGTACAATGTTATGGAAATGATTGTTTTATTTCTTAAATTCAAAATAAAATAAATAATTAAAAAAAAAGATTTTGAGCAAAAACAAACAAATCAATAAGGAAGATATTGATAACAGAATTGAATATGATTATCAAAGAAATCTAGACTTCTGTGAATAGTTTCTATCACAATTTTGCAAATATTGAATTCGATTGCAAAACAAAAGAAACTAAAAACTATCAGGAAAAAGTCTCTATAGATTCATAGGAGAGATTGGAACCACAGTAGGATGTTCACCAATGTCAAGAAAATAATGAAATAAGCATGAAAGCATAATTTAAAGCCTTAACAGCAGAAATAATTGGTAAAACATAAAAATTTGACTCGATGGTGACAAATCTCACTTAAAAAATGAGAGAATAACTAATTGGGAATGCAAATGCAAATACACAAATATAAATGACAATTTGGTAGAAGATAAAAAAACAATAATATTAAAAGAAAATATGATTTCCCTACAAGCAAATGCAATTGATCTTCAGGACAAGATATATAGAAGCAAGGATTAATGGTCTCCTACATAGAAGAACATAAGTTAAAAAAACCTAAACATCATAATGCAAGATAACTATACAAAACTTCTAAGTACAGAAAAGAAAATATCAGTTGAAAAAACATCTATAATTCACCTCCCAAGGAGAAAAACAAAACTCCGCAAAATTAGAAAAAAACAAAAACCTCTGAATAAGAGCTATATGAAAACACATTTAACCTTTTGTAGAGGTGAAGAGTTCACAAATGTGGTATAATGCACATATTTTCAGTCTTTCTTGATATGTCATTCAGTTTTCTCATTTTTTTTCTCTCTTTTTAAAATTGTTATATGGAATAATTGTGATGGAGGAGGGAAAGTATACTGGGGAAATTTTTGCTGTTTAAAAATTAGATATATCAACAAAAATATTTTTTAAAGAAGGATGACAAACTGGATCTTCACTCCATGTAAGTCTAAGATATGGGTCTGGTAAAATTTATAGGAACTACAAATTATTTAATGTGAAGAGAGTATAGGAAATAGAATAATTTTTCATAATGTTTGAGGCTGAGCCTCTCTCATTTGGAGACATTCCTTTAATTATATGTCTCAGAAGGTAAATGATCTATGAGCCTAAAAGGGAGGGGAGAATCACATGACTAGGTGAGCATTTGGTTAATATGGAATATTTTACTTGAAAATAGGCCTGAAAAGCAGAATTTAACAGTGTAATGCTGGAGAAACTGAGGAAGAGAGAGATTAGAGAACAGTTTAATAGTTTATTAAATGGAGAGATTTTCTGGGATCAAAGGATCCATGTTTGATCCCAAGGCTGAATGAAACTATCGTCTTAAAGAATCCAGCCCTGAGTACTGGGGCAGCAAGATTTTTTATAGGATAACAAGAACAATGACATAATGGGGGAGGTACCTGGATGGAAATAACCTGATGTGGGGGAGGTACCTAGGATGACACAATGGAGGCAGGTACTGTAGAGGTTACTGATATTCTAATGATATCTAAAATGGATAGACCTTTATTCTGTCAAACATTAATGCTGTAAAGTTACCCATGTATATATCCTGTAAATAAAAGGCTATTAAATTAAAAAAAAAATATTCTGTCAAACATTAAGAAAGAATGATTATAGCCTAAAGATATAAAACCTTTATCTCATCAAACATTAAGAGGGAAAGATTATAACCTAACGCAGAAAAAATATTTGTGGTAGCCCTCTTTGTAGTGGCTAGAAGCTGGAAAATGAATGGATGCCCATCAACTGGAGAATGGTTGAGTAAATTGTGATATATTAATATCATGGAATATTATTGTTGTGTAAGAAATGACCAGCAGGATGAATACAGAGAGGATTGGCAAGACTTACATGAACTGATGCTAAGTGAAATGAGCAGAACCAGGAGATCATTATATACCTCAATGACGATACTGTATGAGGATGTATTCTGATGGAAGTGGATTTCTTCAACAAAGAGAAGATCTAATTCAGTTTCAATTGATCAAGGATGGACAGAAGCAGCTACACCCAAAAAAAGAACACTGGGAATTGAATGTAAACTGCTTGCATTTTTGTTTTTGTTTTTCTTCCCGGTTATTTATACCTTCTGAATCCAAATCTCCCTGAGCAACAAGAGAACTGTTTGGTTCTGCACACATATATTGTATCTAAGATATAATGTAACCTATTTAACATGTATAAAACTGCTTGCCATCTGGAGGAGGGGGTGGAGGAAGGGAGGGGAAAAAATCGGAACAGAAGTGAGTGCAAGGGATAATGTTGTAAAAAATTACCCTGGCATGGGTTCTGGCAATAAAAAGTTAAAAAAAATAATAATAACCTGAGACAGAGTAACTAAATAGGGGAAACTAGGTCAGGACATTAAAAGGGAACTGTGGCACAACAACAGGACTAATACATAAGTGTAAGAATGAAGAGGGGACCCTGAAACTCTAAAAATCCTTAAAGGAGAACTGCCTCAGTGAGGGACCCTGCCCCAAGGACAAACAGTTTCATCTTTGTTATCTGGGTGGGGTCAGCTCAGTCCTGAAACTCATTGAATTTAATTCAAATTCTAGCTCTAGCTGAAACCCAGCAAGGAGCCAACTTGGGACTCCATCCATGGGCCCCCTTTATCTAAATCTCTCATTATAAAAAGAGCCAAACTAAAATCCTCTCTTTGTGGAGGTTCCAAACATACCAGTCCACTGGAATACTCTTTCCAGTGTCATTCTCTCTTTACCCTCACCTATTTCCCTAACCAGACTTTAACCTTATTTCCAATCCCTACAATAAATCTCTTTTATCAATCTAGGTTTTCGGGTCTGTAAATTCCTTTACAGGGAGCCTCTGCACCACCAGAAGGGAGTCCCCAAAACTCCCTATCCTTGCGCCAAAACCTACCCTGAACCCCGAACCTGCCACTAGACCTCATTTAACAGCCTGATCACCAGAAACCCTAATTTCATTTGGGTTCCCCAAATCTAAACCTCATCAAGGATACGGAAGTAGAATGATCAGTTCACGATATTCCAGAACCAAGGTAAGAAATTGCAGTTTTTCTACTACTTTACTGCAAGTTACTCCTGGGAAAGAAACTCTAATAGGCAAATAACAATAATCTAATTATTTGCTTCCACAGTTATGACTCTTCCAGCTACTTGGAAAATCCAATGGAATTAAATTTGAATTAGACAACATCCTCTAGAAGCAGTTTTGTGTGAAAAAAAATAGTTTATAGTTATTACTTGGTTTCCTTCTTTATCATTTTTTTTTCCATTTCTGCATTAAATGCTTTTGTTATTGGAACTATGTTTTGCTTTTGTAGCTTATCAATAAAGAGGAAATACATCTTAGATAGCAAGTTGAATAGTTGATTATCCAAATCAGATATAATGAGCCAACCTGGAAATGGTGAGGGGCACTACACTTTTTGTGTTAAGCCTGTAATGTCTTGTCTTCTCAAGTCTGCTGATTCTTACCATTAACTTAAATGATACCATCTGTAGAAAGGATCCCTTGATATTCTCCATAGTAACTTTGCTTCCCAAGCATGTTATGGCATTTTGTTTTATACTTCTTTGTTTTCACATAATAATGTCATGGTCATCAGAGAGTGATTCGTGTTGGATATGAGCCATGTGTGGTTCAGACAGCATTTAATAAAAAAAAGCTGGAGAGATATCTAGAAGCAAAGTAAAGTTTATTATATGTTCTTGTGAGAATCGGGCATCCCACTCATCGAGCAGACTATCAAAGGGAGGAGGCACCATAGGGAGCAGGCTCCACACTTTTTATCCCTAACGCGAATGCCCCTTCCCACCACTGACCCTCATCCTTATTGGCTGAGGATCTTACATTCTAAATCCAGGAACTACCCAAGAAATTGAACTTGACCAATAAGTACATAGTTGCCCATATTTGACTTAAACAGAAAGACACTGGTGTCATAGGAGGATAACAAGGGGACTTAAGTATTCCCTCAGGAGGATAGCAAGAAGGGGGCTCAAGTATGCCCTTGACTTAATGCTTAAAGTCCTTCAGGCCTACTCAAACTTTGAAATAGATGAAGCCTTACTCGATTTTCACAACTGTCTTGAAAGCTCTCACCTCAGCCACTATTCTGGACACTGGGGAAAAGACAGTTTAGATCAGATGTACTTTTTGCCCTCACATTTTTTAGTCTACTAAGGGAATATAATGCTCAAAGTAATGTAAATTTTATTTTATTTTTAATGCTGAAACTCCCAAAATCAAGTCTTAAATTCAAATTGTAATGCCAAAGAAACTGAGCAAGACAGGAATTAGAGACCAATTCAATAATTTATTAAATGGAGAGAAATACTGGGACCAATGCATCCATGTTGATCCCAGGGCTAGATGAGACTATTATTTCAAAGAGTCTAGCCCTGAGTATCTGGACAACAAGCCTTTTGTGGAATAACAAGAACAATGACATAATAGAAGGAGACCTAGGTGGGGATAACCTCATAGAAGGAGGTTACTGATATTCTAATGAAATTAAGACATGTCTATAAAACCTTTATCTCAACCATTAAGAGGGGACGGTCATAACCTAAGGCAGAATTATGAAATAGGACAAATGGAGGAACTGGTCACCCCATTAAAAGAGAACTTTGGCATTACAAAATCACTTAGTCTCTCATGGATTGGCCAACAATAGGTCCCAGGCCAAGCCCCAGTTGGTCATTGTGATGAGGGATAGATATGGGGTACCTAAATGAAATTAGGATTTAATTGAGTCTAGTGACAGGTTTGGGGTACAGGGAGTCAAATAGAGTTCCCCTGTAACCCCATTGGATTCGGCACAAAGATACTGAGTTAAATGAAGTCTAGTGGTGGTGCGAGTCCCCAATAAAAGCATCTATTGGCCAAAAAAACTAGATTGATAAGAGGTTTATTATGGTGTTTGGAAGTAAGGTTAAAGTATAGTTAGGGAAATAGATAAAGGTAGAGATAAGAAAGGCACTGGAAACAGAATTCCAGTGGACAGAAAGTCCTGACATGCCAGGCCTAAGGTTGGAATGTTTGGAAACTCTGCAAAGAGGGGGTCCCAGCTTGACCCCTTTTATAATGGGAGATTTAGCTAGAGGGGTCTATGTTGGCTCAGATCTGGATGGGGCTGGGACAAGCTCAGATCTTCTATTGGAATTCAAAGGGACCAGGATTTGTGAATCAAAAGGTCCTTGATTGATAATTACATCAACTAGGAGGGGTTGGAAATCAGAAAGAAAGGCATCTTAAAGGGACCATACCTGCATCAATTGTTTAAACCCTAATTGATTCAGAGTGAGTATAAATAGAAACTATTTTGTTTTGGCCAGAAACTCTAAGAGTCCTTCTCTCCCAGTTGGATTTTTTCTTTCTGTATAGGTAAAAGATGCCATTCTTCTCCTCAGTTCTTATCTATTTTTAATCACTGAATGGGTGTTGCCTGAGTGAAATAGATCTGTTAGAGACCTTAACTTAAAATGGTCAAAGTCAAATGCATCTACAGCCATCCTCCCGGTCATCCCCATCTGTTTCTTGTCACTGGAAGCAGATGGCTCTGGAGAGAAAAGTGAGGCTGGTGACTTTGTGTAGCCCTCCCTCACTGAAATCCAACTCATTTTCTTGTCATAGAAGTACATCTCCGATGGCATGGTCCTTTTTGGGAATGAAGGACAACAATCACATACAAAATAGAATATGTTTAACAAATGGTTGCTGATTTATTTATCCAACTTTTGTTATTTCAAAGTGATGTATGAAATAACAGTTTTGTTCCTAAGAGAAAAATACTTTATAGAAAGCTTGATTAATATTTGATCAACATTTAATCTACAGTTTCAAAGCAGCTTTTAAAATGACCCAAAGTGAAAACGAATTAAACCACTCAAAGTGACACTCTTGAGATTCTTCAGGCAATTTATGAACCACCCCTGACAAGTCATTAGAATATAATGAATCATCTTTTAAAGGTGTCTCTATCTAAATCCTTTTTTTTTTTTTTTTGCTAGCTTTTAGAACCTGAATAACAACTAAGTCACAGTAAAAAGAATTGTTTTATGAGGTGTCATAACTCAGTTATACCATCAATAAAGTGTCAGTTTCCTTTGCTAATTAGGCATATCTCATTAACTAATTAACTTATATACAACTTAGATGAAAATGACTGGCACAGTTAGGTGCTGGCATTTTTGTTTGTTTGGTTTTTGGGGGAATATATCATTTTAACAAGTCAGCTATCAACTAGATGTGGCTTTTTATGCATATTTGGCACTATACAGGTAACATTAAAAAGTGGATCCTTGTCAAGTCACCAGTCAAAATGTCAGCACATTATAAAAGGGTCTGAAACCACTTTTTGCATGAATGGACTAATGGTAATAATCACTGTCAATCACAGCTGCAAGAATGGAATCTTTCTCTAATTTATTCCAGGTATCTGCCTAGACTCCCAGATTGTCATTCCTCTAAATAGTATTCTTTGACATGTAAGGACTAGTATAATAGATTTTTCCATCCTTTTTGCAATATGCTTCTCGGAATTCTTATAGATTTCTACAAAGAATTGTCTTTAGAAATCCAAAAATCCAAAATAGGAATTTTATTCAAGTTATTACTGTTAGTTGAAAGGAAGCATTGTGTCAAAATCCTCACTGTTTTTGTCTTCAAAGTTATATCATCATGAATTAATTTATCCAACTTTGTCCCCAAAAAAGCACTCTTCTGATGACAGCTTTTTCTACATAGTAGGTCAGTTTTAAGGTCAGAGGTTGGAGGACTATTTCTGCTCCAGATAATAGAGCTCAAACTAGCTCAAACTCATACTAGGTCTGGGGTTTACAATATCAGATAATCCTGTACTTCCTTACTGGCAATAGAATATCTTGACTGCATTACATCATAGCTTCATTTGAAGCAATGATATTATGAAAATTAAAAAAAAAAATGAGGCAAAGTTCACTTACAACTCCAAAATAAGATATAAAGGAATATAATGGAAATGTTAAGTAGTTTTCCTATAATAAATCCCATTGCCCCTCTATGGCGGTCTCATTCTATGATTTCTGTGAGCTTTGACTACTCTTGTTCTTTAACTGCTGGAGACATTACTGTTTTTCTGTAGAATAGAGTAGCATGAATACTTCTCTTAGGCAAACACAAAGTGGATCCTTTCTGGTGTCAGTTGTCTTCAATAGCTAAGATTCTATAATTTTCTCAACTTTGTTAAGGAAATTCCTCAATTAAAAAAAATTCTGGACTTAACAAATAATTGTCCATTTACTAATAAATGTCCATTTACATATAAATAGAAAAATTGAAAAAAGATTATATATAAAATTATAGACAGGTTGCTTTTCAATTATATACTTTGCATATTATATATAACATATATAATATTATACGCACATATACTAAGGATATTAAAAATATAGAATAGTACTGTCGTCTTATACAACAATATCTTATTACCACATATATAATCCATCATACACACTGTTTTTGTTATATGTGTAATATTATTATATGGCTTGTGAATGTAATATATTCACTATATAAATTTTAAAGCTGTCTTCTTTACCTGTGATTCCTCTGACATTAACTTCTTACTTTGTTATAAGTTGTAGGAAAACTCTTCAAATACCAATTTTCATGTAAAAATAAGAAAATTAACAAAATCTATTAAGTGCTTACTCTGGGCAGGCCTTCTATGTTGAATATGACTGGATAAGACAAATACTAGGCTACTTAAGTTGGAACATGGTTATTGTTTATAATGCCTTTTAAAATTACAAGTTATTTTTATTAAAAAATAAATACTAACAAATATCTAAGTAATAAGTTTCTTTAAAAGTCACCCAATCCTGTGAATTTTTCTTTAGGTTGTTTTTCATATAAGCCCCTTCCTTTCCCTTCCTCTCTATAACTTTTTGCTTATACAACTTTGTAACTGATTTATTCGAACAGCTCTTGAAAATTCTGTTTTGTTTTCATTTGGCTCAAATTTTTTATTTCACTGATGCAAGAAACTCCTCTTCTAATGCATATTGGCAACTGCTCTTCAATTTATAGTCTTAATAGTTTCTGGAATTAAATCATATATTCCTAATTCCAAGACTGGATCTCTAACCACTGTATCTCTTAATAGTATATGATTCCTTAAAAATATTGCTTTTATCCCTTTGGAGAGAGATAGAAAAGAAGCTCCTATAAATGTTTGTTTCAATCTCTTTGAATTGTAAATACCACCATCCATCCAT
Organism: Sarcophilus harrisii; assembly: GCF_902635505.1. Classification (NCBI taxonomy): domain Eukaryota; kingdom Metazoa; phylum Chordata; class Mammalia; order Dasyuromorphia; family Dasyuridae; genus Sarcophilus; species Sarcophilus harrisii. The sequence continues at coordinate 182,071,871 of NC_045429.1, read as the reverse complement.
TATCTCTAGTCAAGGAGTTTTCAGGGATAAGCATAGATTATACATTGTAAAGAGAAACAACATGACCTCATGAATGAACATTGGCTTAGAAGGACCCTAACGTGATACTTGTAGCCAAGAGAGCTTCCACAATATAGAAGAATTGTGTCTCTTCTTCCCTTAAGAATACCTAGTTAAAGTTGTACAAAGACAGCTATCACCACTAACAAAAATTTGCCTTAGAAACATTTATTAGCAATACACTATAGCTAACTTTACTAAAATATACTTTGACAGATTGGAATATTGATAGTCGCTTATCTCTTTTGTTAAAAGGTTCTCATATTCTCAAGGACTAAAAACGAGGGGAGAGATGAAGGAGAACAAGAGACTCCTCTTACAAAGTCTTTGACTTTTGGTCCTGGTCATTCTTAATGATTTCCAAGTTGTGTTACCTAAGTTATTCCCATAAAATCACCTTTTCCCACTCTGTTCACAATGGTTCAGCATAAGCAGATGTTCAAAAGTCCAACTGGACTTTATTACATTATTTAAAAAAAAAAGTTCAAGGTATAAATTATCTATAGATGAAATACATATTGAAAATAATTTCCAAATTTTCATTTAGTTTGGCTCACATTTAGAGCTGTGGACAATTTGTTCCAAGAACTTCCTGTAGCCACTTCCCCTTGGAAGCTTTTCCTTTATGGTTCTATTGTTCTGAACAGGATAACCTGATTCCTCCTCACAACTTTTGGTCAAGTTTCTAGAATAGGAGTTCTCAAACTTTTTTGTATGTTATGGACCTTTTTGCAGTCTGGTGAAGCCTATGGATCCCTTCTCAGAAAGATGTTTTTAAAAGCACAGAAAAAAAAAAAAAAGAAATTATAGTGTAATACAGTTATCAAAATATTTTACAAATCAAGTTTTGGAATCCTATTACTAATTTGCTTTGTTACTATGGAAAATCACAGCATTTCTGATGATTCCCTTTTCTCTAACATAAATGGAATTATTTCTATATAAATATATAAACTGATATATAAAAAAAGATATATAAACTGATGCAGAGTGAAGTAAGCAGGACCAGAAGAACAATTTAGATTATTTTTTCAATATTACAAAAATAAACAATTTTGACGATTTTTTGTGAACTAATAATGAAATAAGCAAAATCTGAAGAAAAATTTATACAACAACACCCGAAAGTAATAGGATTTTTACTGTCTATAGCAACTCTTTTGGTCTCTGATGAAATTCATTTCTTGTTTTGGCCCCAAATATATTAATTTTCTGGTAGAAACTAACTTGGCTAGTTTCATAGATTGAATAACTAACTCCAAAGAACAAGATGTTGCATCAGGAAATCTATTGTGTTGTAAGAAGTGAGGAAATAGATGATTTCAAAAAGACATGGAAAGACACACAGACTGATATAGTAAAATAAGCAGAGCCAGAAGGATAATTTATACTATAACATCAATATTATGAAAATAAATGGTTATGACTTTTTATTAATAAATTTTTAAAGTTAATTTAAAGTTAAAATTAATTAGTCATTAAAATGACTATAATAAACTTGTTAACTAATAATGAAATGAGCAAAATCTGAAGACTATACAATAACACTATAAAAACAAATAACTTTGAAAGTTGTAAAAACTATGTTCAATATAATGAATATTCATAATTCCAGAGGACCAGTGAGATAGATAGGCAATGCAGAGGCAATGAGGCATGCAGAATGAGGCACATATGCATATGTATATATAATATTATATATGTATATAGAATATATGTAACATGTCACATATATACATTCATACATATATGTATATATACACATAATATGTACCTATATTACAAAATACATATGTAACATTCACATATATGATAGAGGGATTAGAGAAATTTGCTTTCTTTACTATGCATATTTGTTATAAGAAATTTCTTTTTCTTTTTTTTAATGCAGTAGAAATGGAAAGGGCAGAAAACAGGGTTCTCTCTCTTTTTTTTTAATAGAGAGGTGAGGGGCAAGTACAACATATGTAAGATGTTACATGTACTTTCAGATAGGTCAGTGATTATTAGAGTGTTTTTTTAACCACATATTTTATTTAAAAGACCTCAAGAAATGGGAGTAATTTGTAAATATTTTGTTAGAAAGAAAACTTGTTTTTAAGGAGAAAAACAAGTGTACATAGTCCAGCAAAACAAATAATCATGTTGGCCATATCTAAAAATGTGTCTTAATCTTAAAATCTTTGAGCATTTTGAGCAGGAGATAGTTAGCATGTTCACTTTCAGCTCTCTGAACTCATTTTACCAACATTTTTGTCATTTTCCCAACCTCATTAAAATAAGTTACTTAGGATTTGATTTGGATTGGGTTTTTGTTTAAGTTATTAGAGTAATGCCTTTCATGCTCCATTATCAATTTTGCTTTAAATTTGCAATTAAATTTCCTTTCAAAACTGCTTTTAGTTCATTAGGAGGGGCATTTTATTTTCTTAAAAAATTCCCCTTTGATATATATATCTAGGAAACCTATATTTCACACTAGAAGAAAAACAACCACTAAGTGATTGCAAATCACCCTCCCCAAACAAGGGGTTATGTTGATAATGCCATTTATTTTAATTAAACCTTCTAGAAAGAAAAGAGACAGGGGAGGGGGGGAGGGAGGAAGAGAAATGGGAATGATGAATAATACTATTTTACTGGAACAAGGCATATGGGAGAAGGAATGTGAAATAAAGTTGGTTGATTGGAACTAGATTGTCAAGAGCTTGAATACATGACTCAGGAATTTAAATTTTATTTTGGGGGTAATAGGAGGCATTGAAGATGTCTGCATATAGAAGTAACATCTTACTAGTGCATTAGGAAAATAATGCAGGCAGCAATGTGTAGTATGGATTGTAGAAAGGATAGACTGGAGGCAAACAAATTAGGACTTTACTACTATTATATAGATGAGAGATGAGGTCCTGAACTAGGATAGTAATCATGGAAATGGAGAAGGAGTCTGATATAAGAGGTATTGTTATGTTACTTAATTTCTTCTGAAAGAAAAATGTATTGCGGAGGCAGGAATGCCAGTTATATGAGGTAGTGATTTAGGATACCAAGAACTTCTTTACCCTGTGGACAAAAAAAATTAAAAGTCTTCTGGTTCAGACAAAATTTTCTTAAAAATATTAAAAACATCTGAAGCTTAGAAATGTTTAAATAATAGCCCATTTTTTTCTATAATCCAAATAGATAGATAGGTTTGAAGAGGAAATACCAGGGCCAATATTTCATTTAAATCATCCACTCCATAGCACCATCTGCTGCCTGCTTTTGACTTCCCTAGAATCATGCCCATTTATATCAAAGTATATTGTGTGGATGATATTACTTGAAAATAATGAAAATGTATTTTCTTTAAAAATATATTATGATTCAGTCTGAAAAGGACTTCCTCACTTACCCTACTTTATTCTGGATGGGTGGGCTTTATCTATAGATAGGGATTAAAGCTGTGATCAAGATTTAAAACTGGAAAGGAGTCCAGAGTTCATTGAAGAATCCAAAAATTCTCACTTATACAAGAAAGAAATTTTCTTTGCACAGTTAATTCTATATGTACACTTGTTTTCCAACTGGAATCAGGATTAATACTAGTGCCCTATGGTTCTATATCCAGGACTATTTTCAGCATAAGGTGAGATTAAAGGCACTGTTGTTCTTGTTTATGTAGGTTACATATGTCCACATGGATCTGCCTAAATATGGTATGCAGGAATAGACAAGAAAAGATTTCTTTTTCCTCTATCCTTCTTCAAAGGAAGTATTGATTTGTACCAGCAACAATTATGAAATGGAAACAGAAGATTTTCTGTTCTCATCAGAGAGAGTGGGTACTCTGGTAGACTATCAGCTCCCTTAAATATCATTAATTTAGAGGATGCAATTTTTAAGCTCAGTTAAATTCCTGATTACTTCTCTTTACTAGGAAAAGGAATATTCCAGGCTATATCTGGGGCTTGATTTCTTTCCTACCAAACATCAGCTCTACACATAGCAAATAATAAATAAATCCCTTTATCCAAGTTGATACCAAAACAAAAATCAAAGAAAGAATATATAGACTATATCATATATATATACACAACATATATGTATATATGCACACATGTATACATGCATATAAATACATAGATACACATATACACATATCCATACCAGTTAATATAGATTGAAAAAACTCTCTCTTTGGAAATGAGATAACACAACTCAACCAAGAAAAAAAAAAAATTTCCAGATCTCTCCCAAAGAAAAATTCCCCTGAAAGTCTCAAGTTGGATACAGGGACATAATTGAAGTTCTATGTGATTCTTTCTTGAGCCTTTCTCTCCTTTCAGTGACCTGAAAAGAAGTTGGAATTACTTTTTTTTTTAATTTTTAACATTTTTTTGTTAAACTTTTTATTTACAAGACATATTCATGGGTAATTTTTCAGCATTGACCCTTGCAAAACCTTCTGTTCCAACTTTTCCTCTCCTTCCCTCCACCCCCTTCCCTAGATGGCAGGTAGATCAATACATGTTAAATATGTTAAAGTATATGTTAAATACAATATACGTATACATGTTTATACAGTTATCTTACTCATTTCCCATTGTTCTTTTGCTGGGTATAGCTGGTTCTCTTCATTACTGAACAACCGGAACTGATTTGGTTCGTCTCATTGTTGAAGAGAGCCACATCAATCAGAAATGATCATCATATAGTATTGTTGTTGAAGTGCATAATGATCTGGTTCTGCTCATTTCACTCAGCATCAGTTCATGTAAATCTCTCCAGGCCTCTCTGAAATCATCCTGCTGGTCATTTCTTACAGAACAATAATATTCCATAACATTCATATACCACAATTTATTCAGCCATTCTCCAATTGATGGGCATCCATTGTTTCCAGTTTTTAGCCACTACAAAAAGGCTGTCATGAACATTTTTGCACATGTGGGTCCCTTTCACTTCTTTAAGATCTCTTTGGGATATAAGCCCAGTAGAAACACTGCTGGGTCAAAGGATATGCACAGTTTGATAACTTTTTGAGCATATTTCCAAACTGTTCTCCAGAATGGTTGGATCCGTTCATAACTCCACCAACAATGCATCAGTGTCCCAGTTTTCCCACATCTCCTCCAATATTTGTCATTATCTTTTCCTGTCATCTTAGCCAGTCTGACAGGTGTGTAGTGGTATCTTAGAGTTGTCTTAATTTGCATTTCTCTGATCAATAATGATTTGGAGCATCTTTTCATATGGCTAGAAATAATTTCAATTTCTTCATCCGAAAATTGTCTGTTCATATCCTTTGACCACTTATCAATTCGAGAATGGCTTGATTTCTTATAAATTAGAGACAATTCTCTATATATTTTGGAAATGAGGCCTTTATTACAACCTTTGACTGAAAAATGTTTACTTGGAATTATTCTTGAAGCTGGAAGCCAGAAGACCCTGGATCTCTCTTTTCTCCCACTATCACAAACTCTAACTCTACCTCTCACATAGATGTGAGGCATTAAATAACTAAGCTCTACAATGATGAATCTTATACAATTGCCCTTTGAGCCAAGGGTTTTGTCACTATTCCATAGTGTTTGCTCATATATCTTGAAAGTCATTTAAAGCTGTTCTACATATTCTTGTCACTCTGTGTTCCAATCTGTCTTATGAACTATGATCCTAGTTATTTTTCTAGTATACATTCTCAGATTTCTGAGAGATTCATGAAAAGAAAGTCTTTATATTATTGGTATAGAGGATTTAAGTAATTTGTCCAATGTCAACACAGAAATTTGGTAGCAGAACCAGAAACAAAACAGATTTCCTCATTCCATTTTCAAGACTCTTTGATTATGAGTCCAAAATATTATTTGTTTAGGATGGCATTCTTTACCACAGATCCATATCTACATTTGTATGTCAATAATTATCAACAGGCTTATTGGCTATGTATAAAGCATGGTATATATAAAGAAAAAATTAGAGGATAAAAGGTAGAAGAACTGTGTTTAAGTCTTGGCTTTGGAATTTATTAGCCATATAACTCTAAGTCAGTTAACCTAAGGTGTAAAAAAAGACAATTATATTTGTCTTGCAAAAAGATTGTTGTAAGGAACACATGAGAAAATATATATGAAGGGACTCTGTAAATTATAGAAATGCTACAGAAATGTAACTATATGATTTGACAACAGAGCTTTGTGGTGGCCATCAGTTTTTATGAAGTTATAAAAACATTCAGTTTTGACTTTTGTGTCTCTGACATATTAGACAAGCAGAGGCTGTAGTTATTTGAATTGTTTCAATTTGAGTTGTCGTTGAGTCATCTCAGTCATTTGACTCTTTGTGACCCTATTTGGGGTTTTCTTGGCAAATATATTGGAGTAGTTTGCCATTTGTCATTTTAGCTCATTGAACAGATGAGGAACCAAGGCAAACAGGGGTAAGTGACTGGCCCAGAGTCACAGAGCTAGTAAGTGTCTGAAGCCAGGCTTGAACTCATGAAGATAAGTTTTTGTGATTCCAAGCTCAGTTTTCTATAAACTGTGCCACCTATCTGCCCTGTAAGTATTAGAGCAGACATAAATTATCTGCCTCCATTCAGTTTCACAGCTTTATTCAAATGTTCTCCTTTACAGTTTCTATTTGCAATCTCAACCTCTCTTTCTAGTTCTAGTCATATATTTCAATGCCCTGCTGAAAGTCCTGCTGATTTTTGAAGCTTGACGTATAATATCCTAAATGGTGCTATTTGTCTTTTTCTCTGATTTATCCATTTTACTTCTTTCAATGGCATTAAGAATATCTGTCTTTCAGGCTCAAAACCTTGAAGTTATCTTTGATTTTCTTAATTCTCTCACATCTAAACGTGTGTGTGTGTGTGTGTGTGTGAAAAATTTTATCCTAGAAATAGCAGAGAGTCACAAAAGTTTCTTAAGCTAGAGAATTCTACAATCAGACCTACACTTTAGGAATATCGATTTTGCTGTGTGGAAGATGGATAGTAAGAGAGTGAAACTGCAGAGATATTAATTAGGAGCCCAGGAGCAATAGGCCATATATACTTAAATTAGGGTAGTTATAGTGGAAATAGAAAAAAGGGAATGTTGATAGAAAGATATGGCTTTTCTATAGAATTCAACTAGTCATCATAGTTATAGTTCAGTCTTTCAATCATGTGCAACTCTTCCTGACCTCATGGACCATAGCATATAAGACCCTTCTGACCTCCACTATCTCCTAAAGTTTGTCAAAGCTCCATGTTACTTCCATGACACTATCTATCCATCATCCTTTGTCATCCCCTTCTCCTTTTACCTTCAATCTTTTCCAGCATCAGGTTCTTTCCTGATAAGTCCTGTCTCCTCATTCTGTGGTCAAAGTATTTAAGCTTCAGCTTCAGTATTTGTCCCTCCAATGAACAGTCAAATAAATTTCTTTAAATATTGATTGATTTGACTGAACTCTCAAAAGTCTTTGCCAGCATCACAATTTGAAAGCGTCTATTCTGAGGTGGAGCCAAGATGGCAGAATAAAGTCAGAGACTTTCCCAAGCTCTCCCCCAAATCCCTCTAAACAAAGTACAGAGCAGCAGAATCCACAAAAAGAGAGAGTGAAACAATTTTCCAGACAAGGACAACATAGAAGGTCGACAGAAAAGGACTGTTGCTCCAAGGGTGTTAGTGGAGCTCAATCTAGCACAGAACAGCCAACCCAGTCCCAGTCAATAAGAAATAGGTGTCAACCAGAAACTGACTGAATCAGTGACAGCAGGAGTAGTTTCTAGATCCCTCAGACCATAGACACCAAAGACAGCTTAGAAGATCAGTAGGAAAGATTTATCATATTTGGGTGAGAGTGAAGCAGAGTCTAGCTCAGATCAGAACAGCCTCTATCTCAGCAACCCAGAAGTGGATCATGGGAGCCACTGAATCAGCAGCAACAGCAACTTCTGGAACTCTCAACCCACAGATGGAAAGGGAGTAGAACAATAAGTCAAAAGGAGATTACAGGGGTCTCTTTGCTAGCATTGATGCAGGTCTCTGTTGCTTTGCCCATACTCTAATCTGGGTCACACTCCTGAGTGGAAGTCCCAGGGAAAGCACACCAAAGCTTGAGCCACAATAGAATAAAGACTCCTTACAGTTTCAGGGCAGAAAACAGAAGGTCACTCACAGACCAAAGTATAATCCAGAAGAAGTGGTATATTAAATATACCACTCATTAGATTATACCACCTTGAAAGAACTGGAAACTTATATGTCCCTAGAAGTATCTCTGAAAACAACTGCACAAAATGCCTGAAGTTTGGGAAAATGTACCCTCCATCTTGGAAGCAAAACCCTACTTTAACAAAGAATTCAAAGTCAAGTAATAGACTGGGAAAATGAGCAGACAACAGAAAAATATTCTGACTATAGAATCTTCTGACAAGGAAGATCAAAAAACACATGCAGAAGAAGATAACAAAGTCAAAGCTCCAAAATTCAAAGCCTCCAAGAAAAATAGGAGTTGGTCTCAGGCGATGGAAGAGCTCAAAAAGAATTTTGAAAATCAAGTAAAGGATGTAGAAGAAAAGTTGGGAAGAAAAAATGAGAGTAATTGCAAGAGAAACAAGCCAATAGTTTGGTAAAGGAGACCAGCAAAAATACAGAAATAACACCTTAAAAATCAGATTAAGCCAAATGGTAAAGGAAGTACAAAAAACTAATAAAGAGAAGAATGCCTTAAAAAGCAGAATTGTCCAAATGGGAAAAAAAAATCCACTAAAGAAACAACTCCTTTAAAAGTAGAATTGGATAAATGGGAAAAGAGGCATAAAATGCCTGGAAGAATTTTTACTAAAAGATAATGATAAATGTTGGAGGGGATGTGGGAAAATTGGCATACTAATTCATTGCTGGTGGAGTTGTGAACTGAACAACCATTCTGGAGAGCAATTTCGAACTATACCCAAAAGGCAATCAAATTGTGCATACACTTTGATCCAGCAGTGTCTCCAGTGGGTCTGTATCCCAAAAGGATCATAAAAAAGGAAAAGGGATCCACATGGGCAAAAAATTTTGTAGCAGCTCTTTTTGGCAAGGCAAGGAACTAAAAACTGAGTGGATGCCCATCAGTTATGGTTGAATAAGTTATAGTATATGAATATAATGGAATATTATTATTCTATAAGAAATTATCAGAAGAATGATTTCAGAAAGGCCTGGACAGACTTATATGAACTGATGCTAAATGAAGTAAGTAGAACCAAAAGAACATTGCACACAGAAACAATAAGATTTTTGATGATCAACTGTGATGGACTTGGTGTTTTTCTTTCTTTCTTTTTTTTTTTGTTTATTATTATAGCTTTTATTTACAAAATATATGCATGGGTAATTTTTCAACACTTACTTTTGCAAAACTTTCTGTTCCAACTTTTCCCCTCCTTCCTCTTGCCCCCTCTGCTAGATGGCAGGTGGACTTGGCTCTTTTCAACAATGAAGTGATTCAGACCATTTCCAATAGACCAGTGATGGAGAGAGCCACCTGCATCCAAAAAGAGGACTATGGGAACTGAATGTGGATCACAACACATTATTCTCATATTTTTTTGTTGTTTGCTTGCTTTTTTTTCCCTTTCTCATTTTTTCCCTTTTTATCTGATTTTTCTTGTGTAGCATGATAGATGTTGATATATGTTTAGAAGAATTGCACATGTTTTACCTGTATTGGATTGCTTGTTGTCTAGGGGAAGAGGTAGAGGGAAAAGAGAGAGAAAAATTTGGAACACAAGATTTTGCAAGGCTGAATGTTGAAAACTATTTTTGCATTTTTTGAAAACAAAAAGCTATTATCAAAAAAAGAAAAAGAAAATTATTCCTTAAAAATCAGATGTGAGCAAATAGAAATTATTTCTAAAGGATCAGAAGGCTTGGCATATGATATTGCAGAAGGCAAAGGAGCTAGGATTACAATGAAGCATCACCTACCCAGGAAAACTTGGTATAATCCTTCAGGGAAAAAAAATGGATATTCAATGAAATAAAAGATTTTAAAGCATTTTTGATTAAAAGACCAGAGCTTAATAGGAAATCTGACTTTCATATGTAAGATTCTAGAGAAGCATAAAAAAGTAATCATGAAAGAGAAATCATAAGGAATTTAATGAGGTTGGACTATTTGCATTTCTACATGGGAAGATGATATTTGTAACATAAGAATTTTGTCATTATTATTTAGAAGTATAAGTATACAGGTGTTAGTTGAATGTGAAGGGATGGTATCCAAAAAATTAAAATTAAGTGGGATGAGAAAAGAATGTATTGGGAGAAAGGGAAAAGGAAAGAAAGGGGTAAATTATCACAGAAAAAGGGGAAAAAAGCTTTTACAATGAAGGGGAAGATGGGAGGAGTTATGGGGGAATGAATGAACCTCACTCTCATAAGAATTGACTCAAAGAGGAAACAATATACACACTAAATTGGGAATGGAAATCAGTTTTACCCTACAGAAAAGTAGGAGAGGAAGTAGATAAGAGAAAGGGTGGTGATGATAGAAGAAAGGGCACATTAGGAGAGAGGAAAGTGAGAAGCAAAATATTTTTGAAGAGGGAAAGGTTGAATGGAGATAGAGAATAGAATAAACATGAGGAAATACAGTTAGCAATAGTAAATGTGAAAAAAAATTTAAGCAAGTTTCTCTAATAAAGACCTTATTTCTTAAACATAGAGATAGAGAACTATGTCAAATTTATCAAAATAAAAGCCATTTCCCAATTGATAAATGATAAAAAGAAGTTTTTAGATGAAATAATCACAGCTATCTATAGCTATATTTTTAAAAATGCTCTTACTATTGAGTGGAAATGCAAATTAAAACAATTCTGAAGTACTACCCTAGCATACATACCTATTAGATTGGTTAATAGGATAAGAAAGGAAAATGACAAATATTATAGGGAATGTGAGAAAAGGAGACATTAATGCACTATTGGTCGAGTTGTGAAATTATTCAACTTTTTTGTAGAGCAATTTGGAACTATGCCCCAAAGGATATAAAACCATGCATAGTCTTTGACCTAATAATACCACTACTAGGACTGTATTACAAAAAAGGTAATTAAAAAAAAAAGGGAAGGACTCATATGTATAAAAAAAAAATTTATAGCAGTTATTCTTGGGGGGCAAGGATTGGAAATTGAGGGGATACCCATAAATTGGATAATGGATGAATAAATTATTGTATATAATTATGTTGGAATACTATTATAAGAAATGAAGAGTACAATTCAGAGAATAGACTATGGGGACTGAATTGGGGCATAACAGTATTTTCACTTTTGTTGTGATTTGCTTGCTTGTTTTTTTTTTTTTTTTTCTTATTTCTTTCTTGTGCAGTATGATAAATGTACAAATATATTTAGAATTGCACATGTTTAACCTATATTGGATTACTTGCTGTCTGGGGAAAGGGAGAGGTGGGGAGGAAGGGAGAAAAATTTGGAACACAAGGTTTTGAAAACTATCATTGCATATATTTTGAAAAAAAATAATAAAAAACCTATTATTAAAAAAAATAATGAGCAGAATGCTCTCAGAAAAACCTTGAAAGACCTCCATGAGCTGACACAAAGTGAAATGGAATATGTGCAAAATAATAGAAATATTATAAGATGATCAACTATGAATGATGTAAGTATTCTTGGCAATACAATGATCCAAGACAATTATGAAGGACTTATGATGAAAAATACTATCCATATTCAGAGAAAGAACTGATGGTATCTGAATGGAAATTGAAGCATTTTTTTACATTCTTATTTTCCTTGAGATTTTTTCCTTTGTTTTTTCCCTTTTGTTTTCTTTCATAACATGACTATTATGAAAAAGTTTTACAAGAGTACACAAGCATAATCTATATTGAATTGCTTGCATTATCAATTAAGGAGGTGGGGTGAGAAGGGAGGAAGGGAAGAAATCTGGAACTCAAAGTTTTAAAAATGAATGTTAAAAATTGTTTCTATATGTAATTTTAGAAAAATAAAAAATAAGAATAAAAAGTTTTTTAAAAATTATAACTTTTTATTTTCAAAATATATAAATGGATATTTTTCAATATTCACCCTACAGAACCCTGTGTTCTATTTTTTCTCTCTCTTTCCTCCCAGTTGGCAAGTGATTCTAATATATTGCAAAATATATGCAATTCCTCTATACGAATTTCCATAAATATCATGCTGCACAAGAAAATGAAATTAAAAATTTAAAAAAAAAGAAAGCACTAAGGCACTCAGTTTTCCTTATAGTCCAATTCATAGTCATACATGAAAATTGGAAAAACCAAAGCATTGATGGTACAGATTTTTGTCAGCAAGGTAATATGCTGTTAAGCTTTGTCATAGCTTTCCTTAAAAGCAATGGTTTTTAATTTCATAACTGCAGGCACTATTCACAGTGACTTTTGAGCCCCTCATATAAAATCTGACGTTGCTTCCATTTTTTTCTCCCTCTATTTGGCAGGAAATATGGGACTCGATGCCATGATCTCAAGGTTTTTTCTTTTTCTTTTCTTTTTTTTTTTTTAATGTTAAGTATATTCTGCATGTAAATTTAAAAAATAAGGTGACAATATACACCCTTGTCATGCTCCTTTCCCAATACTGAACCAAGTAGTTTGTCCTTGTTCGGTTCTGTTTCTTGATCCTTGTATAGGTTCCTCAGGAGATAAGACAAATGATCTGGTATTCCTATATTTTTGAGATCTTGCTACAATCTATATTCCTTTGCCACTTAGTGGAAACAATATGTCTTTATGGTATCTTTGTATCTATTTTTTTACGTGTGGAAAATATTATAGCACATGGGCCTTTTACAAAATAAGATAAGAACTTTAGGTCTGTCTGGATCTTCTATTGGAATTCAAAGGGACCAGGATTTGTGAGTCAAAGGGTAATTTACATTAACTGGGGGGTGGGGGGGTGGGAATCAAAGATTGGAATCTTTCCCGCATCAAGACTAGCAAGCATTCAAATTTTGAGGGCAACAGCCCTATAGGAGAACTCAGACCTTAAAACACAGATTCTATAGGAGGAAGATGAGTCAAAGACAGAAACCCAAGTGTTCTCCATTCACCAGACATTATCATCTTCTCAAATTATTGTTGTGTGGTTCAGAAAAAGTGAGGGAATCACTATTTAATAAAAAAGCTGGAGAGATCTCTAGAAGCAAAGCAAAGTTTATTATACATTCTCCTGAGAAGGGCATCTCTCCCTCAAAAGGGAGGAAGCACCTTCTGGGGCAGGGTTAACACTTTTAATCCCTAACACAAATACCACCTCCCACTATTGACCCTTATCCCCATTGGCTGAGGATTTTACATTCTAAATGGGGAAACTACCCAAGAAATTGAACTTGACCAATAAGTACATAGTTGCCCATATTTTGGCTGAAATAGGGAGAAACTGATATTATAGGAGGATAGCAGGAAGGGGATTTAGGTATGCCCTTGATCCAATCTTCAAAGTCCTTCAGGCCTACACAAACTCTGAAGTAGATGAAGCCTTACTCGATTTTCACAACTGTCTTGAAAATCTCACCTCATCTCGTTCATTGTCTTATATCTCTCTTCTTTTTAGTCAAATGCTTTGAAAAAATTATATAGAATCAGTATCTTTATTTCCTCTCTTTTATTACACCCAATTGCTTTAGTAATCTGGTTTTGTAATTAATCACTCAACTGAAACTGCCTTTTCCCAAATTACCAATGATCTAATTACCAAATCTGCCTAATCTTCATCCATTAAAATGGTGATAATAGTGAGATAATAATACCTGTCTTCCAACTTCAAAGGGGTGTTGTGCAGAGATAGCAATATAAATGAAAGTTCTTTGTAAACTGTGAAATGCCAAATTAATATAAAATATTATTAATTTTTTAAAGGAGATAATTCTGATGTAGCAGGAACACTGAATTCTGAGTAAAAAGACAAGAGTTCAAATCCTGATTCTGTCACTCACTAGTCAATCAGCTGACATTTATTAAACACTAATTGTTAAGTACAATGGATTGGACACAAAGAAAGACAACTAGTCTGTAACCTCTACCAAATTACTTAATTTGGAAGAGCATTAGTTTTGTTATCTAGTAAATTGGGATTATAACATTTATACTACCTACTTCACAGGATTGTGGTTAAGATTAAATTCAAAATGCATTTTAAATATTTTATTAACTTTAATATGCAGAGATATTAACTTTCTATATAGATATTTGCAAATCCTTTATACGTATTTCCAATAAGGATAAAGTCCTATAAAGGAGTTCAAAAATTGTCTTCACAAGTATAATATGGAGGAAGTATGCCTAGACAATGCTCATAAATGAACAGATCAGGGGGTGTTAGAGAATTGTAAATGCAATTGTAAATATGTGACATGGTAGTAGAAAATCTAATGTGATCTTAGGCAGCATTTAAAATACAAAGTATATATATATATGAAGGAAATTATTATTTTGATGTCCTGGTCAGACCATCCAGAGTAGTATGTTCAGTTCTAAGTGCTACATTTTGGGAAAGGACATTGCTAAACTTGAGAGAATGCAGAGGAAGTCAATCATGACTTTAGAAGAATTGTTGAAAGAACTGAGGATGCTTAGTGTACAGAAAAGAAAATGGTGTAAGGGGCAGGATTGCATATAAGATTTGCTTTCAAATATTTGAAGATCTGTCATGTGGGAGACTCATTTTCTTTGATTCTACAAGGCTACTAGAGACAATATGTAGAAATGGAAAGAAGGTAGATTTTGTTTTCATGTAACTAAAAACTTTCTGTTATTTAGGGCAATGCAAAAGTAGAATGGGCTGTCATGTGAAGCAACGAGTTCTTTTCTTTCAGTGTTCATGGAGATCTTAGACATGGTTATTTCTAATGTGGAACTAGATAAAGTCTGAGATTCCTTTCCATCTGAGATTCCACAGAATCCTCCTGACTCTAAATGTATCATTAAAAAAAACCCTCAAATAACAAAACCCCACCAAATTTTAAAGGACAGTATTTTTTACACATGACAAATCTAGAAAATTTAAAGAAATTGAGTCTTATGTACAATTCGAAACCACTGTCACCAATCTTTAATTTATCAATCTCAGTTTAATTTCACTCTGGTTTTATATCCAGAACTAACTGAAAATCTCCATTCTGAATCATCAGATCTTAGAGTTAGAGCTGGAGGGAACCTTTAGGGTCATCTACTTTAACCCTGCTATTTACTCGTGAAAAACTGAAACTCTTGAGTGCTTATCTTAAAGTCAGAAACTCAGGATTGGAGTTTGGCTGAAAGATTTCAAACTAGTTCCTATCTGATCTTAGGCAAATCACTTCATCTCTCTGGATTTCAGGGGCTTTGTTAAAGAAATAAAAGATTCAGAGTAGATTTTTAAAGGTATACAACTATCACTTTTCAGGGTGGTAGTGATGTGGATGAGGTGCCCACGGTCGCGGGATGCCCGGCGCGGCCTCTGCCGCCACCCACCCTCTGGCTCCACTGGCGCTCGGACGGCAAGTCGCTGGAGAAATTGCCGGTGCACATGGGCTTGGTGGTCACCGAGGAGGAGACCTGCAGTCAGGAAAACCTTATCTTCCTAAATTCAAATGTGGCATCAGACACTGTAAAGTGAGCTGGAGAAGGAAATCGCAAACCACCTGTTTCTTTATTAAAGGGTCATGAAGAATTGGACATGGCCGAACAACAGTAATCTTTCTCCTTTCTGAATTTAGTCGTTAATTCTTTGTTTCTGAAGAGCAGTGACTTCTTGACCAGCTCGTGAAATTTTTTTTTAATATGACTTTTTAATTTTCAAAATATATACAAAGATAATTTTCAACATTCATCCTTGCAAGACCAAGTGTTCCAAATTTTTCTCCCTCTCGCTTCCCCACCACCCCAGAGAGCAAGTAATCCAATATAAGTAAAACATACCAAAACATGAATTTGACTTAATTAAGGCACAGCTGCTCAGAGTTGTTAGTTTCATTTTCTTTTCCTGACTTTGTTAACAAAGTCGGGCGGCAAGACAGAATGAGACTGGCAATGACTGACGGCTGGGGAGCAATGGAAGACATTTGATGTCTGACTAATGTTGCCTTTCTCATCTGTCCATTCCATGGGGGCTGATCTTCCCATTCGTGGGGCAGACAACTCGGTCATTCACCAACAGGTTTGAAGCTATTGTCCATAGGATCGCGAAGAGTCCAACACAACTGAACAACTGAAAAAACAATAAACCTGGTTCTTATGAAATTCTGGTGGAATCATTGGGCTAAATCGGTGAAAGCTTCCAAAGTCTAACAGTGGAAAGATGACACAATCTGGAATCAGAAGGCTGTACCTTATCTAAATTCTCTGCTGGCAGGGAGAGGGCGTTTTCCTAGATTTTATTTCATCACTTCTATAAGTTTGGACTAGATATCAGACCAGCTTTCACTCTGCTTCTCTTTAGTGCTTTAGGCTTTGTAAAATAATCCGCTTTCATCATCGCTTCTGGTAGTTCACAACGACTTTTGACCTTGTGACACACACCCTGCCCACTTTAATGATGAGGTTAAAGTGAATAATTAAAATACAGACAACCAATATGCAGATTGGCAATTAAGTGTAAGTCCCTGGGTCACCTCCCAAACTTTTGGAAGGGCAGAACGGGGCCGGCTCGAAAGAATAAGCAGTTCTTGAGTTACACATCAGAACAAAATGCAAGCGGGTGGGTTCTACTCGGTACATTTAAGAAGCGCGCCAGGGAAAAGGGGACACGTTTCCTCCGCTCTTCCTCTCTCCGCAGCACTCTCTCCCGCTTGCTCCCAGACCTCCAAACGCCCAGGGGGCGCTGCTCTGTTTCCCAGCTGGGGCCGAGCTCGCCAGTTTGTGCGCGCCAGCCCTCTCTCCGCCTCGGGCTCTTGCCACATCCTCCGCCCTCCGACCCAGAAGTCGCGTCAGAGCTCGACCCGGACCAATCAGCGCTTTCCATGTATCGGCAGAGGTGGGGCAATAAGCGGGAGGAGGTGGCGGGGGAAGATGGCGGCGGGGGCGAGGTGAGGTGTTGGCAGTAGCTAGGGGCTCGGGCGAGGGGGGGAGGGGGGGACATCCGGAGATGGCTCATGCCCGCGGCCGGCGAGGATAAGTGGCACTCGCGCCGCAGGTGTGGCGGCCGCAGCGGAGGTAGCGAGAGCGGGAGGAGGGCCCGGGGCAGCGGCGGCTGACGGGCCCCGAGTTTCGCGAGCATGACCGGTCTGTACGAGCTGGTGTGGCGCGTGCTGCACGCGCTGCTCTGCCTCCACCGCACGCTCGCGTCCTGGCTCCGCGTCCGCTTCGGCACCTGGAACTGGATCTGGCGGCGGTGGTGCCGCGTCGCCTCCTCCGCGGTCCTAGCGCCGCTCGGCTTTACTTTTCGCAAGCCCCCGACGGCGGGCAGGAACCACCACCATCACCACCATCACTATTACCACCACCATGCCCACGGTCGCGGGATGCCCGGCGCGGCCTCTGCCGCCACCCACCCCCGGCTCCGCTGGCGCTCGGACGGCAAGTCGCTGGAGAAATTGCCGGTGCACATGGGCTTGGTGGTCACCGAGGAGGAGGAGCCCAGCTTTTCGGACATTGCAAGCCTCGTGGTGTGGTGTATGGCCGTGGGCATCTCCTACATCAGCGTCTACGACCACCAAGGTGAGGCCCGGCCGGTGGGAGGGGGATAGGTGCGGGGCGTCCCCTGGCCTCGGGCTCGGGGACCTTCTCCCCAAACCGCGGCGGAAGAGCAGCTTGGGAATTGGGGGTGGGCAGAGCCCCGGGGTGGTCGGGCTTCCCCCCTGGGCCTTCGTGGACGGCCCAGTTCGGACTGGAGTCTGCCTCGGCGGTGAACCCTTCACAATCCCGTAGCTCTTGAAGGTTTTCTGAGTGACCTCTTCCCAGTGGTCATGCGTAGTAGATCGCGTGTGATTGAGCCTTCTTTTACAGGCGGGGAAAGCGAGGTTGGGAAAGAGGAAGGGACTGTCAGGACGGGGTCACACTGCTCCCAAAGGGTAATCGGAACTCCGGTCTGCTGACTGCAGATTCAGTTCCGTGCTAGGGAGCTCTGGGGTGTTCCAGGTGTGAAGCGCTATGCACAGTCCGTGGTGAACGGGTGTGGAAGTGAAAACTTGCTAGTCTTCCCTCTGTACCCTGAAGGCACAGCCCCCTAAAAGTCCTAGGTTTGGTCAGGAGAAGGAGGAAAAGCAGCCAAGCCAGGTTAAAAGTGTAGTTGAGTACAAGATGGGGAAATACAAGGAAGTCTAAGTCACAGTTTCTGTTCTGTATATTTCAGTCTGGTGGATACAAGACTTGAGCTATGGAAAGCTGACTAACAGTGCCAAGTCATTATTACTCTGACTATGCTTCATAGTCCTAGAAACTGAAGTGAGGGAGAGGATGGGCAGGCTTTGGCTTGGCTGAGAGAGTATTAATGGGCAATCCAAGCCTACTTTCTGAAGAACCCAGAAACCGAAAGATCAATTTGAATGAAGGGTGAAGAGAAATAGTAGGATCAGGCAGCTGGGTGACACAGTGGATGCGCCTGAAGTTAGAAAAATCTGCTTTAGAAATTTACTAGCTGTGAGCTTAGGCAACTCACTTAACCTCCATCCACTTCAGTTTAATAAATGGACATAATAGCACCTGAATCCCTGAATTGTTTTGAGGATAAAATGAAATAACATTTGTAAATTGCTTTGCAACCCTTAAAGCAATACTTAAACGCTAGCTATGTATTATTATCATCGCATTATAATACAAAATTTGGCCCAGGTAACACAAGACTTTGAATGGTTGAGCGATTGAGAAGTTTGAAGTCTTTAGTTACTAGGGAGCCATATACATTTTTGGGGGGGGAGTGGGAAAAGTGACAATAAAAGGTACTTTTTGAAAAGATTAAACCTGCTCTGGTGACTGCTAGTTTCAGTGTAAATTATAAGGATAGGGATAGGGACTAGATATTGAACGGTCTTGATGACAGAATCAGAAAGGATTTTGAAAGATACGAAAACCAGTTAGATGGCAATTAAAATAGTCCATGTGAGTTACAAATCAATATCTTAGGTAGTGTGTTGTAGTTTGAATGGAGCAGTTAGAGTAATAAATAGTAAATTAAAATAAAATTCAATTCAGTAAACATTTATGAAGAGCAGTATGCTAGGCACAGCAGGAGACCCAAATAAATGGGAATTCTTGTCATGCAGCTCATAATTTATCAGGGATAAAATACAGACTCAGATAACCACAACACAAAAGGATACATGGTGGGTATCCTGAGAATGGCATCATACTTACTCTTGGCCCTTGGCCCTGCCTCTAGCCCATCCTCAGTACCGTCTCCAGAAGATTTTAGGGGCTTCTACCATTCCTTCCACTGCCACCATCACTTATCAATAACTGCTACTTCCTTACCTGGCAGACCCTGATGATAACAGTCAAGACATGTGCCCAAGAGCCCTAAGAATAGTGGTGTTTCACCTGGCTGGCCCAGCCTCTTCTGCTATTTCCTCTGTGAAGAAGAGAATGCTCCATCCCCAATGTCCTTCCATCCAGTAGCAATTGCAGAACTGCAGCAATTTATTCCCAAGAGCCTTGGGTACAAGCATCTCTCCATTCTTCCCCTAATTCCCTTCCTCTCTGCCCCTCCTGTTCCCTTCAACTCCCTATCACTACCTTTGTTTCCAGTCTGGTTCTGAAACCTTCATTCAGAGAAGTAGCCCTTGTGGAGATGCAGCCTTGAAAAAAAAGCAGCATAATAATGGAAAGAACATTGGCTCTGGAATCACAGACTTATGTTTAAGTCCCACCTCTAATACTACTACCAACAACTGTATGACCTTGGCAAGTACCTTCTTCCTCTGGGCCTGTTTCCTTATCAATAAATTGAGAGGGCTGAGCTACATGACTTTAATGTTCCTTCTAGCTTTATATTTATAATCCTGTGAATTGCCTCAATGTGGGATCTTAACACCTCCTGCCTTCTCTGCAGCCATAGGTACTAAAAAACCCAGGTGAAAAACATTCTTGACACCAGAGACGTTGGGCTGTCAAAAATAGTTCAAAATTCGAAATAGTTTTATTAATAACTAATAAAAAATTAGTCATTAATGAATAAACATTTATTAAGCATTTGGCATGTTCCAGGCACTACACTAAATGCTGAAGATACCATCCCCCTAATCCTCTTCCTTCTCTCCTCCCCCCACAAAAAGACAGTTCCTGCCATCAAGGAGCTTAATATCCTTCAACTCCAATAGGGACAGATGGAAGTTGAAAAAAGCCAGGGAAAAAGGTTTGGGAAGAAGGTATCCACTGCAGGAGAGTCACAGAAAAGTTAGTCAAAGAAGCCTCTAAGTGGTGCAGCCAGGTGAGATGAACATGGAGCAGAGTTCATGGCCTCTCCCTTGCATGAGAGAGGCAGAGGGTAGTGATGAGGCAGAGAATCAAGGCGGATGAGATGTTCACAGGGTGACGAGGTCATCCCATTATGCACTTCCTAGGGCATAGAGGAGACACACTAAAGTAGTTCAGCCCAATAAGAAATGAGTTTTGTGGAAATACTAACTTGATACAATGTGTTCTGCTGCTGCAGCTTGAGACCACTGGCCTTTACTTTCTGCTCTACAGTTGAAACATACTTTGTCTCTATTAGAATGGGATCTCTTTAAACATAAATGTTTCTTGAAATGTTCTAGATTTGTCATGGTCATTTATTACATAACATAACTATCCTATAAAGTTTAGTGATATTTTGTTTTAACACTTTTTGTTTTAAAAAGTGTTAGGTTTGGAGTCAAAAGATCACAGAATATTAGGTAGGAAAAAAAAACTCAGATTCCGTCTGGGTTCCTGATCAGAAGTACCACATACTCAAATGGGGGTCCATGCAACTTCTCTGTGAAGAAATAAAGAGAACTTAACTGCTTCCCCTAACAGTCCATTCTGCTTTTTGTATTTTTTACTTTTCTTGCCACAAAGATAAACACCATGATTTAAACAGAGTAAGCATTAATAATTTTTTTTTTAAATCGCTTATTGTAGAGGCCAGACCAAGTAATGTGTGTGATTTGGGGGGGTGAAGAATTATTACTAACTACAGGGATCAAGGAAGGCTTAAGCTGGTAGAGTGCCTAGTATTGGACTTAGAGTCAGGAAGATTTGAGTTCAAACTAGAACCTCGACATTTACTAAACTTGTGACCCTGAGTAATTTAGTCTCTCAGCCTTAGTTTCCTTATTTGTAAATGGGAATAATAGTAATCTTACAGAATTGTTGTGAAGAGTAAGATAACTTGTAAAGGGTTTTGAAAACCTTAAAGTGATATGATGATGATGTTAAAAGAGGACAGCTGAGTGGCATGGTAGTACATGCTAGGCCTGGAGTCAGGAAGACCAGATACTAGCTCTTTGCCCCTAGGTAAGTCACCCTGTTTGCCTCACTTTATTCATCTGTAAAATGGGGATAATAATAGCACCTGCCTCCTAAGGTTGGCAGGAAGAACAAAAGAGACAATAATTGTTAAATACTTGGCAATATAGTAAATGTTTTATAAATCTTAGCTATTGTTATTTCAGTGGGAGAGAGCATGAAGGCAAAATTATGAGTAATTACGAGGCAGAAGAACATGGAACATGGGTAGAAGAAGGATGCTGGTATTGGGATCCCAGGAGGAACATGTAGCTCTCATGAGTTTCTGTAATATTTTGGGCTGTTGTTTATCTGATTCTCTCATCTGTTCTTTTCGAGACAGGACCTTGTCATTTGTAAGCATTCTCTCTTTCCCCCAGGACTAGCACAGTTTAGACATAGTAGGCACTCCATTGATTGAATGCAGATAAAAATATGGAATGTCTAAGACACCTGGTCTGAGGAGTTTTAAATTTGTTATGAGGCAATGGGGAATTATTGAGAAGTTTTGAGAGGAATTATGGGACAAATTAATGGGAGTTTCTTTGGCAAAATTTAAATGAGTGGGAAGGGAAGACTCATTAGATAATTACAATAGTTATTAATAATATTTATATAACAATAGTTATTAATATTAATAAGTCGGTGACATTGATTAACAAGAGAGGAGAGGACAGATATAAGGACAATTGATTGGCTTTAGGAAGTGAAGGAGAGGGGGAGAATTATCAAGTGTTTCAAAAAAATATGGTTGTAACCTAATGGTTGGAGGAACATGTGTTACCCTAGACAAGTCACTTCACTTCTTTTTGCCTCAGTTTCTTCTACTGTAAAATGAGGATAACAATACCCACCCCCCCACCTCCCAAAGTGGTTATGAAGTTCAAATGAAATAATAATTGAAAAGTGTTCAACACAGTACCCAGCACATAGTGCTAATTTCATTTTCCTTCTTTGGTAAAAATAGGGAAGTTAGGAGAAGGAGGGCGGTGTTAGGGGAGAGTTTGGTTTTGGACTTATTGACTTTGAGGTGCCGCATAGAGAGATTTCCATGTATAAAAGTTATATTATCCTTGAGTCTGTCTTTGACCCATTTGTCTGCCAGATTAATAGATATAAGTATAGTTTGATTTTCAAAGAGGGTCACTAGTGTGACTGATAATGTGTTTTCCTTATCTTTGTATTTAGAGAATACATTTTATGGTTTATTAGAGTAATTTCTTTTCATTAGCATAAACAGCAACAAGTAGGATGAAACAAAAAATTCTTAATGATTAGTCATTTTATAGAAATAATGGAACCCATTGCAGTAAAAACTATGATTTTTAGGGACAGAAATTTAACATACTTCAAGAATATTACGTAAAAAAATAGAAATTAGGTAAGTGCCTTAAGCTCTTTTAAAATAAATAACTGAGATTACTTATGTTCAGTTAATATTCGTTGAAAAAGGTACCTTCTCTAGTAAAGTGATTGAAATCATAGATTCAGAGGCAGAGCTGCAAACACTTCCTTGTTCTGACAACTTCCCATTGCTATTGAATTGCTCCTGTGATACTAAAGTATCCTGTCATTTTTATGTTTAAAAACTGTGGGGAAAAGAGACAGAAGGCGTGAGATTATTTATAAAGAAAACAATGGAGACTTTCAGAAACATTTTCAAACTATAGTTAGAATATTTTTTACCTAACTTTACTGGAATAAAATCTGATTTTTCTCTAATTATAAGAAGTAAACTTTTTATTTTTACTCTGTAACTATTCTAAGCAGTAGAACATTTCACCGCATGTTTGATCATTAGTAAGATTTTGTAATGAAACCCTGAGTAAATGAAGAGCTTTGCTCAAGTAATTTGTATAAATTCATTTCATTTAATCTTTTTCTATTCATTCTTATATTGATAACAAAATTTGAAAAATGAGAGCACTCATCAATAATCAGTCAAGCATTTATTAAGAACTTCTATTTTCTAGATGCTAGGGGACAGTGAAAAAATGAACTATTCCCTGCCATTAAGAAGCTTGCTTCTTTTTGGGGAGATATAACGTGTGTGTGTGTGTGTGTGTGTACACACATAAATAAAAAATAAATACAAGGTAAATTTATGTTAACAGGGTGGGTTTCAGCAGCTGGAGGAGGATCAAGAAGAAGTTTTATATAGATAGGATGGTGCTTGTACAAAGTGTTAGGGTGGAAGTAAGGTTGCAATGATACTTTTCCAGTGTTTGGAATGGGGAGATGAAGTATAAGTGAAAAAAGGGGAATCAGGTGGGAAATGTAGGTTGAGGCCAGGTTGTGAAGGGCTTTCGAAATTTGAGTACGACAATAACATTATTCCTTCCTCAGTCAGACATTAGTCTGCCCTTTAGGAAAATCATCAGCAGATGGGTGTATTGAAGTGGAGAGAAAGATATGACTTAGGAAACCAGCACCGACGCGATGAAAGTCTGAACTAGAGCAGTGTCATATAAATGAAGAGGGTGGGAGATGGACACTATAATGATGTGGAGGTAGAAACAACAAGATTTTGGCAACTGAAAGGATAATGGTACCCCTTAATGGAACAGATAGGACTGAGTTTTAGAGGAAAGATAATTACTGCATTTGAGGATACATATGATGAGTTTGAAATGTGTACAGGATATCCAGTTTGAAGTAGTAGGCATTTGGAGATGCAGACCTGGAGCTCAAAACAGATAGATTTGGGAGTCATTTGCTTAGAGATAATAATTAAATACCCAAATGAGATAACTGAGGAGAAAATTTGGAGAAGATCAAGTTCGTGTATTAACATATTAAAACATGAGAGATCACACAAATGTTAAAAGATTAATACCACACAAATTGTATAGATAATTACTGACCTAGTTAAAAGATTGAAAGATCACTGGTGGGCTGGAGTGGTCAAGAATAACTTCTTCCCAGGAGGTAAGCTAAGCCTTGAAGGATGGATAGGATGTTGCAAGGTAAAGAGAATGTTCAGGTAGAGAGATGGGTTTGAGCAAGAACATGTGGATAGGATACATGCTTTGTTCATAGGAGAGCAAACAAAGTAATTTGATTGGAATAGAATATTTGTCTAGTAGAGTGGTGGGAGTTAAGTTCATAGGATTAAATTGGAGGTTGAAAGGTCAATTCAGGGATACAATAGGAAGAACTAGAGATACAAATTTAAAATGATAGTTCTTGCTTTAAGAAACTTGCAATATATACATAAGTAATAATAGAAAATAAATACAAGGTAAAAATATAGTATGGGGGAATTGAAGAGAGAAATAGGGTGAAGCATCTGGGCAAAGGTCAGAAAAGCTTATATGGTGCTCGAGCTCCATTCTTTCCCATAAGAATTACATTTTAATTTATTTTGTATCTCTTCTGATATTCAGAATCTATTTACGTAAGTTGAATGTAGCCTCAAGATACTTGCTGTTCTACTTTTGTTTATTCACAATGTTTTCTATCTTCCCTTGTATAGGTAAGTTTTTACTACTACGGAAGTTGGAGTATTTTTATTTGCAAGAATCATCAGAATGTTGATAGATCCTGAGGTAGTGGCTAAGGTTGCTATGTATCAGATATTACAGATTCATGCATGAATAGCAGGAACCTTTCAGTCACTTTGTGTCTCTTCCTATAAAATGAGTTTTAGAAGTCTGTAGAGGGGCACTGTTGTTGGAACCTAGTCATCAATATTTAGCTATCATAGTAGCTGAGCTTTTTGGGTGCTATAAACTGGCTATGAGTAAATTTTGTTTATTTGAGTTGGATTAGTTATAAAAATCATCCATCCTTCTCGGTGCTCCATTTTTCTTACTGTGTGTAATCTCAACTTAATTGTTTTTTATTTTTATTTTTTTCAATTATAGCTTTATTGACAAAACATATGCATGGGTAATTTTTCAGCATTGACCCTTCAAAAACTTCTGTTTCAACTTTTCCCCTCCTTCCCTCCACCCCCTCCCCTAGATGGCAGGTTGTCCCATACATATGTTAAAGTATGTGTTAAGTACAATATATGTATACATATTTATACAGTTGTCTTGCTACACAAGAGAAAAAAAAAAAAGGTAAAAATAACCTGACAAGAAAAACAAAAATGCAAGCAAACAGTAACAGAAAGAGTAAATGCTTTGTTGTGGTTCACATTCATTTCCCAGTGTTCTTTTGCTGGGTGTAGCTGGTTCTGTTCATTACTGATCATTTGGAATTGATTTGGATCCTCTCATTGTTGAAGATAGCTACTTCCATCAGAATTGATTCTCATATAGTATTGTTATTGAAGTGTATAATGTTCTCCTGGTTCTGCTCATTTCACTTAGCATCAGTTCATTAAGTCTTCTTTATTCATCCTGCTGGTCATTTCTTACAGAACAATAATATTCCATAACATTCATATATCACAATTTACTCAGCCATTCTCCAATTGTTGGGCATCCATTCAATTTCCAGATTCTAGCCACTACAAAAAGCTTACTATACTATACTTTTAGGTAGTGAGTAAGGTTCTAAAGCTGTGCTTGTATTATGCACACATGCATACATACACACATATAGAAACATGTATATGTGTATACATGTGAGCATGTGTACACACACATATATATATATTAAATAAATTTCACAGTCACAGCCAGAGAGAACACATACACTTTTTAAGTCCCTTCCCTTTATACCGTAATAATACAATCCCAAACTTTCATATATTTTATAGAATCATAGAAGAATCATTATCTAGTTTAATCTACTAAAAGCAACAGGTCTTTTTACAGGTATCTTTGTCAGATTATTTAATTTTATTTTTATAATTGTGTAAAGTAATTGGGATAGGTATCTATATCTTATAATCAGAGAAAACAAATTTCAATGAATTGCTGAATAATTGGCAGCTATTAAATGGCAGAATTCAGTTTAAAAATAAATTTTGTCTTCTAACTCTTGGTCTAAAATATCATACTTTCTTTAAGTCTGTTCCCATATTCTCTTCTTCAGTAAGCTAATTCCACTTGAAATTTTATATTCAAGCCGGCTCCCAGAAACATGTGTCCCAATAAAACTGTTTATTGGCATATAAAATTTGTTTTGTAATAGATCTCTTGATTATGTGCAATTTTAGTGATAGTATTATTGATTATAATCTTGCTAATTTAAATAATTTCATAACCAAAGGAGGTTGTTCTTTTTCCTTCCCCAAATATTTTTCCAAATAGAACTTTAATTGGATTTTTAAATAGATAGAGGGATGATGATGAGTCACTGGGTAATTTAGTCAGATGCTTTAAAAATTTTAGTGTATTTTTTTAAAGCATTCTTTGAAGGGTATTTTTATTGATGGATAATTGGATATTTACAATATCAAGGTAATCTTATTTGTGATTTTTAATTAACTCATACTTAATGGTGACCACAAATACTAATTCTGTTCTTAATTATTTACTTTTTATATTGATGATCTGCTTGCTTAGTGATTGATCCCTTGTGATTGCTTGGAGAGAGAGAGAGTTAGAGAGAGAATGTATAATTTTGTTGTTAGTTTCGTTCAGATTCCAGTTCCATCATTACTACTTTCGGTGAGTTGGCAGACCTTTCTGAATTTTAGTTTCCTTGTCTGTAAAAGCCCAGCAAATACTTTTCAATATTTCAGAGTTTGGAGATTCAAAACGTCTATAAAACATTTGGGAATTTTAAGTGTAATATTTAAAGAGTCCTTTCTTAATATAAAATATCATTAAAAACCTTTCTTTTATCATTTGTGGATAATACGGAGAACTGTGGCTTTTAAAAATATTCTGTAAACAATGGAAGTCTTTGTTTTCTTATTTTTTGTTTATTAGCTTATTTATGTCCATTGATCTTCTCTCCATTAATCCTCTTCTTTCCATTTCCATTCATAATATCTACAAACAGACATTTGAGAGAGATGTTTGTGAAGAAGAAAAGAGAACACAATAAAAATTTGTAATTACACATTTTAAGAGAGATTAAATATATACTTAACTTAATTATGTCAACTTAATGCTTGATTACATTTTAATAAGCTGTTATTACAGAATACTAATCAGATTTGAGATTTACTCTGAATTTTTTTGTTGTTGTTGTTGACTATCCTTCTCAGAGTCAAGAGTCAATAATCATTTACTAAGACTATACCAAGCCTGGGCAAACAAAGAAAGGCATAAGTGTAACCCCTGCTCTCAAGTAGCTTACAGTCCACAGGGGTGGGAAAGCAATACATGAAAAACTAAAAAATGAAGGGTCAAAAGGAGATAATTTGAGAAGATAATGATTTTTTTGAGTTGATTTCTATATGCAGAATGATGATTTTCTAAAGATAAAGTCACCAAAGTATCTGTAGGAAATGATGTGGTGAATTTCCTGTGAGGTCTCCATATGTGGGTAGAGAAACAATTCTTTTTAAAAAGCCTAATTTGAAAAAAAAATACTTCATTTTAAAAAAAGTTTGGATGGAGGAAGAGTTGGTTTCATCCCTTATTGATTGAGTCAATCAGTCTCTAAGTATAAATGTTAGTATGGTAGAAATGCCTACTGAACTTAATATGGCACAAGCCATTATTGATAATTAATGAAGGAGAAGCCAGTGGATAAGCTCAGAGAGATTAAAGTGGTTTGCTGAAGAGATTGTCTTGTGATTCTTAGATCAGTGTTCTTTCCACTACCCTCTTAAGTACTCTTAAAAAATGTAAATATTTTAAGCATCAACAAATATATTGGCACTAGAGTTTGCGTGTGTATATTTTATATATATATATAAAATTTAAAAAAAAATTTTTTTTGGCTCTGGTCTTTTAATACCAGAACTTTTAATGAAATGGAAATAACCTTGATTCTTTAGAGTTATGCTAATGGAACAAGATCTGGAAGTTTATTTTCCTTTAAAAAATTTTTTTTATTCCAAACTTAACCACATTTTCATACAGCACACAGCAGAATATAAAAAAAGGATTCTGTTTTGAAACTGAATCTATATTTTATGGAGTTTGCATTTTTCTTAAAGTACATAATAAATTCCGCACTTTACTTTCAAAACTGTCCTGCCTGTTTGTTCTGTTCTCTTTATAATAATCTTTTTTTCATCACTACTGCTAATAGCCCCACTCCCAATTAAAAAGCTAGAGAAAGAACAAAAAACCCTTCTAGATTAGTATATTCAAATAAAACATACCCAAAAATTTGTGTCTTTTTTCACCTAGAGTCTGGTACATCTCTGTTAGAATGTAGGTAGTTGCTTTCTCATAGATTCTTTGGGGATCATTTTATTGATAAGACTTATCTTTCAAAGTTATTTTGCTTTACTATGTCTGTAAAAATTATTCTTCTGATTCTTCTCACTTCTCCATATGAATTTATAGCATTCAGGATTATCAGAAATTATCTCTTCATTTCTTAGGGTGCAATAATATTATATTCATACAGGGAAATTTGTTCAGCCATTTCCCAATTTTCTTAAGAGTTAATGTGAGGCTTGTCCTTAGATTCTTTTTCTTTCCTTCTCAGATTCCCTGTCTCTACCTTCCAGCCCCTTAACTTCTTTATTCCTCCTTCAGGAATCAGGAAAGTCCCTTTGATCCTTCCTCTTAACCTCTCCTTCTCCCTTGCTTGTTTCCCAGTCAAGTTTGATGTTTTTCTACATCGGACTATTTGACTATGAGTATGTCTGATTCACCATTGTCGAGGTGAATGGACATATTCCATGTTTACCTCCACCCCTTCTTTCCATTTTTGTTTTTATACATCCCAATTTTGAGAAGTAGCAAATTCCACTCCTTTTTCCCGTTTCAATTTTTCTTTTTTCTCTTTCAAACCTCGGAACAGAAACGATCCATCTCTAGAATCTCAATATCCTTTGAAGACATGAAGGTTCTAAGGGGGCAATTCTTTTTCCTCTTCCACTCCAGACTTTTCTGTTGGCATGACCCATGAATGGTTCATTTTTTTCCCTCTATAAGATTATACTCGGCTTTATAGGTTAACTGTTCTTGGTTATAAGATTATCTCTTTTGCCCTTTGGAATATCGTCTTTTGAGATCTATGTAGTAAAACCAGTTTTATGTCATTTTGATTGGTGTTCCTTGCTTTTTTTTTTTTTTTTTTTTTTAATAATTTTTTATTGACAGAACCCATGCCAGGGTAATTTTTTACAACATTATCCCTTACACTCACTTCTGTTCCGACTTTTCCTCTCCCTCTCTTCACCCCCTCCCCCAGATGGCAAGCAGTCCTATACATGTTAAATATGTCACAGTATATCCTAGATACAATATATGTGTGCAGAACTGAATAGTTCTCTTGTTGCTCAGGGAGAATTGGATTCAGAAGGTAAAAATAACCCGGGAAGAAAAACAAAAATGCAAACAGTTTGCATTAATTTCCAGTGTTCTTTCTATGGGTGTAGCTGCTTCTGTCCTCATTGATCAATTGGAATTGAATTAGATCTTCTCTTTGTTGAAGAAATTCATTTCCCTCAGAATACATCCTCATACAGTATCGTTGTTGAAGTATATAATGATCTCCTGGTTCTGCTCATTTCACTTAGCATAAGTTCATGTAAATCTCTCCAAGCCTCTCTGTATTCATCCTGCTGGTCATTTCTTACAGAACAATCATATTCCATAACATTCATATACCACAATTTACCCAACCATTCTCCAGTTGATGGGCATCCATTCACTTTCCAGTTTCTAGCCACTACAAACAGGGCTGCCATAAACATTTTGGCACATATAGATCCCTTTCCCTTCTTTAGTATCTCTTTGGGGTATTGGCTCCATTTCTTATAGGTTTGGACTTTTGGGTTTTTTTGTGTGTGTAATTTTGGTTTGCAAGAAGGCACTTACTGTATCTTCTCATTGTATTTCTTGATCCTTATTCAGTATGAGAATATATGATGGGAATAGGTGGGAGCTGAGGGATCTATTTCCAGTTTGGTCAGCCATTTTGCCAGTCAATCTAGCAATTTGCTTTAAGCTGGAAAGGCTTTGGTTTAGAGGCCTTATTACTATATGCTATGTCTGTTTAAATACCAGTATAATTAAGATTGTAGAGGATTATTATCACTCTATTTAGATGAGATTTTTGGCCAAAGAAACTGTAACCATGACTGTTGGCTACTAAGTAACATAGAGGCAGAAAGGTATTCATATCTACATTGACCTACACAAGCCCTTTGGGCATACAAGTTGTTTCTAAGTCATGTTTAATTTTAAAATCTTTATTGTGTGTACTTTAAAAATCTTAGTGAAACATAAGGCACAACACAAGTCTTAGTGCAGGTTTAAACTGCTAAAGCTTTTAGTTCATTTGAAAGTGTGCTTTCACCATTTCATCTGTTCAGTGTGAGGGAAGAAAGTAAATAGTTTTAAAATGTTTGTGAAGGATTTGTATGCTTTTCCCATCTGAAAAATTAGAAAAAAGAAATACCTCCCAAACATCTTGAGCAAATAGCCTAACTGATTAAAAATTTAGTACTATTTTTAATCTAAAAAAATTAAGAACTGTGAACAAACTATTCCCAATATCAAAAAAGTTAAAACATAAAAATCAAACATATAAATATCTATATGATACTTTTTACTAAGATCTTATTCTATTATTATATTATAATGCTCATGATTGGACTTTCAGATAAAATGTGAATATATATATATTCATATATATATAATTGTATTTTATTTGCAGTCTATTTTTATTTTTTTAATTTATTTTTTTTGCCTTTAAGTTGTAATTTAATCTTTATTATTATTATTATATCTTTTTATTTACAAAACATGCATGGATAATTTTTTCAGCATTGACCCTTGCAAAACCTGTTCCAAATTTTCCCCTTCTTCCCCCCACCCCCGCCCCTAGATGGCAGGTAGTCCAATACATGTTAAATATGTTAAATTATAGGTTAAATCCAATATATGTATACATATTTATAGTTATCTTTTGCAGCCTATTTTTGATAAACTTTATGTTTGGGTCTTTTTTTAAAACCTTAGTAACTTAAAGCTGCATTAAGATTTTTAGGGTATTTTATAGTAAAGAATAATATTGGCGTGGATTTTTCTTTAAATTATGTTTACAATTTTCAGTATAATTCACAGGGTATTTTTGTCTTTTCCCTTTTCAATCTATTATTTCTAAATTGGTCTTAATATAAACCTAGTCTGTAAAAATGAGATTTGACCATAATTTAAGATCATAACTTGCTTTAACTGGCAAATTCCTCTTCATAAAACTTGATTGAATACAGGGAAAGAGAATAAAAACTTAGGTATTTGTATGGGAACAAACTCTTTTAAAATTTAGTCATCTCTTGAGTATAATCCCAGTTTATCAAGCTAAGTATTTAAATCAAGCAGCATTTAAATTATGATGCCTAGAGGAAATTATGCAAATTTTTACAGGTGTCAGGCCTCAAGCATAAGTCTTTCATTGTTTATCTTGCTATTTCATCATTTCCTAGAAGCCATCTTTCTGCCTCTAACTATCCTTTCATTAAATTAGTCAATCAGAGGCCTATTTGAAGTATTTTTGTGAATCAGTCTGTTTATTTAGAAGGTACCTTGGAAAAGTATCTAATTTCTTTTCCCCTTTTTAACAAAATTAGGAAATCTCCGAATTCTCTGAAACCTATTGAAAAAGTGGGTCTGTAGTTCTGCCCCTCCACCCTAATTACCCATTTTAGCCACTAGATGGCATTTGTGTATTAGTATGATGGAAAAAACTGAAGCCCAAGGTTTATCTGCATTTGGTTCATGATCAAAGAGTAGGAAAACTACAGAATAGAGTGTTAGGAGACAAAAACCGAAATGCCGCTTTTTTTTTTTTTTCTTTCCAGAATTCATAATATGCATTAAGTAAACTTGCAAAGTGACTAAAAATTGGAGATAAAATACAGACTCTTCCAAAGGCTAAAACTACATGTAGATTTTTGGGATTCCCTGCTGTATATGTATTATTGCAACTTTGGTACCCATGATTACCTCTCTATAATTTCTCCATTCATTTCTAGCTGCTAGATAATTGAAGGCACTCAGTAAATAGTTTTTTATAAAGGCCAAAGACAACAGTGGATTATAGGAAATTGTCACTTAAGACACTGAAAATATATAAAAATCTGATGAGTAAATCTTTTTTTAAAACACATTTATTGTTTCTTTATTTTGGCACTTATATGGCATGGTAGATAGAATGTTTGCTGGACCTGGAGTCAAGGAGACCTAAGTTCACATTCTGCCTCAGACATTTGATAATTATGTAGGCCTGGGCATGTCACTATATATTGGACATAATAGTATTCATCTCCTAGAGTAGTTAATAATGAGGACAAAATATTAGGATAAGATATTTGGAAAGCTCTTTGCAAACCTTAAAGCACTATATAAATGCTACCCACCAGCATTGTCATCATTTTGTCTTTGTTTTGAATTTTTAGGCCTGAGTTAAAGTCTTCACTTCAGGTACAGCAAATCAAAAAGTAATGGCTATATAAATTTTAATGGACTCCTTTTAGGCTCGTTAGCAGTGACAATGTCCTTTGATTATAATTTTGCATGTGATTTACTTTACGTATGTGTTATGTTACTTTATACACTACATATATATAAAATAGTATGCACATTATTTTACACATATAATTTGTTGTCATAGAAATGACACGAAAGGACCTTGGAAATCCTTATTCCATTTTTTATGTTAATAGTGTAAAATAATAAATTCTTAAAGTTGAGAGGTATAATTCAAATGATGTATGAAGGAATTTTGTAATTATCATATATTATCATTACTATTATTATGGCACACATACAAGACAAAAGGATAATTATTTTATTTTTTTCTCTTGAATTCACGTCCATTATGTTCATGTTCTATTTTAAAAGTCTGTGGGTCATTTTGTAGGAGGCCTTCATGCCGAAACCAGAATCTGGTAGTAATTATGTTTGATTTTAATACTGATTTCAGTGATTCTAGTTTAAGCTGGCCTTTGCTATTTTATCCTGAATTCTTATTACCACCCTGGTGTTTTCACAACAAACATACTTTGTTTTTGGAAAAGGAAAAAGAAACCCAATTCTGATATGTATTTTTTTTTTTGTAGGTATTTTCAAAAGAAATAATTCCAGACTGATGGATGAAATTTTAAAACAGCAACAAGAACTCCTGGGCCTAGATTGTCCAAAATACTCACCAGAGTTTGTGAATAGTAATGACAAAGAAGATCAAGGTAGTTATGTGGGTAAAAATGAACATAAAACATGCACATGTATACTTTGTTTAAAAATGTGTCTAATTTTATCAGTTAGCAGTCTTTTTCTCTTGTTATTCTTGTCTTCTCTCCCTCCCTCATCCCCCCTTCACTTCCCCTCCCCTCACTTCCCCGTAACTTTAAATACCACATTGTGCAAAGGTTTGCAATCAGGTTATAGCTGCTGACATTTTATTGTGAAAAATGTTACTCTCCATGTTTCTTACTTTTTCCACATTAATTCCGTCCAAACTTAATGTGAAGCCTAAAGATTTTGGAAATAAAGTAATACTATAAATCTAACACACACATGCAATTGTATATGTATGTACGTGTATGTGCACAGATATATGTGTATTTATTTTCCGAGTATGGTAATTTAGTTCATCCTTGTATAAAATAAAAGTATGTTTACCTTTTGAAAAATTTGGATCTAAAGTTTTCATTTTTAAAACAACTTTCCTGTTTTTCACATAACTTTAAAAGATGGTATTTTATATTTTACTTACTTTTTTTCCTACCAGTTTTAAATTGCCAATCATCAGTGAAGGTGCTGTCTCCAGAAGATGGAAAAGAAGATATTGTTAGAGCTGCTCGAGACTTCTGCCAGTTAGTGGCTCAGCAGCAAAAGAGATCAACAGATATGGATGTGAATGTTTTAGACAATTTACTTAGTAAGTTAATGAATTACACTTTTAAAAAATTGCGATGGATATGTACAATATGAAAAATAGTAATAACTAAAAGTAAATTCAAATGAAAACGCAATTGTTAGTAAATTTAAGTATGGGTTATATAAATTTAAGTATGTGTTAGTATTAAAAATTAAATGCATTATATGTAGGCAGTTCTTTTAGACTGGACTAATGACAAATATAGACTTTGATTTTTGGAGGGGGATTGCTAATAAAGAAAAAAAGCTTAGGTTTCTTCTTATTATTGTTCTTCCCCCCCCCCTTTAAAATGGGAATTTTATATATGTTTTCATGATTATTATTATTATTTAGTCTCATACTTGTTAACAAATAGTCTCACAAATGTTAAGTTAATCTCACAAATGTTAACATTGGAGTTACTTAGGAAGAATATTTAATAAGTCTAAATTAGGATTTTAGAGATGGAAGTATTTTAGAGATGGAAGTAATTCAACCAGCCATTTGATATAAATAAACTCAACTCCCCTCCCCCCCCCATAAACTGAACACCCCCCATACACACACACACACACACACATTATAAGCAGCAGTAAGAATTTGAGCTCATTCATATGTTCTCATTCCAGAGTCTGTGTCCACCTGATTATAAATTTGACTTTGCTTTTTAGAATTCCTTCTATCATATCTAAGTTGAACTTTTGGTACAGCTTATCATTTCTGTATTAGTATCTGTGAGTGAGAGAGTTCTCAACATTAACTTTGCAATTCCAAATTTTTCTCTCTCCCTCTCCCATTATTCCCTTCCCCAAAACAGCAAGCAGTCTGATAGAGGTAAACATGTGCAATTCTTTTAAATATATTTTCTATATCAGTCTGTACAAGAAAAATCAGGTCAAAAGGGGGGAAAAACAGGAATAAGTAAAAAAACAACAAGCAAATAACAGCAAAAAGGTGAAAATACTCTGCTCTGATCCACATTCAGTCTCCATAGTTCTTTCTCTGGATGTGGATGACACTTTCCCTCCCAATCTATTGAAATTGGCTTGAATCACTTCATTGTTAAAAAGAGCCAAGAACATGACAGTTTATCATCACATAATCATATTATTACTGTATGGAATGTTTTCTTCGTTCTACTCACTTTACTCACTATCATCTCATATAAGTCTTTCCTAGCTTTTCTGAAAGCTTTTTCTCGTAGAAAAATAATAGTCCATAGCCTTCATATATCATACTGATGGGCATCCATTTAGATCCTTGCCACTACAAATATTTTTTGCACATTTGGATCCTTTTTCTCCTTTTGTGTTCTCTTTGGGATACAGAGACAGTAGAGACACTGTTAGATCAAAGGGTATGCACAGTTTCATAGCCCTTTGAGCATAGTTCCAAAGTGCTCTCCAGAATTGTTGGATCAGTCCATAACTTCATCAATTTGTTTACTTTCTTAAAATTTAAAAAAAAAAAAGCAATTAATTGAGAAGACCAAAATGCCACTTTAAATGCTCTCCTCCGGTAAGGTGCTAACATGTACATGTACATGCTAAAGTTTTGTAAGAATCTTTTAAAGATATAATAACAGATGTTATTTTTGATCTTTTCTTTATATTGATTATATATAATCTATAATTATATTATCAGTAAAATGTGAAACAAGGAGATTTGAGCTTATCAAAGATATTTGCTACTGTAATGGAGGATGTCTAAGGGAGTCTAAATGGCAAAGGATTTTTTGTAGATAGAGCTATTTTCCAGTGCTTCTGTTTGTGTCATTGATTAAGTCCCAGGGTATTATGTCTTCAGTTTGAGATCCATATTCATTGAAAATAGTTTGGCCTAATTGTTCACACAAGAAAAAACAAATAGATAAAGAATGTTTGATAGACTACGATATGCAGGTAAGTGGACAATGCTATAAAGCTAATCCACTAATATATTTTATGTTAAAAACTGTTGATGAATTATAATTGTGTTTGAGAAATTTACAGCTTTTAACATCAAAATTTTCCATGGAATTGATTCTTGTTTTAAATATCAATATTCTTCTAGTGATGGTGTGTGGCAGTGTGTCATGGCATACCATAGTTTCCAAAGAATTAAAGTAGGATCACTGAAAGGACCATGGAAATCAATAGCTGAGACTTGCATAAGGGAAGGAGACAGTTTAAAGGATATCACCAGAAACATCTGTTACCTAAAGGAAGGCAGTCTAGATGTGATAAGAGCAGTAATTAATTGATGGACAAACATTTTCTTTTGATAGACCATGTGAAAAGAATTAGTAAGGGTGTCTATCATGTTTGGTGGATCCATTGTAGAGAATTTATGGGAGGATATGGATAAAAGTTCCATAGAATGAGAGGGCATGTATATGTTGTGATTTGTATTTTTGGAGGGAGAGTACTTAACACGGATGGAGATCATTTAAAAACAATTTTATTTTAATATTTTTTTTCTTAAATTACATGTAAAAAATAAAAAACATTCTTTCTTCAAATTCTGAGTTTCAAGTTTTCTTCTATCACTATTGAGAAGGCAAATAATTTCAACATAGGTATACATGTGTAGTCATGTAGGACATGCTGTGAAAGAAAACACAGACAAAATAAAATTAAGAAAAATTAAGTAAAGTATAACTTCTATCACATTCAGGCTTCACAGTTCATTCTCTAGAGATAGAGTATCTTTAAATCCTTCAGAATTGTCTAAGATCATTATAGTGCTGAAAATAGGTAAATTATTCACAGTAGATCATCACATAACATTACTGTTAATGTGTACAATGTTCTTCTAGTTCTTTTTATTTCACTTTACATCAATTTATATAAATCTTTCCAGATTTTTTTTTGAGAAGAAAATCATTCAGTATAATACTGTGGTATTCCATCACAATCATCTACAGCAATTTGTTCAGCCAATTGATGGCCATCTCTTAAATTTCCAGTTCTTTTCTACCATTAAAAGAATTGCTAGTTTTGTACATTTAGGCCCTTTTCCTTTTTCTTTTTGTTTATAAAATCTCTTTGGGATACAGATCTAGTAATGATATTGCTTGGTCAAAGGGTATGCATGGTTTTATAGCTTTTTGGGCATAGTTCCTAATTGTTCCAGTGAGATCATTTAATGTTGTACATAGTATACACAGGATTATGTTAAGAATTTTATTTTTTGTTGAGATATTCCTGATTATTTAATGCCTGGTCAAAAAAAACCCAGTAATATAAAGATAAGATATGTCGGTAGAGGATATTTTAGTTTTGAGGGAAGGAAAATGCTGACTTGGGAGCCAAGCATTTATTTGTGATGATGAATTCCAGAATGTGTTTGAGGTAGGTGGACATGGAGTTCTGTAGAGTTAAAGAATGTATGAAAACTTGAAGTCAAGAAGGCTGTAAAGAAGTGTCATTGTTGATATTTCTGTCACCTAGAGGGGTTAAACGAGCAGAAATGAATATGTCTCAAGTGTTGGAAGTTATTGAAGAAAGGAGGAAATGGGTCTCATATGCAATAAAAGACTGCAGCAATTATTTAATGACAGTCCTTTTAAAAATGTGAATCATACTTCCTCATTAGATTTAGCTGAGTTTTCTGCACTGTTTGTTTCTTTTGGAATCCCGGCCTGTTCATCCATTGTGTTAATTATCCTTCCCAACTTTTTTGTCATTGGATTATATAGATTTAGCAGAAGAGAACCTTAGATATAGATAATAAAACAGAGATGCAGAGAGGTGAAGAGAATAGCCCAAGATGGTGTAACAAATAGTGACAGAGCTGATTTAGAGCCACATCTGCCCTCTCAATTGTACTCTCACCTGTCAATTTGACCACTATGCTATTGATGCCTTTCTCCAGGTTATTAATAAAATGTTGAATATTTTAGGGTTTGTGTAAGTAGTGTTACCTCAGTCAGTACTCATTGTTAATTGCAAGAAGAGTGGTGAAAAGGCTAGCACTGTGAATTCTTCCCATTAGGAGTACATTTTCAGTCTAAAGCTTAATTATTCCAACTCATCAAAATTCCTCAGAACAGCAATTGAAACTTCCATTTGTTGAAAAACAAGCCAGCCCAGACCAGACCAGTTGGCAGTTCCTTCTTGACCTAACTTGCTTTTTGAGAGGAACCAAGATCTTTATACTTTTACCCCCATCCCATGTAGTCCAAGCTTTCTTGGGGGAATAGGAAGAGGGGCTGGATTGGAGGAGATAAGAGGCTGTGGTGCTGTGCCTTCCATTGCCCAGGAGTCCGTCATTGGCTACTTCCTTCTTCCTTGAGCGACTGACATTGCTCCTGTTACTGTTGCTTCTCCTACTGGATTCACAGGCTGCTCTGTGCCCCTTCCTATACTACTGTTTTGGGAGCTGGGAGACCATGTATTACAGCCACATCATCCTGAAGGAACTGCCTTGTGGCCTGCCTGCTGAAGGCATCGTGGTCACCAATTTCACAATCCTGTGTACCACTGTCTTTGCTGGAGAGGAGCTGTCCACAGCATAGGGAAATAGCAGCAACAGCCATGGCTAGCCAAGAGTGATTAGTGCTGAGCAAGCATCAAGGACTGAAGCATTTTTTTTCTTGTCAAAATTCATCAAATTGTTTTCAGTGAGTTTTGAAGTAGATGAATGCCAAGGTAAACTGTCTCAGTAACAAAGAAGAGGAGTTAGGACACCTTAATATGAATATTTTAAAATCACAGTTTCATCTGTCATAATACTGTACTTCTTCCTCTCATTAATTTCTATTGGTATCATTTTAGATAGAGGCTTTGAAGAAGCATGAGATTAATAATCTGTGGTTCATACAGAGATTGTAAAGTTTGTTCCTTTTTAAGGATTTGAAAACTGATGGTGAATCAATGAACACTGCAAAATCTTAGGCTATTTATTCTTTTTTAAATTAAAATAATAATTTTATGATAATCAGTAATGGAAAAATTTTGCATAAAAGCAGCTTGATTTCACCTATAGAGTGGTAGATTGAAAGGTCTGATTTTACAATAATCTCTTAAAGAAAACTGGTTTTGAACAGTTGGTTTAAAAGTCTATAACTTGGAAGAGCAAGAAAGTTTTAAGTCAGCTTTAAAGATGCTAAGCATATCTGTGGCATTAATTAAGGCATATAGTTTCCTGAAGATTGAGACCAATGACATAGGAAGAATCAGTTTTGATGATAATAGATCTTCTCGAGGGAATTTATTTTAATAATTAGGTGGTTGCTTAGCTATTTTAGAGTAGGTAGAATTATTGGATCCTATTAAGGAAAAACATTGAAGTTTAAAGTATCAGAGTTGGAGGCGATTTCAGAATCCACTTAATAAAAACTGTAGAGGCATCCCCTCTACAAGATATACAGTGTGCAGAATGTACATAAATCATAGAACACCACTTGTTAATGAATATAAACAATAAATAAATTTATTATAATTCATAAATAAAATAAATAAATAAAATCATTGCTAGAACTTTTTTTATCCTTACATAAGTAGGTGAAAGTCAGCAAATCTGGTTTTTTTTTATTTCTGAAGACTGAATCCAGAGCTTAATGCTGAGATCATTTATAATCTTAAAATTTTATACTTTTTAAAAAAAAGTAAGTCTATGAGTGATTTAATCAATGATCATTTGAAATTCTATTTCTGTAATTTTTTTCCAGTAGTCATTCTCAAACCTAAGGTAATAGGGTGGCCCTTACTGGTTTATCCAATAAACTAGCAAAGCTAGTATAGTTTTAACATGCCCATAACCTGCTATTGTGTTAGGTGGAGATTATGTAGAAAAAGTGCAATAAATCACATAAACTTTAGAGGGATATTTATAAAATTAACAATTCCATTTATTTATAATTATATACACTTAGTTTTAAATATATGGTCAGACTGTTAGCAATGCAGAACCTGTTGATTAAACAGATTGTATTTAATCTGGCCTAAAATAACTTATTTCAAGAATGCACATAAGCAGTAAAAGGTTAATTATCAAATAACTAATAATTCTGATTATAAATGAAAGGAAAATTATCTCTATAATTAACCTTTTGACTAACTTATGTAAGTTGGTAGTAAGTGGATTGTTTTTTTCTTTAATTTAGGTAGCAATCCATAGAGAAATGTCCCTTAGTAACAGTTTTATCAATTTAAGTTTATTATGAATAAAACTTTGGCAGAGACATTGTTAATGCTAATATTCAAATCTGAAATTATTTCCTTTGTTCATGCAAAGTATAAAGTTTGGAAAATTGCTTTCATTGTTTTTAACACCATATGTGTTAGTTGTGTGCATGTTTTAAAAGCATGTTTATTAGATTGTAATAGACAATTTCAAAGACAATCCCTGTCTTTGAGGACAAAGACTATTTAATCTTTGTTCCTTTCTCAATATTTAAGTGTCCTGAATACACTTTTTATTGAATGAATGAATAACAGGTTCATTTCTTCCTCGTTTCCTCCAAACATGGATCAAAATTAGGAAGAAAAAGATTTTGTTAGAGGCAAACTAGGCATCTTAGAAGCAAGCTACCCTTTTCCTCTCTCAAAATTAGTTTGACAAAAGGCTGAATGAAAAAAGAAGATGAAAGCTTGGCCATGGGGGACTTTATTTCCTAAAAGTGAGGTCTTCCATGGAGAACTGTTATCAATCCTAAACAGAAAAGTTAAAGGGTAAGGGATCTTTGTGTTTGCTTCCCTGTCTTGCCACTTTCTTAGAACAAGATTTCTGCTTAATGAGAATTATGTTCCAATACACCTTCAGGAACACCAAAAAACTCAGTTGTTTTCCATTTGGGGTTAGTTGATTTCACAGATAATGAATTTTACCACAGGGTTTGGTATATCTAATTTATCTCTGTTAAAATGTCACATAGTTCATTTCCAAATACT
Source organism: Sarcophilus harrisii (assembly GCF_902635505.1). Lineage (NCBI taxonomy): Eukaryota > Metazoa > Chordata > Mammalia > Dasyuromorphia > Dasyuridae > Sarcophilus > Sarcophilus harrisii. Next base: position 182,030,607 of record NC_045429.1, on the reverse strand, counting down.
ATGCACTAGTTCACTCTTTCTGAGAGAAAGACTGTTATTAATCAACCAAATTGATGAAGACTTTATTATATTCTGTAACTAAAGTAAATGTGCTAGAGGCAAGAACCTACCTAAAAAAGCAAGGTTATTAGCTAAAAGGAAATTTGGATGAAACTAGTATTTAGAAATCACTCAGAGTTGTTGGAATAAAAATAAGCTAATAAGATGAGATTCTCAGTAATGTGTACTGGGTAAAAAAAAAAAAAAAGACCTAGGTAGATAAGGAATTTGGTTAATGAAATTGTTGGGAATTTATATTAGGTCATTTTCTCCTAAAACCTCCTCTTGATGACCTCTCTTTCTCCCCCAAAAAAGAACAAATAACAACCAATAACCTAACATGGATCAGGATTAGGAATAATTAAGATTTTGTCCTATGTACTTGGCAACTCTGAAAACTAGATTTGAAACTTTCGGATTAGTTTGTCAAAAGCCTGGATGAGGGAAATGAAGCCTCCATTTTTATCCTGCTAGAATTATCTATAAAGCTTCAGTGTTTTATCTTTTAAAAATAATAATTATGTTAGTGAATGTGGTAACTAAGAGATTAACAAATAGTTTCTAAAAGGAAGAAATTGTAGTAAAGTGAAAAGAATCGCTAAAGACTGAATCTTTACTAAGATGAAAGAACTTATAGGCCTTGACTTCGCAGGTTAAGGTTCTGGAAGGAAGTCTTTAACGTTTCCTCAGGACAAAAGTTTGTGAACTATAGACTAGAAAAGGATGATAGAGACTGCCTTAAATCAGTTGGAGAAGCAGCCCATGTGTGTACTTCCTTATACACAAAAATAAGTATGTCCATAATAGGCTCTTGCTTTACTTGTTGGTAATACTCCTCTATATACATTTCTTTATCCCACAATCAACAAACATAATTTCTCCACATTTTACCCCTGCCAGTTGGCCCCAGTGGATAACACACTATATTTTTACATGGTTTCAGTTGTCAATGTTGCCTCTGCTAATCAGGCAGATTGTTTTAGATGGGTAGCCTTACAAATAATAATCATTTTCTGCATTGAGAAAGTAATCACATGTTAAAGTGTATTTCTTCACTTTGTTCCTATTTTCCTTGAGTGGAAAAATTTTAAATGATCCAAAAAAAGATGTGTGACAAAACCTTATAATTAAGTATTTATACTATGAAATCTTTTTTGTATGCTTGAAATAAATAATGCATATTCATTTCATATGTATTTCTTTATTTCAAAGGCTTGAATGGTTTCCCTGACCCCGATTTAGTATTGAAGTTTGGTCCTGTGGACAGCACATTAGGATATCTTCCCTGGCACATCAGATTGACTGAGATTATGTAAGTAATTAAAGTAGTGTGCTCATTCGAGTTTAAGATAGTAAATATACAATGAAGTACTTACTCTGAGCCTAGTACATTTAGATGCAGTGGGGCGCAAAACAAAGTGTTCTTAAGTAGCTACAGCCCTAATAAAGAAAAGGCACATATAAAAAAAGAATAGTGAGGAACAGTGTGGCAAAGCTATAGTTACCTGGCTTCAAAGACCTGGATTCAACTCATTTAATGTCTCAACACTCTAGGAAACTTTCTAAGATTGAAAAGTGCCAGCCTTCCTTGATATAGAGAGTTCTCTGTATTAATGAAATCCCAGGTCTTGTGTCTTTTTTATAGACAAAATAATGTCATAGGTGATCATACAATAGATGATATTGTAGCTAGATCCTAGAAAACCTTGAAAGTCAGGTTAGTAATTAATCCTCAGACCAGGAAATAACAAAGTAAAAAAATATTTTTAGGAAAATAGGGGGGAGAGAGCATAGTATTAAGAATGTTTTTTTTTTTTGGGGGGGGGGCAAGTGTGATGAAATAAGTTAAAAAAGCTTTGTAATAATCAAGGTGAGGGGAGGCTGAGAAGTACAGTGAAAATTGGGATGGGAATGGGACAAATTCTAGAAACTTCAATAAGGAAGGATTGATGGGACATTCTATACAAGGGATGAAGGACAGGAAAAAATAAAAAAAAATTAATAGGGGAAATTATGCTACAAACAACATTGGGAAATTGAGAGTGATATGCTAAGTTTGCAAGAAAGATGGATAATTCCGTTTTGGACAAAATGTAGAGGATAGTTTTTTCTTTAACCAAAAATTTTATCACCCTGTGGTGGACAGCCTGGGAATGAGCTGCTTCAAACTTAGTGAGGTTGGTTCTTGAACAGATCCCTGGGTCTATCGATGAAGACATTCCATCTTCTCGATCTTATGAACTACTGGTGTAGTTTTAAAAAATACAGTCACCTCCATGCTGTAGTGAAACAAATGGGACATTAGTGAGGAATTTTCATTTTACTTTCAAGGAAACTTCAGAAAGAAAGATTGAATTTAAAGCACTTTCCATTATTAGTTCCTTGCCAAACAGCTTCAGGATCCAACCACATGAAAATTTACTTGCTCATGGGACCATAACTAAGACCTGCACTGATGCTCATACTATTCATAGATTGTCCTATTCTTAGATTGCAAATATTGAATACTTTGTGCCTAGCCTTGAACAAGAAGTATGTTCTTGGGAAATCTCTAGTTGAAGTAGTCAATCCATAAAAAAGAGAATTTGCTTGTCTTATTTTGTGGAGGAAGAACATATGTAAAGAGATTTATAGTCTACAGTTACTTTAGCATGCAAAAGTTGTCTTTAAAAACCATTTCTTGATACTTTTACTTTTTTGCTTTACTTTTATTTCTCAATAGATCTCTTGATATGTTCTTTAATACATTCTTATAATGATTGTTTTGTCTTTTGTTTTTTAAATACTGCTCCCATCTTTTAACTTTTATTTTCTGTATTTTCTTCTCAGCTCTTTGCCTTCACACCTAAACATCAGTTATGAGGACTTTTTCTCTGCCCTCCGTCGATATGCAGCTTGTGAGCAACGTTTGGGAAAATGATCGTTGATTGCACTGCTTGAATTCAAGCTTTTGGAGGAAAGGACCCAAGGGATTCTGATGTTTACAAGCACCTGTGATCAATTCTGTATACACCCAGTTCACAATCCTCCTCATAATTTATCAACAAACTCAAAAAAGTGTCTTACTTGAGAGCGAGTGTGTGCGTGTATGTGTGTGTGTGCATGAGATTGTGAGTATGAAAGTAAATTTATAAATGGGAAGTGTTGGAGAAGGAACTAATGGACCTGCAGCTTTGAGAAAATAACACTATCCAAGTCTGAAATATAGGCTTCTCAAAAACTTCAGCCTCAATCTCTTCTCTGTTTTTGTGGAGAGGGAAGAAGAGGGATGATTGAAGCTGTTTGGTTATTGTTTGGGGACTTTGAGGGAGGGAGGGTAGAGGCAGGGTTTGGTGGGTTTTTTTTTCCTAGTGACCAAAATTTTAAGTTTTAAGAATAATGTATTGACTCTCTCTATTAAGTGGAAGCATTCTAAGTTTGAGAACTCTCCAGCCTAACAGTTTGGCGCGTTGCTCACATGTTATAAGCATGCACCTTTGGAGCAAAGAGGGAATTTCATCTGTCATCATATGTCCGTCCATTCCTGTCCCTTGCTGCATCATGAACCAGCTGGGTCACTTTAGAACCCTTGACCTTGTGTGCTTGTTTATGGTATGGACCATGAAGATCAGGGACAAAAATGTTTTGCTACTTTGGAAATGAAAAATTGAAAAATTCCTTAAATGTTTTCTAAAAGGAGGTGGTTGTCCAACAATAGTTTGTGAAATGAAGGGATAGTAAGTTCCTTGAGACTAAAGAAAGCAGCTTTGGTCTCTTATTTTGGGGGGCAGTTTGTTTTTAAGCAGCAACCAAGTATTTATATTAGACCAAAAGTGTCTAACTGACCATTTGTGAATAGCAAGCAAGTGAGGGAAGTTAACAAAGGCAGCTGGTTATCTCCTCCAGAAGTGATCCAACATCTTCAGAATTCTTCCTTCCTTGGGGTAGCATATTTAAGCTCCTATGAATGGAGCTTAAGAGTTTTTATACGGCATTAATTGGAATTTTTAATTTTTTTTTTTAAAGGATTGTAGCCTCTGCAGGGAGTTAAATATTACCAAAGTCTACAAAATGATTGGGCTTGGGTTTTTTGTTTCCTTTCTTGAGAGAGAAAATAGCTCTGGTTCCATTTTTATTTTTAAAACTATGAATATCCACTTTTTTAAGGCATTTAATCATTGCCTCTTCCCTCACTCCTGCTCTTAAATTAGGCATAAGTCACTGTTCGGATTTACTATATTAGTTTTGGGGAGAACCTGTCTACAAGTGTACAATATTTGGATCGGAATTGGGCATTTGAAATAGGGTCATTATTTAAAATTTAGGTTTCAGAAGCCTGTGAAGTAGTGGTTGAAGACTGGATTCAGAGAGCATGGTCTGTAATTGTCCATCAAGTTCTGAAGCTATGAAGAATAAATGTATTTCAGCAATGGGTAATAAAATCCCCCAAAATGATTTTGAAAATACACTTGAAATAAAATCCATTAAAAACTGAAATTTGGTCAAGTGATATTACTTTGCACTTCATGTTATTTATATGTTGAAACACTCTGGGTTTTTAAAATATTAATTTATTGCTGAAAGTTTTGTCTTGATTGAAGTTACAGCATACCTCTTAACTTATCCTTTGCTGGTGAACTGTAGATTAGTATTCCAATGCTGTGTTCCAGGTTCTGCTGAAACTTTATTGCCTTCATTACAACTGTAATATTTCTGTTAACTTAGAAATAAGCTGGAAATGTTATATTTGATTTTAAAGAAAAAAAACTTAAGGGAACATACCTAAGTGAAAGGAATTAATATAACAGTGCATTGCATTTTAAGTTGATACAGTAATAGTCAAATATTATATGCAATGGATCATTAAAATGATATAGTTTAAATGAAGAAAGTTACAAGCCTGCTTTTTTTTTTTTTAAACTCCTTCCATTTCTTAAAGAATTGTATGTCTTGCATCTAAAATAAAGGATTAAGCTGTGACCTGAGTAGTTTGTATATTCCTTGAGGGAAGGACTTAAAGAGGTTGCTTGAAGCTCTGAGTTTAGATATCGACATCCAAAATCTCATAAATGTGAGCTGGACTGCACTCGTTTTTTTTCCCTTTTCTAGCATTGACTTTTAATTACTAGTTATTCCCATCAAAATCCCAATAAGTTGTGCAGTTTGTGCTCCCAAAAGGAAGTAGAAAATTCAAAGAAAAGTGTTAATTATCTTTCTGGGCAACTAAAGATATTTAAATATTATTCTTTTTATAATCCCTGCAGTGGTAATATCCAAATTAAATCATTCATGGCTAGCAATAACTTGGAGCACAGCAGGAAGTTGGATATTTGAATTTAGTTGCGTTCTTGTTGTATTACCAATTTCTTACAGAATCTCCATTACCAAGTTATGAAGTTGGGGAGCTGTTTTGGGTTCTGATAGCAAATTACTACATATTATGACTAAAGTTTAAAAATTCCTGTCTTTGGGAGGCAGATGTTAACTTTATGAACAGTGCCAAATACACTGTGTATATCTACAACTTGATCTTTGAATGTATGTCCTTTGGTTAGCTCTTCCCATTCTGTGTGATGGTACCATGTGTAGAGCCAATTAAGTCCTTGTGATATTCTGTATGGCTGTAGACTTTGGAAACATGTAAATAATGTGTAAAGCAAGTTTTTATGATTAAGGAATCAAATTTATTGAATTTTATTATTGAAAGTTGAACCTGAACCTGTATGAAAAAAAGAAAACAATAAAAGAATATAATCTTTCCATGGGCTGCAGTGTTATGTGAACACTACATTGATTCCATTAAATAGCTAGAATGTTAATGGCTACCATTTTATATGTAATGCCTGCTAAGTTTTTCTGAGCATTTTATATTATCTTTTTTTGAGGCTTAAAACAATCGTAAGAGGTTGATGCTATTATTATTTCCATTTTATACGCTGGTAGAAGTCAAGTAGCTGCAGATGATCACACAACTAATTGGTATCTAAGGCAAGTTCGCTGGGCAGTGCTCCCTTATTCCAAGACCAAATCTAATTACTATATCATTTTAGTGCCTCTATATACAACAGTTTATGCCCATACTCTAGCCAACAAGGCATTTTCTGTACTTCTGCTTCAATAATGTGTGTGACCAAACATCAGTATCATTATTATAAAATTGGTTCCAAAAATATTCTCATTGACTTATTAAACTTTCTAAGGGCTTAGTTAGGTTATGAGCTCCTTGAAAATTCATTATTTTGGGGGGGAGGGAAGGAGAGTGGTAATCTCCAGCATTTAGGATGGTTTGGCACATGGTTGTCATTTAGTAAATGTGTCTACTGTAAAATGTATTGACTGGCTTGTGTCTTCCATATTCAACACTAGCAAAGCCAAACAGTTCTATCATCTGAAGAGATGAATCCAAATTACAGACAATTTTCATGTAGTTTTATTAAATGCATATGATAACAAATATTGTCTTAAAAGTTCAGTATGGATCTCTTAGTAAGAGTTAAATATGGTTTATAATGTGTTGGTATGTACACTAGAGGTGATAAAACATACAACCTATAGACCACATGATTTGAAATAGTGTAGACAGAAGCAGATTAAAATGTAATTGGGAAATACTCAAGAAAACAAATATAACAAAACAGGTAATGTTAAATATTAACATCAAGTTAATGTGGGCCCTACAGAGATTCCTTATATGGTTTAGTGGTCCCTGTTTCTGTTTGAATTTGACAACATTGGTGTACATTGGAGACTTTAAATTGTTTTGGAACATTGTAGGGGTAAAGTTTGGCCAAGTCCTGGTGTTGGGAATTGTCTAAAATATTTTTATTACTGAAGTTGAATGAGTGAATTTTTCTATATCTTCAATTTGTATTTTGCAAAGTAAAATGAATATTCTCTTTCCAATAAGTCTCTATATAATGTTTTACACGATTTTTGAGTAGGCTTAAAACTAGGTAATTATGTAGAGCAAACAAGTTCATTTTTTTTTTTTTTGGAAATCTTGAAAAAAGATATTGGAGACATCTTTCCGATTTTATTTTTTAAATTGTTAATGTGGTTTTCCTTTTTTAAGTACCATATTATCCCCTCCCCCATTATATGTAGATATATTTTAGCATTTTTTAAAATTTTTCAAAATACATGCAAAGATAGATTTCAGTATTCACCCTTGCAAAACTGTGTTCCAAATTTTTCTCCCTTCCTCTTCCCCCCTCCTCATCCAGCAAGCAATTCAATATAGTTTGTATAGGAGCAATTCTATACATATTTTCACATATTTTAGAAGATTTTTAGTTCCAAATTCTTCTCCTTCCTCTCCCCCTCAATTTAAAATAGTAGTGCTTTCTCCCCCCCCCCCCCCCCCCCCCCCCCCCCCCGCCTTGGCCTTTTTTTTCCTTTTTGATCTCATTTTTCTTGTGCAACATGATAAATTTGGAAATATATATATAAGAATTGCACATGTTTAACATTGAATTACTTGCTGTCTAGAGGAAGAGAGTGGGGAAAGGGGAAAAATTTGGAAGGCAAGGGTGAATGTTCAAAACTGTATATAAAATAAAAATCTATTAAAAACTTTAAAAAGTGAGCAATTTCATGTAAATATGCATTCATGTAAAACATTTTCATGGTAGTCAAAGTTGTAAAAGAAGTAACAGATTAAAAGGGGAAAATATGAAAAAATAAGTAAATACAAAAGTATTGCTTCAATTTGATATGGATAGCATTTTCCATTTTGAGTACTTTGCAGTTATCTTGGACCACTGTGTTGCTGAGAAGAATGAAATTATTCTTAGTTGATTGTCACACGATGTTGCTGCTACTATATTCAATGTTTTCCTAGTTCTACTCATTTCACTTTGCATCACTTCATACAAGTCTTTGCAAGTTTTTCTGAAATCTTTCTATTCATTATTTCTTATTGTACAATAGCATTCCCTTACGGTTATGCCACAACTTTTTGTTACCATGAAAAAAGCTGCTATAAATATTTTTGCACATGTAGGTGGGTCTTTTTTTCTTTTTTATAATCTCTGGAATATAGACCTAGTATTGTTATTGCTGGATCAAAGGATATGCACATTTTAATTGTCCTTTGATCATAGTTCCAAATTGCTCCCCAGAATTACTGAAGCAGTTCATAATTACTAAACAATGCATCAGTGTCACTGTTTTCCCATGTCCTCTCCAATATTTATTTCCCTTTTTGTCATATTAGTTAATCTGAGAAGTATAAAGTGGTACTAAAATTTTTTAATTTCTAGGAGAGGGGATGGGGGGAAGGAAGGGAAAAGTTGGAACAAAGTTTTGCAAGGGTCAAAGCTGAAAAATTACCCATGCATATATCTTGTAAATAAAAAGCTATAATAAAAAAAAAAAGTTCTCCCTAGATATGATAGCCTATTATTTGCTTTTATTTGCTTATGATATCACCCTTTATTTCTAAATCATGTATCCATTTTTAGCTTACCTTCCTATATGGTATGAAGTGTTGATCTAATCCTAGTTTTTGCTAGTTTTCCAGTTTTTCAAGCAGTTTTTGCCAGTGTTCTTATTTCAGAAACTGAGGGGGTCTTTGGGTTTATCAAACTCCAAGTTACAATGGTCAACTACCACTGGGTCTTGTGTACTTAATCTCTTTGACTGATCCACCACTCTATTTTTTAGCTAGAACTAGAAAGTTTTGATGATTATTACTTTAAAATATAGTTTGATATCCAGTATTGTTAGGCTACCTTCTTTTGTTTGTTTGTTTGTTTTCCATTTATTTCTTTAGTATACTTGACCTTTTGTCTTCGAGATAAATTTTATTTTTTTTCTAGCTCTATCAAATAAATTTTTGATGGTTTGATATGACACTGAATAAGTAAATTGGGGAGAATTGTCATTTTCATTATATTGACTCTGGCTACCCATGAGCATCTGATATTTTTTCCAATTGTTTAGATTTGACATTATTTGTGAGTGTTTTATAATTGTGTTGATATAGTTCCTCAGTTTCTTTTGGCAGGCAAGACTCCCAGATATTTTTTATTACATTACTAATAGTTATTTTAAAATGGAATTTCTCTTCATTCCTTGCTGCTGGGTTTTGTTTTGTTTTATTTTGGTCTCACATAGAAATGCTGATGATTTATGTGGGCTTATATCTTGCGGCTTTGATTGTTTCAAGTAGTTTTTCACAAATTCTCTAGAATTCTTTAAGTATACCATCATATCATTTGTAAAGAGTTATAATTTTGTTGTTTGTTGTTTATTCTAATTTCTTCAACTTCTTTTTCTTCTCTTATTACAGCTAACATTTCTAGTATTATATTGAATATATATATATTCAATAATGGTGGTATTAATGGGCATGCTTATTTCACCTCTGACCTTATTGGGAAGCCTTCTAACTTATTCCCATTACAAATAATTGCTTGCTTATGGTTTTAGATAGATACTGCTTATTATTTTAAGGAATACTCCCTTTATTATGCTCTCTAGTGTTGTTTTTTTTTAATAGGAATGGATAACTGTATTTTGTCAAGCTTTTTCAGAATCTGTTGAAATAATCATATGATTTCTGTTGATTTTGTTATTGATAAGGTCAGGCATGTTGATAATTTTCCTGATATTGAACCAATCCTGAATTCCTGATATAAATCCCACCTAGTCACAGTGTATGATCTTATTGCTAAAATCTCCTTGCTTGTTTTTTATTTAAAATGTTAGTATTATTCATTATGGAAATTTGTCTATAATTTTCTGTTTTTGTTTTAGCTCTTCCTTCTTTAGATATCGGCATTGTATTTCTATCCTAAAAGGAATTTGGCATGACTCCCCACCCTCCCACAAGAAATTTATATAGTATTTGAATTAATTATTCTTTTAAGTGTTGGTAGACTTTACTTGTAAACCCATCTAGCTCTAGGGATTTTTTCTTAGGGGACTCATTAATAGCTTGTTCCATCTATTGTTCTAAGAGTTAGTTAAGAATTTTACTTCTTCCTCTGGTAATCTAGGGAATTTGCATTTTTGTAAATACTCACTTTTATTACTTAGGTTGTCAGATTTATTGCCATATAATTGGGTGAAATAGCTCCTACTAATTGTTTTAATTTCTACTTTATTGGTGGTGAACTTGTCTCTTTAATTTTTGATACTTCCATTTTGGTTTTCTTTTTAAAAAAATCAAATTAACAGATGACTTATCTTAGTATTTTTTGTTTTGGTAAAAACCAGTTCTCAGTTTTATTTATTAGTGCAATAGTTTTTTTCCAGTTGTATTAATCTCACCTTTATTTTTCAGGATTTCCAATTTGGTGCTCAATTGGGGATGTTTAATGTGTTCTTTCCCTGTTGTTTTTTTTTTTTTAATTGCATGCCCAATTCATTGATCGTTTTCTGTTTTGTTGGTGTAAGAATTTAGAAAAATAGATTTTCCTCTAACTACTGCTTTGGTTGTATCCCATAAATTTTGGTATGGTGTGTTTCATTGTTATCATTCTCTTTAAATGAAATTATTGTTAATTTTGTTCTTTGACTTAGTTATCGTTTAGGATTAGATTTAGTTTTCAATTAATTTTTGATCTATCTTCCCACTGCCCTTCATGGAATGTAACTTTTTTGCATTATGATCTGAAAAGGATATATTTAATATTTTTGCCTTACTATATTTTGACTACATTGTGCCTTTATACATGATCAATATTTATGTAGGTGCCATGTGCTGCAGAGAAAAAATATTCTTTTCAGTTCCCATTCATTTTTCTTCAAAGGTCAGTCCTGTCTAATTTTTCTAAGATTTTATTCATTTCCATAGTTTCTTGTTTGTTTTTTGTTTGTATTTATCAAGTCTGAGAGGGGATATTTGAAGTCTCCAGTAATATAGTTTTTCTTTTTATTTCTTCCTGTATCTCATTTAACTTATCCTTTAAGAATTTGGATGCTACATCTCTTGATGAATATGTTTAGTATTGATATTACTTTCATTGTCTTTGGGACGTTTTAGCAAGATGTGATTTTCTTCCTTATCTCTTTTACTTAAAAAATCTATTTTTGTTTTTGTTTTGTTTGAGATCAGGTTTGCAACTTCTGTTTTTTAGATTCTACTTTCTTGGAGATATGTTGATGTGCAAATGAAAATGAATAAGATGGGAACAATAGCCAGTTGCAAAATGTAAGTGGTAATGTACCATGCAATCAATCACTTAACATTTATTAAGTTCCTATGGTCCATAGATATTTGGGGATCATTTATGAATTCTGAAATCTTCTAATGGACAGAAATACAATAGGGACAATTTGCAACTCTGATTATAGTAGAAAAATATTGAACTCTGATGGTAATGAATATTTCAAGGAGATGATGCTGGAAACAGCAGATGGAAAAGATATGTGAAATAAAATTAGTAACTGATTGACTTGGGGTCAAGAGTTAAAGATGCTTTTAATTTTTTGACGTTGAAAGACTTAAGAGAATGATAGTTACATCCATAGAAATGGGCAAATAAAGTAAAGCAATGAGGTTTGGATATGACTCTGGGAAAGTTACAACCTTTCTTGCCTTCAATTTCTGTTGAATGAAAGGGTTAGTTCTGATAACTTCTAAGTTTTCTTTATTCTCTATTTCTGTAGTCCTGTGATGAGTTTGAATTTGGGGGCGTGTTCGTTAAGGTTAGAAGTTTGGGAGACTTAAAGCTTAGGGAACAGAAAGGAAAATTAGCTTAATGACTAGAGGTTGGCTAGAGAAGACTAGGAGATTGTTGTGAATCTTGTGATTGAATAGTCACAAGAACAGCCATCAAGGAAGTGGTCAGTGTCAGATCTTCTGGAAGGGTCAAGAAAGATGACAAAAGTGGGGAGAGGTGCAGATTACAAGGAATTGAAATCGGAGCAAAAGTGGAGCAATGAATTTAACTGTGAAAGAGAGGAGATATGGGGATGGGGCATTTGGGAAAATCTGAACATGTTTTTAATCAGAGAAGAAAAAGACCAATGTACAGGGGAAAACAGATGTGAAAGAGGTGAATGTGAAATGACAGAACACGCAGAGAGAGACAGAACACGCAGAAGCCTTTAGCATAAAGTTGGCCATCTCAGACAAGAAAGGAAGAGGTTTAAAGAGAAGACAAGTTGACTAGTTGAAGAGGAAAGGTGAGAGAGTTCATACTGAAAAACCTGAGAAGCATGATCTTAGAATGGAGAAAGGGACTGAGGAGAATGAAAATGAATAGTTGTGAGGAACAGGCTAGGAAGTTCATAAAAGTGATGGTATCTTAGCTACTGCCCTAGCTCCAATATCCTCACTCTACCTTTTTCCAAGTATATTTAGGTACTAATTCTTTACTCTCTTTAGAACAAAAAAGACCTTTTCTTTTACTTTTTTCTATGCTTATATAGTTGCTGACCCAGTCTTAATGTCCTGCTCACTAGGACAAAAGGACTTTTTCCAGGCATATCTGATCTGAGATGAATGTAATCAGATTTTCCCCATCCCTGTCTTATCTGACATTGCCCAATTTCCCTACTTTATACAGTTCTAGTCTTTCTTACTCTTCCTTCTCATTATTACTTTTATTACTATGCTAGCCTGTTCTCTCCTTAAAGGAGGTCCACAGGGTGTGTGACCCCAATAAATGCTCATATTGATTTGGAGATGGTTTGAACCTGAATTCTTCCAAAGATGATACCACCACACACACACTAGTACCCCAACATTTTTCACATACTCACACAAAGGAAGAGATAATTTCAAAATCTATTTTAGTGCAAAGTTTTATGATTGCTGGCCTTGAGCAAGTCAGGCTGAGATGAAATAGTTTGAATCTTTAGTGGCCTAGCCTGCACAGTTTCATTACTTTTTTTGTAACAAAACTCAACTGGTCTCTGAGACAAAATGTAATGAAGAGCAATAAAGGTTGTGAATTGATAAGGAGGGTATGATAGAAAGGGTTGAGATACAATGGAGTGATGGGGCATGGGGATGTGACCCCCCAAAATATATTGGGGTTTCAGGACTCTCACCATATCATACAGCAGATCTTGAGGAGAGAGCATTTAACTCCAAAAGTATATGGAGATTTGAGACCAGTGTTGTGAGGTGTCGCAAAAGAATTTGTAGGCTTAGACCATGTCCATATCAAGAGGCAAAAATTTTAGCCATTAACAAAAGGAAAGATATGAGCTAAGTTCCCTAGTGGAACTCACAATTAATCATGGGGAGGCAGAGTTAATTTGATGGCATAAGGTGGGCAGTTTGATTAGGAACTCATCAAAGTTCCTCAAAGAACTCAAAGAAATGTGGGATTGTGCTCTTGGTAGGCTAAAAAGTTAGCAAGTAAGTGAGGGTACAATTAAGTTCTTTTACAAGAGAGAAATGATCTTGGGGATTGACATCATAACTTAGCTTTGTGATTGGATATAATAACTAGGGTTTGTCAGTGGAAGAATTGAACAAGGAATTCAGTCAGGGCCTTCTTAGAAGGTCTAATCAAAATCAACAGGTCCATTTAAAGAGAGAATCATATCAGTACTCTTCCCTGTTTTCCTCAGAGGATAACCTGACCCTAGATTGTTTGCCATAGGTCCCTATCACCAGCAAGAATAGGATAGTAGGGAGACAAATGAAACCAGAAGAAGACTGAAGAACTGGGAGAATGTGGAAAGATCAATGAATAGGAGATCCTAAAGAAAGTGAAAAACAGGTCAGGAGATAAAAAGAAGAGAGTTATCAGAGAATAAGGTCTGAATTTGAAATCTTGGAGATGGAGCAATTGAAGTTGCCTTACTAGGCAGGTAGAGTAGAATGGAGGCAAAGGCTGCTAAAGATAAGGAAACACTGGTGCTAGGTAACCTGGGTTTTGAGCAGTCCATCAGGGGTAGATGATGTTGATGATCAAGTAGAGAAAACTGTAAATTAGTCTAGTCATTGAGGAAGATCTGGAGAGATCTGGAGGTCAGTAGACAGCAATACTGAGTTCTAATCATATATTAGATGTTTACCTATCTGAATAACTGGACAAATCATTTAACCTTTCTTTGCCTTAGTTTCTTCATCTATAAAATGGGGATAACAATATCTACTTAGTTTTTCTGATAATCAAATATAAACTTATATAAAGGACATTATAGATTTAAACCTTATGTAATTGATGTCGAGGATGTTAATGATGATAATTGTTATTCATGAATATGTTTTAACTCTCAGCTTTGATATCAGTTTCCTCATCGGTAAAATGAGGGGTTTTGACTAATGGTCTCTAAATTTCCTTCCAACTCCAAATTCATAATCCTATGATTTCACAGGTTTTTAGTCTGGAAAATACAATGTATGAGGTGAGGAATGCAAAAGAATACCAGACTTCTTACTGTGCTGCCTTCCCTTAAAACCTTTTGGGGTTTGCTTTAAATAATTTTCAAGCCTGTGTATACTTTGATTAAACCTGTATAGATGTGTGTGTGTGTGTGTGTGTGTGTGTGTGTGTGTGTGTGTTTGTGTGTGTGTGTATACACATGTGTGGACTGTTACTTCCAAGACTTCAGTGGGTAAAATAATATTGAAAACAAAAGACATATTGGTATTCATGGAATTAGTGAGGATATACAAACAATTCTCTAAGCTAATAGTTCCTATATACACACACATACATGAATATAGATCAGACCAACCACATAAAAAGCCAGGGGCTTTTTAGAGTTCATTGTTCACCAGTTAGACTATAAAGAAAGTCCTCATGCTCCAGCTTACCAGTTCTTATTTTGGGGAGGTTTTAAGTCATTTAAAGACACTTTCACAGCAACCAATCAAGAAATGAAGGGTCCACTAGGTGCTAAATACCGTGTTGGCTACCACAGAAACAAGGAGGCACTTTGCTCTTTTTGCTACAGAAGAAAAAATTAACAACAGATTATTTATAAAGTTGACTTAAGAAGATGGATTTTCCATCCATTCTGGAGAGCAATTTGGAACTATACTCAAAAAGTTATCAAACTGTGCATATCCTTTGATCCAACAGTGTTACTACTGGGCTTATATCCCAAAGAGATCTTAAAGAAGGGAAAGACCTGTATGTGCAAAAATGTTTGTGACAGTCCTCTTTGTAGTGGCTAGAAATTGGAAATTGAATGGATGCCCATCAATTGGAGAATGGCTGAGTAAATTGTGGTATTTGAATATTATGGAATATTATTGTTCTGTAAGAAATGACCAGCAGGATGATTTCAGAAAGGCCTGAAGAGACTTACATGAACTAATGCTGAGTGAAATGAGCAGAACCAGGAGATCATTATACACTTCAGCAACAATACTGTATGAGGATCAATTCTGATGGAAGTGGCTCTCTTCAACAATGAGAGGATCCAAACCAGTTCCAATTGATCAATAATGAACAGAACCAGCTACACCCAGGGAAAGAACACTGGGAAATGAGTATGGACCACATCATAGCATTTCCACTCTTTCTGTTATTGTTTGCTTGCTTTTTATTTTTCTTCCCAGGTTATTTTTTACCTTCTTTCTACATCCGATTTTTCTTGTGCAGCCAGATAACTGTATAAATATGTATACATATATTGTATTTAATATATACATTAACATATTTAACATGTATGGGACTACCTGCCATCTTGGGGAGATAAGGAGGGGAAAAGGTAGAACAGAAGGTTTTGCAAGAGTCAGTGCTGAAAAATTACTCATGCATATGTTTTGTCAATAAAAACTATAATAAAACAAACAACAAAAAAAGAAGATGGATCTTAGTCAATTTATTCAAAGAGAGAGATTGAAAGGCTAAAGTGTTATTGTCCACCAACCTGTTGAGTGTACTCAGACCAGACTTGATTTTATCCCAAGAAATCAATTTTGAGTAACTGGGAGTATCATTGAAAAGTATCTCTTAATTAGTTGGTTGGCACTTTGCCTATTCTTTGGCTTCAAGATTCACACTAGAATAGTGTTTGTTAGCTATGGGTATTCAGTATGGTGGATAAATGGAATCCTCTTCTCCCACTCTTTTTCAGGCTAAAACTTTTGACTTTGAGTCATCTCTAACATTTCCAGACTTAACTGCCGTATCTGATTCTACTCCTGTGTCCCCTTTCTGTTATACCTTATTTCTCCTGTAAAGGAGATAAGGTAGACAATCATATAGAGTGTAATACACATGAGATTCTTAATAGTCTATGTGAACAATTTAAGATACTTTTTAATGAAACTTTTTATAAATGTGGATAGGAGCTCAATAAATATTTGTTGAATGAATAAATGCACATAACGCAACAGAGAATATAGCTTCCAGGAAAGTATCTGGAGAGGCAGCATCAACATCAAACAAAATTGGTAGATGATTGTTTTTCATTTTCTCTGCTGGTATATTAGTCTGCTAAATAATTATGATTCATTCTTCCCTTCCATATTCAGCAACAATATTCGAGGAATTACAGAGAAATATATAAAGATCAGCAGCAAAGTAATAAGGTCATAAGATCACAGACTTTGATCTTAGGGGACCTTAGAAACCATTGAGTTCAACCCCCTAATTTTGCAGATGAGGAAATTTAGGCATATAAAGGTTAAATGGCTTATCAAGGATCATAGAACTGAGGCAAAATTCAAACATTGGCCTTCCAAGTCCAGTGCTCTAGAACCATTTTGCCCTTTAGCTGCATTTAGATCTACCAAGAAGGGTAACTGTCATTAGATAATTAGATTTTTTCTTGGGTGCTAGATTCTTTCAGTAAATTAAGATTCATTTCTCTCCTCACCCCCAGAGAACAATAGAGAGTATAACATCTACAGAATTTCAATTTGGCCAAGCATTTGACAAAGTCTTTCATATTGTAATAATAATGATAGGTAAATTTGTACTAATCAAGTCATTACATTATCCCTTCCACATCTTTTTTTTTTTTTTTTTTTTTTTTTTTTAAGGAATTCATCTTTTAATAGGCAAGACAATGTGTGAGTAGCAAAGTATTATAGGATTTATACAGAGTAGATGGAAGGTCATTTCAGAGAGGAGGTCAGTAGCAGGAGCTCCTCCTGCACAAGAGTGGATCTGCCTGGGTTCTTTTCCTGTTCAGATGTGGACCACTGTGAGAAATGCCCAGAAGATGATGTGTGAGTAGCAAAGTATTATAGGATTTATACAGAGTAGATGGAAGGTCATTTCAGAGAGGAGGTCAGTAGCAGGAGCTCCTCCTGCACAAGAGTGGATCTGCCTGGGTTCTTTTCCTGTTCAGATGTGGACCACTGTGAGAAATGCCCAGAAGATGAGTATCCAAATAAGGAGATCGATCACTGTTTGTCCAAGGTTGTGACCTTCCTGGATATTACAGAACCTTTGGGGATGACTCTCGCACTGACAGCTGTTTCCTTCTCTTTCCTAACAGCCCTGGTTCTCTGGGTGTTTATAAAGTTCAGAGATACTCCCATAGTCAAAGCCAATAACAGGGCTCTCAGCTATATCCTCCTCATCTCCCTCACCTTCTGTCTCCTCTGCTCCCTGCTCTTCCTTGGACGTCCCACTGCAACCACCTGCTTCCTCAGACAAACAACTTTTGGAGTGGTTTTCACAGTGGCCGTGTCCTCCATTTTGGCAAAAAAACATCATGGTGGTTCTGGCCTTCAGGGTAACAAGACCAGGGAGGAGAATCAGGACATGGATGCAATCCAGGATGTCCAACTCTGTTGTCCTCATCTGCTCTGGGGTTCAGGTGATTCTCTGTGGGATCTGGCTGGGAACTTCTCCCCCATTTCCTGACAGACCCACACTCTAAATCTGGTCACATCATCATTAAGTGCAATGTCCCTTCCACATCTTGAGAAGTACAGAGCCTATATGATCTGGAAAATCTGTGAAAAAAATTTTTGGTTCTCTCTTCATACCACAGAAATCTGATTTTTTTCTTCTATGGGGTATTTACAGTACCTTATTGTAAAATTTGGATTAAATATTTGTCATTGGCTATTATATATATGTCATCTGCTGACTTCACATATAGATTGTGACCTCCACAAAATTCCCCCCAAATTTCCATTTACAGTAATTTCTTTTGCTGACTCATGAGATAGTGAAACTGTGATTGGGAAAGTTATAATGTAAAAGGGACAGTTGTAGGCTGGTCTCAAGAGTCATTAGAGGGTTGGGATCCAACTAAAGGAAAACCCCTTTGTTAGATGTCTTAGTAATCTGTCTTTGACCTTGTATGTATGATTAAATATTTTTATCAATGAATTGGATAAAGGGCTACATAATGTACTTGTCAAAGGACTTGCAGAGGAGACAAAATATGAAGAGTGGGCCAATACTGTGGATAAAAATCTTTAAAAAGCTCATCAGGTTAGAATAACAAACCAAAAGGAATAAGATAAACTTTAAAAGGGACAAATATAAACTATTTTGCTTGTGTTCAATAAATTAACTTCATAAATTCAGGAAGAATCCATTAAACCTGGTCATTTCTCAAAGAAAAGGGATTTTAGTAAACTAAATTCAATATGAACCAATAGTGTAACACTGGAAATAAGGGGAAAATTGCTAAATTAATGTTATCCTAGCTTATATCAATGGAGTCAGATAAGGGAGTAAATTGGTCTTCTCTATCACACCTTGGTCAGAGCATATCTGTAACACTGTTTAGTTCTAGGAACAGTATTTTAGGAAACATATAGACAAGCTGAAGGATAATCATAAGAAAGCATTAAGAGTGGCATTAGAACCAGAGAACATGGTAATATTAAATGGCACAGTCAGAATTTAAACTCAGGAACTGTAATATCAAACTCAGTGACTTTCCACTGTGCCACGTTGCCTCTTGGGTAGGCAAGTTGGACAGTCATTCAAGAGACAATATACAAAGTATACTGATAGAAACAGTTATTAATTGAAAGAAGTGGGGATACTTAGTCTCAAGAAAAGAATGTTAGGGAGAACATGACAGCTTTTTTTTTTTTTTTAATTAAGCTATTTGAAGGGTTGTAATATAGAAAAGAGATTAGACAATTCTATTTGGCCCAAGAGGGGAGAACCAGGAGCATTGAATGTAAGTTGGATCAATGTTTAAAAAAATAAAAACCTTCCTCAAAAATAGATTTGTTGCAAAGTAGATTGACCTAAAGGAAATAGTGAGATTCCTCTCACTTTTTCATTCAGTGAAATTCTTAATGCAAAGGCTGGATGACTACTTGTAAAGAAGTAATAGAAAGGCCTCCATTACTTCCTTCTAACTCTTAGATTTTAAGAGCCTCCTTAAGCTTTATTATTTTTGAAAATCACTTGGATATCTATGCCAAAACAAAATCCATCAACATGTTAATAGCAATGAACTGGGTTAATAGCAAATAGTATGGGTTAACATAACTATATACAAACAATATAATTCCAACCCCTATTTTAAGCATCATTAAAGGTACTCAAATTCATAATTATTTAGATCTTAGTTCCCACATAGATGATGGATTTTTTTTTTTTTTTTTGCCTTCCTTTGTGTTTTATTGTATGGAGACTACATTAAAATTTAGCAGAATGAACAGCTTCTCTGTAGTTTTCCATTGGGAATGACGTGTTCAATAATAACAAAGAAGCACTTAAGTGACATGAAAGATTGGATATTTGCTACTTGAAAGGGTCCTAGTTTTTTATTGCTATTTTTCTACATAATCTCTTAAAGGATTCAAACATTTGTCATAGTGTGGGTCAAACTTTTTTTTCTCCCATATCAATCAGGTAAAAAGTAGTTCTTAGTTTGCATTTTTCTGTGTTAAATTTCATGTTTTACCTCTTTTCTGACCTTCAGTTTCTTGATTTGTAAAATGGGTTTACAAAGTGGCCACGAACATTATTATGAGGACATAATGAGAACATTATAGTGAGGAAAGTTAATTATAAGCTACAAAGTGCTATACAAATTCAAGCTATTCTTTTTCATAGAACATTTTTGGTACTTTGTTTTAACTCCTGAAACTCCACTCATTGTCTTGGTACCCGTGAATATCATCTCAACAATATCTTC
The DNA here is from genome assembly GCF_902635505.1 of Sarcophilus harrisii. Classification (NCBI taxonomy): domain Eukaryota; kingdom Metazoa; phylum Chordata; class Mammalia; order Dasyuromorphia; family Dasyuridae; genus Sarcophilus; species Sarcophilus harrisii. Next base: position 182,010,597 of record NC_045429.1, on the reverse strand, counting down.
AATAGCATCAATGGCTTTCTGCACAAGAACTTTTTTTTTTACATAAAAGATAGAATTGCATCATAACCCTTATTTAAGCTACAATGTTTCTTTATGGAGAAGACTTTTTGATCACAAAAGAAGACTTTTGTTATTCGTCAGAATAATATTCCATAGCCATAGTCCTTAAGTCTAACAAAGGTAGGGAACTATTTCCTTATCATTCTAGAAGATAAGATTGGTTATTATAATAATATCACTTTGTTTCATTGTTCTTTTACTACAGATGGTCACTGGATATAGTTTTTTCTTGGTTCTGGTGATTTCACTTTAAATAAAGAACATAAGTCTGCTCATATTTCTCTGATTGCCTTATATGCATTATTTCTTTTTAAATTTTTTTTGTTGATTTGGAACTCAAATACAAAAACAAAGACAAAAAAGAGGACATTTCCACAAATAACATAAACATGTATACATGAAAAGAGGATTCAATATAAAACCATAAATATGCATTTCATACCATTTACTTTTGGGGGGAAAGACTTTCTTTATTATTTGTATTTGAATATAATAGTAGCCATCTTAGGAGGGATGGAAAACAAGGGGAAAGAAATTTACATGATAGCTTTATAATATATTTAAAAGGACTAGCAAGTTGTACATAATAGATTTTCAATTTCAAATACAATTATCTTTTTTTTAAATTATTCTATGTTATGGAAATGCTTATTTTATTTCATAAATTAAAAAACATAAAAATTTAAAAAAGAAAACTATGTAATAAACATAACATCATTTTCAAAGCTACCCTTTTCTATATACTTCCAAGTTTTCTTTTGTTCTATGTGCACTTTTTAATTTTTTTCCTCCATTCTTCCCTGTCCATCCTAGAGAAGGCTACAATTAGACATAAATATGTGTATATATCTAAAACCATATTCTATATACTTCTATTTATCAGTTCTTTCTCTGGAGGTGGATAGAATCTTCTTTCATGGGATCTTTGTAATGGAGTATACATAATACTCATAATGATTAAGTTGTTCTAATCTATTCTAGAATAATATTGTTATTGTATACAACATTTTATAAGTTCTGCTCATTTCACTTTTCAATATTTCATGCAAGTATTTCCATGTATTTCTAAAATCAATCAGCTCATCATTTCTCATAATATAGCAGTATTCCATCACAAATCGTATACTATAACTTGTTTAGCCATTCTCCAATTGGTGGACATTCCTTCAATATTCAGTTCTTTGCCACCAAAAGGGGAGCTGCTATAAATATTTTAGAACATATAAAATTTTCTCTAATCACTTTGAGAACAGATCTAATTGCTGAGTTAAAGGGATATAATCACTTTTAGAACACATTAGACATAATTCCAGATTGCTCTCCAAAATGGTTGCATAGATTCACAGTTTACCAATAGTGAATTAATATCCCAGTTTATTCACGTCTCCTTTCCCCTTCTATCATTTATTCCTTTCCCCTTCTATCATTTAAGCTCATCTGATGGATGTAAAATGATATTTCAAAGTTGTTTTGATTTGCATTTCTTTAATCAGTAATGATTTAGGATTTTTTTATATAGCTGTATGTAGTTTTGATTTCTTACTTGAAAAACTGTTCATATTCTTTGATCATTAACAATTGGAGAATGACTTGTGTTTTTATAAATTTCACAAAGTTCTTTATATATTTAAAATATGAAACTTTTATCTGAGAAATTGTCTATAAATTTTTACTCCCAATTTTATATTTTTCTTCTAATATTGGCTATAATGATTTTATTTATACAGAACTTTTAACTTAATATAATTGAAATGGTCTGTTTTATACATCAAAATTCTATCTCTTGTTTATTCATGAATTGTATTCCTCTGCATAGGTCTGATAAGTTCAATGTTCTTTAAATTAAATTCTTGAATTTTCTCCTTTCATATGTAGGTCAGGTATCCATTTTGACTTTATCTTAGTAAATCATATAAGATATTGGTCTATGCCCAATTTCTGCCAGACTGCTTTTCAGCTTTCCCAACAACTTTTTTTTTGTTGTTGTTGCAAATAATGAATTTTTATCCCCGAAGTTTGATTCTTTATATTTGTTAAACACAATGTCACTATAATCATTTGCTACTGTAGATTGTGTAATGTTCTTCTCTAAAATATAATGTTCTCCGGAGCAGATTTCTTAGGGGGCTTCTGGAGGCAACCTTCCTTTCAGTTCAAAGTAATAATCACCTCAAATTCAGCCAGGAGTTAAAGTCCAAATCCTTTTTTTTTCTCTTTCCAAATATTGTGTCCTTCCTTGGGCCCAGTTAGCTTTCTTAGAGACCTATCTTTCTCCTTGGTTCTGAGAGCTCTTGCCACTAGTGCTTTGCTTCTGCCAGCTTCAGCCTCTAGCTTTCTCCCAATGTCTCCAGCCAGCACAAAAGTGGGAAGTTGGAATAAATCTGACTCCACCTGCAAGAATGGGCTTGTGGGCTTCTGTGTCTGGTCCTGAGAGTTTCTTGATTATATGCTGTGCATTGAGTATACTCTAATCATTACATCACTAGGAAACTATTATTTGTTGTAGGATTAAATCAGCACTAAACCAGATTTAACTATTGTCTCCTCAATTCTACTCAGTACCTTGTTTCAAGTTCTGGCCCATAACATCTCCTTGTAGGATCAGATCAATCATATTGAACCATGCTAAATTAGATAACTATTGTCTCTATCAATTCCACTGTCTTAGTACCTTGTAAGAATCATAACAAGATTGTGTCTCTCTTCTGTTGCACTGATCTAGCTTTCTATTTCTTAGAAATTATTGCCTTATACTGTAGTTTAAAATTTAACATAACATAAGCAGGTACTGCTTAACCTCCTTCCTTTACATTATTTTTTCATTAATTCCTTTGATATTCTTACCTTTTGTTCTGCTAAATGAAATTTTAAATTAATCTTTCTAGTTCAGTAAAATAACTTTTTGGTAATTTGATTAAGATGGCATTGAATAAGTAAATTAGTTTAAGTTTATCTTTCTTTTTGAAGAGAATCATGATATCAGAGAGGTGAAGCCATACAAATGAATTGCATTTAAGCAAGGGAAGGTCATACAAGGTCATTTTCCTCACTTTTCCCTCTAGAATCCTTTGGGTCCAGTGATCATCTATAGATCAGGGCAACTTTGAGAATGGGAAACTGTGGTCTTTTTAAGCTAAAGTCTTCAACAGTTCCCTGAAAGATAATGATTCATTTTGCTGGATAGTTGATTCTTGGCTGAATCCAGGTTCTTTTGCCCTTCAGAATATCATATTCCAGGCCCGTCGATCCTTTAACGTGGAAACTTCTAGGTCCTGGGTAATCCTGATTGTGGCTCCTTGGTATTTGAATTGTTTCTTTCTGATGCTCACAATATTTTCTCCTTGATCTGATAGCTCTGAAATTTAGCTATGATGTTCTTTGGAGTTTTCCTTTTGAGGTCTCTTTCAGAAGGTGATAGGTGAATTCTTTCAGTGGCTATTTTACCCTCTGGTTCTAGGACATCAGGGCAGTTTTCCTTGATGGTTTCCTGTAAGACATTGTCCTAGGCTCTTTTTTCATGGAAGTCTAATAATTCTTTACTATTATTATTTAAATGTTGACTACTTTTTTTTATTAAAGCTTTTTATTTTCAAAATGTATGCATGGATAATTTTTCAACATTGACCCTTGCAAAACCCTGTGCTCCAATTTCTCTCCCTTTCTCCTACCCCCTCCCCTAGAGTAATCCAATATATGTTAAACATAGTAAAAATATATGTTAAATAAAGTATATGCATATACATATTTATACAATTATCTTGCTGCACAAAAAATCAGATAAAAAATGGCAAAAAATGAGAAAGAAAATAAAATGCAAGTAAACAACAACAAAAAGAGAGAAAATGCTATGTTGTGATCCATACTCCGTTCCCACAGTCCTCTCTCTGAGTGTAGTTGGCTCTCTTCATCACAAGATCACTGGAACTGGCCTGAATCATCTCATTGTTGAAAAGAGCCACATCCATCAGATTTGATCATTGTATAATCTTCTTGTTGCCATGTACAATGAATGATCTCTTGGTTCTTATTATTTCACTTAGCATCAGTCTCTCCAGACCTCTCTGCAATCATCCTGCTTATCATTTCTTTTTTTTTTTTAATTTAAGTTTTTTATTTTCAAATCATATGCAAGGATAATTTTTTTTTTTACCATTGACCCTTGCAAACCTTGTAGTTCAATTTCCCTTTCTTCCCCCCCTGTCCTAGATTGCAAGTAATCCTATATATGTTAAAAATGGTAAAAATATACGTAAATTCAATATAGGCATACATATTTATACAGTTATCCTGGTGCACAAGAAGAATCAGATCAAAAAGGGAAAAAATGAGAAGGAAAATAAAATTCAAGCAAACAGCAACAGAAGAAGTGAAAATGCTGTGTTGTGATCACTTAGTTCCCAGTTGTGATCATCCCAGTTTCCTCTCTCTGGGTGTAGATGACTCTCATCATTAGAAGATCATTGGAATTAGTCTGAATTGTCTCATTGTTGAGAAGAGCCACATTCATCAGAATTGATCATTGTATAATCTTGCCGTTGCCTTGTACAATGAAATCCTGGTTCTGCTATTTCACTTAGTATCAGTTCATGTAAGTCTCTTCAGGCTTCTCTAAAATCATCCTGCTGATAATTTCTTATAGAACAATAATACTCCATAACAATCACATACCATAACATTCAGCCATTCTCCAACTAATAGGCATCCACTCAGTTTGCAGTTTCTTGCCACTACAAAAAGGGCTGCTACAAACATTTTTGCACATATGGGTCCCTTTCCCTCCTTTATGATTTCTTTGGGATATAAGCCCAGTAGAAACACTGCTGGATCAAAGGGTATGCACTGTTTGATAGCCCTTTGGACATAGTTCCAAAATGCTTCCAGAATGTTTGGATCCAATCACAATTCCACCAACAATATATTAGTGTCCCAGTTTTTCCACATCTCTTCCAACATCCGTCATTATCTTTTCCTGTCATTTTAACCAATCTGAGAGGTATGTAGTGGTAACTCAAGAGTTGTCTTAATTTGCATTTCTCTGATCAGTAGTGACTTAGAGCACCTTTTCATATGACTAGAAATGGTTTCGATTTCTTCATCTGAAAATCATCTGTTCATATTCTTTGACCATTTATCAATTGGAAAATGACTTGAATTGTTATACATTTTAGACAATTATCTATATATTTTAGAAATGAGGCCTTTATCAAAAACTTTGAATGTAAAAATGTTTTCTCAGTTTATTACTTCCCTTCTAATCTTGTCTGCATTAGTTTTGTTTGTACAAAATAAGTTACAAAATTGAAGCAAACTATTTTTACTTTATTTTATGTGTGTGTGTTACTTTCTTTTAGAAAGAGGAAATTTCCACCCTCTTCCCTGATTTTTTCCTTTCATTGTTCACAACTTGTATTGAAATGTGTTTTACATGATTACACATATATAACTTGTACCTAATTGCTTACCATTTTAGGAAGGGTAGAAAAGAGGGAAAAAATTTGGAACTCAAAATTTTTCTTAAGATGAATGTTAAAAATTGTCTTTACATGTAATTAGAAAAAATAGCATATTGCTAAAGAGTTAAAATAATTTCTTGAAATGTCATACCTAGACTCAATTTTTAAAAAATCATAACTTTGAGGTAGTACAGCAATTAAGATACTGTCTCTCCTCAGTTTGTTCTCCAGATCAGTTTTTCTAATGAGATATTTCATATTCTCTTCTGTTTTTTTATTTGATTATTTCTTGGCATCTTATATCATTAGCCCTCCTTGTCCAGTTCTAATTTTTAAGAGTTATTTTCTTTGTTAAAGTTTTGGATTTCTTTTTCCAATTGGTTGACTTTTCATAATTTTCTTGATTTTCTAATATTCTTATTTTCCTCCTCTTTTATTTGATTTTTAAAGTTCTTTTGAAGCTCTTCCAAGATCTCTCTTTGAGTTTATGATTATTTGATATTTTTCTTAGAAATGGCTTTTGTTGTTGTTATTATTATTAGCTTATAATCAAAGTCAGGTTCTAGTCCTGAGGTGTGGGGGATGATACCTGAGACATAAGGTTTTTTGTACTGTTATTTTCTGAGCTCTCTCTGAAGACCTCAAACTAAAGACTCCATTCTCCTGCAAGTTCCAACAACCAGTGGAATCCCTGTTCCTCTGCTATCATACTTAGGGGTCATATGCTTGCTCCACCTCATCCACAACTTAAGACCATGACTGATCAGTATCACTGGGCCTGGAATCCTGCTAAAGCAGAGGGTCTTTCTATCTTCCCCTGTTCAGCTGTTTGTCTGACTTCCACACTGAAGTGAAAATTCCTGAATCCAGTGCCCTTACTATACATACACACACACACACACACACACACACACACACAATTTTTTTTAAAGAACATTGTACACCTTGTATGTTGCTTCAGTAAAATATTCTGTGAATATTTTGGTATGTAGGGAAGCCTTTTCTGTTTTTAGTTTCCTTGGGGTTATTTCACTCAGAATAAACACTTTTAGCTGAGTACATGAAATAAGAAATGATTCCCACTGATCCATGTTATAAAGTGGCTCACATGAGTAATAGAACAAATAATCATGTATTATCCACAAAGTTAATGTGCTATATGAGTGCATGAATTCGTTTCATGATAAGTTTGTGATACTTGGTTATTATTTTAGGTTTAACTGATACTTTCTTGAGATATTTCTTTAAATCCAAAAGGGCTTTTGACTTCTAGCAATTATGCTATATGAGTGCATGAATTCGTTTCATGATATGTTTGTGACACTTGGTTATTATTTTAGGTTTAACTGATACTTTCTTGAGATATTTCTTTAAATCCAAAAGGGCTTTTGACTTCTAGCAATTATGCTTGTAAAATTATGAAGGTGAGTTTCCACCCAGTTCCTGAATGTTAGGTCATTTTTTCAGGATAGACCAAATTGCACATATCATCTTAAATCTCTGACAGGTTTCAAGGTAGCTTTGCTTTGATGAATGAATGACTGAGAAATGTGATGTCAATGGGAAGAAAGTAGGATGTGTGACCACTCTCTCCCATTCCGACTTTTGTACCTGGTTAACAGTCAAGGATAATATGATCTTCTGACTTCTCAAGAAATGACTTCCTGATTGCTTGGTCCACAGAAAGCTCTGTCAAAAGACATAGAGTCTTTTGAAACTGTTATTCAAATATTAAGTTTGCAATACAGATCTACAGATGAACCAGTTGGGATATCAAATAAAGATTTAAGCCATCTGTAAGCATTTTGGAAATTCATTAAGCCAATTTGCTTTTTAATTTAATAGCAGCCAATATAGATGATTAATAATAGTGAACTTTTTCTTACCTGTGGACATTTTCTTTCTTTATTTCTTAATTTCTTTTTTTTTTTTTTTAAAGAAGATCTTCCTCATCATGTAGGAAATCATTTGGGAATATTTAAGACAATCTCAATTTCATTGTTCAGCTGAAAACCATATGGAGTATGGTTTGAGAATCCCAAATAAAAGTGTACAGAACAATAAGTCAGCAAAGGTTGATTTTTCATGACCAGACATTCAGAAATAAATAATAGGAGGCCTCTATATGAGGTAAGAGGCTTGATGCTACTATTCATTTTATCCTGCACTATGTACCCTTTTTTGGTATGGCAGGCCACATTTATATAAAAACAGATTAGATAGTGGTTTCTATCCACCAGGGTAGAGTTTTCTGCTTCTGGAATTCATTTGTCTCCATCTCCTATGTTGTCATTTTCCACTTACTCTCACATTTTTCTTTGCCTGACCCTAGCCTTCAGTCCTTACTGGGTTCCATTCAATGTCTGACTTAATATCAGCATCTCTACAGCCACCAAGACTAATAGTTGGTTCCTCAAGACTGGTGTATGAGTTGGCAGAGATGAGGAAGGTAAAGTGTGTGTGTGTGTGTGTGTGTGTGTGTGTGTGTGCAAGATTGGGGGAGGGGGGTAAGTGAGGTCTTCCTCTAAGTCTCATTCCTGCTTCTGCTCCCAGAACAACAGTATTTGATGCAATTTCATAGAGCTAGTGGCCAAGCTAGACTAAATTTCTAAGGCATGAGAAAATGAAGAGCTCAGTTTTGTAAATCAACATTTAGAAGGAATCTCCCAGATCATCAAACTCTAAAACCCTCCATTTAAGTAAGGAAAAGTTTAAAAAGTAAAAGTAAAGAAAAGTTAAAAAAAACTAAGTAAGGTAAGGAAACTTCAGGCCCAGGGGAGTTAAAGTGATTTGCTTAAAGTTACATAGTTAGTAAGTACTTGAGTAATGATTAAAACCCAACTTTTGATTCCTAGTTCATGACTCTTTCCCCTACACCAAACTGTCTTATTTTATGAAATCATAATGTGCATCTTGGAGATTAGAAGTGAGGTCAATTAGATGGTTCAGTGATCGAGCACTGGGTTTGGAGGTAGGAGGAACTGAGTTCAAATCTGGCCTTCTACATTTACTAACTGTATGACTCTGGGCAAGTCATTTCACCATTTTTGCCTCAGTTTCTTCATCTGTATAATGAGCTGGAGAAGTGATGAAAATTTCAAATGCATTCACAAAGAACTAGACATGATTGAAACAATTGAACAACAGCAAGAGTAAAAAACAAACAAACAAATAAGAACAAGAATAAATAAATAAAAGTTTGGAAGTGTATCTTGTGGAAGGAAGGGATTAGGAAGACAGAACAGTGTGGAGAGACATCAAAAATACCTTCCCCATGTTGAAGGGGAAGGGGAAAATAGGGACACTAATACATTGTTGGTGGAATTGTGAATACATCCAACCATTCTGGAGAGCAATTTGGAACTATGCTCAAAAAGTTATCAAACTGTGCATACCCTTTATGTGCACAAATGTTTGTGGCAGCCCTCTTTGTAGTGGCCAGAAACTGGAAACTGAGTAGATGCCCATCAATTGGAGAATGGCTGAATAAATTGTGATTTATGAGTATTATGGAATATTATTGTTCTGTAAGAAATGACCAACAAGGATGATTTCAGAAAGGCCTGGAGAGACTTACACGAACTGATGCTGAGTGAAATGAGCAGGGCCTTCTGGTCATTATATACTTCAGCAATAATACTATATGATGATCAATCTTCAGCAATGAGATGAACCAAATCAGTTCCAATGGAACAGTAATGAACTGAACCAGCTACACCCAGCGAAAGAACTCTGGGAGATGACTGAGAACCATTATATTGAATTCCCAATCCCTATATTTTTTCCTGCCTGCATTTTGGATTTTCTACACAGACTAATTGTACAAGATTTCAGAGTCTGATTCTTTTTGTACAGCAAAATAACGGTTTGGTCATGTATACTTATTGTGTATTTAATTTATATTTTAATATATTTAACATTTAATAGATTTAACAGTAATATATTTACTGGTCATCTTGCCAAGGTTTGGCAATTGTCAATGCTGTAAAATTACCTATGCATATAACTTGTAAGTAAAAGCTATTTAAAAAAAAATACCTTCCCCTATCTGTGTGTTGGCATTTTGACATAGAAGATCTCTAACAACCCATTAAAATCAACTTGAAGGAAACTAAATTATGTAATGGAAAGAGTCCCTAAATAGGAATGAGGAATTTTGTTGTTCAGTCAGTTAGTTGTGACTGACTCTTAGTAATTCTGTGGACCTTGCTGTTTATCAGGGTTTCTTGGTAAAGATATTGGAATGATTTGCCATTTACTTCTTAAAAGTATTAAGGCAAACATAGATTAAATCACACAGCTGGTTAAGTGTCTGAGGCTAGACTTGAATTCAGGTCTTTCTGACTATACTCAGCACTCTATCCACTAAGTCATTTACTTGTCTTTACAAGGATCAGAATATTTTGATTCTAGTTCCTATTTTGCCAGTGATTAGCTATGTGACATTAGACAAGTCACTTAATCTTTCTGCATTTTGGCTTCCTCATCTTTGAAATGGGCCAGAATTCCCTAAAGTCTGGTCCAGTGCCAAAATACTGTGCTTTTATGCTATATGAAATACATGCCAAGATATTTCCCTCTTCTCCTGAAATTTGGATTCTGAAAGCAAGGGGAGTGTGGCTAACATACTTACAAACTACTTTTTTTTTATTCTACCACATTCCAGAGAATTCACGAATCTGATAATATGGGAAGTATCTGGAAGTTTAATTATTACTATTTTATGTTTGATCTGGGATGACAGTGAGGTAACTAATTATAATAATTAATTCTCATTGATCCCAAGCAGGGTAAACAGTCAGATTTGTAAAAATCATGATGCCAGAATTCTCAAGTACCTCAAAGGCACATTTTGGGGCCAAGGACCAAAAGATCTTTTGGGGAGAATTTGCTAAATATGTCTATCTAGACTGATGCCATTTCAGTTAAATTTTGATGGTTTGTGTTCACACACAGCATATCATGAACATGCAAATCACATGGAGGACTGAGCTTTGTGGAATTTTAGATAGAATTTTTGGTTCCTTCAAACTTAGATTTTGTATTCCTTTTAGACTCTCCCAAGCAAGGGAACTTCTCAGATTGTGGAGTTATTTAAATTCTAGACTGAGGAATTTGCTTTTTTTTTTCTTAGGAGGAAGAAAGGAACAAAAGAAAGAAGGAATGAATAAAGGAAGGAAGGAAACAAATTTTTATTTAGTGTATATTATGTTGTAGGCACTGGAGCAAGCAATAGAGTCATTGAAGGTTTTATGCTTTTTGATTCTATTTTTTTTTTACAAGGGAAATATCATAGTCTGATCAATGCCAAAGAAAGATTATTTTGATAGTTTGAAGGATCAGAAACTGAAGGGGATGAGACTGGAAGTAGGATTACCAATCAAGAGTCTATTATAGTCTTGTAATATATACAAGAGGTATATCAATATAAGAGGTGATTGTCACCTAAATTGGGGTAGGGAGGTAAGAATTGGGACAGATTTAAGAGATGCCCAAGATATATGATCTATATGGAGTCAACAGGGCTGTATGACCAGAAAGAGAGCAGATCAGTCACTTTCATTAGGTATTTATTTTTTATTTTTTGTTTTTTTTGTTGAATCAATTGCCTCACATTGCCCAGGGTCACATAGTTGGAAAGTATTGAGTATCTAAGGCCGGATTTGAATTCAGGTTCTCCTGACTTCAGGGCTGGTGACCTATCCACTGTGCTATCTGTCTGCCCCCCATTAGATATTTTCAATCCTCCAAAATACACATTTTTTAATTTTTTTTTATTTAATAGCCTCTTATTTACAGGATATATGCATGGGTAACTTTACATCATTAACAATTGCCAAACCTCTTGTTCCAATTTTTCACCTCTTACCCCCCACCCCCTCCCCCAGATGGCAGGGTGACCAGTAGATGTTAAGTACATTAAAATATAAATTAGATACACAATAAGTATACATGACCAAAACGCTATTTTGCTGTACAAAAAGAATCAGACTCTGAAATATTGTACAATTAGCTTGTGAAGGAAATCAGAAATGCAGGTGGGCATAAATATAGGGATTGGGAATTCAATGTAATGGTTTTTAGTCATCTCCCAGAGTTCTTTCTCTGGGCGTAGTTGGTTCAGTTCATTACTGCTCCACTGGAAATGATTTGGTTGATCTCGTTGCTGAGGATGGCCAGGTCCATCAGAACTGGTCATAATATAGTATTGTTGTTGAAGTATATAATGATCTCCTGGTCCTGCTCATTTCACTCCGCATCAGTTCATGTAAGTCTCTTCAGGCCTTTCTGAAATCATCCTGTTGGTCATTTCTTACAGAACAGTAATATTCCATAATATTCATATACCACAATTTATTCAGCCATTCTCCAACTGATGGACATCCATTCAGTTTCCAGTTTCTAGCCACTACAAAAAGGGCTGCCACAAACATTCGTGCACATACAGGTCCCTTTCCCTTCTTTATAATCTCTTTGGGGTATAATCCCAGTAGTAACACTGCTGGATCAAAGGGTATGCACAGTTTGATAACTTTTTGAGCATAGTTCCAAACTACTCTCCAGAATGGTTGGATTCGTTCACAACTCCACCAACAATGCATCAATGTCCCAGTTTTCCCACATCCCCTCCAACAATCATCATTATTTTTTCCTGTCATCTTAGCCAATACACATTTTTTTAAAAAGGAATTTTGAGCCAGATATAAAGTAATTGCAGCTGAATCCACTGGACAAAGAAGAGAGAATCTTGACAAGGGAAAAATCCTCATGAATTAAAATACAAGAATGTTTCTATTTAGACATGTTGAATATGAGATACTGATGGGACATTTAGGTAAAAGTGACTAGCAGGCAGTGGTTTTATGGGATTAGAGTTCAAAAGAAAGGTTAATGATGGACATGTAGAAATGGAAGTTATCAACATACTAATGATAACTAAATCCATTATGAAATCTACATGAAATTTTTAATGAAAAGGAGGAGAAGAATGTTCACATAAGATAGAAGTTTTAGGGATACACATGCTTAGCAGCAAGAGATAGATGGTAAAGGAAAATGAGAAGAAATTATCAGGCATGTAGAAGGAGAAACAGGAGGGAATTGTATCACAGAAACCAAGGAATGGGACAATTTCTAAGAAGAGAAGTTAGCAGAATCAAGAGTTATGGAGAGATCAAGAAAGATAAAAAAAAAAAAAAAAGCTATTGGATTTATCCATTAAAAGATCACTGACAGACAGGTTTGGGTCACAAGATCAACAAGATGACATATGAGATATTTTCTCTGATCCCTATAACCTCTCAAATCTCTCCAAAACTAAAATTATGCACCAAAAATAAAGCAATTTCAGCTGCCTCCAAGGTCTAGGACATCTAAAATCCAAAAGAAGGGTAAAAACAAAAAACAAAATCTAGAATGATGCTCACTGACCCTGAGGTCACTCAGCATCCCTCCTCCATTTATGCTGCAGGCAGCAAGGTTACACAAAAAGAACCAAGGACATGAGAAAGGCTGATGTCACAATGCACCCCTACATCCTGGTCCCCTCTCCCTCTTTCCAGTTATCATGCGAACTCCAGATCCAGACTGCGAAAATTTGTTCAGAGCTCTACAGCCATCTCGACCACAATCTTTCAAGAACTGGAGTAACACGGAAGGATCAGTATTAAAAAGCTCTGAATTGGAGGTGGCTAGGGAAAACAGGCTCCTAGAGTTGAGTCAGAGTAATGAGGGAGTAGGACAGAGTACCAGGATACATACAACACTGTGTGTGTGTGTGTGTGTGTGTGTGTGTGTGTGTGTGTGTGTGTGTGTGTATCTCCTGAGGGAGAGCAATCTAGCTGGGGCCAGTTCTCACCACCCAAAAGTTATTTGGGGTAGAGACATAGACTACGGAACCAACCGAAAAGAGGCTGAGATGTTTTGAGATCCAATCTCCAAGGAAAACATAAATGGAAGGGAGAGAGTCAGGAGAAACAAAGACGACAGTACCAAAGATTTCAGGAAAAGGAATGCTCAAAAACCTTGAATGTAAAAAAAAAAAAATTGTTAATTAATCGGAAAAACAGAAATAACAGAAAGAAGTATAGCTTCCATCTAGTAAACATGTTTAAGCAACTATGAATAGATTTTGCAAAATAAAGGAAAATGATCAAACAATTGATGAGATAAAAGACCCTAACAGAATTTGAGGAGAACATGGAACTATAACATACCATTCCTGAGTGGTTAAAAAATTTTTGAAACCCGAATTTACGTTCTACAAAGTAAAAATAATAAGTAGAACACAAAAACTTGAATGTGGGATCAAAAGCTTCACCAAAGAAACAAAAGAAAGAACAATAGATTGGGAATATGAATGCATGAAGCTAAGGATAACTTAAAGAAAAAAGAATTAAAAAACCAATAGCATTTTAAAAAATGCTTGCTAAGCAAGTAAAACATACTGCTCTTAGATGGGCTCTATAGAGATAGCCTAAGGATCATGTTTCCTAGAAGATGACAATGGGACAAAAACCTTAACATCATAGTGAAAGAAATAATAGAAGAGAACTGTCCAGTACTTTTAAATATAGAAAATGAAATTCATTTTTTAAAAAAAAAGTAATATTCTTTATTTGATCCTTCAGAAGAATTTGATTTTTTACTACGTGCTGGAATTTATGTATGAGTTGATAACTTATTGGTTTTTGAAGCTTGAATAGGTTACTTATTGAGCATACTAGATATGTGCTTTTCATCAATATATTATGCCATCAATCTACAGTATTTTATCATTTACTTTAAAATAAGCAAAATAATCAAAATATACAGGTAGTCGTCTATATGGTTAGTGTCAAGCTTCCAAATTGGTCAAAGATTGAACATGTCACTCTATTTTATTTTATTTTTTAAAAAAACAATAGTTTTTTACAAAATGAAATTCTAGTTGTAAGAATCCCCCCCCCCCCCCCCCAAACTCCAAGACACATAGTGGTTAAGTTTAATATTTCATTTCAGAAACAAGTTTTGCAAGCTATTAAGAGTCAGATTTTTAAATATGAAGGAAAGTTCATCTGAATAACACAAAACTATTCTATATTTACTAGAAAAAGGATGGAGCATGTGCAAAAATGATTATAGCAGTCCTTTTTGTAGTGGGTAGGAACTGGAAATTGAGTGGATGCCCATCAGTTGGAGAATGACTGAGTAAGTTATAGTTTATGAATGTTATGGAATATTATTGTATTATAAGAGATGATCAGCAAGATGATTTCAGGAAGGCCTGGAGAGACTTATAGAAAGTAATGCTAAGTGAATTGAGTAGAACCAAGAGAAACAATACCCAGCAACAAGAATATATAATTCTGATGGATGTGGCTCTTTTCAACAGTGAAGTGATTCAGACCAGTTATAATGATCTTGTGATAGAGAGAGCCATCTGCACCCAGAGAGAGGACTGTGGGGACTGAGTGTGGATCACAGCATAGTATTTTCATTTTTTGTTGTTGTTTGCTTGCAATTTGTTTTCTTTCTCATTTTTTCCCTTTTGATCTGATTTTTCTTGTGCAGCATGATAATTGTGGAAATATGTATAGAAGAACTGCACGTGTTTAACATATATTGGATAACTTGCTGTCTAGGGAAGGGGGTGGGAGGAAGGAAGAGAAAAAAAGTTTGGAACACAAGGTTTTGCAAGGATGAATGCTGAAAACTATGCATTATGTTTTTAAAATAAAAAGCTTTTTTAAAAAATGAAAAGGATGAAGGAATGGAACAATGTCTTTCTTTCAAAGAGCAATGGAGATCAGGATGTACCCCCAACTTCTCCTGCAGATCTTAGCTTAATCATATAGGAAAAAGAAGGATGTTCAATGATAGAGTTTTAAACACTTTGAGAAAGAAAATCAGAACTGAAGAAATTATTTGTTTCTCCAATTCTCCAAACAGAAATGCAGGAAAAGTGAATGAAGCAGGCAGGAACAGAAACATTAATAACTAGTGAAGAGACTTCTTTTTAAGTGTAAATAGGGAAACAGGGGCGAAAGCACACAGCTGATAGAGGTAACAGTGAAGGAGCAGACAGAAGACATTATGGACAGAATCTATGGGACATTTCAACATGGGAAGGTATAAAAGGGAGAGAGGGGAGCAGGAGATAGAGAGGATTAAATGGTGGCATAGAGATTAATGAGATGAATGTAAATCATGTGGTTGCAGAAAGAAAATAGCCATAAAGGAAGGACAGGAAAAGGAGGAAAAGAAGGAAAAGGAAGGAAATCTAACTTTGGAGTGAGGTAGGAATGAAGATCTTCATTGGATGAGACTTGGGGGATTTATTGTCTGAAAAATCTATTTGTCCTGGGAGAGGGGGAGTTAGAAACCCCTATGAGACAATTGGCATCTGGAGAAGTGGAAGAGCATGGATCCAGGAAGAGATTTCCAGACAAATGCTGGGGGGGGGGGGAAGTTAACAAGAAAAAGTGGCAATCAGGGGGAAGTTGGGGGTTAGGATAGGGGCACTAACATGGGGTAGTCTTCTCTGAACCCTGCAATAATTAACTTTGTTCTAGTAGTGGGACATAATGGAAAAAGAGAATACACGTGGTAAACTCTTCAAGGCAATAGCAGAGAGCATTTAAAAGTGAAAACCTAGAATGGACACCAAGAAAACTGATTATATGAAGAATAAAGAAAAAAGAGAGAACAAATGGAAAATTCTAGAAGTCATGCATGGAATGATGAAGATCTAGAGTAAACAAAAAGAAAAGATAGATAATAAAGAGGGAGAGATATCATTTTTGGAAAGAGGCACAAAAAATGAAGTAAAAAATAATCTATAGCTCATGAACAGGTCTAGATGAAGGAGAAGAGAAGAAGGGGGAATCTACCTGACAAACCAAAAGGAAAAAGGATGGGGAAGAAATATATATCAGGCAAAAGCAGTTAGAGAACAAAGGACCAATAAGCAAAACATTAAAGGGAAAGGAGAAACAAACAAGAAGGCATCAAGAGTGACGGAAAGAGAGACAGTAGTTACAAAGATATTAAAGTAATGTAACTGAAGGAACAGACTTCTCTGTTTACAGTAGAGAAGAAAAAAATCCTAACTTGAATTGAAAACAATTTTAGAGACAGATGGAAGAAAATATGTACCTAACTCATAATTTTAAATGTGAATGGATTTAAACAATCCAATAAAATGTAAAAGATTGGATAAGAAAACAAAATCCTACAACCTGCTGCTTACAAGAAACATTTAAAAAGCAAAGATATATACAAAATAAAATTGAGGGGAGTTGTTCTATTTTCTAGAATAAAGCCCCCTTTTGAGCTAACTTAATTTGCTACTTTCATCCTTAACTCAAATCACAGTATGCCCTTGAAGCTGAATTAACTATAAATCTGGCTTCAGCCAGTCTACCCCAGTAAACTGTTTGTGCAGATGGGACCCTTTCAGATAAGTAGGACATCCTTACTACCTGGTTGGACATTCCCAAATCCTCCTATTTCCTCTTATTCCCTCTCCCCTACTGCTCCCTTCCTCCTCCCATGCAGTTTCCATTTGAGAGGTAATTGCCTTCTATTTCTCCCATAAGACCTCTCCTTTTTGCTATTATGTGGGTTCTTTTCTACTTGGAATAAGGTATTCCCACATGGATGTGCCTTTCTTTTGCAACAAATCAATTACTACTCTTGTTTTGTGGAGCTGTGACTTTTGTAAAGACCATTGGGAATCACCCTCTTGCATAGCTTAATACAATATCTGTAATAGTGATCATCAATATTAAATAACATTAGGCCTCTTTGAATCAAAGCAATTCACTCCCAATGTCTGTTTAATCAGCACATTTCATCTTGAGTCCCAGATGTCCCATGCAGTCACTCATGTGATCCTTGAAAATAATCTTTTGGACATTCTGGAATAGATCTTATTCTCAGAACAGCACTGAAAGGGGCTCTGTTTCTTTGGTTCCAAGTCACTTGTAGAGATTCCTAGGAAATTCTACTGAAATCTCCCAGTAATAAGAATCAGTATAACTTAGTACAACCTCCTAAATTTGGTGAAAACCAGCTCAAACCTTATGGTTCTGATTGTATTAACAATAGAGTTAAAAGAAGGACATCATTTTAAGAACCCAAAATTCATCTCAAACATGAGAGAATTTCAGTTTTTATATACTGAACTCTAAATTTTATATGTGATGTGGACAATTTTGTCAACAGGATAAAAAAAGAATCTTTTAAAAGATCTCTTTAGTCATGACTTAGAAAATGAGGTCTTCTTAAAACAGATACTTCAAAGTAGGAAGATGATTTAACTTTCTTTACAACTGTCAATGCAATTTTATATGTAAAATCCTCAATCCAGTTTTGAGAACTTATTGCTAAAACAGACTCAAAATGTCTGAATTTCCCATTAGAAACATTTGGAAGCTAATTATACACATAACTCTCCCTCTGCACCATCCCAGTTTCATAAATGAGAAAAGAGGGGCAAGAAAGCTTAACTGACTCCAAGGTATTATATACAGTAAGTTACTGAAAAATAATTTGAATTAAGCTTTTCTGACTCTAAATTCAGGATTCTTTCCAGTGTAACTCATTGCCTTCATGTCTCCTCTTGTAGTCAATTACAAAGTGTATATGTGGAAAAATATTGTAGAAGGAATTTAACATATTAAGGAAAAATAATCAGTTAATTTTGGGTGATGCAACTATAAAGTAAGAGGCCTAATTTTAAAATAAATGTACCCAAAGGTTCCTGTCTAGATGAGTGTTATGCCTTTCAAAATATTCCTATTAGGAGGCTTTAATTCATTCCAATGATGTTTCCATTACTTATAATATTTTCAGACCTTCTCTTTGAAAATTATTTTCAGAATTTCCTAAGTTTTGTTTTGAATATTCTCAATGGAAGCAAATTTTCCTTATTTGAGGATGGGATTTGATTTTTAATAGAAATAAGGTTATTTGGAGCCAAATATGTTCAAGACACAGTCTGACAATGTCAATTCCTGCTCAAAAATCTTTATTGACCCTTTAGTGTCTTTAGGATAAAAAAAAAATAGCTTGTCAAGTAGGGTCCACTACAATCTGGATTCCACCCAGTGTTCAGATTTATTCCATATTCTGCCTTCCAATACACAGCAGTTGGTTCAGTGGATAGAGTATTGGGCCTGGAGTCAAAAGACCTGAGTTCAAATTTAACCTCCAGCACTTAAGTAGCTGTGTGACCTTGTGCAAGATACTTCACTACTGTAGACCCTTTGACAGTTTTTTTTCCCTCCTGTACTACAATCTTCTAACAAAGCATTTTATCAATAATGAAACTTAAGTCCTAGAGAATTTGTTGCCCAAAGGGCAGATTTGAAATTTAATGCAAAATCAGTATTCTCTCACTAATAGGCACTCAATAAGTATTTGTCTAATGAATGATGATGACTCTAAAAGGTTTAAGGAGGTGATAAAAAAATGCTGTCAGAATACTGCCT
The DNA here is from genome assembly GCF_902635505.1 of Sarcophilus harrisii. Taxonomy (NCBI): domain Eukaryota; kingdom Metazoa; phylum Chordata; class Mammalia; order Dasyuromorphia; family Dasyuridae; genus Sarcophilus; species Sarcophilus harrisii. The sequence continues at coordinate 181,991,609 of NC_045429.1, read as the reverse complement.
AATCTTGGAGGTTAAGGAGATGAAAATTTGAAGATATAATGAGGGCAGCATAAAAATCTATTTTCTTTTGCAGTCTAGAAGCAGGAATATTTTTCACAGCTTCTTATGATCCAATCTGAATCTTCAGGATATTAGCTTGATGCTTCTCATTCTGTTGTTCTGAGTAGGGCTTGCCCTTGTCTTTTCCTTCTGTTCTTTGAATTTTTTTTCCCTTGCCAGCTAAGTGTTGGCATCCCTTGCCATTAAGTACTGTTGAATATCTTACTCTCATGTGAGCTATAGTGGAAAGCTATTCAATAAAACAAGAGTCCAGGACTGTAAGCTATTTTCTTCTCATTACTTTGAACTATTTTTAACTAGAGAAAATGAAAGCCAATTTTATATGCGCTAATCAAGCTTTTTGCTAAGAGTTGACGAAAATCCCATCTCAAACAGAGTTGCAGCCTCAGCAAGTTTCAGCAAGGCTGTTTTTAAATATATTTGGCTGTGAGGAAGGCAGATTCATTTCCCTGTGGTCCTTATCTATCTGAAAATAGCAAGTATTAAATATGCTAGTCTTTGCTCCTAGAATATAAAATCTTGCTGCCTTTCTTTGAGATCTCATCACCACTAGCTTTTGCCAAATCAGTCAATTGAGACTGAATTTTTAGGTCACCTTGACTGAAGTTTCTTATTAATATGTCAAACATCATTCTGAGGTTTTGGTAGTATACCATAATTTCTTTAGGGATAGAGATAGAAAGGGCCTATAACATAACAATTTGATTTAATATCTCTGGCATTACCAAGCTGAAATTCTTTTAATTTTCATCTATGAGGGAATCTTCTTTAGAAGGAAAGTATATTCCAACAAATGCAACTGAATCATAGTGATCTTGGCCATCTGAGATGGAAATGAGCCTAAAGATCATGATGAATAGGTTTTTAAAAAGAGAATCTTTCTCCTTGAATTTTCTCTTTCTCTTGATTTCATTTATTTTGTTTTTGGCACTATTATTCATCTTGTGCAAGTATCTCATGTTTGAAACTGAAGTTGATTCCTCTTCTTCACTTCTCATATCCAATCAGTAACACTAAGAGTTATTGTTTTCACTGCTAAAATATCTCATATCTATCTTCTCTATTCCCACAATTACCACTCTAGAACAATTTCTCATTACCAACTAGCTTGTTATTGTTCTTCAGGTATAACTGACTCTTTGTGACTCCATTTGGGGGGTCTTCTTGGAAAAGATACTGGAATGGCTTGCTATTTCCTTCTTCAGCTCATTTTATATATGAGGAAACTGAGTTAAACAAGGTTAAGGGATTTGCCCAGGTAAATTGCTAATAGTTTGATGTCAGATTTGAACTCAAATCTTTCTGACTCCAGAACCAATGCTCTATCCATTGCATCACCCAGTCACCCTATCACCTAGCTAAACTACTATAATAGTTTCCTAACAGATCTTTCCATTGCCATTCTTTCCCCCTTTCTGGTCTACCTTTTATTCAATCTTACTTATGCTCAAAAAATTGTAGTGGCTTCTAACATCTATAAATCAAATAAGATAATGTATAAAAAGATTTTTGCAACATGTTTGCTATATAATGGTGAGCTGTTATTACAAAGTAGAATTCAAACTCCTCTGCCTTTAGTCCTCTACATTCTGTTATCATGTCATTATATTTTTAAAAATTTAAAATATTAAATTTTCAATTACACTGGGAAGACTAGAATTTAAAAGTATCTTAAAGAACCAAATTGCATCAGTTGATAAAAGGTATTTGCTCATGTAAGAGATAGTAAAATAAAAATTCTTTATTGCAAAGAAAAATTATAATGTTTGTAATTGTTCTTAATATACATTTGCACAGATAGAAGAAACTGTACAAACTATAGTAAAATTATAAAAAAAACACATTTAAAAAGTCTTACTTCAATTGATACAATTATTACTTCTGGTCCTTTCCTTTTTCCAACCCCAACTTTCATTCATTCATCCATTTATTTATTTGTTCATTCATTTGTTTGTTTGTTTGCTGAGGCAATTGGGGTGACTTGCCCAGGATCACACAGCTAGGAAGTGGTAAGTGTCTGAGTCTAGATTTGAACTCAGACTTCAGAGCTGGTGCTCTATGCACTGCACCATTTAGCTGCCTCCCATCCATTCTCATTTAAAAGAAAAAGAAAAAAAGAAAAACAAAATCACTGTAACAAATATACAAAATTCAGTCAAAACAAATTTCTACATTGTCCATGGCCAAAATGTAGGTTTGATTCTGCAGCTTGAGTCCATCACCACTCTGTTAGACGGTGGATAATATTTCATTTTCAATATTTTAGAATTATCACTGGACACTGTATTTACCAAAAAACTTTAATGTTTCTGAATTGTCTTTACAATGTTGCTATTTTGTTAAGTTAATTTTTCTCCTGGTTTTATTCACTTCGCTTTTTATCAATTCATAGAAGTCATTTTAGGCTTGTCCAAACCAATACCTTTTATCATTTTTTAGAGCAAAATAATGTTCCATTCCATTTATATACCATCATTTGTTCAGCCATTGCTCCAATGATGAGAAAACTTCTTTAATTTTCTTTTATTGCCATTGGAAACAGCTTTGATGAATATTTTTGTGCAAATGGTTCCTTTCCTCTTTCTTTGATCTCTTTAGGATATGTATAGGCTTAGCCAAGCTATCCCTAGGCCAGTGGGATACACATTTTAGTCACAATTCCAAGTTACTTTTAAGAACAAATTTTTTTTTTAAGTCACAGTTCCTACAATGTGTTAATGTGCCTACTTTTCTGCAGCCTCATCAACACTGGAATTTGTGAAAATTATCTTTGCCAAACTGATGGGTGAGAGATGAACCCTGGGTGGTTTTAATTTAAATTTCTTTCAACATTAGTGGCTGTTGATGGCTTGAATTTCTTCTTTTGAGAACTATATGTTAATGTTCTTACCTATTTATCAATTGTTGAATGACATATAAATTTGAATCAATTCTTTTTATTGGAAATACTCTTATCAGAGAAAATTGCTACAAACGTTTCCCATCTTCCAGTGAATTGTTTTTCCATTTAATTTTAGCTGCAAAGATTTTAGTTACACACAATTTTTTTTAATTTTATGTCATCAAAAATGTCTTATCTTTGATAAGCCTCTGTTTTTGTATAGTCATGAACTCTTCTCTTACAAATATAATTGGAAATACATTTCTTCCTCATTCCTCTGTTTATAATGTAACCTTTTATATATGATCTCTATATACACAATGTATACACATTTGGAGCAAACATTTCTTGCTGAAGGTATTGGTCTGCAGTTACATGCAAATCTGCCTTTTGTACTGTGGGAAGCTAGGAACAGGATTAGACATATTAGAAAGGGAGGCCCCAAAGAGATACTAAAGAAGGGAAAGGGATCTGTATGTGCCAAAATGTTTATGGCAGCCCTGTTTGTAGTAGCTAGAAGCTGGAAAATGAATGGATGCCCATCAATTGGAGAATGGTTGGGTAAATTGTGGTATATGAATGTTATGGAATATTATTGTTCTGTAAGAAATGACCAGCAGGATGAATACAGAGAGGATTGGCGAGACTTATATGAACTGATGCTAAGTGAAATGAGCAGAACCAGGAGATCATTCTATACCTTAACAACGATACTGTATGAGAAGGTATTCTGATGGAAGTGGATTTCATCGACAAAGAGAAGATCTAACTCAGTTTCAATTGATTAAGGATGGACAGAAGCAGCTACACCCAGAGAAGGAACACTGGGAAATGAATGTAAACTGCTTGCATTTTTGTTTTTCTTCCCGGGTTATTTATACCTTCTGAATCCAATTCTCCCTGAACAACAAGAGAACTGTTCAGTTCTGCACACATATATTGTATCTAAGATATACTGTAACCTATTTAACATGTATAGGACTGCTTGCCATCTGGGGGAGGGGGTAGAGGGAGGAAAGGAAAAAATCAGAACAGAAGTGAGTGCAAAGGATAATGTTGTAAAAAATTACCCTGGCATGGGTTCTGTCAATAAAAAGTTATTTTAAAAAATACACAAATTACAAACAGAATTAAAAAAAAAAAAAAAGGAGGAACAAATTCTATGGAAAAGATAGAAGTTCAAAGGAACAGTCCCAAGACTCTCCAGAGAATTTTCAAGCTTTGATGAAGATTGGTATCCTGCTAGTTCAGGTTCAGTGCTGAAAGAAAATAAAGCCTATGTAGATCATTCAACAGTTAACAAAAGAAGGTTTACTTAGCTATAAAACAGAGGATATTCAACAAGGATACTCTAATACTTAGGGGGAGGGGAACTGCCCCTGCATGTCTCCATAAGGAAATGCAATTATTAACAGCGGAGGATGTGTTGGTCTGTGGGGTACAGGGATATAGGGATATCTGAAGGACACTGGTTTTCATGTGGATGGGGATTTTAATTTCCTTACTTGACAAAGAAACTACATCAACAGAAGCTACTAGGAAGTGACAGTAAGAAAATGCATTTTTAATCTTGATATCTTGAACCAATCAAATCCCAGGAACAGCTTTATCACTTTCTAGGAAAAAATAACTATTAATTATTAATCCATAATGGGGGTAAGGATGATAAAGGAAGCCTGGTAGATAGTGATCCTGTCTTCAGAGAGGAGAGTCAAAAAGTGAATAATAGATGATAATAAAGGAAGGGTGAAAATTGAAAAATCTCAGGAGGAAGAAAACTCAAAGACTTTGAACATGAGCAGATAAACCAATGGGAAGATATTAGCAGCAAAAGAAAATATGATCTCCAGATATACCAAATAAGTTTAAGCATCTATGAATAAATACTGAAAAGTAAATAAAAATAAAACATACTATTCTTGAGTGAGTTAAAAGGGGAAATGAGAACTGTGAGAGCAGAATTTTATGGCCCACATAGCAGAAATAATTGACAAAATATTTAATTTCTCTCTCCTCTATGATCCAATCAACCTGGTCTATATTCTGCCTCCCTCTAACCAAATTCTAAATTTCCACTTTTGTGTCTATGATTCCAACAATTCATGATATTTCCTCTCATCTTTTACTTCTATTGTTAAATTTCTACCCAGCTTTTAAAGTCCCAAGCAAATTATACCTGGTTTATGAAGCTTTCCCTAGTTCTTGTGGCTAATAATGACCTTCTCCTATGGCACCCGCATAATACTCTAATTCAGAACACTTTAATGCATTTATCATTTGACATTCTGCCCTATATATAGGCTTATGTGTCTTAAACTAAGAATAGACTATAAAGTCATGGTGGACAGGGGCCATGTTTTATCTAATTTTGTTATCTTCTAAATAGTGAAAAGCATATAGGGCTCCCTTCATAGCAAATACTTGATGTTTATCAAATGAAAGAATAAAGGAATAATTCTCATTAATTTGCTATATGAACTTGGGTAAGCTGGTTAATGTTTCTGAGCACCTTTATTTCCTCATAAATGAAATTAAGATGTTGAAGTAGATAAATTTTAAGGTCCCTCCCAATCTGAAAATTCTATGATTTTTTTAACCTTATGTTATTTTGGTGTGGCAAACATTTTGTTGTTTTATTTTAGTCTTTCTTTAGAGGTTAAATTTGATTTATACAGTATTGAAAGCATTCTATTCTTTCCCATTTCTCTCTCCTTTCTTTATGGGGTAGGACTCTGACCTAATTTTTGGATAAATTATATTTTTTCCTTCTGTTGCCTGAAATATAATGGATTGAGTTCTTCCCTCTGAGATAGGATGGTATAGCATACTAGGCAGGTATATTTGTAGATGTAGTAGAAGGAAAAACAGTAGTGTCTAGAGCATAGGATAAACTGAGAAAATACTTATTTATTGTTCAATTTGTTTCCCCACCAAATATTCTTAATCTGTATTCCCTGAACATTAAAAAAATTTAACAGTATTTTATTTTTCCCCATTTGCATATCAAAACAATTTAGCATTCACTTTTTTAAAAAACTTTTTATTTTCAAAATGTTTGCATAAATAGTTATCAACATTCACCCTTATAAAACTTTGTGTTCCAATTTTTTTCTCTCTCCATTCTCCCCATTCTCTCCCCTAGAAAGCAAGTAATCCAATATACATTAAAAATGTACAATTCTTCTATAATATTTCCACAAGTATCATGCTGCACAAGAAAGATCAGATCAAAAAGGAAAAAAATAGCATTAATTTTTATGAGATTTTGAAATCCAAAATTTTTTCCCTCCCTCTTCCTAAAATGGTAGGCAATTTGATATAGGTTCTGCATTATCTTTCATGTAAAACATATTTCCATATTAGAAGAAGAGACACATCAAACGAAAAAAAATACAAAAAAGAATAAAGTAAGTGAAAAAAGTATGCTTTGATTTGCATTCAGAGTCTATAAGTCCTTTATCTGGATGTGGAAAACATTTTCCTTCACAAGTCCTTTGTATTTCTTAGAACATTGTGTTGCTGAGAAGAGCTGAGTCATTGATAGTTGATCATCATAAGATTCTGATATATTATGTACAATGTTTTCCTGGTTGTGTTCATTTCACTTTGCATTAGTTCATATTAATCTTGCCAGTTTTTCCAAAATTGCTCGTTCATCATTTCTTATTGCACAATAGTATTCTATCACATTCATATGCCACAACTTGTTCAGTTATTCCCCAATTGATGGCATCCCCTTAATTTCTAATATTTTGCCACCATGAAAACAGTTGCTATAAATATTTTTGCACATATAGGTCTTTTTCCCTTTTTAATGATCTCTTTGGGCTATAGACCTAGTAGTGGTACTGCTGGATCAAAAGATTCGTGTTTTTAGAAGTTTGATTCATTTCTCTCTATATTTGAGAAATGAGGCCTTTATTAGAGACACTTTCTGCAAAGATTATTTTTCAGTTTTCTTCTTTTTTTTTTCTAATCTTGGTTGCATTGATTTTGTTTGTACAAAAGCTTTTTAATTTAATATAATAAAATTATTTATTTTATAATGTTCTGTATCTCTTGTCTATAACTCATTTAACTTCATCCTTCAGAATTCAGATGCTATATCACTTAATGCATTTCTTCATCTATTTTATCTTCTTTCTTTCTTTCCCTCTTTCCTTCTTTCTCTTTCCTTCTCTCTTTCTCTTTTTCTTTTCCTGCCTTCCTTCTCTCTTCCCTCCCTCTTTGCCTCCCTCCCTCCTCTTCCCCCCCCACCTCTCTCTCTCTCTCTCTCTCTTTTATTTCTTCCTTCCTCCCTCCCTCCCCCGTCTCTCTTTCTTTTTCTCCTCTTCCTTCTCCTTCCTTCTTTCTCCTTCTTCCTCCTCCTTCTCTTAGCTGAAACATAATAGATTCCGCTCTGGTCCCTTATCTTTCTTCTATGCTTCAGTTGTGTTTCTTGTGAGCCACATATTGTAGGATTCTGGTTTTTGATTCACTCTGCTATTTACTTCCATTCACATTCACAGTTATAATTGCTAGCTGTATATTTTCCTCCATCCATTTTCCCCTATTTCTCCTCTCCTTTCTTTTATCCTTTCCTTTCTCAATGGTATTTTGCTTAGAAGACTTTTAATTATCTCAACTTTCCCTCTCTTCTGTTAGTTTCCCCTCCAGCTCCTTTTTACTTAATTTCTCCTTCAACTTTCCCATCAAGTAAGATAGATTTCTATCTTTATCTGATTGTATATATTATTCCATCTTTGAACCAATACTGGTCAGAGTTTCAGATGCGCATTGCCTACACTCCCATCTTCTCCTCCAATATAATGTTTTTCACACCTCTTCATGTGAAATATTTTACCCCATTCTACCTCTCCTTTTCTTCAGTGCCCAATATTTTCCTCTCTCATTACTTAAATTTTTTGTTATTCCATCAAATTCATCTTATATCTATACTCTCTATCAATATATTCCTTTTAGCTGTATTATTTATTGTACCATTTTTAAGAATTACAAGTATCATCTTCCCAGGTAAATAGTAAATAGGGATGTAAATAGTTCAGCTCTGTTGTGTAATGGGCTGAGGTTTGAGCTGATGCACTGAGGTCCCAAGTACATGAGGCTAGATAGTAACTGGGCTATACTCTATTAATATACATGATTGGATAAAGAATGGTCCCTACCCACTCTCCGTGCAAGTCCTGATGTGTTGTATAGGAAATGATGATTTTGGTGGGTGGAGGCAGAGAGAGAGACAGGAAGAGAAGCTGGGAGAGATGGGGCTGGGTTCGAGACTCCAAGCTACTGGTTGTGTGGCTGCTGGTCGAGCTAGCTTCTTGACTCAGCTGCACACATTGCTATCGCCGATTCTCTTCCACCTCTGATCCTTCTTCACTGAGAATAAAGCCTGACGATTTTCCCCTAATCTGAATTCTTGTCTCGTGCTGATCTTAAAATACACGATCTTCACATTTGGCGCCCAACGTGGGGCACGAACCCACGACCCTGGGATTAAGAGTCTCATGCTCTACCGACTGAGCTAGCCGATGCAACAGAGGCTTCCATTGGGCCTCAGAATGTAGACAGGTTCAGGGAAACGGGATGAGGGGCCCAGCCCCAGGGCCCCAGGCAAAAAACATTTGGGGCATGATGGCAGCCAATGGTGCACCCAGAGAGTGCCTAGATGGCCAATACCCCAATATGACCAATCAGCCAGGAAGCCATATGATGGCAGAAAGGGATTACACAATCAATCAGCCAGGAAGCAACCTGATGGAAGAAAGGGATTACAATTAGGGAGAATAGAGTTGTATGCAGCTGAGACAACTGAGATACCCCCTGGAGAGGTGAAATCTGTTCCTCTCCAGCCTATGGATCCCTTGCCTCCAGGCACAGTAGGCTTGACCATTTTACCTCCTGAGAGTACGTACAAAACAGTGTCCATCCACATACTGATGTGGGAAACTGGGGAATGTGTAGATAATATCCCAGTCACCAATACAGGCAGACAATGTGTGACTTATCACCCAGGAGAAATAGTAGCATCAGGTTTACTCATACAGAATCCTAATAAGCAGCCTGGTGATAGTCACCCAGATTCTGATTCCAGATCAGAAAATCCAGCAATTTACTGGACAGCAGCTGTAACAACTGACCGACCTATGCTCACAATCTATATAAATGGCCTTCCATTGGAAGGATTAGTGAACACTGGTGCAGATCGAGACGGTCATTAGATTCCAGCTGGCCCAGATCACTGCAAAGATTAAAACAGACACCTACATGTCTGGTGTAGGAGGATCAATAAGCAGCTGAAGTTAGTGCATGCCCCTAGGAATAGACTTTTGAAGGCAAAACAGGAGTTTTACTCCTTTTATAGTTGAAAAAATCCCCATCAATCTGTGGGAAGAGACGTTTTACAGCAATTAGGGTTAAAAATAGGTACTTCGGTTTTTAAGCAGGGCTGCTGTTGAAGGCCTGCCAACACTTTCACCTGTTCCTATCAATGGAAAACTGATACACCAGTGTGGATAGAGCAGTAGCCCTTAAGTAAAAGATAAAATTCAGGCCTTATTAGATATAGTACAGAACAGCTTGACCAAGGACACTTAAAACCTTCTCTAAGTCCTTGGAATTCCCCAGTGTTTGTTGTGAAAAAAGAAATCTGGAAAATAGAGGATGTTAATGGATTTAAGAAAAGTGAATGAACAGATGGAAACTATGGGAACTCTTCAGCCTGGACTTCCATCTCCTACTCAGTTGCCTAGAGAATGGCCTCTTTGGGTCATAGATATTAAGGACTGTTTCTATTCTATCCCTCTGGATAAGGAGGATATGAAAAGATTTGCCTTTTCAGTGCCAGCGTTAACAGCTGAGCCTTATAAAAGATATGAATGGACAGTTTTGCCACAGAGGAATGAAAAACAGCCCTACTATGTGTCAAATGTATGTTTGCTGCTGCTCTTGCTCCAGTAAGAAAAGCATTCCCAAAAGTTATGCTATTATATTACATGGATGACATTTTGGGATGTGCACCTGAGGAACAAATGTTAGAGCATGTCTACAAAGACCATAGAAACACTAAGAATTACAAATTATACATAGCACAGAAAAAATTCAAAGACATGCTCCTTTTCAATATTTAGGATATGAAGTATACCCTAAAGGTGCTACAGTTCAAAAACTGTCCTTAAGAACAGAAAAGCTAAACACATTGAATGATTTTCAGAAACTGATAGGAGATATCCAATGGATGCGACCAGTGTTAGGTTTGACTACCTATCAGTTACAACCGTTATATGACATTTTAAGGGGAGACGGTGCTTTAAATTCACCACGCCAGCTTACAAAGAAGCTCAAGAGGCTTTGAGAGAAGTTGAACTGGCTTTATCAATGTGGTTGAAAGAGTCACTCAAAAACCCTTGGAGATATCAGTTTTGCCACACAAGAGGCACCCACAGCAGTCCTTCATCAAGGACACAGTGTGATAGAGTGGGTGAACCTCTCCGGCACTTAACCAGATCAAAGCCTTACACCCTACCAGTGCTTGTGGCTAGAATTTTTATTAAAAGGCCACTAAGTGAGCAGTACAATTATCTGGGACAAGACCTGATAAGATATACACCTTTATACCAATACACAAATTAATGTGTGTTGTGAGACCATCCAAGTGGCAAATTTTATTAGCCATGGCTCCAAATTTTTACATGGGTCTCCATTAAAGATAACTAGACTATTACATAATTGGCGATGGACTCTTGAAGAAAAAAGTTTCTAAAGTTCCTCTTCAAGGACCAACAATCTTCACAGGATGCATCCAAACATAATATTTGTGCTGTGTACTCTCATGATCTAACGATAAAGAGGTAGTCAGAACTCCTTTTCAATCCACTCAGCAGAATGAATTATGCCTTGATCATTCTAGCTCTTACGTATTATCCAGGAGACATAAATATAATATCTGATTCGGCCTATTCAGTAGGTGTGGTACAAAGAATTGCCACAGCCCAAATAAAATTTGCAGCCTCTAATATATATCAGCTCTTTAAGAAACTTCAGAGACAAGTGAGAAAACATCCAGAGTAAGATCTATATATTACATGTCCATTCTCATAGTGGACTTCAGGTCCCATATTTGATGGCAATTCAAAGGCAGATAGGCTTCTAACTATGTTGGTCAATACCCCTTTGTTCCAAGAAGCTCAAGAATCTCATTCTAAATATCATCAGGTTGCTTGAGCTTTACGTTTGCAATTTGGGATAACAAAAGAGGAAGCTAGGAGCATAGTAAAAACCTGTACAGCTTGCCTTCCTTTCCATGCTTCTACACTCCCTCCAGGGAAGAACCATCGTGGTTCGAGACCCAATGAAATTTGGCAAATGGATGTGACCCCTTATAAATCTTTAGGTCGTCTTGTCTTTTATCCATGTTGTGTTAGACACCTTTTCAGGATTCATTTTTGCAATGCCAGCAGCAAAAGAGACAGCCCGAGTGGTCACTGAATTCCTTATACAAGCATTTGCAATTATGGGTGTGCGGCAAGCAATAAAAACAGATAATGGACCTGCATATACTTCTAAACATTTTGCACTTTTTGTGCACAGTATGAATTTTACACACCACGGGCATACCTTTTAATCCTCAAGGACGAGCAATAGTGGAGGGAGAAACAGAGATATTAAGACACTACTCCAAAACAAAAGAAAGGGGAGCCACAGGTAACCCTAGAGAACTTCTAAATCTAGCTCTTTATACTATTAACTTCTTGATTTTTGACAAAGATGTACTGGCTCCGGCAGACATGTTTTTTAACCCACCGGAAGGTCAGTGTCCAGTGCCACCAGCTCCACTATCTTTAGATAATCTCCAGGTGATGTGGAGAGACCCAGAAAGTGGTGAATGGAAAGGACCAAGATAGGCTAACTGCTTTGGGGAGAGGTTTGCTTGTATCTCTACAGGTGGAGAAGGAATCAGATGGGTGCCAACAAGCCATATTCGCCTTGTCCATTGCAGAGAGACGGAGCAGACCTTTGAAACAAAGAGAAGACCCAAGAATATCAGGTGGTGCTGTTGCTGATTGTGCTCACCATTGAAAGAGCCTGGCAGTTATGGCGTTTGACTCATGGACATCAAAGATTGTTGGACTTCAAAACCCTCAGGAATCATTGGATTCTCTGAGCCATAGGACTTGAAAACCCTCAGGAATCATTGGATTCTCTGAGACATAGGACTTGAAAACTCTCAGGAATCATTGGATTCTCTGAGAAATGATAAGACTGTTACAACACTTCAAAATCTGCTGGAATCATTGGATTCCCTAACACATAAAAGACTTTTCAGGACTTCAAAAACTCAGGGGGATCATTGGATTCCTGACATGTGAAACAATGGACAATAGATTGGTTTTGGACTATCTCTTGGCTGCTGAAGAAGGTGTATGTGTGACTGTTGTTTACATACCCACCTTCTAGGATTTCTGGTGATCTTTTCCAACACCATGTTGATTTATATTGTTTGCTATTCCGCTACTTGCGTGTACAATTCATGTTTGTTACATCACATCGAGCCTGCACTGACTGAAGGGAGGGTCATCCCTAATAGCCTCTGCGTTATTGCTATGTGCTTGTGTAATACCTCCCATGCTGATGGGTTTGTGCATAATAGACCCTTCAGCCCAGAAACCATAGCAACCCCATTTCCCTTTGGTGCTTTTCATCTCCTTCCTGAGATGTCAGGTAGGGCGTGATCATCTCCTTTTAGGTGCTTTCACCTCCTTCCCTGAAGTTAGGAGCTGTGATCCACCTCCCCTTGGGGCTCTGACCTCCTCTAGAGTCAGGGATGGCATGACCACCTGTGTTCTAAAATAAAGAAAGCGGGAGATGTAATGGGCTGAGGGTTTGAGCTGATGCACTGAGGTCCCAAGTACATGAGGCTAGATAGTAGTGGGCTATACTCTATTAATATACATGATTGGATAAAGAATGGTCCCTGCCCACTCTCCGTGCAAGTCCTGATGTGTTGTATAGGAAATGACGATTTTGGTGGGTGGAGGCAGAGAGAGAGACAGGAAGAGAAGCTGGGAGAGATGGGGCTGGGTTCGAGACTCCGAGCTGCTGGTTGTGTGGCTGCTGGTCGAGCTAGCTTCTTGACTCAGCTGCACACATTGCTATCGCCGATTCTCTTCCACCTCTGATCCTTCTTCACTGAGAATAAAGACTGACGATTTTCCCCTAATCTGAATTCCTGTCTCGTGCTGATCTTAAAATACACGATCTTCACACTGTTGAATTATTTATTCTTTCTTTTTCCCTTTTCCTTTATTAGTCTTCTCTTGGGTCTTGCTATTGAAGATCACAATTTTGATTCAATTCTGTCTTCTCCTTATGAAAATACTGGAAAGCCTTCTATTTCACTGAAAGAGCTTTTTTTTCCTTTTGGAGTATTATGCTTAAATTTGCTGGGAAGGTAACTTTTGGTTATAATTCTAGCTTCTTTGCCTTCTGGAAAATCATGTTCCGTGACTTCCAGTTATTTAATGTTGCAGCTATCAAGTCCTGGGTAATCCTGATTATGGCTCTCTGATATGTGACTTGTTTCTTTCTGGCCAATTACAATATTTTTTCTTGACCTGATATTTCTATAATTTGGCTATGATGTTCTTTGGAGTTTTTATTTTGGGATCTCTTTCGTATGGTGATTGGTGGGTTCTTTCAATATCTATTTTATCTCCTGTTTTCAGGATATCCGGGACATTTTCTGGTATTTTCTTGAAAGATGCTGTCCAGGTCCTGCTTTTGATTATGGCTTTCAGGTAGTCCAAGGATTCTGACATTGTCTCTCCTGGAGCTATTTTCCAGTCAGTTGCTTTTCCAATGAATTGTTTGGTTTTTTTTTTTTGTTTATTTGTTTTTTATACTTTATTCTATCTTTTCATTCTTCTGAGTATATTTGATTGAATCTTGATGCCTCTCAGTCATTAGCTTCCATTTGCCGAATTCTAACTTTTTAGGCAGTACATTTCTGTATTTTTTTAGGGAGCAACATGTTATCTTTAGTTTTTTATCTTTTTTTCCCATTTGGTTAATTCTGCTTTTTAAGCAATTGTTTTCTTTTTCCAAGTTGCAAAGTTCCAAGTTCCAAAAAATTTCATAATTTTCTTGCATTACTCTCATTTCTTTTCACAATTTTTCTTCTATTTCTCTTTTATGATTTTTAAGCTCCTTTTTGAACTCTTTTATGAGATATTTCTGGGTTTGTAATCCCTTCCCATTTTTCTTTAATGTTTTTTCCCTAGGTGTTTTGATATTGTTGTCCTCTTCTGAGTTTATGTCTTGGACTTCCCTGTCACCATAATAACTTTCTATGGCCAGATTATTAAAAAAATTTTTTTTGCTCATTTTCAAAAGAAAACATTGGAGATCCTAGCTTAATACAAAAGCCTTTGTATCCATCAAGGTAATCTGGGCACATTAGTTTCCTTCTAGTTATCTCCATCAACAGTTGGATATGTAATAGGGAAAATTTTTTTTCTTTTCTTTTAAATTTGAACTCTGACCCAGTGGAAGGGTAACTGCCTTAGGCTTCTTGTACCAGGGGCTGTAGTTCCTGGCTGTTTACCTGCTTGTTGCAGTGATATTGCCTAAGGCCCACAGGAGGCCTTTGTATTTGGTGCTGCATTGAAGGGCTAAGGTAGGGAGGGATAGCTGATGCAATAATATTTTGATTATTGTATTTCAATATAATATAGTTATTTGCTTTTGTAATCCTATGTATTTTTATGTATTTAAAAATATTATTTTAAGAAATGATTCATATCTTCAAAGGTGTCCATGGCCCAAAAAAGTTGTTTAGACATTTTTCCTTGTTTAGACATGTTTCAACTAGTCCCCTTTCTAGGCTCTACAACCTAAATATAATGGAAGCATTAGGTTAAGTAGCTACTTGTCAAATCCTATAATCAGAAGAACAATGTAAAGAATTTGCTTTCTTCTTTGCTACATTTTTCTTACATGGTACACAAAAATTCTCTGTTTTTTAATTATAATAATTATAACAGACTTTATAAAGTCTGTTGGGTATCCTCAGAAATTGAAGCTAGCTACTCAAGCACCTCCATATACACCTTCTCACTCTTTCTTTGATTTTACCTAATAAAGTCCTGCTGTAATGTTACTGATTCAGGTGTGGTCCCTTTAAGAATTGCCGTATTCCTTTCTTTCTGATTCCCAACCCCTCCGAGTTAATCTAATTATCAATCAAGGACCTTTTGATTCACAAATTCTGGTCCCTTTGAATTCCAATAAAAGATCCGGGACCTGTCCCAGCTCCACCTGGACCTGAGCCAATTTGGGGCTACACCCACAGGCCCCTCTAGCTAAATCTCCCATTATAAAAGGAGCTAAGCTGGGACCCCCTCTTTGCAGAGATCCCAAACATGTCAACCTTACACTTGGCATGTCAGGACTTTCTGTCCACTGGAATTCTGTATCTGGTGCCCTTCTTATCTCTACCTCTACCTGTTTCCCTAACTATACTTTAACCTTACTTCCAAACCCTATAATAAACCTCTTTTGTCAATCTAGCTTTTCGTGGCAATAAATGCTTTTATTGGGGACTCTCGCACCACCACTAGACTTATTTAACGCCGTATCCTTGCGCCGAATCCAATGGGTTTGCTGGGGAGCTCTATTTGACTCCCTGTACCCCAAACTTGCCACTAGATCTCAATTAAACCCTAATTTCATTTAGATACCCCATATCTATCCCTCATCAGTGACATTGTGGTATAGAGATGATTTTGGGCTCTTCATGTTATACCAGGAAGGCTGATGTATAGAAGGTTCAAAAGGTTTTAAATGATAACCCAATGTATAGTTACCACAAGATGACCAGTCCAGCTACTTTATGAAAACATCATCATCAGATTGGCTTCAGGATAATGAAATTTTCAGCCACGACAACTTATGGAAATTATAAGATACAGAAAAAAAAAAAAAAAAAAGCAAAGAAGTAAACTGGATGAAGACTCAGGCTTAGAGTCAAGAAGAGCTGGGTTCATATTCCATCTCTGACATAGACTGTCTATTTAACCTCTTGGTACCCTAGGCAGCTCACCAAGCGTATCAGTTGTGGAACAATTGCTTATCTGATTTGGGAGGGGGATTTCCTCTCCAATATATCCTCTATACCAATAAAGACACAGGTCTAGGGGACAACCAGTATTGAGGGGTTGTGATCTTTATCCCATGCTGAAGAAACTGTGGATAATTGAAGCATATTTTGACTACAGAGGTAAACACTGCCAAGTCTTATTTTTGGACTGTCCCTTCAGGCACATATTACATTAAATATTCACAATGATTTTCCACCTAGGCTTTTTAGAACTTATTCTTAAAATTTAATATAAAAACATATACTTCTTCCCTTCTATTTAAAAATAAAAAAGAAGGCATTGGAGATCCTAGCTTAATACAAAATTCTTTGTATCCACCAAGGTAATCTTGGCATATTAGTTTCCTTCTAATTATCTCAATCAACAGTTGGATATTTAATAGGGAAATTTTAACCAGACTGCCTTATGTTTCCTTTATCCTATTTGGAGTTATAAGGTTGACACATTTAAAACAATTAGCCTGTGATGGAACCCTAAATTCAAATTGAACAACAGGTTTTCTTAACAGTTTATGATGATGTTTTAAAACAAATGACATTTTGGTTTCTGCACACTAAATAAATAACATCTCTTCTTTCTATGATGCAGGTCATAGAAGTACAGATGCAAAGTTGGAAGGGTCCTCCATCCTGGCTGGAAGGCCATCTTTTTTAAGAAAAGGAAAGAAATGCCCAGGGAAGTAGTCACACAGGTAGTTAAATGTTGGAGGTGTTTGCCCTAACCTTTAAAGACCAGCTCATAAAAAAGGAGATTTGGCCTGAGGTCTCTGTACAGCAGGGCAAACAAAACAAAACAAAACAAAAAACAATTCAGGTTGCATTGTGTGAGATAATGAAGAGAGAGAGTCTTCTGGAACTTTTCAAATGTTGTAGATTGAAGAATTACTTTGAACTAAAAACAAGGCATTCAGAAAAAGTAAAAAGTAATATTATTGTTTTATTGAAACTGCTTTTTTCTTTATAAGAAATTAAATCTGTAAATTTTTTTCATCCTCTTTTGTACCAAAGAAGTCTGAATTTTTTCCTTTTTCTTTTATATGGTGTTCACAGTACCTTATTGTAAAATTTGGGTTAATATTACATATTTTACATATTGCATAATATGTATACAACATATACATATATTTTATGCATTTCTTATTTTTAAAACTTTTTCTATATTGTATGCTGTTTTTTGTATGTCATCCATGCAAAATTTACCATTTAATTTCTTATGCTGACTCCCCATGATGTGTAAGGGATAAGTAGTTGGTGGGTATAATCTGAATGATGATCCAAAAGAAAAAAATGTGGTGAAGAAGCAATCAGAAATTGAAAAGAACCAAATTAATTCAAAGGAGAAATGAAAAAAAAGGAAAGATCGATAGAGGTAATATATATATGTGACCGTTGTGTAAGACACTATGTAAATATTAAGTTCTATGCTCTTTACTAAGGTTTGCTTTATGACCACATATGTGATAGAAATAAAGACCCCAGGGAAGTCATAATGTGGCTCAAGGAGAGAGAGTATAATGTTGGGAAAAGGACGTGAGATCTGAAGATAGAAGACCAATTTTAAATGCAGTCTTTGCTATTCATTATTTGTGTGACTAGTACTTAACATTTATATAGCACTTTTAGGTTTGCAAAGTGCTTTGCAAATATTATCCTGTTTGAGTTTTACAACAACCCTGGGAGGTAGATGCTATTGTTATTCCCATTTTATCAATGAGGAAAGTGAGGCAAACAGAAGTTAAAAGACTTCCTCTCAATCACATAGCTATCAAGTATCTGGTCTAATATTCTATTTACTATGATACCTAGCTGCCTCTCTGCTAATCAGCTTTTTCAGATGGAAGATGAGGGGATTGGGTTATATAATCTGTACAGTGTCTTCCAGATCTAGACGCTACAAATAAAATATTTTTCTTTAAAAAAATCTATCATGATGTAATTTCTTTTGTCCAAAATTTAAAATATTAGAGGTATGATTTCAGTTGGTTAATCGCCAAATTCCATAGATCTAATTAATTTTTTTAGAATTTGTTTAAATATCACAGATTGATGTTTAAACCAGATTTAATATGACTCTCTGCTTCCATCCCATGACACATCTTCATTATCCTTTAAACCTCTTTCCAGTATAACTTTATCCAGTATTACTTTTGAGCTTAATAAATGTTTGTTGACTGATGGACTATGACTATCATCTTCAGTTAGAAATGCCTCTTCCTCTCTTGCACCTCACATGGTGTTTTATATTTGTCACATTCAATTTACTCCCAAAGTCATATGACGCATTTGACACATTTGGTTGACTGAAGTTTGTAAAACCCTTTTAGACTTAGCATGTTTGTGAAATAAAAATGTGCAGAATCATTTTCTCACAGGTGAAATGCTGGCAAAGAGTAGTAGAACAAATGAATTTTTGCTTTATTCAATCTGTTCCTTCTGGTGAATCAAAATACGGCATACTGGAGGGTGAAAAACATTAAGTAATTTAAAAACTTAAATAAAATCTTGAGACATATGTTTCATTATTGTTTTATGTATTAAATCCATTGCTTCTTTCACTTCAGGAAATTCCGAGTTATTCAATATGTGAAGAAGTAACTTCCTTGGTACAGTATCTCAATAGCATCTTCTACCATGGAGTTTAGTTACTTTTTCCAACAATTTTCTCATGGTTTAGATGAATAAATACCATAAGATTTAGGAATTACCTGGAGTTAAGCAGTTGCAACTGTTTACATAGACAAAATGAAACTGAGAATTAAAACTGTGATTCAGACACTCTGGTGGAAGTCTGAAGACAATCTACATTGTCCAAATTCATTGGATTGTTTATTCTATCACACTTTTCCTGGGTAACTCCTATTCTGTGCTTTGGGTCTATGGGACCCAGGGACTAAGATATAATTGAGAGCATGATACAGACTAACATTTCATCTATAATTATTCTCCTGGGAGATAGCAGATGTAACATTTTCCTATTTGACTATTATTCCATTTAGAGATAAGGCTATGTTTGGATTCATAACGTGTCTTCATATATGATGTAATTATTTAGTAATAATCGGTGGGCCAGATATTTCATGATAGTTACTGACTGGACAGAGATGTGAAAGCCTGAAGGAAATTCATTGTCTCTGTTCACAGGCAGATATGTTGATTTAAGGGAAAAAAAAAGACTTTTTCTATCAACAAATTTTAGAAACCTCTTGACAGCTCATGAATGCAGATTTCTAGAAAAAATTTTAAGCTCTCCTCTTGTAGTTGTGAAGCAGTGTGCAGTAGGGCAGATGGATCCAAGTTCAAATCCTCCCTTTTATATATACTGACTTTATGACAGTGTCTAAATTATTCAATCATTCATTGACTTCAAGCAATCATGAATCTAAATGATAGCAGAGTTGCTGATCTGTTCTGATGGAAGGACTTTCCAAACCAGATGTTTACAGTAATGAAATCATAAAACTGGTCAAAACCCCAAACTGCAGCAGCTAAGATGGCATGTGAGCAGAAGAAAGGGTAGTAGGTTGCTTAGGCTAAACCTGGTAAGATATCTGTGTTTAGATAAGGGTCTGAGAGCTAGTTTCTAGTCTCTAGTTTGGCAGGTTCTGAAACTTAATTTTATTAGCTCATCCAATGGTGGCTAGTATAAATTGATTTCCCCATAGATTAATAAAACCCCTGATAAACATCTCAACTAGAATCCCAAACCATCAGTTTTATAGTGGAATGAGAGAAGTGACCAAATTGCTCATGTACTTTTTGGACTCAGAGATCCATACAAAGACAGAAAAAAATTTCTAAATATATCCACATGTTCATAGCACCACATTTGAGGGAAGCAAAAAAAACCCCAAAACCCAATGTGGTTGCCTCTCCTGGAGAATACTTAAAAAAAATAAAGTTATAAAAATATAATAGAATATTATTACTTTATAGGAAATGATGCACACAAGGAATTTGGAAAAACAGGAAGACTAGTTTAAACTGATAAAGTGTGAAATAAGTAAATCAGAAAAATGATAATTAGTAATAATAATGAAAGAAGTGACAAGAATCTAAATGAAAAGAACACTGAAAGGAAGCCAAAGTCTAGAGTAATGACAAGTGTTGGGACAAAAAAGAGATAACAAAAATGTACCTCTTTCTTGTTACTGGAGAGGTGAGGGATTCTGGGTTCTGAATGTTATATTCACTGCCAGACACAGTCATCTCCTTAGTTAATTTTACTTAATTGTTTTTCTTTGTTACAAGGGAAGTATTACTGCGTAGGAGCTTGAGAATATTCAGAAATGACTGATGTAAAAATAATAAGCATCAATAAGACATTTAAAATTTTCAGAGTTTCAAAATTTGTCCTGGTATTTTTATTTAGCAGATTAACTAAGATTCTGCCATTTTTAGAAAATATATATTTCTCATAAATAAATCTATCCAGAGGAATAAATTACAAGGTAACAGGATGCTTTGGGATCATATAACTGGACCAAAAAGAAATTTGATGTACTAAAGCAATGTTTCCATCAATCTGGTAGTCTGGCAAGTTAATTTCCTTTAGGATCATGAATTTAGAACTAAAAAGAACCTATAAAGGCATATAATCAAACCTCCTTATTTTATAGATGAGAGATCTAAGATCCAGGGAAGTTGAGTAACCAGACCAATATAAACTGAGACTCTTGGATTCCAAATAGAATACTCTTTCTACATTACCATGTTATAACCCATCTCTAGACCCATAGCACAAGTCATTAGAATCAGATCATTGGAGAGTGTTGAAGACACACTGCCAAATTTTTATTTTTCGCTTTTCTTCCCTCATTCTCATACTCCTTCTATTATAACACTGTCTTTTATAATGAATTAAATCAAAATGTAAGTTATTTCACTTTATTATCCTTAACGGATAATTGAGAGATATTCTAGTTTTTTTTTTTTTTTTTTAATTGTACAATTAGCTTGTGAAGGAAATCAAAAAATGCAGGTGGGCATAAATATAGGGATTGGGAATTCAATGTAATGGTTTTTAGTCATCAGCCAGAGTTCTTTCTCTGGGCGTAGATGGTTCAGTTCATTACTGCTCCATTGGAAATGATTTGGTTGATCTCATTGCTGAGGATGGCCAGGTCCATCAGAACTGGTCATCATATAGTATTGCTGTTGAAGTATATAATGATCTCCTGGTCCTGCTCATTTCACTCAGCATCAGTTCGTGTAAGTCTCTCCAGGCCTTTCTGAAATCATCCTGTTGTTCATTTCTTACAGAACAATAATATTCCATAATATTCATATACCACAATTTATTCAGCCATTCTCCAACTGATGGGCATCTACTCAGTTTCCAGTTTCTAGCCACTACAAAGAGGGCTGCCACAAACATTCGTGCACATACAGGTCCCTTTCCCTTCTTTATGATCTCTTTGGGATATAAGCCCAGTAGTAACACTGCTGGGAGATATTCTAGTTTTATTGGCAATACTATCCCATATATTACTTTTCTCTATTGTTAATCTTATCCATTTTTTAGTAATTTTCATTAACTATTTCAGTGTTACATTTTCTGAACTTTCCACTGTATTTTGAAGGAGCATGCTATTTATTTATACAATAATCAAAATGCTAAAAAAATTTTTTTTTAAAGTTTCAGAATTTGCCCTGGTATTTTTATTTAGCAGATTAAATAACATTCTGCCACTTCCAGAAAATATAGATTTCTCATGAATAAATGCATCCAAAGGAATAAATTACAAGGTGCTTTGGGATCATATAAATAAACAAAAAAAATGTGATATACTGGTAGTCTGATAAATTAATCACCTCTTAATGAAATAGCAAAAAATAACAACTTCCTTAGATGAACAGATTTCTGCGAATGGAGAAAATAGAATGTGACAATCCACATTCATGGAACAATTAACTTGATTTCTTCCTTTGGAGAAAAGAAACATAGGGCAACTATGTGGCTCAACAGATACAGCACCAGCCCAGAATTGTAGTCATTTGAAAAAGTCATCTTAAAATCAGCCATCTAGATTCTTTCCACACTTCAGAGCAGAATATTCAACAAATATTTAAATGCCTACTATATGCCAATAGTGTTGAGTACTAGGGACACAAAGACAACATTTAAACAATTTCTGCCCTAAGGAATTAAGGGACTATATAGTGACTCTGTAGGACACTAGCTTGCCCTCCATCATTGTTTTTATTTTCCCCTCTCTTTCTCCCCGCCCCCCCCCAAGGCAATTGAGGTTAACTGACTTGCCCAGGGTCACACAGCTAAGAAGTGCTGAGTGTCTGAGACCAGATTTGAACTCAGGTCTTCCTGACTTCAGGGCTGGGGCTCTATCCACTGCATCATCTAGCTGCTCCCATCATTGTCTTTAGAAGACAATAAACAATCAATATACAGACTATGAAATCATATACTACAACTTGTTCAACCATTCCCTAATTGATAGACACCTCCTCAATTTTCCACTTTTTTACAAGAGAAAAAAAAGCTATTTTAAACATTTTTGTACACAAGTCCTTTTCCTTTGATCTCTGTGATTGTTGTTAATCCTTCATTTTCCAAAGAGGAACAGTAACATCATGGGTAACGTCTTGACTTCCACATGAGCTATATTTAAGTGAGACCAGAGTTACCCAAAGTCATCATTCTCATTCTCTCCTTCTGAGTCATCAAAGTCAAGACAAGTAGCAATAGCCCAGGATACAGTGGGTGACCTTGATGTCTTAATGTTGATCAAGCTCTAAGTGCTTCACAAAACCTGCTTCAACTGTCTTCTTCACTGTTGGAACAAATTGCTCTTATCCACC
Organism: Sarcophilus harrisii; assembly: GCF_902635505.1. NCBI lineage: Eukaryota > Metazoa > Chordata > Mammalia > Dasyuromorphia > Dasyuridae > Sarcophilus > Sarcophilus harrisii. Next base: position 181,968,699 of record NC_045429.1, on the reverse strand, counting down.
CATTTTTCCAGGAAAATATTTCACGATTGACGTAGACATTGCCCTAAATCACTAAGAAGTCTAAGGCCTTTTAGTTACCCTCAACTCATTTAGCCCATCTACCAAAAATGACTAGGGTGTTTACAGGAGTGTGGATGCTGCACACAGTACAACTTTTTGGAGCCACAGGTGAGATCAGTAAAGCTTACCATCAAAGGTGCATGAGAAGCCGTGAAAAAGGAACACCAAGAGAACCTCACACTAGAGGTGCTAGTTCCCAGAACACCTCATACATTTCATATAGACCTAGTGGTAGTCTATTTTGGTCTGTTTGATCCAACCCTTATAAAGTACAATTTGGAATTATGTCAAAAGATTGTATAACTGTTTATACCCCTTGACACAGTAATAGTAACAGCAATAACAATCAACTGCTAAAGACTTAGCTATTCTGAACAACATGACTATCCACAATAATTCTAAAGGACTTATGATGAAAAATGTTATCTACCTCTAGAGAAAGAGCTGATTATCCCCAAGTACAGATTGAGAAAAATAAAGTGGAAAAAATATGGTTCATTCTCTTATCCTCCAGTCTTCCTCCCATTTCCATGATGTGGCTAATGTGGAAATATTTTGCATGATTTTGTATATATAATGGATATTATATTTCTTGTCTTTTAAATGGGTAGGGCAGGAGGGAAGGAGAAAATTCAGAAGTGAAATTTTTTTTTAAAGAAAGGAATAAAAGCTGTACTAATAAAAAAAAAAATAACAACCTTGAGTGACTTGAAGGAAGGTCTGCTTTTTATAATAATAGGAGAGCTTTGGAAGAGTTTGGGTAGATTTGAGAGAAATTACAATATTTGAAATTGAGATCACAGTCTAACTATTCAGTTCATCCTGTGTAACACTTTTCCCATCCTAAATAAAAAGGAATGGGACTCTCACTCAACAGTCTGCCAAGGTCACAGCCCCAAAGACGGTCTGAGTAGCGGAGACTGGATAAATATGACATTTTCTTAATGTTATCTCTATAACTTCTGTGAGTAGCAGTTGGTTTGGGTTTTAACTATCTACAAAGAACCTGCCTTAGAAGGGAAAAGGTTTAGAGATTGTATAACACAGGAAGGTAGAAGAATGTTGAAATGTTGGATGTGTGTTTTGTGACAAGCTTTATAATTAACTCTCAGTGAAGGTGAGAAGTGATTTGTCTTCCAAGCTTCTTAGTGATTAATCATGTACCCCTTCAAGTCATGTCATGGTCTACCAGAAGACTCCTCACTTTGGACACCATGACATTTGATTCAGATTTTTTTTTTTTTTTTTTTTTTTAGCACTATGGAGATCCTCAGTAATAATATTTTTTTAATGACATCTATGTATTCCTTTCCTTGATCATCTGTCCCAATTTCTTGCCTTTTCCAGTGACACTGATTACTCAATAGACATATTCAATATTTATCTGATGAATATCAAGTATAATTTTATTACTTTGCATCGTTTGTATTGGAATTATATATGCCATCATAAAAGGCTAAATATGAGTATACCAGGAAAGACAAAATTATGAAAACAGCTATCAAGTATACGTTTTAACAACCTAAAATATGATTACTTTGTAAAATCTCATTCAGTTCCATTTAAAGTCTTGTCAACAAGCATTCCTTATTTATATTCTACTGAAGTCCTATTCTGATACCTCATTTTAGTATAGAAAAAAAAAAAACACTCTGGGTTATCATAGACTAGGATAGTGGAGCACAAGGTCTTGCAGGTTCTACCAAGCTGGAAGTAGATTGTATATTGTCTAGGGACCAAGCTAGAGAAAGCTGGTGCCCATGATAATTAAAAAAAAAAAAAACAAAACAAAAAATTCTCACTGACAGGAGATCTATTGAACAAAGAGGAAAAAAAAAATCACCAGAAATAATGATATCCTGCTTAATGGTTCTTTAGATTACTTGTCATCCTTTTTGTGTTGTGGATCTTGTTGATAGTCCGGTGAGTCCTTGAATGTCTTTTCAAAATAAAACTTAAATGTATAAAACACATTAAGATTATGAAGAAAATTATGTTGAACTAGCAATCAAAATATTTTTACAAAATTCACAAACCCCAGGCTAAAGAAGCCCTGCAAGGGTAGACAAATAGGGGAACTTAATAGGAAAAAAAAAAATCATGAAAACCCATTGAATCTGCGTCATGGAATGTGTTTGATATCAGGCAAATCACAAGTTCTCTAGGTCTCATTTTCCTTATCTGTAAAATGAGGATGTTGGATTGAAGGAATTTTAGTGGTCATTTTCAGCTCTTAATCCGACTTGATGATCCACAACATGGTGGATATTCCAATCTTCTGAAAAGGTGTAGACTTAACGTCAAGTCTCCTCTTTTCTATTTTTTTATTTTGTCTGAGGGCAGAGACCATATCTATTTAAATTATAATTTGTGGCCAGTACCATGTGATTTAATACTTATACTACTTTGAATTGTTCTTGAATGGTATGATTCTGATTTTCCACTGAGACTTAAGTTCTATCCCATTTGGCACATCATTTAGCAGATGTGGATATTTAGTTTGCTGGGTAAGCAATTAATTGTGTAAACAAGACATCAGCCCACCCTGATGTTTCTCTTCTGAATTCACATGTTGAACATTTGATTTTATTTCCTCTTTTCCCTCCCCCCATATAACTAGTCCACTAACAACAACAAAACTATTTGTAATGACTGATGAAGTTTTCACAATTGTCAGTCATATTAATGTAAAAGACTTAAGAAACATTGAGTTAGATATACAACTTAAAACCTCAAGGCAAAATTGAGAAGTATGTGGTGCTCTGTTGTGGTGTTTGTATTTTGTGTTTTAAAAGGATAAGAAGCCTTTAACTTTTGAGTTTATGTAATTGTCTTATCTTAATGACTTCATAAGGACCTGTACCTTCACCATAAAGCAGGCTGGGTCCTTCCCTCTGCTTTCTTCACTATAGCTACAATTCTGGAGTATGTGGGGTGTTCGGGGAGTACCTGCACTTCTGATATATGGGTTTGAGGAGCCCTTTTTAGGTCTGCTCATCCACATTTGGTGTCCATCCCAGTTCTCACCTGTAGCTCTACTTTCACTCTGGAGGAGAAAGTAAGGTCGATTACTTTGTGCAACTTTCCCTCATTTAAATCCAATTTATGCATGTCATGAGTCCTCTTAGAATGAGGGACCCCCCCCCCCCAATCATGTCTCCAAGGAGCTGTGGCTTGCAGAGACCACTCTTTGGTAAAATCATCCTGTCAGAAGGGTTAAATCAGGTTGAGGGTAAGACCTCAAAATTATTGCCGAGCTGGGGGGGGAAAGTTACTTCAATTATGTGAGGACTTTCTCTAGCAGACTAGGTGAACAACTTGTTCCAAGCTCTACGAGGAGGCAGAAGTAGCCACTGTGAAGTTCTCTGCATTCAGAGCCACTGCTAATTGCCTTGAATTTTGTCTTGCCACTTGACTTCAAAAACTCTAGGAGAGTGAGCTTCTGTGCACCTCAGCCTTACTTAAATTGGGAGGGGGAGGGTAAATGGAGAAAATGGTTTAATTTTATTTGTTAATATTGTTAACCTTCCCTTCCACTAGATTGTAAGCTTTTTGAAGTCAGGGAATATTTTGGGTTTGTATTTGTATTCTTGGCACAGTAGCTGAAACATAGGTGCTTAATAAATGCCCAATGAATTGGAGAAGAGTGAGCCACACAAATGTGGTCAGTTGCCTCTAAGGGACCGAGTCTGTATCCAAACTATGATAAAACACTCAGTGCTCTTAAATATGAGATTTGGGACCGATGCATTTCACAAAAAGCACCAAAACAAATGGTCAAGGTTGGCATAAAAGGTAATAATTCTCTACATATAATTTTTTACTATTCAAACTTCAGGTAAAAAGTTGAAGTTGCTTTCCTTCCCCCCCCCCCCCTTTGTTGATTCTAGCTCTGTCTCATACACATCTGAACTCATCATGAACTAAATATTTCCCCCACTGACTCCCACAGCTAGATTAATTAAATGTGATTAGGGCAAGAGTTAAGAACAGTTATATAATTACTTGACTTCAGAAGGACAGAAGGAATATGTAACCCAAAACTAGTGGTGGTGGGAAGGAAGAGAATAGCTGCAGTTTTTAGTAGTAGTTTTAAGTAGAAAGATTCACTTTATGAAACTGGAAAAGCTAACTTACATAGCCAGGTCTGGACTGACAACACCAAAGAATTGCTGGGAATAAAAATAAAGAAATTCTGTATAAGATGATAGTGAGATCTTCATTAGGCAGATGCTTTTTTAGGATTGGTCAATAAACATTTACTAAGTGCTTATCATGTGGCAGACAAAAAGACAAGTTAGCCCTTCCTCTCAAGTAGCTTCAGTCTAATAGAAGACAAACTAGTAGAAACATATACAAAAATAAGTCTGAGAAACAGATGTAAAGTACTTGCATTATGGGGAAATAAGAGAAGGCTTCTCATAAAAATAGGATTTTAGTTGGGATTTGAGACCAAGGAAGCCACCAGAAAGCAGAAAGAGGGAAAACATTTAAGGATATCCATTCTTAATTCATGAATATTTGTCACTAAATGCACATTATTCACTTAAAATTATTCATTCCCTCCTTCCCCCATTCAACAGTAACTGGTCTCTCCCTCCTGCCTCCTCCCTCCCATAGGAACAAAAAGAAAAGCAAAACCCTTATACCCTTAACAAATAAGCACAGTCAAGCAAAACAAGTTCTCATATTGGCCATATCCAAAAAGAATGTCTCAATCTGCATCCTATGCTGCCTGTCAAGAGGCAGGGAATGTTTTATCATGAATCCTCATAGTTGATAGACCTCAAATCATTCAAGATTTTTTCTTTGATATCATCCAAGTTGCTCTCCTTGTTCAGTTTGTCCAAATTTAATTTTTAGTCATTGTTCCACTAGAAGGCGGTCCAATGAGAAAGACTGAAGGTGAAATGTCAAATTCTTTTTCTATTTCAACTTGAGTTCACTGTGGGACACATTGGAAGAACATTGTCATTTCATTGTCTCTCGGCAAGGAAAGTACCCAAGAGAATACTGGCTCATCTACCGAGTTTTGTTTGGGTCTGATCCACTTCTTTGTAAAGGCTGGAGAGCCCAGAATCTGTTTCTAAAGAAGAGAGAGACCAAGTCCCAAATTCACTCCCCTGTATGGGGAAAAAGAAAATACAAGTCCAGGACAATCTTTTCAAATCCAGAGAATCCTATCAAATATAGACAATTGGGTCCTGGACATTTCCTATATCATCTATAACTTAGTCCAAGTCATTACCCCACCTTAGCCTCTAGTATTAGATATTGAGAAGGACATCACATCCTGAGTGGTAAGTTTGCTGTCAAGAAACAGAGGGACTTTTTTTTTTTTTTTTTTTTTTTTTTTTAAAAACACGTTTAAAGTGTTCCTTGTTTTGGAACAAGCACTTGCTTGGAACAAGAACCTTTAAAAATGTAAGGACTGTGGGAAAGGTTTTAGTATTCAGAGTTAAAGGACATCTTGTTTAGGTAAGAAACTCAATCTCTAAAGGTGTGAAAAAGGCTAATCCCTCCTCTCATATAGAGCTTTAAGCATAAATGCTATCTATTCAGGAAAGTTTTAATGGTCCTTCATATGAAGGAAGACATGGAACAGTACTAGCCAGTACCATCTATTTAAAAAAAAAATTCCAGTAAAATTCACATCCAAGATAGCTGTCAGTTTTCTGGTCGCTGCTGGACCCAGCCATTTTTTTTGTTCAGTTGGAAAATGGCCAAAACTTGAAGTAGAGATATAGCAGTCAGGGTAGCAACAATATGGATATACAATTGTTTTCCCTTATAGTCCCCAAAGATCTCATCATCCTTTTGGAAAATGGAACTCTATTAGTTAGATTTACATAGATTAAGTGATGATTAGAGTTGATCCTTGAATTTTAGAATAGTTCAGAGGTTTTTTTTTGTCCACAAATTCCTTTAACAGATGTGTCCAAGACTCCATTAACTTGGTAGCAGCATAGTTTCAGAAGCTTTTATTTATAAAGCTCTATTTAACATCTGAGAAGATTTTTTCTATTTTCTGCCTTTATTTGTCACAAGGTTGTCTGTTGATCAAATTATAATTTACACTCTTGACAAGAGGATCCTCTAAAACAAGATGGCTTCCACATGGGGGCAGTAACTGCCCAGTAGTTAGGGATCAAGTTCCCCTCATGGAAGCTGGAGACTTCCATCTGTACCAGCCATGCAGCTTCTAAGCATTTCATCTGTAAGAAGATTTCCCAGTTTGGAAATGACTCCCAATCACAGACAGTCTGAAGGCAAGAATTAGTCCATCCAGGAAGCAGACATCAAGACTTCATGCATTGGTCAATGCTGTGAACCTTTGCTCTGGAAAAAAAAAAAATAGCATCCATCCTTAAAGGTGTTAGTGTAGGAAAGGAATACACATGTCTGCAATGGTCTTTTCCTCAAATTATATTTTGAGAAAAGATTAATTCTAGACAAGTTAGTTGACCATAGGGGAGCGAAATGGCTTAATAAAGCATGAGCCTCTAGTCAGGAGGACCAGAGTTCAAATTTAGCCTCAGGCACTCAACACTTCCTAGCTGTGTAACCCTGGACAAGTCACTTAACATCAATTGCCTTGCCAATAAATAAATGAAAAAAGTAGATTTTATGCGTTTCAAGTTTATTCGCCTATATTTTTTAATTCTATGTCTTTGAGGGAGACAGTATTAAGTTGGTCTATTAGGATCACTATATTTCCCCCCCACCTCACCCCCAGCAAGAAGGGTATGTTTTTCTCTTTTTAATGAACCACCCCATAAATCTGAGTGATAAGATTCAGGGAACGAGTCATATCAGGGGGATGCTCATCTCCTGGCTGTTCCAGGCTCCAGAACTACTACCTTGACCTTAAGAGAAAAGCTCTCAAGATTTTCACCACAGCATTATGACTAGTGTAGAGGTAGAAAGTTAGGTTTTTGAATAGTCAAGACCCCTTTCAACCCATACTAACAGAAGATCTTGATCTTAAAGGAACTGGTCTGGTTTGAAGTACTACCCTATTCCTTCTAGTTTGTCCCCTTTCCCCCCTCAAATTTCCTTCAAAAGATAGTATATGACCAAATAATAACATGGCTCAAGCTGTACCCAAACCAGAGAAAGGAAGAAGTATTGACTATTCCTTAACATTGCTTAGAACTGGAATCATGCTTTGATTCAGCAGAGCTCTACTCTTGAGAGAGGTGGGGAAGAAAAGCGATTAAGTGATTACTCATTGTAAGGGATTTCTCTCAGAGGGAGAGGGGAAAATAACTTGGGAAAAGGATGTAGTCTGTCCTACAGGCATCCAGGAACAAGGAGATCACACACATAGAGGAAAGTGAAATTCCAAAAAAGAAAAACCCAGTGGTTTTCAGCTCAAACCCAAAGGGTGTTCACCTTCCCTAACCCCTTCACATCTTCTCCCCCACTCCCGGGAGAGAAAATGGAAGTCAATGGGTGTAGGGATTTGCCTAAATCCAACAGAGAGCCCTAGGGATCAGGCGACAATTCAGGTTCTACAAAGTTATAGAATTTAGAATTGGAGCTTTTTCTATCCCCTGCTTTGAGGTCACTTCCACATATAATCCTGATCTCCTTTTTATAAAGGGGGAGAGGGGAACTGATATATCTAATTGTCAAAGAAAACAAATTTTAAGTAGACAAATAATTAAAATTGGAGCCTTTAAGGAGGTATATAACAAGAATCGGAAGAATCTTGATAGTTCTGATTGACCAACTGTTCTTTCTATTTGAAAAGAAAGAATCTAAGATTTCCCCTTTTCTTCATTAAGCTTCTCTCCAAGAATCAGACTTATTAATTAAAGGAGCTTCTTTCTAGAACTTAGATGACCAGAGTTCAAACATTTACTAACTATATGAACCTGGGCAAATCTTGTCTGCTTTAGGTTCTTCAGCTGTAAAATGGGGATAAGGGGTTACCTCACAAGGTTGTTGGAAGGATGAAATAAAATGTTTGTAAAATTCTTAGTATAGTGCCTAGTTTCTCTTCCCCTTTTGAGGATTCAGAAAAGCCTCACCTTTTCCCTACTCAGTGTTTCTCTCCATCAAGGGATGAGATTAGACTGTCAGGAATATAACAGATTAATTTGGGAGAGGAAAAAACTTTAGACGGGTCTTTTATGATATGAGAATACCAGGGTTCTCTTGGCATAAGATAGCGCACAGTCTATTCCTAGTAACTCTGCAGTCAGAGCCATGCTATATTCACTCACACATTCCCCTTTCCTTGGGCTGGGGAATTGAAAGGGGCAAGTAGTTTTGCTCACAAATGCTCACTCATTGAACAGAACCAAGACAATGCTAAACACAGTAACAGCAAGATTATGTGATGGTCAACTGATGGACTTGGCCTCTTCTGGGCAATGCTGAGATTCAAAATTCCAGTAGATTTAGGATGAAAAATGTTCAATGACATTCAGGGAGAACAACAGAGACTGAATGTGGATCAAAGCATAGCATTTTCACTTTTTTTGGTTTGTTTCTTTGCTTTTTCTTTTTCCACGGTTTTTCCCCATTTTGGTCTGATTTTTCTTGTGCAACATGACAAGTATGGAAATATGTTTAAAAGGATTATACACATTTAACCTATATTAGATTGTTTGGCATTTTGGAGGGGGACAGAGTAAGGAAGGGAGAAAAATCTGGAATATAGCGTCTTACAAAAATTAGTGTTGGAAGCATCTTTGCAAGTACTTGGAAAAATATAATCCTATTGATAAATGCTCACTCACTTTGAGTGGGGGTTCTCTGGAGGGGAAAGGACTTAAGCACTTCTTATTCAAGACTAACGTCTTAATACCTTGAAGTTTAGAAGTTTCACTTCCCTTGTCCTGGAGCCCCCAATTCACTATTCAGAGAAAAGTTTCTAGATACCTAGAATTGAAGAGTTGCAGGTATTATTGTAGACTTTTCAACATTTTATAGTTGAGGAAAACAAGATAAAGCAAAGTAACTTACTGACAGCAAGTAGATGTAGGTCTTTTTTTGGAGAACTTCTTAACCTAGAGGTCCTAAAATCTTCCTAGAGTACAATTGGGCTATTTGACTGGAGATCAATAAATCAAGAAGCAAAGTTAAGATTTACACCCACAACTAAACTTTTTAAATAGCAATTTCTTAGAACAAAGGGAGAGGATTGTAGAGAGTTGTAAGTAGTCTTATTACAGGTGGCAAAAATCTTGTCAGGTAAGACTACTCATCCCCTTATTTGGAAAGTGGGGTTAAAAAGAACAAGTAGTCCTGTGATTTTGGTGAGGGAAGGGTGAGTTTTGTTTTTTTTTTTTTTTTTAAATTAAAGAAACCTTGGACTTAAATTTAATGTTACACAAAATCAGGTCTATGGGGGGGGGAAGGAGGGGTTCCCCTGTAGTATCATCAGACCCTCAAACTATCTAGGTAGGCCTGGAGATCTAGTGAATAGGGCATATGACAAAATTTTGCAAAGCTTTTCAATGATCACAAAGCTTTCTAAGATACTAACTTTCACAAAACGTGTGTGTATTCTTTTAAGTATTTAACACAGTATTTAATGAGAAAAGCCCTCTGCCTCAAATTATAAAGTCACAATATTAAAAAAAAAAATTAGAAGTTAATCTCTTAAAGAAATGCATAGTACTCTAGATATCATCCCACAATTTGACAGCACTTTTCTATAAAAATAGCATAATGCAAGAAACTCATAACTATAATACTAACATAAACCATGAACCATAAATCTTAAACGTGAAACAATACAAAAAAAAAAAAAAAACTTACAAATACAGCATCAGAAACAGACTTTCTTTTTTGGCAATCTCTCCTTCTCCAAGAGTGTTAAGGGATCTCTCAGGCCGGCCCTTTTAAGTAGCTTTTATAAGCTGATTCCACCTCTGCTCCCTAAATTCCCGAGCTCCTCACGGGGATAGGGAGGTATTAACACTCAATCAGCTACTGATGATTTGAAATTTCTTTCATAAATATAAAGATTCATGGGCCAGCCTTCCTCCAATTACTTCAGAAAGAGCTTATCTTCATTCACCTTGTTTCTCCAAAATAAACAACAGCTGTCTCCCTTAGCGTAAACATGATCCCCATTGCTTTTCTTCCCCCCTCCATTTATTTATTTTATTTTTATGGAATAAAACAAGCATTTCCATGTCATAGTATAATAATTTTTTAAAAGATAATTGCACATGAAACTGAAAATCTGTATGTACAAATAAATAATAAAGTTATGGGAATTTTCCCCCTTTCCTTCACCCTTCCCCATGTGGCAACAATTGAACAATTTACAAATAAACAAGCAATAGAGAGAAAAGTTAACCGTAAAATGGATAATTTGATTACACTAAATTTAAAATTTTTTTGTACAAATAAATGTCACCAAGATGAGAAGGGAAACAGAAAATTGGGAGGAAATTTTATAGACAGTTCCTCAGATAATGGTTTCATATCGCAAATATGTAAAGAATTTTGTCAACTCTAAACGAATATGACTCATTCCTCATTACTTTTTTGCTTACTTAGTGTGGACCAAACACTATAAATCTGCATAATCCACATAAATGTACTTAGCAACTGCTTAGCAATTAATTATAAAGTAATTTACAGAAACTAAGGAAAAGATTTAACTTGTGAAGCATGTGCTATAGAAATTTTGAGGGCTGAACTGAAATAGATAATTTCAAAATAGTTTATTAAACCTTTTAGAGTTATGCTAGTAGGCAGAAATTTTTTTCATTGAATTAATGTAGCTTCTACTCTCCCTAACATTTAGTTTATTGGTTTATTCTTGAGCCTATCTATGAATTTCACTGATCCCATCTTCTACCCTCTCGCAGGGGTCCTCAAACTTTTTAAATAGGGGGCCAGTTCACTGTCCCTCAGACTGTTGGAGGGCCAGACTATAGTAAAAACAAAAACTTTGTTGTGTGGGCCTTTAAATAAACTTCATAGCCCTGGGTGAGGGGGATAATTGTCCTCCGCTGCCACATCTGGCCCGCGGGCTGTAGTTTGAGGATCCCTGCAAGTATTACATTTGCTTGCTCCTCATTTAGTGGGCTATCAGATTCTTCAAGTTTGGATTTGTTTGCTGTGAGTTCAAGTCCTCAGGTGTTCCTGGCCCCTGGCAATGTAGAAAACCTGATCTTCAAAATGCATTGGACTGAGAGTGGCTATTAAATAAGTAGAAGTGTCAAGAAATAAACTCACCAGAATTTAATCTTTCTGCAGCTTGTCTAGAGATCAGTGAACCATCTGCATTACAGGTTTGTCTGTATGAGGTCTTTAGGTCCCAAGAAAATTGAGGAATAGAGAGATTTTAGCAGTTTTGTTATTCTCTTTGTTGAATGATTCAAGGGGCCTTTAATTTACCTAACTTTGAGGGGAGGGGAAAGAAGCTAGTTATCTCTATGCACAAAGCTATTCTCTTTTCTCTTTACTATCCTTTTTCTTTTCTTTAAATTTCCTTTTGTCAATAGAGTAGCTTAATTACAGAACTGATGGAGAAAGTGGAAACAGAAGTACAGAATATTCTGAGACCAGGAAACAGTTGGTGATAAGAAAATAAGATATACGATTCAAATGTGGGAGAGATACATTTACAATATAAGGAGAAATGGGAGTGGAACTGATGCTGGGAAGGGTGGAGGAAAAGAGAGTTTGTTATAGGGTGCAGAAAGGACATAACTCTTGTTTACCCAGAGACAGACAAGGTCACTCAGTTTCTTATTAGGAGGTCATGTTTTCAAGAGCAAGCTTGAAAATACTTTATTCTTATTTGACAGTAGCAGTATAGGGAACAGGGCATGTCTGCTTAGGAGACAAAGTGTAATTTCTAGCTAAGATAAATAAGTTGTATTTCCAATTGTCCTTGAATCAGGAACTTTTCACATATGTAACTCTTACTCCACTCACTACAAAAGAAACAGAAGCTAAGAACTGCCTAATTCAGCAATTCTCAAGGTGTAGTATCCAAACTTTTTCAGGGGATCTGGGAGGCCAAAACTATTTTCATAATTATATATGATATTTATGATAGGGTGCAACTTCTAGAAGAAATATAGCAGTAATCCTGAGGCCCCCAGACCTTAGGTGTGCTATTTTAACAATCTGTTTGTCAATGATTTTATAGTCTCCTGGCTTTAGGAATAATATAATCCTAGTGTAATGCCAAAGGTCACTTTTAATGGGGTGACCAGTTCCTCCATTTGTCCTATTTCATAATTCTGCTTAAGGTCATGACCGTCCCCTCTTAATGGTTGAGATAAAGGTATTATAGACATTCCTTAATGTCATTAGAATATCAGTAACCTCCATCTATGAGGCTATTCCCCACCTAGGTCTCTGCATTATGTCATTGTTCTTGTTATTCCATAAAAGGCTTGCTGTCCTGATACTCCGGGCTAGACTCTTTGAGATGATAGTCTCATCTAGCCCTGGGATCCATTGGTCCCAGTATTTCTCTCCATTTAATAAACTATTGAATTGGTCTCTAATCTCTGTCTTGCTCAGTTTCTTTTGGTATTACACTAGAAACATTGCTGACTTCCAGATAACAATTGTTGGTCAGTGATAATGGTGTTTCTGAGACAGATGGCAAGTTGCATGCCAGACTATTCCTCAACCCCACTTTTAAACCATAAATTCAATATTGAAGTACATACCAGACCATTCCTCAGTTCTATTTCTAAGCCATAAAATTATCCTGTCAATGACACAAAGAATCAGATCTCTCTGTCTTTTCCTATAAATTTGCTCCTGGTTCTTTGCTAAATCCTTTTGGAACTTAGTCCCCTTCAATTGTTATTATAATTATAATAAAATTTGTCCCTTGACTTGGAGATGGGTTCAAGCTTAAAAATTCTTTGGAGATACCTCATGGCACCAGTCTGCAATCCCAACCTTTTTGGGGTCTCTTGAACCTCAACATTTAGATATAATCAACATTAATAAAAACTCTTTAGAATCTTGAATCATTTTCAAAAGTATAAAGGACTTCTGAGACCAAAAAGTTTGAGAACTACTGGTCTAAATTATATTAGCATTCAACGAGCATTAATTAAACAGTACTTATGTACAAGACACTATTGTAAGTACCAGGGAGACAAAAACAAAATGAAATAATCCCTCTCCTCAAAAAGGTTATATTTTTAAGAGGGTTGATATGAAGTAAGTAAATATAAAATAATTTGAAGAATGAGAGATTACTAACAACTTGGAATGAGGTTGGTACAAGATATAGGAAGGCTTATAGAGAAGGTAGCACCTGAACTGAGCCTTGAAAGAATATCAGGATCCATAGAAATAGAGATGGGAGAATGTGGGAAATAGTATTAGAGCACAGTATTGGAAGCCTTTGTGTTGAGGGAATAACTAGTACTCAATTTGCCCAGAATGTGGACTGTGTGTAGGATCACAGAGATAAGACCTGTGATTTTGCTGGTATGGGGAACCCTCAGATAAGGAAACTCTTTCACCTATAATAGATTGGCACCTTCTTTGTAATTGAATTTAAAGTCTTCAAAAGAAACTGGAGCATTAATCTCTCTATGCTTTTTTATCCAGGGCCATTTGAACCACAGTATTAATGGTTCCCAGATTATCTATCTCTTTTATCTGATTGGCTCTTAAATATGTGGGAGAGTTTGATTTAAGTCTGGAAAGATAGGTTAGAGATAGATTATGCAAGACCTTAAAAGCCAGATGGTCCCCCCCCAGCCTAGAATGGAGTCCCCTCCACGGAATGAACATCTAGGTTCCTTCTAGACTAAATTCAAGCTTTACCCCCTCCACTGAACCTTTCCATATCATCCCCACATACTCCCTTCTCCAAGCTATTTAGTATTCATATTGTACACATTTTTATGTGTGTATGAATATAGATAAGTATATGTTTATATAATATTTACATACGAATATATGTGCATATCTACACATAAAAATATATATGTATGTATATATATTTGTGTTTTTTCCCTCAATACATAAATACCTTGAAATCTGAATCTCTGTTGTGTCTTTGCATCTACAACATGACACAAATATACATAGTAAACACTTAAGAAATTCTTGTTGATTGTATTCTTAATCCAGAAGCAATAGGCAGTATTTAAGGTTATTTGAATAGGAAAGTGACATGGTCAGGCTATTATATTGGTAGCCATTATAGATTGAAAGAGGAGATACCGAAAGCAGGGAGACCAACTAGAAGGCTATTTGTAATACATCAGGTGTGATGTGGTGAGTATTTACAGGAAAATAGTGGCTAGGAGAAGATGTATGTGAGAAAGTTTGTGGATGTAAAAATAGACAAACTTGACAACAGCTTAGATTTGGAGTTTGAGGGAGAGTAAAGTCAGGACCAGACTTGTGTTAAAACACTTGTTATTATATATTGATGATTATTTCAATAAAAAGTCAGAAAGTTTGGAAAAGAGGGAGATTTAGGGGGAAAGATAGTAAGTTCTCCTCTGGACGTATAGAGTGGGTAAAAAGTTTGAGTCCTGGAAAACTCATGGGAGAAGTCTGCTTGAAGCAAGATCTATTTCTCTGGGATTCTCAGTTCTGGATACAACTGAACATATCCTGGGAAAAGCTGTAAAGACAGCTTTAGAACAACAAATAAAATGGACAGAGCACCAAATTCAGAGTCATAAAACCTAAATTTGAATCTTAGACTTTAATAGCTTAGTTGTACTTAGTTTGCTCTCTTATTTACTTAGTTTATATGAAATGAGGGCATGGGATTAGATTTTTTTCTTCCAACTCTTAATCCTATCTATAATTTTATAAATCTCTCATTTGTGCCTTTTATTCTGAGTCCAAGCATGTGATAGATTTGTATAAACATGGATATTTGACAATATGATGCCATGGATAGATTTGAATTCAATAGATCTGGGTCTAAATCTCAGATCTGCTATTTAAAATTTGTGTGACTTTTGTCAAGGCACTCTTTCTGAGCTTTTGTTCCTCATTTGTAAGATGAAGACACTAGATCGCTGAGATTTAAATTCTAGTCCTAAAACTATAATATAAATATAAATATTTTTGCATCATGGACTTGAATGTATACATGGTTTTTGGTCCTTGGGAAGCCAACCTTCCCATTTGTGAACATTAGTAATTTAACTGGTTCTCATCCTTCAACCCTTCTATCTTCATTATGTGCTTGGTACTGATAGTTCAACTTATTAGCAAGGAATGCCCCCTTTAATAAGGTTTTTATTATTTCCCCCATATATTCCTGGCACTTTCCATCAACAAAATTGTCCAAAATAAGCTATTCTTTCATCTTCTTACAACAGGAGTCTCTGGCATCCTTAAAACTATTCCATGTTTCCAGAGGCTTCGGATAAGAACAAAAGTTATGGGTCAAGGTGAATTCTTTTGCCACTGGGAGAGGTGAGTGCACCTACAATAACCAAACAAGTATAGCTTTCTTCCTTGGAGGTGGGGGCAGGGAGGGAGGACCTAATTCCTCCCTTAAGGAAACAGTTTTTTTTTTTTTTTTCAGTTTTGTTAGCACTAGGTGAAGACAGCCTTGCATTTGTTGTCATGCTTTTGATGATTGATCACACAAGAAAACAGTCAATATTTCCTTGCCCTGTCTGGCTTCTTCACACATCTAACTGGTTCTTTTTTTTTTTTTTTTTTGTACTGTTTCTTTGCTGGCCTGAGTTTTCACTTCTTGGAAGCTGGCTGCTTGACATAAAAAATGTGTTTTTGTTAGCCTCAAGGCTCACAATATTAAGGTGGAGAAAAGCTTCTTGAATGCAGAATGATTAACTACATATATTTTAGAGATACTACACACAGCTACCCTTGTTCAAATATACTTTTGGGAGGGAACTGCCAGAGCTCTTTCTGATCTTAAATAGTATCTTGTAGGATCAGAAATTCCTGACTTCAGGTAAGAAAATTCTAGTTAGTTCAATTATGTGGGTTAATTAGTTAGTTCAGTATATATAGATGGGTATGGTCACTACCATACTTGTGAAACTTGGGGGCTGAGATGGTGTATAAAATTCATAAGGAGAGTGACAGATTATGAAGCATTGATTATGCTCTGGGTATTATGCTAAACACTGGAGATACAGGTGAAAAAAAGGTGGTCCCTGCTAGCAAAGATCTTCCATTTTAGTGAAGGACAATTAACACATAAAAGGGGAACTGGAGGGGACACGGATATGGACAGCAACATAACAAAAGGGGTGGTCTGGAAGGTATGTGGAAATTTGGATCTAGGTGTGATAAGGTAAAAACTGTTTAAAAGTACCCAGAGTTGCTCCAGGTTTGTAGTCCAAGGCTCCAGTGGGATGGGGATGATCCTGGAGTTGAGACTTACAGCCTCATTGGGTTAATTCAATAAAACATATTTGCAGGTTTTCAGTAATGATGGAACAATGGAGTAAAAGTTGGATCTGTTGGTTTAAATCTCAATAAATGTGACTATAGAGAGATCAATTTGCCTTTTCAAGTCTCATTTTCATTATCTCTAAAAAGGGGGCTGAATATGATGACTTCTAAGGTTCCTTCCTACTGAAATCTAAATCTGGGGCAGGTAAATAGTATAGTGGATAGAATGTGGGCTGTGGTATCAGAAGGACTCAATTGGCTTCAGACACTTAGCAGCTGTGTGAATCTAGCCAAACCACTTGAATCTGTTTGCCTTAGTTTCTCATCTATAAAATGAGCTGGAGAAGAATATGGCAAGTCCAAGTGGGGTCACAAAGAGTCAGAGATGACTGAAATGACTGAATAAAAATAGCCAACACCACAACATCATGGGAAGTTCCACAAAACCTTGACTTTACTTGTAACTTTTACTTCAAAAACCCATTCTATCTGTTGGAGCTATTTGGAGATCAATTACTGAAGATGCTTTAGTCAGGCCAGTTATAGGTTAATTATTTTTTGCATCGCCCTGGGCTGTCGAGAAAGTCCAGAAGACAATGGAGAACAAGGAAAAAGTCATAGTAATCATGCTAGGCAAGAATAAAAGTGTTTCTCTTTTCACAATTCATGAATATTATTTTCATTGACCCTTCATAGGAAGTAGGGGCTAATGGAAAGCCTAATTAAATTTGGGGGATGGAAAATTTTATTGGCTTCTATATATGTTATTTGATCATCAAACTCATTTTATTGCTTGGGTAATAAGATGCCTCCATGCATCATTTTCTGCCTTATTAAGAAATGGAAAGAAAATTAGATGTGGAGTTCACTTGTTTCAAATCCCAGGTCTTTTACTTATTGCTTTTGTCACCTTCGGCAAACTGCTTAACCTCTCCAGACTTCAGTTTTCTTATCTATAGAGTGAAGGAGTTGAACTAGATAGCATTCAAAGACCCTTCAGGCTCTAAATTCTGTGGTGCTAGAAACTTTTGGATGGCCAATTCAAGGTAGTTGTGTATATGAACATGACAAGTGTAAAGGGATATCTCCATTGGGAAAAGTAAGATATCATTTTTTTCCACTGTAAAATTATTTTAAAATTAAAAAGTAAAACCTTCCCTTTTCTTTTGTTTTTGTTTTATTGATACCTTAAAAGAAAATCACTGTCACTTTCCAGTATCATATACACCCACCCACAGACACACAGACACACACCCACAGACACACAGACACACACACATTTTTCTTTTTAAAGATAAGCAAAACAAATCTGTTCTTTTTCAGAGTCTGAAAAATGCAGGCTGCTTTCCTTACCTTTACCACTATTTTTTTGCCAGGAGATGGAAGACTTGTTTTGACATCAGTCCTCTGAAATTGTCTTGGCATTGATGAAAATTCTCTAGTCTTCCAACATTGTTTTTATTTGTGCTACTATGATCCTCCTATAAGGGGTCTGTTTCTAAAATTTGTCTTTGTGGAAACCAAATGCAAACTTAAGTTACTGTATGGCATACAATAGTCATTTATATGGACAGACTGGGACAAACTAAAGTGAGGAAGATTTTGCTTCAAAAACATCTCTGATATTATTGCAATTTTAAAATTCAATGCAGCTAGCACAAGGAAAGTGGCTATGTTCTGAAACACAATCTGACATTTATTCTCATTTATTTTGAAATGCAAATGTATCTAGTTTTTGCAGCTTACTAGCTTATTAGTGATCATGCTGATAAGCTGAATTTTTGAAATGCTGTTGCTAAGTGATGTAACTTGAGGCATGTAATGAAGCTTTCCAGCGGCTACTTGACTTGGGAAAAAATTATCTTGGTTTTACAGGTTACTTGATCATCAACCTCATTTTAATGCTTGGGTGATAAGATGCCTCTGTATATTCCCTCCTGCACCTAATTAAGAACAGTACAGTTACTTCACACTGGTCTTGTGTATAGATATAACTGTAATGGGAAATCTCCATTGGGGAAATTGTTATGTCAGTGTAACAACTGAACAGTCCTGTCTAGAGCTCTCATAAAAGATATCACAGGTTCCATATCCATTAAAAATTTTAGTTCCATTAGAATGCAAGATTTTGCAAGGGTTAATGCTGAAAAATTATCCATGCATATGTTTTGAAAATAAAAAGCTTTAATAAAACATAAAAAAATTTAGTTCACAAGTTCTCACCAATGTGTTCACTTTCATTAATCAGCCAGAAGACACAATTAATTCAAAGTAAAATCATTTAATGGAATAGCATAATAGAGAAAAGAGCCAAGCAACAGTTTCCCCATAAATCCAGTGCCTGCTCTTCCCCCCCACAATTTCATACCATCAATCATAAGAGATGACCACAACCTATCTCTTATGGTCAGTAGTCAAGTTAGTGCTGGTCAGAGTCACAGATTCTTGCTTCAAATTAAATTCTGTGTATGTAAGGGCAGCTAGATGGTACAATAGATATAGTGCTGGACCTGGAATTGGGAAGACCTGAGTTCAAATGTTGCCTCAGACACATATTATTTGTGTGAACCTGAGCAAGTCACTTTACCCTGTTTACCTCAGTTTCCTCATCTGCAAAATGAACTGGTGAAATGGAATGGGAAAGCAGACCTGTATCTCTGCAAAGAAAATCCCAAATAGGGTCACAAAAAATTGTACAGGACTGACCTGATTGGACAACAACAACAGTGTACTTTCAGAATTTGTCAATGATGATCTTTTTCAAAGACAAGAATTCTAATTTGTGCATGGGATAGCAAGTGTCATTGTCAACAAATCTTCTGCTAGCAAATGTGATCCATTTTTGTGATCGTCATTGTCTTGGTAAAGCACTTTCCCCAAGTCAACTCTTTTTTTCTAATATCAGTGTGCAGCATAATTGAGTTGCTTGGGAAATAAACATTAGTGCTTGAATAAAACAGTTGATCAAGTCCTTGAAATATTGTTTATTCTTCTTGAATCAATGATTTTCAAATGGTACAAAAAGGGTTTGGCCTTTCTTGTCCTCTTATTTTACCAGCAAGTGAAATAAAATCCTAGAAAAGTCTAGTTCTCAAAGAATATTTGTATATGACCTGCTGATAAACCATATTATCTTCTCTGAATCATTGCACATTTCCTGTTGAAACATTATAATTTACATACTTGCCAAAGGCTCTGAAGAATTGCTTCTTTTGTGACTGGTGAAGGATGAAATGACTGAGGAAACAAAGGTTCAAACTTCAGAGCATATTGATATAAGCAATATAAGTCAATTGCCCTACAAATTGGAATTGTTGCCTTCTCTAGTTTTGACACTGGACTTTTAATTCAGACAGATTTTTACATATTAAAAACAATCAAGTAAGGCCAATTCATTAAAAGGAAACAATTAACTAGGATACAATATTAAGTCATTTAATTTCTCAGTGGAGCAAAGATTCAAGAATTTCCAAGTTGGAAGGGGAAGAGTCAACAGGTGAAATTTCCTGAAATCAGAAAAATAGGTGCCCTTCCATCATAATTGTCTGTGAATAATGGAGTGAACATGAAAATAACAGCTGATTGATCACGACCAGTTTTCAGTTAAGACACATGGGTTGCTTGAAAGATCTAATTATGAGATCTGGTCATACATGACCAAGTTTCTGGTTAGTGTAACTTGGGTCCTTTGTGAAAGATTTCTAAATAGCAGGTAGAGTTGGTCCAGTTTCTCAACTACACAAACTAGGTTTAAATTATGCAATAAAGTTCTCTTATAATTCCTGAAATTGAATAAAACTCACAATATAGAAATTAGACTAGACCCAAAATTGAATAGAAAGGAGACTGAATAGCTCCAGAATTGAGTCACAAGATAGAGTCTATGTGGTTCATTCCTTTCCCACCATCACTTGGTATCCTAATCCTCTCAGTCCCCTCATTTGTCAATTGCCAGTTCCAGATAGACTTATTCAGGACAATATTAATACTTACATCAGTTTTTCCTTATGATCCTCCAAGGTCTTCCCCAAAACTATGAAATCTTCTGGATAAACCAGTTCTTCCAGATAGTTTCTGTCTCTAACTATTTTCTTCAGCCTTTGAAAAGTGGTAGGTACTGAAGTCATGAAAACTCATCTTCCTGAATTCAAATCTGATCTCACATACTTTCTAGCTGTGTGACCCTAAGCAAGCTACTTAACCATGTTTGACTCAGTTTCTTCATCTAGAAAATGAGCTGGAGAAGGAAATAGCAGAACATTCTGATGTCTTTGCCAAGAAAACACCAAATAGGTTTGTGAAGGGTAGGACACAATGAGAGAATTAGCAATATGATACAAATCATTATAGTGACTGGCACATATTAGGTGCTTAATAAATGCTAGTTCACTTGAAAAAAAAGTGGCAGGTATGTCAGAACTAACCTGGGATACATGCTAACATTGGTTGAATTCTGCCAGACAGTTATGTAAAGGCCATTTTTTTCTCTTTCTCTTACTTAGGAATCTGATACTATCTACCAGATAGGTTCAGGTTCAAGATACTCTGTGAATTTGATTCCAATCAAAACTTCAGCTTATTAGCCCCCACTGATATATTTACTTTAACTAGTCAGACACAATTATTCAAAACCAAAAGAATTCAATTGTAAGGTGGGGGCTCTTGAGTGAGTTGATTAATTTTTATTTATTTTTTACTTGAGTAAGTTGTAAGATGCTACATATTAATAAATTTATTAGATAATAAACACCTCCATTTTCCTCTAAATTTGAAAAAGACCTGGATACCTCTATAAATAAAATATGAAATCTATTTAAATTGGCAGAAAGGCTTGTTCATGCCTTCTGGAATCTAGAAACAGGGATAGTTGGAATCTGAGATTTGAACAATTAACAGTTTAAGAAAAAAACAGAAGGAGAAAGTGATTGCAGGGGGAAGAGAGTACATTGGTTTCCTTTACTCCATTCCCTTTTATCAGAGGAGGACTTTGGGAACTTCAAAGGGTCTTGGAGGATTTTGGAATTCTCATCTTTTCTTTGGCATTCTTTTAGTGGGACAACTGATGTTAGTGTCTGAGTTAAGTGCTAAGGATAGATTAGATACAAAATTGAAGTTCTATCAAGAGATCAGGAAAAATAAACCTAAACAAACAAACAAAAAATCTATATCATTACTAAGCAGAATATTTTGAGGACTCAAGCAAAAGAACTTCCAACAGCTATAAATTATCTCTTTGCTATGTGTGCTCTCTAAACTTTCCTCTAGACTCTGTATATACTTCTGGGAGAGTATGTCATAGATTTTTTGGGGGGAAGTGTTTGTACCAGTGGTAGCAACTATATGACTTTGGTAAACACACCTTTCTAAAAGTTAATTGTCTGGCTGACAAGTATATATTAATTGATAATCATGGAGGGATGCACAATGGTAGGAGCACTAATGGTAGTTATAGCACTAGAGCATCTCTCAGATCCATGAGATCTTGTAGATACACTGTGGAGACACAATTTATCTGTTTTTGTCTAGTACAAAGCATGTGCTCCATAATAAATGTCATAGTAAGACAAGCAGCAATAGAGTATTTTCCCCACAATCTTATGATATATTCTTTTATAAACATAAACAATCACTGGGAAGAATGGATATTATTATGGGATGTGCATGTAGAGTATACATATAGGTAATGCATATGGCTAGGGGACATTCAAGAAATGACAACTAATTGTTCAAATTCTATATATTATCAGGGGAAAAAAATCAGGCTGCTCTCTTTGGATCTTCTCCCAACTGGGCAAATTATTTCTTCTTGTCTTGCATATGTCTTCTGCTGTTCTTATACTTGCCATACTTTTCTATACTGACAACTTCTTATATTTATCTTTTCAGCCTACTTTATGACCATCTTGGCTCTAGGGAACGTTGGCAGCTCTAGAATAATGGGCATCTCTCAGTGACCATGCTTAGCCAAATCTGGAAGAAAAATCAAGTGGCGTACTCTGTCTATGATTAAGTATATTTAATTTACTTCTACTATTACTAGAATCAATATCTCTATTCCAAGGCTCTATCTGACTTAAGAGTTAGAAAGTTTCCTTTAACTCCAGTGTGTTCCTAATTGTCAATCTACATTCTCCTTTAATTCATTTTAAGATCTACTCTCCAAAAAGCCCCCAAAACTGTGTAGGTTTGAAATACCAACTATTTCATGGCTATCCTTTGATTCTTGGCCATGCAAATAACTGAGTAGGCACAAAAGCAAAACTAATGAATCATTCAATAAGTATTAAGTATATATTCTGTTCCAGGAGCTGAGGACATTAATACAGTGAATAAAACAATTCCTATTCATGAGGAACTTACATTCTATTGGGGGAGGCAAAAAAATGTGTCTGTAAGTGTATACACACAAACACATATACACATATATGTAATATATATTACTGTATGTGTACTATATGCTTACACATGTGTAGCATAAATATAAAGAGAATAAAATTAAGATAGTTAAATGCAAAGTAATATGAGAAAGGTTGAGCAGAGCCAGGATGAGGATCAGGAAAGACTTATACAGGAGATGATGTTTGGGCTCAATAATTTTGGGGTGGATTAAGACCAGTGAAATAGTGATAAGGCAACAGTGCATTCCAGTCATAAAACCCTACTCACGCAAAATAATGAAAATAGGACATGGAATGTTGCACATGAAATATAGAGAAAAGGCCAGTCAGAAGGATGGGTGATTCCAATGAAGCTGCAAAGATAATGAAATTAGGTTGTATAGGGGACTAAAAGTTAAATTGAAAAGTGTCTATTTGATCCTAAGGTAAAAGGAAGTCCCTGAAGTTGGTTGAGCAGGGAAATCACTTGATTATAACTGAGTTTAAGGAAAATTACTTTGGTCGCAAGTGTGTAAAGTAGACTGGTATGGTGAGAGACTAGAGAAGCAGGGAACCCAAATAGGGGGGTTGCATTAATCCAGATGAAGAGTAATGAGGGCCTAAACTAAGGTGGTATCTGTAAGGTAAGAGAAGGGGTTGGATTTGAGAGATGTAAAGGTAGAAACTGTAAGATCTAATTGGTTATCTGGAGAATACAGGATAATGCCAACGTAAGGACCTAGGAAATGCTCTGGTCTACATTTCTGCTTTTGTTATGTATATGTGGCTGATGGAAAAACCCTCCAAAAACTTCCTGGGTTTTTAACCATACTTCACACCTGTGGTAAGGGATTTGAAGGCAAACAGTACATAGAAGAATGCATTCATTGTTTAATTTAACAGGTATAAACACCTGCCTCAAAAGTAAAACTGAACAACTTTGTTTCCTGGAAGTCCAACTACCCCAATCCTTATTGATTCAGTTTCTTCTGTACAATGAAGTCAGTAAAATTTCTTTTGCTCTCCTTTTTTCCTCCTTTTTTTTACTTTCCTCTATGACATTTTGTTTCATGAATTGTCTATGCATCTCTATTTGTTAACTAAAAATAAAGAAATCTTTTCTTGTGCAATATTTCGTAGGAGCTCCCTGAGAGGAATTTTCTGATTTTATAAATACAGAAACTAAGTGACTTGTCTAAAGTCTCAGAGCTATGGCAGACTTATGCTCATAGAACTATAAAAATGGTGGTCATCTTGTCACTTGGATTCAACATATAATTCTCCAAAGGACAGTCTGACTTTGATCTGATTTTCTATTTTAAGTCTTCCACACAGACTTAATCCAAAGTCTCATGATGGCATGGAGGTGATTCAGGACTATGGAAGGCTGTGCCAGTGGGGCCAAGTCTCTAAATGATCTGCTGTGATGGAAAAACTTGGAGATTCTAGCAACACATTGAGTCTGATTTCCAAGAGCTGACTTAGCTAATTATAGAGATTTTCATTAGTTTGCTCTCCATTTGGTGATAAATACTTTGATCACATTAACTTAAGAAACAAAAGTCAACTATAGAGTGCTTTTATAGTGATGGTGTCAGTGGGGTAATAAGGATCAATCCATTTTTAGACCAATTAAAAACATTAATTTAACTGTTAGTTTTCTAAATAGGATATCTTTGTCCAATAATTGAATGAACATCTTGATAGAATTGTACATAAATAACCAGAAGAGAATGATTAGAACTAGAATAGAGCATGAATTAGAATATAAGTATCTAAAAGAACTACAAGATGCTATGCACATTCAGAGAGAGATAATATTTTAGGCTAGAGGGGATCAAGGAAAACTTAATGGAAAAAGCAGCAGAGAGAAGGCTAAATCTGGAGTCAGAGGACCTTGGACTACAATTCATATTTGTCACGCTATTTGTGTGACCTTGTGCAAACAATTAGGCCTTTTTTTATTTAGAAAATGAGATTGGATAAGATGTTTCTAAATT
This sequence comes from Sarcophilus harrisii, assembly GCF_902635505.1. NCBI lineage: Eukaryota > Metazoa > Chordata > Mammalia > Dasyuromorphia > Dasyuridae > Sarcophilus > Sarcophilus harrisii. The sequence goes on along the minus strand of NC_045429.1, from coordinate 181,943,906 downwards.
CCCTTATAATTCTACAGTTATGATTTTTTTTTTAAAGAGAAGGCACCTGAATTAAATGTTGAAGCATAAGAAGTAGAGTGGGAAAACTTTAAAAGGTAAATATGAGCAAAGGCATGAGGAAAGTTAAAAGACAAATTTTGATCAATCTAGTCCAGAAGCAGATGGTAAAGGATCTTTATTATCAAGTTAAATAATTTGAACTTTATTCATCAGGCAATGTTTAGGAATCCTTTAAGTTTTCTGAGCAGAATAATGGTAGCTCAAAGCACTGTATTTTGCTGCTGTTTTGACCCATGGTGAATCTAGGAGTCAAAGGCATCAAGTAATTTATTTGATGATGTCTAGGAATTGTTAGGTTCAGGGAGAAGTAGCCAGAAAGCTGTAAAAATCAAGCATGACACATTTAAGAGCAAAACAAGTGATCCTTTGCTGTATTCTTGTTTCTTCAGTTGAAAATCTAATAGTAATAATAATGAATAACTATTATTTATATTACTGCCTAATATGTGCCAGGCACTATATTAAGTATTTTAAAAATATTATCTCATTTGAGCTTCACAACAACCTTAGTATGCAAATGCTACTATTATCTTATTTTACAAATGAGGAAACTCAGGCAATCAGAAGTTAAGTGACTTGCTTGTATTTATACAGCTAGAAAGTGTTCAAGGCCATATTTGAAATGACTTCAGTTTCCTGACTCCAGGCTCAGCACTCTTTCTATTATGCTACCTAGCTACCTGTCCCATGAGGGTTTATGATTATCTCATTAGGGATGCCTAATCCCATGAGTATTAGCTGCCCTTAGAATATCCAATTTTTCAATTCTCAGTCTTTGATTTTGCCATATGATATTTATAAGTGAGTGACATAATAAAACCACTGACAGTTCAAGACATGTTCTGGTAGATAGTGAGTAGAAAGATTGAAGTCCCAGTGCCATAATTTTTTATTTGTATGATTGGTCATTTAATTTAATCTCTCATTTTCCTTATCTGCAAAATACAGCTAATAATAGTTACCTACCTCCTTTAGGATTGTTTTTAGGATCAGATGAAATTATATATGTGCAAATGATAAACACAAAGATATTGATTGCTTCTAGTGTTCAGTAGGTATACATTCTCATTGTGCTGAACAAGGTTATTATTAATGAATAAATGATATATCTTTTATTGGTGTATTTTTTATTGATGGGAGTAGGGAAAATTTGATCAAAGACCTCCAGTTCATTTCATATAACACTTAGATAAAAATTCAGGCCATTAGGGTTTCATCCAACTAGTGACTCAAAAGGAGACATCATTAGTCAGTACAAGACCCTCTCCTTTTTAAGCACATATATGGTGTCAAGGATAGTGCAGCTTTTAAATAATTTTAATAATTGTTAAATAATGTGAGCTAAAGCATTTTCTTGGAATCAGCCTATTATGCCATCTTTAGGGTTTACCCATTAGCAGCCTAATGAAGCCCTTCTGTGCATAGGGGGCTTTGGATGAGGTGCAAAGTGGCTGGCAGAACAGTGATGAGCTCAGAGCTTTGTGGGACTCATTCATCAAAGCCAGCAATGTGGGCCAAGATTGAGCAGCAGCTTCCATTAGCCTCATGCTGACTTTTCTCACATTTTGCATAAGTTAAAACAGTCTTGGAAATATTTTACTCGAGCTTACCTTCTTAAAAATTCAATTGATTGCTGACTATTCTTCACTGTCCCATGTTCTTATTTGGTGGAAAGAGCAGTGGATTTAAAGAAAAATTTTATTGAAATGGTTTTTCCTTCCACCAATGAAGACAATAATTTTACATGCCTTTTAAAAGATGATCATTAAGAATTTTTGTGACTGAAAAAATTCTGCACCCTGGTGGCCAATCTTATCGTGGTAAGCCTATGTGAGATAAATTAGCCTGAGTCTGTGATGACAGGCACTCAGTATATTTTCAGGGATTCTGGCCAATATGGATTCAAAACTTTAGCTTAATGAAATGTGCCAGAGCTTGTGCCCCAAGATTAGTTCCATATCACTATGAAATATCAGAGTAATTTTCGTGGAGGGATATACAGATAAAAATGAATAAATTATGGTTGCTATCCAATTACTGGCATAAATGTTATTTTCAAATAGTTTAAGAATCATTTCCTATGTCAACAGGGGACCAATAGAACTATAGCCATGGTTTCTTGCTTCCTAGATGGTGTTGCAAAGGGACCTTCTAGGAAAGGTCCAGATAACTTTTTATGGTTGTCTATTCTCTGTCCTAAATGCTTTTTTTCATTTACAGGCTGTCCCAAAAATCTTATTGCAGTTTTTACTGACTCTATATCCTGGTTTATGGAGAATTTACTCTGTAGAAAAACAGAATGTTACTTCATTGGATCCAAAAAGTATTTTTCAAAAATCTACAATATGATAAGCCCTAGGGATACAAAAAGGAAAAACAAAACTGTTCTTTTTCTCAAGAGACTTATATTCTACTCAGGGGAAAAACAAGAAAAACCTGTTCTTTCCCTTATGAGATTTACATTTTACTCAAGGAAAAACAATGTGTAAATAAATAAATAACTACAAAATATGTAGAAAGCAAACACAAAATAACTTCTGGAAAAAAAAGAGGGCACTAATATCTAGGGGGGAATTATGAAAGGTCTTCTGTTAAAAGTGACTTTTTATCTGAGACTTAAAGATGCTAGCTATTTTCCCTCAGGTTCAAATTATTCCCAGTGTAACTATCTGAGGATTATTATGCATATTTTTATGTGAATACAATCAATTTTTTTCCTATATGACCAGTTGATGTCATGCCTTCTTTAGATAAAGTATGGTTCAGGTACTATTCAGATAAGGAAACTCCCAGGCAGTAAAAAAAAGATGGGACTAGGATCCTAGGATGTTAAAGGTAGAGAGCTCAGAGATCCTCCAATGTCTACCTCCCACTCTCATTTTTTAGATGAAGAATCTAAGACCAGAGAAGTATCCAAAGTCAACTCAAAACAAAGAGAACCAGGACTTAGTATTCATTTTCTTAATCTGGCATCCAAGTTACCTAAACACCTACTAAAGGTGTTTCAGGATGCCAATGAAAACCCATTCTTGCCTTTCCCATTGGTCCTTGCATCCAGAAAAAGCAAATTGAAGTCTCTTTTGTGGTTTCTGTTAAGAAAAAGTAAAAGAAATTAGATTATGTTATGAATCTTGCCTGTGAAGCTGGCTTTGTAGCCCTTGGCAGAGCTATTTAACTATGATTACAGCTTGATATTTGAGCCAAATTAACTACCCTTGGGGCAGTTTTAGGGACCTGATAAATACTAATGGGAATCCCTCTGTAGAGGCAGGAAATGTTTTTTAAATTTGATAAGAATATTATTTTTTATCTTCCATCAGGCCTCTGAATCTGTGATTACTGTCTCTATAAATGTTAATATAAAAATCAGTAGAAGACACTGTTATTCCTGTGCAAATCTTCACAAATAAATCTACAAACATTGTTGCCATATTCAGTGCATGGTACTCTGAATGGATGTTTAACCATGAGAGAGAGAAAGAGAGAGACTTTTTCCATTTCACTGTTTCATGTCATTTGTGAATTTTAATGTGAGCTAATTGGAAATATTTTTTGGTTTCTTGCCTACAACTTCAATTACTGCATTAATTTTTTTTGGGGGGGGGCGGAGAAGCGCACAAAACAGAGGTAGATCAGTTTTTTTCTCTCCCCTTGCATGTCAGATATTTGGAATTTGAATCTGATGCCTTTCAAGTGTTCAAAGTCAAATTTAAAAATCAGATATTTCAAGAAAATTGAGATTTAATTGCTTCATCATTGGAGTGTGACACTTGTTCTTCTCTGTGATCTATATACTCAGCATTTCAATTTAGTGACTCAAGCTATACAATTTAAGATTGAGGCAAATAAGGGACATATTTGAAAAATGAACCTAAGCTTTAGATTTTGAACCCTGAAGGTTAGTCAGTAGTTTTAAGGCCACAGATTATCTTCTTTCCATGACTGAACAACTGACAAACAAGATTATAGACTGGGGTTGGGGGGCTGGGTGGTTAGAAGGAACCTCAGAAGTAATTTCTTGCACTTTCCTCATTTTATAATAAGAAATCAAGGCTCTGAGGGATTTATTGTTGCCCAAAGTTATATTACAGGATCATAGATCAGAGATTACAGGAGGTCTACTCCAAATACCTCATTTTACAGATGAAGAAACTGAGGCTAAAAGGGAGCTAAGTGACTTATTCAAATAAAAGTAAATGATAGAGACAATATTTAAATATAAAACCATGAACTCCATAACTCTTTCCACTACACAGCATTTGTCAATTATGTGTATCACTAATTTGAGGGGACAGCACTGTAACAAGTTAATTTTGTATGCTGGATGAAAATATTAAAATTCTGACTCTCCCAACCCTAATATTAGAGCACACTTGGGATAAGAGAGACATATTGCATATATATTTTTCTGTTCTTCCTTAGATTTGTGCATTTATGGTATGGGACTCCCATGCTTTGCCCTTGTTATGATTCTTCAGGGGCCCAAACTAGAGTTTATTGGAGCAGACCAATCATAACCCTTGTAGAACTGACTTTTAGTGGAAATTCTACTGAGAGCAGGTCAGCATAATTATTTTCATATATAAAAGAACAGATGTTGTCTTGCCAGCATCAGAAAATATGTATAGATATACAAACTTATATGGTCTGATTTTGGAGTTTAACAAAGCTATGAATTTTTCTAAGGTGAAATGGGCTAGTTTTCCCTTCTCTGTTAGATATTGACTATCATTAACATTACCCCTCAAAGTATAATAAATGGTAATGATAACTTATATATATATATATATATATATATATGACTTACTGGCTTATAAAATTCATCTTGGCAACTAGGTGGAACAGTAATACATCATTATAGAAATCAGGAGGACCTGAGTTCAAATTGTCCTCAGATATTTACTAATAGTGGAACTTTCAGCAAGTTATTTAACCTCCAGTTATCAGTTTTCTCATCTGTAAAATGATAATAAAAGCACATAATTCCTAATGCTGTGAGGATCAAATGAGATAATTGTAAAATACTTATTACAGTACCTTGCAATCTATGTAATATATAAATGACTTTTTATTATTATCTTCCACAAACCTGTAAGAATATTATTAGCTCTTTTGAACTGATGTGGGCACAGAGAGCTTAAGTGATTTGTCCACCAGCACATGGTATGTAAATGCTAGAACTAAATTTTGAATTCAGTTCTTCTGATTTCTAAACCATAGACAGTTAGGAGGGCACAGTAGATTAAGACAGATTTGGAAATCAGGAAGATCTGAATTAAAATTTATCTTGAGACACTTACTAGCTGGACAAGTCATTTACCCTCTATTTGCTTCAGTTTCCTTATCCTTAAAATAGTGATAATAAAAGCATAACCACTCAGAATAATTGTGAATATCATATGAGATTATAAGGTGCTTAGTATGGTATTTGGCACATAGTAAGCACTACAAAGTGTTGAGGACAGCTAGGTAGTGCAATGGAAAAAATACCGGAAAAAGTCAAAAAAGTTCATTTTCCTGAGTTTAAATCTGATCTCAGATGCTTAATAGATGTGTGACCTTAAGAAAATCATTTAATCCTGTTTTCTCAGTTTTTTCATCTGTAAAATGAGCTGGAGAAGAAAATAACAGATTACTCCATATCTTTGGCAAGAAAACCCACTAGGAATCATGAAGAGTCAAACATGACTGAAAAAGGACTTAAAACAACAAGTGTTATTATTATTAATGATTACCTCTTGTCAGTATTCAGTACTACATCTCAAGGCTCAAAGAGAATGGAATGCCACACAACTGAATCTCTCACTTTTGAGGAGTCAAAATTAATCATAGAATCTCCTATTGTAAGAATAGTTTGCCAAAAATAAGGACAGCTAGGTATTGGAGCTGAACTTAGAGACTGTAAAATGGGGGAAATGATAGTGCTTGCTTCACAAGGTTGTTGTGAAGATCAGATAAGATAATATGTCAGATGCTTTTTAAAAATAATATTTTTTCCAATTACATGTAAAAGCATATTTTAACATTCTTTAAAAAATTTTTTTAATTCCAAATTTTCTCCCTCCTTTCCTCCTCTCCCTCTTCTCAAAGACAGTAAGCTATTTGATATAGATTTTATATATATAATCATGTAAAACATATTTCCATATTAATCATGGTATAAAAGAAGAAACAGTGTGTCAAGTACTTTTAGAGATGAAGAATCTGAAACTGAGAAATATGCTGTGACTTTCCCAGAGTTCTTGATATCACTGATAAGAAATTAATATCTATTAGTTTTTACTCAAAAGAGATGGAAAGATTCAAAGCACAAAAACATTCTTCCCAATTAAGGGATGTTCTCCCTTCTATAACTTGGTCCCCAAAACAAGTGAGCTCAAACTTAATGTGCTTGTTATTAATATTCACCTCAAGTTTACTTTTGGGTATGGTGTAGCTACAGTAAGATTTACTTCCTTGCCTACAAGATATAGTATTTTAGGAGCTGAGTAGATTTACTGCTGCATTATGCCATGCAGATTATTAGTACCTTGGTATTGTTCTGGTCATTCATCTGAATTGGCTTCAGGATTTATGGCAGACTCTACAATGTATTCCTGTCATTGGATCTCTGGTGGCTCTTCCTATATTTTAAAGTTCACAAGATCACAGCCTGGACTATTTTATCTTGATATTCATTCACCTAAGAGCCAGAAAAAACAATTACAAAGAGGCAAAGAAATATAGTTCCATGTGTTGGTTGAAGTGGGGAGAGTAGGTTGTTGGTGCTAATTCTTGCCTTGATAATGAAAGAGAAAAAAGAGAAGGCGGGAAAAGGAAAAGGGGAGAAGAACAAAAAGAAAGAGGAATTCATTCCTTTTAAAAAATCTTTTGTATGCATATTCAGCTCTGTTTCAACAACTAATTAAAGGTACTTCTTTTTTTATGCAGTAAATGAACATAAAATACCAATAGATGTGCTTGCATGAACTGAATCAGAGAGATGGACCCCTTCATTATACTTCATTATACATTTTTAAAATAGAATTTTATTTTTTCCCAATATTACATGTAAAGGTAGTTTTCAACAGTCCTTTTAAATAAGATTTTTGAGTTCCAATTTTTTCCCTTTCCCCTTGCCCCCAGCAAAGATGGCAAGCATTCTGATATGGGTTGTATATGTGCAATCACATCATGCATTTCTTTAAGCAAGTTTCCCAAGGTCCTAGAGAGGCATAAAGCTATCAGAAAACATGGTGCATGTGCTATGAATCTCCCATTGAGCTATCCATGACTCATAGATATTTTCTTTTTTATATGATAGCCTTCCATATAATTAAAGCCAGTTGTCCTATGTTTCCTAAATTTTTGTTTCTCCAGGCTAAATATTATTAAGTCCTTTAACGGATTCTAGTATATTAATAATAGATATATTCTGTAAATTTGAAGCCATTTGTTCCTTTTTCTAAATCATCAATATAAATGTTGAATAGTAAAAGAATTATCAGAAATCTCAAGGTACTTCTTGGACCTACATCCAAGAAGGTCTCCAGCCATTGATAGCTAGTCTTTTCCTGTAGTTATACAGCAAGTTCTGAATCTGTTGAATTATATTTACTTCTAGTTCATATCCCTTTATCTTATCCACTAGAATAGTTGAGGAACTTCATGAGAATATAGGATCCAATCCTTTTCATAAGTAGTAACATCAAAAAAGGGATTAAACCCCCAGGTTGTTTGACTCAGAGTTATTTTCCCACCATATTGTGCTAATCAAATGCTTTGTTTTTAAATCTATTAACTATTTGAAACTAGGACTAATAGGCTATCAAACTGTGCATACCCTTTGATCCAGCAGTCTCACTTCTCTGTCTGCATCCTAAAGAGATCATGAAAAAGGGAAAAGAACTCACATGTGCAAAAATGTTTGTAGTAGCCTTTTTTTTTTGTAGTAGAAGGGAACTGGAAATTCAGTAGATGCCTCTCAGTTGGCGAATGGCTGAATAAGTTATAGTACATGAATGTAATGGAATATTATTGTTTTATAAGAAATGATGAACAGTCTGATTACAGAAAAGCCTGGAAAGACTTATCTGAATTGAAGCCAAGTGAAGAAGAACCAAGAAAACATTGCACACAGCAACAGGATTATGTGATGATCAACTGTGGTGGACTTGGCTCTTTTCAACAATGAGGTGATTCATGGCAATTCCAATAGATTTGGTCTGGAGAGAGCCAACCACATGCAGAGAGAGAACTATGGAGACAGAATGTGGATCACAACATAGTATTTTCACCTTTGTTGTTGTTGTTATTTGTTTTTCTCTTTCATTTTCCCCCTTTCTTCTGATTATTCTTGTGCATCATGATAAATGTGGAAATACGTTTAGAAGAATTACACGTTTAACCTATATTAAACTGCTTGCTGTCTAGGGGAGGGGGGAGAAAGAATGAGGGAGAAATATTTGTAACACAAAGTTTTGCAAAGGTGGATGTTGAAAGCATTTTTGTTTTTATTTTGAAAAATAGAAAGCTATTATTATTTTTAAAAAATATGCTGGATTAAATTGAATTGCTCATCAACTAACAAAATCTTGAGTAGTCTCACAAAGATTTTAGTAAAGAGACCAGAAAGAAGCACTTCACAGAACCTTTATATTACTTGACATTTAAAGTTTAATTATATGTTCATATCTCTTTCTTATTTTCTCCTTTCTTTTCTGTACAATGGTTCATTTCACTATGTACAATGCAATGAATACTTATGGTAATAGGTACCATATAAATGCCAACAGAGATAGATGAATAAAAATTAAGACGTATTTTATTTGAAAATAAATTGTAAATATGGTCCCAGGTATGTGTTGGGGATTTATTTTTGCATCTTCAAAGTTGATCCATAGCATTTTGGCTTAATTACTAATATAACAACAACACAAGCTGAGGGGATAACATGTGCACAGAGACAATTATTAAAGTGAGAAAGATTTATTCTATAACACTTTAATGTAGTTTACTCCAACTTTAGTTATAGCAACTGCTAAATGTGTTTTCTTCATTTTGCATAAGTAATTGGCAGCTCATTAACAGTCCATTAAAGACATTGGAAAAAGTCAGAGATAAAAATACACTCACTCATTCTACTTGTAAATTAGGTTCAAAATTTAAAGTTTTCCAAATTTGTGACTGTCCTTATCTCTTTATCCTAAATCAGTTTCAAAGATCTCAAAAGGGGAAGAAATTAGTATTTATCCTCTGGGAAATCTGAATATAGACAATTTGATTGGAATGGGAGAGGAATAGTTAATACCTCTTTTGCAACACAGTTGCTTAGTTAAGAGCCCATGGAGGAAGATGTAGCTAGAATAATAGTGTTTTGTTCAGTTATTTTAATCATGTCTGAATCTTCATGACCCCATTAGGGGTTTTCTTGGCAAAGATAACTGAGTGGTTTGCCATTTCCTTCAGCTCATTTTACAGATGAGGAAACTGAGGCAAACAGAGTTGAGCGACTTGTCCAGACTCAAACAGATAATAAATATTTGAGGATGGATTTGAACTTAGGTGTTCTTGATCCTAGCTAGACCTGGTGTTCTATCCAAGCAACATCAAGTTGCTTCAAGAATAAGGGTTTTTCATCTAAGGTTTTTCAGTAGAGTCATTGATAGAAGGAAATATTTTCTACAAGGTGAGGCAGAATTTGTCCTTTTTCCACCAGAATTGCTCCTTGAGAAGGTAGATATACAAATGTGCTAAGGAGGATAATACTTATCTATTAATTTTTTTTAAGTAGTATTTTAAGTTTGAAAAGTACTTCATGTACAATACTCATTTCATATTCTACCCAAATTATACTGAGATTAGGTGCAATTTTCCTCTCTTTTATTAAGAGACATTAATCAACTTCTTTAGAGTCTAGGGTCAGTTTCTAAAGTGAGATAGATTTAGACCTAGGTCTCATTAAATGACCAGTATTCATCTGCTTGGTTACATTGCCCCTCCAATACAGTCACCAAATTCCAATAAAATGAAAGGAAGTATTAATTTATAACTATATTATATAAAATTAGCTATTATATTAGTTTATATCTATTGGTTTATATGTTATATCTAATATATAATTTATGTTATCATCTTGTATTCATGTTTTAGATACAGTTAGATTAATTTTTAATTAGGGAAATTTCTTATAAAATGAGTTATTTAGTCATATTTTGTCTAAATATTTTCTAAAGAAATGAATGTTCATATAAATCTTCTGATTTTAGAAAAACATAGCCCTTTGCACCCAAGAATCAGTCTGTATGTTTTATTGATTGGGGTATATAAATGACAAAAATCATGGTTGACATTTGAAAGAACAAGGGACTTATCTCACTAGTTCTATTAGAGAATATATGGAACAACTTTATTAATAATTCTGGTAGAAAATTGTGATGCTCCTGGAAAAATACAAGCCTTCATGACAGTCATATGAATTCAGTGAAAAGGACTATTTCTAAACAGAGAAATTATCATAGTACATCAGATCTGTGGCCCGTACATTGAGTACTCTATCTTGGGAGAGGGCTCATTTGTCCTCTTAGATAACAAAAATAAATTTATTCAATAATAAAAGCATCCTTTAACTGACACATTTGTTCTCATGAATTTATGCAAACTCTTTAAACTCTTTTTAATCTATTTCTATTTTTTGTCTATGTGATCTCTGAGGTTAGTAGTTCAATTTAGTTTAAAACTTTTTAAGTATTTTAAGCCTAGCATTGTTCTGGGCATAGAATATGTTTCAGACACTAAAATTTATTATTTACTGTGAAAAATAACTATTTTATTGTATTTATTCCATGCTTACTTTTGAAAACTTGTATTCCCTTTGTTCATTTTGATGTAATCTCCTCTTAGACAATAGCATAGTGATCCCAGAATCCAGCAACTCACTGCCTTATACATAACTGATTAATAATTATTGAGTCTTTAATTACATTAGTCTTATTTTCCATACTAAAGGGCTATACTTTTTTCCTAGCAAATTTATTTATTTTTAATACTCATTGCTTTATGAATCATGTTGGGAGAGAAAAATCAGAACAAAAGGGAAAAACATGGAAGAGAGAAAAAATATCCCAGAAAAAAGAAGTGAATATAGCATGTGCTGATTTACATTCAGTTCCTTAATTCTTTTTCTGGATGCAAATGACATTTTCTTTCCAAAGTCTATTGAAATTGCTTTGGATTACTGAAACACTGAGAAGAACCAAGTCTTTCATAATTGATCATCGCACATTCTTGCTGTTATTGTGTACAATGTATTCCTGGTTCTGCTTGTTGTGCTCAGGATCAGTTTATGTAAGTCTTTCTAGGCCACTCTAAAATCAGCTTATTCATCTTTTTTACAGAACAATAATATCCCATTACCACAACTTGTTCAGTCATTTCCCAGTTGATGGGCATCTACTCATTTTCCAATTCTTTGCTACCACAAAAAGAGCTGCTACAAACATGTTTGCACATGTAGGTCTTTTTCCCTCCTTTATGATTTTCTTGAAATACAGATCCAGTAATGGCACTACTGGGTCAAAGGGTATGCACAGTTTTATAAGGATTATAATTTTCTTCAGTTTTCTCATAATATCACCCCTCCAGTAACTCTCTGATTACCATTTTCACCCTCTATTTTAACGTAGAAGGCTACATATGTATTTAACACTTAAGATGCAAATAACCTATAGTTTTATATAATAGTTGGCATTTATATAATGGTTTAAAATTTGCAAAGCACTTTTACAAGCATTTGATCTTCACAGCAACAAGAAATCCAATGCATGTGATTATACTGAGGAAATTGAGAGATGTGGCTTCTCCAACTTCACAGGACTAATAAATGGCAGAACTGGAATTCAAACCATTGTCTTCTGATTTAAAATCCAGTCAGTTCTCCCCATCCCCATTAAGCCATACTTTTTCAAGGGTAGGAACATATTCTTTTTTCCTTCTCCAGTCCTCAGTAACCTTTTGAATTTAAAGGCAATATGATATATCATAAATAGAGAGTTGATCTTAGCCAGCTAAGATAACCTGAGTTAATTTGTAAAATCTTACAGAAAAGATGATTGAAAATGATCAATAGTGTGATCTCATGAACTGGCAAAAAGGGATGTGTGTGTGTGTGTGTGTGTGTGTGTGTGTGTGTAAAGTGAGATTAAAGAAAACTTGGAAGTCAGCCCACATAAAAGATCTTTCTGAGGGTATTTAAGGATGGACTTGACATGAAAACAGGACTAAAAATAGAAAAAAAATTCTTACAACATATTTTTTTCACTATAAAATAAGTGGAACCATCATACTTGGACTCTTACATCACATTCTTAGGTGTACATATAGAGAAACTTGAAATTAATTTGGAGAAAATAAAGGTGGGAAAAACAACCATACTGGAACAAATATACATAGAGGAAGTCAGTGTTGGGAGTTGACATAATATTGATGATGTTTAGATATCAATTTTCAAAATATCTAAAGGACAGAAAGATACAAAAGGTGTGGAAAAATATTTAATTTTATTATTACCCTCCCAAATGGCAGCAGAGAACATTAATAACTACTGACATAAATAAATGTTTCTATATAAAGTTTTATGAGAACAATCTATACACTCACAGTCAGTATCTTTGATAAAGATATTGGAAAAGACAGGTAGACTTTCATAAGTCTCAAATTATAACTGGAGGATGTAAAGAAGACAAAATCCTATCATGATAATTGTTTCTGGATGATAAAGAAATGATTGATTAAGTAAAACAAAAAGCTACCTTAAAAACTCTCCTGATTGGAGGTACCTCCTGTACACATGTGAAAATTATACAGGACTCCTTAAAAGGCTTATCTTTGCTTGACAAGCCTCTTACCATTAAGATGGGGTGAGACATAAAACAAGAATTGTTCACCAAATATATTTTCCACTGTCATGGAGGAGAATGAGTAGAGCACAAGTTGGAGAGGGATTTCCTACAGATGTGAGATTCTTTAGATGATCTTATTTGTGGATGATAATTGAACCATAGCTCAGAAAGAGAAAAACTGCCTTCTCAATCTGTTCACAACATTTACAATATGATTTATTGCTGCTGCCTTTCCTGAGTCCCAGCTAATAAATAGTTAGAAGGTATTAAAGTTGGGTAATAATTAGAATGCTTCTGAACTCCCTTCATTGCTGTAAGAGTCCACAGTATTGGTTTTTGATTTGAGTATCATGTGTAGAAAAGCTCACAGGTCCTCCTTATTTCTCAAAGGTTATCTTTTAGATGTTAGCTAGCTAGATGTTAGTTAACACTTGAATCTAAGGTCTTTTGCTTTGTCTTAGTTTCTGCTTTGCTTCTCCAGCTGACTTAAATTTTTCTTTGAGAGGATGAATCACTATTAATCTTTCCATTCCTGGGGCCTGTCAGGGAGAGAAAAAGATTTTGGAATTGGGATAATTCTAGATATTCTTGACAAATCATAATAGCTTCCTAAAAGTATAAATTGGATTATTTTCTTATTTTTTTTTCATTTCTGAAACCCATCTGCTGGCTCTTTATCAGATCTAATAATTTAGCTCTTTCTCTAATTTACCTTTATCTATCTAGATATATAAACTATCTAAAATAGTTTAGTATGATTTGAATCCTAATGTTTTAAAGGCACAGAAGTTGAACAGAAGAATACAAAGACAAAATGGAGAGATCTTGCCTTCAAGTAAGTTTCATTCTACTGGGAAAATACAACATGTGTGCAACTAAATAAAATATACATGACATGTGAAAAATACAAAGTAATTTTAGGTAGGTACTAAAAACTGGGAGAATAGGAAAGACCTTGGAAGGAGCTGTGGTTTCAGGATGGAGATGGAAAGGGAAAGAATTCCAGACATGGGAGAGTGCATGGAAGACTCTTAGAATAGCTCTTAGAGTGTCATGTATGGGTAACATTATGTAAGCCAATTTGGCTGAACTATAGAGTACATAAAGGATGTAATGTGTAATCACAGTGAAAAAGTAATATAGAATCAAACTATGAATATCTTTAAATGCCAAAAGGAGAAGTTTATATTTTATATTAGATACTGCAGGGAACCACTGGAGTTTCTTGAGAAGGAATGAAAGGATTAGCCTTGTGCTTTAGGAATATAAATTTGGCAGCTGTGTGGAAGATGGATTGGAGAAGAGAGGAATTAGATATAGAGAAAAATCAGTTAGGCAGCTATTAAATAATGCAGGTAAAGGATGATGAGGTTCTAAAAGAGATGGATGGATAGAAAAGATGCTATAGAAGCAAAATGGATAAGAAAGCAATTGAATCAATATGAAATTGGTAAGAATGAAGAGCTGACTCTAAGTTGGGAAGCATCATGCCTGGAACATCCTGAAAGAGAGACATTAGGGAGAGATGTGAGTAAGGAGAAAGGTAATGAGTTCATTGTTAAGTTTGAATGCTTATCAGATAGTTAGGTAGAGATATCCTGTAGATAGTTGTAGTTCTGGAACTGGAACTCAGGAAAAAGATGAGTTCTAGATATATAAAACTGGTGGTCATCTGTATAGGTATTATACTTAAACCTATGAGAGTTGACATACAATTGAGAGAAAATCCAAGTCAGAAGTCCCAAGTCAGATCCCAAACTTTGACTTTCACTGTCTTCTACTTCTCCAAGATAATTATCCAGCAGTTAGTATGCATATGTGAATAGTGTGCTTGTTGAATGAGGCAGAAAAATACTCTAGGACATGAAGAACAATTAAACCAAGTGTTAAGAAAGAAAGTTTTTCCAATAAAATGTAAGGAGAGACATATATTGTTAGGGTAATTGGATAGAGAACGAATCCTCAATTGAACATACTGAAAGAATTTGAGGACAGTGAATTGAAAGTCTGCTGGGTATTGTGTCACTAAAATAATTTTCATGTGACTTAGAGTTTGAGAGATTGGAGTGAGCAAGATAGGTCAAAGAGTAAGAATGGAGGCTGTGACATGTCTAGTCCATAATATGGAAATTCATCTAGGATTTATTGGGATAGCTGTTTGTATTGGTAGGGACCCACTGGAGAGAATCTTCAACTGCCATTTTTTGGATACCCTAAAGTCACAGGGAGCCACTAGAGGCAGAAAAATGAACTTTTAAAGTTTTCTGATGTATTTTTTCCTTTTGCTAACAAACCATTTTCTGTAATATCATTTTGATTACATGAATATTTAAATAGTAATATGTGGGATTTAATAATAACTACAATTTATAATAATGATAGTTAGCATTTATAATGTTAATTTAGTGTTTTAAAATTTTAAAAAGCACTTTATAAATATAACTTTATTTTTTCCTCACAATAATTCTTTGAGGTAAGTGCTATCATAATCCCCATTTACAGATGAAGAAACTGAGTCCCTCAATATATAGTTAGGAAGTGTCCAAAACCAGATGGTCTTCCTGACTTCAGGTCCAGCAATCTCTCCACTGTTATTATCAGAGCTTTTGGTAGATCATTACGTTGAATATGGAAACTATTATGAATAATCCAGCTATAGCATACCTATGAGATTGAGTTTAACAATATATTCCTCTTAATTAAAGGAATTATACTTTATTTAAGAAATAAACATTGGAGACCATTTTATAACATACTATTGAAAATGTGAGAAAATGTGTTAACTGAGAAATATGTAGAGAAAAATAAAACTGTCCTTTTTTTTGTAAATTAATTGAGACTCTTCTAAAATTCCTCATTGGATATGGGTTTCAGGAAATGATTAGAATCTGATTGCCAAACCTCTCACAGAGAATGAGAGACTACTCAATGGAGTTAAAATGATATTAATTAAGGAAGGACTAGTTGAGATAAATTATTAGAATTAACTTAGAATAAAAAAATCATTTGAAATAAGAATTAGAAAAGAATTGGAAAGAATAACTAATGCCAATAGATTTCTTCACACCATGGAATATGACCCTGGGTAAGTCACATGACTCAATTGCCTCAGTAAAAAAAAAAAAAAAGAATGTCCAAGATAACTTGGTATTGGTGGAACACATCAGTGTATGTCAATTTCAAACAATATGCTATTTATTCATTAAAAAGATTATAACTTTTTTGCATTAGTAGCTCAAGTGGACAGTTAACTTCAAAGACAGCATGAGAAGAACAGTAAAACCTGAAAAATTAGATATAATTAAATTAAAACGAATTTTGAGTCATGAGTAAAAGATACATTAATTGGTCTTGATTATGAACAAAACCTACCAAATTTTGATGAGTTCTTAAAAATAAACCATTTTGAATGGCATTTCTCCTCTCATCCTACCCCCATACATGAATTGACTTATGGAAATTCAATGCTATCTAGCTTCAAATTATTAACCAATGTGTGCTTTATGGACACTGAGAAGGATACAGTAATTGATTGCTCATAAATGAAAGCAAGACATATCAATATCCCCGTGAGAGATTGAAGAGTAGATAGGACTACTTCATGTGGAAGAATCATAGAATTCTACCATAGAATATTTGATGACAAATCACCAATAGTAATGTATATACAAAGGACTAATAGAGCTATCTTTTGTTAAAACTGTGGATTAGACGGACATAGGACTAGAGTATGCCTTTTTGCAAAACTCAAAGGTAGTCTGAATTGTAGGTTTTTGTCTCTGTCTCTATCTCTGTCTCTCATTCTCTTGCTTGCTGGCTGGCTTTTGTTCTCACTGTTGCTGTCTCTGTTCTTATTTCAATGATATACTACTATAACTGAAATAACATACTTGGAATCAAAAGATGTGGATTCAAATCCCACTTCTGCTATATGCACCTTGGGCAAGAGACTAAACTATCTTATTGTTACACTATTCAACAAATTTTACATGTTGCTCTATAAATGATGTTTTAGAAATCCAAATGAACCTACTGGTATTTATTATGTGCCTAAATAGATGTCAGGCACTGTATCAGATAAGGCACCAGAGATTTAAAAAAATGATGTAGAAAACTATCTCTACTTGCAAGAAATTTTCTATCCTCAAGAAGCTTGCAACTTAGTAATGAAAATGGATAAACCAAGTATATTAATCACCTCCTATGATTGCTGCTTAGATTCTCACTTTACCCTAAACAGGGAAAATAAAATGTGGGTGTTTGGCCTTAATGTAGTTTGGAGTATATGTTGATGAGAACTAGCTAAAAATAGCTTTCTGCTATACCTAACTGAAGGAGTGATCAAAAGAAAAAAGAATTGCTTCAACACACTTTCTCTTCCTCTCTCCCTCTCTGTCTCTGTCTCTCTTCTCCTGTTTCCCTCTCTCTCTGTCTCCTCCCTCTTTCTTTCTCTCCTTCTCCTTCCTCTCTCTCTTCCTCTCTCTCTCTGCTTCCCTCTCCCCTTTTTCCTGTTTTCCTCTCTTCTCTTTCCCCCCATCTCCCTCTCTTGTCTGTGTCTGTTTGTATCTCTCTCTCCTTCCTTCTTTATCCCTCTCCCCCTTTCTTCTTTCATTTCTTTCTCTATGTGTCTGTCTTTCTATCTCTGTTTATTTCTCTCTCTCTCTTTCTGTCTTCCTCTTTGTCTTTCCATCTCTCTCTCCTATATTCTGTATCAAATCTTGATAAGTTAGCTAAGTGAAATGAAGAACTGAAACATTTGTTCACATAATTCAAAATTTCCATTGTCTGATTCTCCCCATTCCATCCCAGCCATTGCTTTATACTCACCTTTTTAGGGGATAGGGTGGATATTAATACACTTGTCCACATATTTTCCCCTAGAGTAGAATGTTCCTTTGGTCTAGGAACAGTTACTTTTTAAACTTAAATACCCACAGTGCTTAGACATGTGTCTGGCATAAGGTAGACACTTGACAATTATTCATCAGATTTAATTGATCTAATTTGAATTGAATTGAAAAGTTGTCCCTCTATATCCTTTTCTAATGATGACATGCTTGACTATGTTGGGGCTCTTGATTCTTTCTTTGTTGTCTCTAGTTGTGCAGTCTCCTAGTGATGTCTTTGCTGCATTCATTGGTGAGTTCAGTAACTAGTCAGTTGTCTCTTCTTTCTTCAATGGCCAGGACTAAGGAATTTTGAGAAAATGTTAGGAAGAAGATGGGCTAAGCTGACACGATCGTATGTTTCCAGTAAGGATTATTGTAAATATCAAGTTATGATATGAAATCATAAATGTGAATAAAATAGAAAGGAAATTCTTCACCATTTTCTTGAACTATGGAGCTTGGAAGGAGATCTAAAAGAGTGTGAAGAAGAACTATTGTAGAGTTCCAACAGTTTACACTGAATGTTTGAAATTACTTAAAAAACCATCCAGTCCAATTTCTTTATTTAACAGATAAGGAAACTGGAGGCTTAAGAGGGAAAAATGACTTACCTAAATTCTTCATACTTTTGCTAGACAAAGATTTAAAACTAGGTCCTTTAACTTCAAATACAGTACACTTTGTATCCCTTTAGATTGTTTTCCTTATGTTGGAAGTCCTTAGGGAATAAGAATTCTTCCTATTAATATTGCATGTCATTTTGCCTTGCAAAAGAGCTTGTACAATTAGACAGTAAGTATTTTTTGTTGTTGGTAAAGCTTTGAAAAAAAAGCCTTTAAATGTTCTTTAGAAATGGATTAACCAAACTTTTTTTCTTCCTAGAAATCACATGACCTTTCTCTGAATCAATTATTTGTTTGTTCTTTATAATCCTATGCTTACTTTTGGATCTTACCAGCTTGTCTGATGTGGAAATATGACTCAGTGATCTGCAATTTTCAAGGTTTCTTCTGGAAACTTTCTTATCGATGAAAGTCATATAGGCAATCCACCAGTCCCTGCTTGGGGGCCATTTGCAATGACAGATTATATGTTTTGAGTCAGGATTACAGAATTTCACCAATGAGTTCCTTTAAAACTCTAGGATAGATTTATCAGCCTCTCATTTGCTGATTAGGGCTGGGGCATTGGGTACATTTACCATTTTTTGATTGGGTTCATTGACCATTTTGAATCTAAATTCTTTTATATCTATATTTATATATAATTTTTAAGCATCTAAATGGTCAAAAGATATGAACAGACAATTTTCAGATGAAGAAATTGAGACTATTTGTAGCCACATGAAAAGGTGCTCCAAATCACTATCGATCAGAGAAATGCAAATTAAGACAACTTGGAGATACCACTACATACCTGTCAGATTGGCTAAAATGACAGGAAAAGATAATGATGAATGTTGGAGGAGATGTGGGAAAACTGGGACACATACATTGTTGGTGAAGTTGTCAACTGATCCAGCCATTTTGGAGAGCAATCTAGAACTATGCCCAAAGGGGTATCAAACTGTGCACACCCATTGATCCAGCAACAGTATTTCTACTGGGTTTATATTCCAAAGAGATGCTAAAGGAGGGAAAGGGACCCACATGTTCAAAAATGTTTTTTGCAGCCCTTTTCGTAGTGGCAAGAAAACTGGAAACTGAGTGGATGCCCATCAGTTGGAGAATGGCTGAATAAGTTGTGGTATAAGAATGTTATGGAATACTATTGTTCTGTAAGAAATGACCAGTAGGATGATTTCAGAGAGGTTTGGAAGAGACCTACATGAACTGATACTAAATGAAATGAGTAGAACCAGGAAATGATTATACACAGCAACAACAAGACTATAGGACAATCAATTCTTTTTTTTTTTTATTATAGTAATTTTTTATTGACAGAACCCATGCCAGGGTAATTTTTTTTACAACATTATCCCTTGTACTCATTTCTGTTCCGTTTTTTCCCTCCCACCCTCCATCCCCTCCCCTAGATGGCAAGCAGTCCTATATATGTTGAATATGTCGTAGTATATTCTAGATGTAATGTATGTGTGCAGATTCAAATAGTTTTCTTGTTGCACAGGGAGAATTGGATTCAGAAGGTAAAAATAACCCGGGAAGAAAAACAAAAATGCAAACAGTTTACATTCATTTTCCAGTGTTTTTTTCTTTGGGTGTAGCTGCTT
Source organism: Sarcophilus harrisii (assembly GCF_902635505.1). Classification (NCBI taxonomy): domain Eukaryota; kingdom Metazoa; phylum Chordata; class Mammalia; order Dasyuromorphia; family Dasyuridae; genus Sarcophilus; species Sarcophilus harrisii. Next base: position 181,923,849 of record NC_045429.1, on the reverse strand, counting down.
CTGTCCATCATTGATCAATTGAAACTGAATTAGGTCTCTTTGGAGGACAATCAATTCTGATAGACATGGTTCTCTTCAACATTGAGATAATTCAAACCAATTTCACTTGTTCAGTGATGAAGAGAGACATTTGCCCTCAGAGAGAGAACCATAGGAACACAGTATGGAACACAACACAGCATTCTCACTCTCTCTGTTATTTGCTTGTATTTTGTTTTCTTTCTCAGTTTTCCTTTTTCTTCCTTCTTGATCTGATTTTTCTTGTGCAACAAGATAACTATAAATATGTATACATATATTGAATTTAGCATGTATTTCAACGTATTTAACATATATTGGACTGTCTGCCAGCTAGGGGAGAGGGTAGGAGAAGAGAGGAGAAAATTTATAACAAAAGGTTTTGCAAGGGTCAATGTTGGAAAAATTACCCATGCATATGCTTTGTAAAAAATTTAATTATCATTTAATAATAAAAAATTTAATCAACAAATACAAATGTTCAATATGCAAAGAGGAAAAATAAAATATTTAAGAAATTAAATGTTTATTAAATACAACTTCTTTTAAAATGTTTATATTAAAATTTACCAAGATAAACAAAATAGCAGCAAAATTGCTCTATTTGTTTCCTATACTTCTTTCTGTATTTTTAAAACAATTATCTAAAAAAAATTATGCACATCAATCATTACCCACCAACATTCCTCCACATCACAAAATTTCTTTTGTAACAGCCAAATAGTTAAACAAAATAAATCAATACATTGGCTCCACCTAAGAATGTACATTCATTCTGTATCTCTAATAGAGCACTTCTTGTCAAGAGGTAGGAAATCTGTTTTATGACCATCTTTTGAAGTCTGTTATTTACTGCATTGATCTGAGATCTGAGATCTTTCAAAAGTATTTTCTTTCACTTGATTATTGCTATCAAGTAAATTATATTCTTGGTTCTTCTCTGTATCAGTTCATATAAATCTATTTCAGTTTTTTCTTATGGAACAATAATACTATATTACATTCATATACCACTTTTATTTAGTCAGTCTCCAGTGATGGGAAATTATTTTGTTTCTATTGTGTTGTTATAATAAATGGAATCCCAGGGTTATTTTAATTTTACTTCTCTTATTAATTGGAGCATGTTCTTTGACTATTTATTTATTGGGAAATGGTTCCTATTCTGTATCTGAGATATTAGATCTTTGTCAGTTAAATATAGTTTAAAGACTTTTCTTCAATTAATTATTCTCTTTCTAATTCTTATTTCTTCAACAAAGACTGAAGTAAAAACCAAATCAAAACACATTTTTTTAATTGTCTATTCTTTTTAAGACTCTGTGTGAAGATTTCAAGGGATAAATTTGATCTGTCTCTGTCTCTCTGTCTCTCTTTCTTTCTCTCTCTCTCTCCCCAAATATATTTTTTGCTTAAAGACACCAAATCATCTGAATGATTTTCTTGCTGGTTTCGTGTGTGTGTGTGTGTGTGTGTGTGTGTGTGTGTGTGTGTGTGTGTGGCTTTAAAAAGAATTTTCTGTCCCTTGAAGTTAAAACTTGATTTTGTTTTTCCTGGCTTACTGCTTTGACTCACCTTGCTCTTAGTTGAGCTCAGATCTTTTTCCCTGCGATATTCATTGGTTTTTTTGGGGGGGGTGGAGGGAGATACTCTTTTTTGTTTATTTGTCTTGTTTTGTTTTCCTTTGCCAATTAGGAATGCAAAGTTATTCCTTCCTTACCATCTCCCTTCTTTCCCTTTTCCTAAGGCCTAGCTTTTTTCTTTGGCACATATTAATTCTGGGCTCCTACTAAGGTTATTTTAAAATAGTCTTTAGGCTTTTTCTAAGTGGTTTATTCATTAAACTATTTCTTCCATTTCTCCCCTAATCCCTGCAATTTTTCATGGTTTTCTTGACTAAAACTGAATAATTGTGTGATAAATCCCTTTAACTTTCCTATAAAATGTTGAACTTAATTGTGTTGTTACCATTTCTACCTAGTGATTTCCCCATATTCTCCTGTTTCCTGCTTCAGTTTCTTCTTGTTTCTCAGAATCAAGCTCTGCCGATTTCTTTTTCCTTATCGATTCTAAAAACTACCAGTTCTAAGAAGCAATTTATTGGTCATAAATCTAAACCATATGTTTCACGAGCTATGAAGCAACAAATTATGTGTCAATAATGAAAGTCTCCATTGCTACTATATAACCTAATGTAGCTTCTTCAATCTCATTTAAAAACTCTTCTACATAAGCTTCATTATCCTTATCAGGCAGTATTGATCTAATATTAAATTTGTATTATTTGTTTGAAATTTCCCTGGACAGAGATTCTAAAATATTTTTTCTGATCAATATGATTTTGTGCTATTTATGTTATCAGTGATGTCTTGCCCAATAAGAAGTAGTGTTCACGTTAAGCTGATTTTGACAGGCATTTGATAAATATATACGCTGAGCAAAAGCACTGTGTTTTATATATATAAAGCACCCAAAATAACCTTTGCCTTGAGAAGCTTACATTTGACTGGGAAATGTCTGAGGCAGGGAAGAAGTAGACTGGTTATGTATCAAGAGTAAGAGATAATAGATGGATAATATGTGTCCTATATTGGTACCCATAGATGTATAAAGATTTGGAGAAAGATCTCCAGCACATGGTTTAGATCTCTTGCTGAGAATTTGTGGGAAGACATAGATGAGCTTTATACAGATTAACATGTGGAAGGGTTATGATCTGGGCTGTAGAAAGGAGTATCAGTTTTAGCAAAAATACAAATCCACTGAAGTACTCAAATTTATTTTATATTATTCCTCAGATACAATGTGTTAGTCCATTTCCATATAGCTATAGGTGGTGTAGTCAACAGAGTGCTGAATCTGGAGTCAGATACTTTCTATTTGTGTGATTCTGAGAAAGTCAATTAACCTTTCTGTGTTTCAGTTTCCTAAAATGTAAAATAAAGAATAATAGCACCTACTTTGCAGGGTTGTTGTGAGGATAAAATGAAATACTTGTATTTTGCAAACCTTAAAGCTTTCTATAAATACTAACTCTTACTATGATCATTTTGCTGTTCTTATTGTTGTTATATAAATATCGCAGTCCTAATGATAGAACAGTGTTAAGGACCATGCCTAAGTGAAAGGGCAGATCAATTCTCCAAGAGCCTCCACAGCTGTGAATCATAATGATGAGGTTCGGCTCCTCTCGATTCCCAATCAGGGAGCCAAAAATGATGAGGTTCAGCGGAGAGCAGGGAGTTGTGGGAATCCCCTTCTGGTTGGGGCAGGTCTTTCATAAATGAATTTATGAATCTGAAAAGTTAAACTGGCAAAAGAAGTTTATTATTAGAACTGAGAAGTCAGCTTTTGCAGGCTGACTTCCTTAGTGACAGGGTCCCAACAGAGAAGTAAAGATCTAGCAGAGAAATCCTCTAGCAGAGAAAGTTTCCAGCAGAAAAATCCCAACAAAGAGATGAATAACTTCTTGTTAGTGAAATAGGTGAGAAAAATAAGGAGGGAGTAACACTAAAAAGAGAATGTCTTTTCAGTGGGCAGAGGGTCACAGCTATGCCAAGGGGAAAGAGAGGTTTCTTGGCACAATTAGGTCCTCTACAAGGGGTTGGATTGAAGGAAGCTTGTTATATGGGCAGCTCTTGGTGGGGGCTGGAGCAGTTTGAGTTGAAATTATAATAAAGTGTCTTGGAATATCTATATCTATATCTATATCTATATCTATATCTATATCTATATCTATCTATCTATCTATATATAGAGAGAGTGAGAGAGAGAGTGAGTTTGGGGGCTCCCCTCATCAATAATACTTGAAGGAGTCGCAAAGCAGCCTTTACTAATGCAGATGTTCCTTGTGGATTGGGAAAGAAATAAACTGGAGGCAAGAGGAAAAAGGAGAAAGGTTAGAGAACACAACTGCCTCTCAGTCTTCTTGTGTGATTGTCATCATCCTCTCACATAAAGAGATCCATTCTATAGGTCTGAGTTAGACTTCCAGCAGCCACTGGCAGGTGGCTCCCATATCACAACAGAACAGGAGTCCTTAAACTATTTGTTTCATAGCCCCTTATGGCAATATGCATGGGTTTCTTAGAATAATGTTTTTAAATTCATAAAATTAAATACACAGGGTTACAAAGGCAATTAAATATAGTAAAGAAAAATTGTGCTCCAGGTTGAGAACTCATAAAATAGAATTTCAAGTCTATAAATATCATTATCTTCATTCTATCAAGTTCTTAAGATGCCAATTATGGCAAGACTCTATAGTGATTTTAAGGATGTCAACTATCTATGAGAAGAACCAGTGCATCTTGGGATAATTTTTTTTAATTAAGTAAGAAATCATATCTGGAGAAAAGATAATAGGATAATAGTAATCCCATTAATATTGAGGAAAGATAAAATGTTTTCTGAAAGAAAAGAAAATGTTCTGACAAGTGATCTTACAAATGCCACTTTCATTCAACAGTCTATCCTGGCCATGTCGGTCTTTAGAAGCACCGTTGTGTGTGGATGTATCTATGTGTTTATTCGATCATTATCATTCCACAATATAAAATATAATAGCCTTGAGTAGTAGTGAAATAAATCCTTTGTCCTTTACAATTCTAACTGTGAAAGAATAACATGTCTTAGCTGTGAATTTTGAGACACAATCCAGAAAAAAGAGGAAGGTTGTGGGTGGAGTGTCAAAAGCTAGCTGTCTTTATTGTTTCCATTTTCTTTCTCCACTTATTCCTGGAGGGAAGACAAATATCCCAGGGAGAAAAATAGATAAAATAAGATTTTTATTCTCCTTTGAGCTTAGGTTAAATGAATTTTTAAGATATATTCATGTTCAAAGTTTTAAAGGATTTTGTGCCCTCCTGTTTTTTAACTATAGATAGAACAAATATCTGTTTATAAAATAATATTCTCTGATATTATTTTCTACAACTTTAAGCAAAGTAGTTATTGAGTTATTGTCTTTGGTGACAAATTCTAATTCTGTACAAGTTGTTTTGGGAATGATGCGTCCCAATGGTATAAACTGGGAGGGGAAAAATAACTTTATACAAAGTGGCCTAGAAAACAGCCTCCAGTGCTTTTCCTATAATATAGTATTTGTTTTCAGAGAGACCTTCTGTTTGTTAAATCATATGCTTCTATTAGGAATGCAGAGCACAAGGCCATAAATATTCAGTGGATGAAAAATAATTTTATATTGGTATATCATTGTAGATCTTTAAAACATTAATTTTATTGTTTATCAAGCCATTTACTCAAAGGGATTTTGAACTAAAAAAGCCAAAACAAAATCTAGTTAATTTCTTTAAAAAATACCAATATTATTTGTGATATTATTATTGTTTTATTGTTGATATTATTATTATTATTGTAGATAGGGTAGATAGGTAGTAGAATTAAAGGCAGGTCCTGTTAAAGAGATCCTGCTGCCATTCCTTACCTTAATCTTTAGTTCTTGTTTCTAGTGGCTAAGGTTGTTCCCTTTTCTTCACCTTAATGTTTTTTGTTGTTTGTTTTAGCTTTTGGTGCTTAAAGAGAAGGTATGATCTGAAGTACAGAGTAGTAGTGATCAGATTAGTATAGATATTTTGATCCCAGATACATAATCAAAATAATGAAAGATCATTTCCAGAGGAAGAAAGTATTAATAACTGAAGGGATCAGGAAAAGCATTGTGTAGGAACTCATATGGGAGCTATGGCTTTGAGGAAATCAAATCAAGGACAATTGAGGAAATCAAAAAGGACAGAGGAAAGGATTGAATGTCATGTATTGGGAACAACTTGCAGTCTAGTTTGACTGGATTAGAGTGTGGAAAAGGGTGAAATAAATTTAGAGAGGTGGATGGGAACCAGATTGTAGAGATTTTTAAAGATCAATTTGAGGATTCTGAATTTTATCCTAGAGGCAAGACAGAAGCATTGAAGATTTTGGTGTAGTGGGATTTATGATAGTCTGGTAGCTGTGTGGTGTGTGGATTGGAGGGGCAGTTAGATGGTTCAGTGGATAGAGGTTGGCCCTGGAATCAGAAGGATCTGAGTTCAAATGTGAACTCAGACACTTAACACTTCCTGGCTGTAGGACCCTGGACAAGTTAACCCCAATTGTTTCCAAAAAAAATTAAGAAAGAGAATGGATTGAAAAGAGTAAAGCTCAAAGATAGAGAGATCAAGGAGAAGGGCAAAAGACAATGCTATAACTATCCCCACTTTACAGTTGAGAAAATCCAGGTAAACCAAAGTTAAATGATTTCCCCAAAGTCACAAAGTGATTTTGGCCAGATTTGAACTTAGACTTCCTTTAGTTCCTTTGTACTTAGTGCAATGGGGAAGGAGAATCCTAGAAGAAAAGAATCATAGTTACAAATCCCATAGGGTAGTTCTTATGCAACCTCAAGCAAGTAGGGGTGGGAGGTGTGAGAAACAATATTTAACATAACCTGGGGTAAGGTCCTTCTCACCTTACTCTAGTTATGGATCTGTCCATAATCAAGGCCATCTTCTCTCCCCCACTCACCACCCTAGATGCTTTTAGGCTCAGATGTGAGATGTCTTGGATTTTTCACTTTCCAAGTATTAGTTTTTATAATTTAAATAAATTTATAACTTAAATCTCTGTCAGTCTCTCTCTTTCTCTCTCTCTCTTTCTCTCTCTCTCTCTCTCTCTCTCTTTCTCTCTCTCTCTCTCTCTCTCTCTCTCTCTTTCTTTTTCTGTTTGTGTGTGTGTGTGTGTGTGTGTGTGTGTGTGTGTGTGTGATTTCTCAATTTGGAATACTTCTTAGAGTTCACTGGGAATAGGGAAGTCAGGGGAGGGCAGGCTAAGTGTTAACTTGAGTAAGCCAAGTAAGTGCTGCATTGTTTTGGCCCTCATTCAAAGAGAAAGAAAAGTTAGTTTTCAAAATTGTTTTTATTGGTAGAGTCCATGGAGAAGAGCCAAGGAAGGGCATTGAAGTAATGCAGATTATTTTCTGGGAAGACAGATAATTGGCAAAGCTATTGGACTTGGCTGGAAAAATTCTAGCATGGTTGCTAGGTCAGAAGGCACATGAACATCTTTCTATGCTGAGTAAGAAAAATCACCTTGTCAGGAGCCTCAAATTTTGTTTGATTGTGGCTGACATTAGCAGCTTTCCAGGAGGCCATATTGAAGATTGCAACCACTTTCCTTCCAAACATTTTTTATAATGCATTAGGTGGAAATTTCAGTTGCCAGCATGTAGTGTTCCATCTGGATCCAAGCACAAAATAGCTCAGATTTGGATACAGCATCATCACTGTGCAACCAAGGCCTTGAAACCCTAGATTTGTAAGAACTTTCCACAAATTACAACAAATATCCTGCCATTCTTGAAATAAAGTTACACTTCATCTTTGAGATCATTGGGAAAAGTATGTAAAAAAGAATTGTTTCAATATTTCTAGTTCCCACTGCTCTCCAGGTCCTAATGTTAGGGGAATGCACAAGCTTTGCTGAATAAAGCTCTTGGGACCCCATTACTGGACCCACCATGACTTAGATGCCCATCTACTTCATTCCTTTTTGCTTTTTTCTCTAAGGACTCAGCACATTAAGGATGCAAATTTTTGTTCTTGTTTTCTTGTAAAATCTCCTAATGAGTCAAATAACCTTCTGCTGTATAGATTTTATTGGAAAATATGGACAAAGTTATGCACATTTGCATTGGTGGCTGAGTCTTGACTTTGCCACTTTCAGAGAATTAACTTGATTCAATTCAAGACTGAAAGAAGTCTCTGGGAAACAATGAAATGAAAATGATGTTAATCAAATTGATTTATGCAAAATATGTCAGGGAACTGAATAGATCTGGATTATGCAAACCAGAGGCAATGTGTATCACAGTCAAGGCCACCAAAAATCTTAATTACAATTGTTTTGTATTCTAATACACAACCCCAACTGCAACCCATATCAATGCTGTTAACAATTCAGTTACTACCTAAATATTTTAAATGAGAAAGAGCAATGAAGGAAAATCAGTAATTCTTGGTTTAGCCAATTACCAAAGCTGACAAAAGGCTGAAATTGGGGGAGTGGGGATGATTTTTGTTTTTTGGACATATTCCTTTGTATTATTCTACAACATGCCTTATATACCTAGATATTCAAACTATAATCTTCCTTGTTTTAATATAATTTTCATCAGACAAGGAACAGGTTGGATTTAGGTAAGAGAGCTATTTATTTAAAAATAAGAGAATGATTTATTTTAAAACAGGAATGTATTTTCTTCTAAGGAGCACAATCACATGATCTTTTTAGTTTTTTGTGTTGGCTCCACAATTGTGATTTAATCACTGTAGGATAGTCCCAGTATGGAAAATCCTGAGCAAATCAGCTATTCATGTAATTTATATTTTTATTTTCAAACATTTATTATTTATTTATATTTAACATTTTTTTCTTGTTAACTTTTGAGTTTCAAATTCACTCCCTCCTTCCCATCCCTGCCTCACCTATTGAGAAGGCCAGCAAAATTATATCAATTAATTAAACATGTTGTTGTGCCACAGTTTCCCTTTTATTGTCCTGACTCAGTTTCCCTAATTGTTCTGCCTCCGTTTCCCTAAATTGTCCTGCCTCAGTTTCTTTAATTGTTCTGCCTCAATCCCCTTAGTTGCAAACCCCGCCTCCAGTTCATTAAGACTGGTATAACTCAGAGATTATAAATTGTCAATGTGTAAATTCAAAAAGGGGGAGTCCAGACTTTGTCTCTAGCCAGACACTTTCTTACCTACCCGTTAGTAAGAATTTATGGTCCTATCCCCCAACCTGTCAGAACCAGATTAATGGTTCCTGCCTGGAGATTCCTACTCACCAGAGTTTGGACTCTACCACCCTGCCTTTGTTTAGCTACTATGTATAAATATGTCATTGAGACCTCATATTCACTGCTAGATGCTGGATTCTTGGAGACGATAGTCTCATTCAGTCCTAAGACCAAACCATGGATCCATTTGGTCCCAGTAAATCTCTCCCTTTCAAATAAAATATTAAAAGCTCTTTAATCTCTATCTTGCCTCAGTTTCTCCAACATTACAATGTGAAATCACGTATAACATATTTCTATATTAGCAATATTTCAAAAAGAAAAAAGGAAAAAATAGGGAGAAAATTATAAGTCAGTTTGCACTTAGTTCATTAATTCTCTCTTTGGAGGCATATAGAATTTTTTCTCTCATAAGTCATTTGAAATTGACTGAGATCATTGTTTTGATCAGAGTGGTCAAATCTTTTAGAATGGATCATCATTACAATATTGCTGTTAATTGTCTATAATGATCTCTTTATTCTTTTCATTTCAGTTTGTGTCACTTCATAAAGTTCTTGCTATGTCTTTTCTGGTCACCTCTCTTGTTATTTTTTATAGCATTGTAGTAGTCCATCTCAATCATATGCCACAATTTATGCAACCAATTAATGAACATCTCCATTTTTAATTTTTTATCACTACAAAAAGAGCTGCTATACATATTTTTGTATATGCATATTCTTTTCCTTTCTTTTGATCTTTTTTAGAGTACAGACATAGTAGTGGTATTGCTAGATCAAAAGGTAGGCATAGTTTTATAGCCCCGTGGGCATAGTTTCAAATTGTTCTGCGGAATGATTGAATCATTCCATTATTCCACCATTATTATTTTCACATTGTTGTCTTCTTTTGAGTTTATGTCTTAGTCTTCCATGTCAATTTTTTATGGTCAGGTGGTGGTTATTGTTGGTTGCTCATTTTCCAATCCTATTTTTTGATTTTGAACATTATGGTTAAAGTTGTGCTCTGATCATCTAGGTATGGGAAGACATTGTCCTAAGCTTCAGGTTTTTTGTGTGCTGTTCTTTTCAGAGCTAGTTTTGGGAATGTCTAGAAGTTTTTAATGCTTCCAAGGTAATGAGTTCTGGGGAGAGGAGTGGTCACTGATTTCCTGGTATGTAGCCAGGAAGAGTGCTGCTCCCCTGTAGTTACTTTCATTATTGCTTCTCTTTGCCTTGAAACTGTGATCAGATCCTTTACTTTTCTGAAACCACAAGTACTAATGCTCTTATCTGCTTTAGAATTGTAATCAACATCCCTGCTCCTGATAAGGTTTAGATTTAGGGATTAGGGTTTCTGGTGGTCAGAGAGGTAAATGATAAGGTCTAGTGGAAGGTTCAGGTTTAGGGAACCAAATTAAGAGGTTTGGCTCCCCTGCAACCCCTTGGGATTTGGTGCAAGGATAGGGAATTTTGGGGACTCCTTTCTGGTGGTGCAGAAGTTCTCTGTAAAATAATTTACAGACCCAAAAACCTAGATTGATAAAAGAGGTTTATTATGGGGATTGGAAGTAAGGTTAGAAATCCTGACAGAGAGGCATAAAGTCTGGTTAGGGAAATAGGTGAGGGTAAAGAGAGGATGGCACTAGAAAGAGTATTCCAGTGGACAGAGGCTCCTTGGTATGCCAAGCATGGAGCTGGCATGTTTGGAACCTCTGCAAAGAGAGGGTTTTAGTTTGGCTCTTTTATAATGGGAGCTTTAGCTGAAGGGAGCCTGTGGGGGGAGTCCCAAGTTGGCTCCTCCCTGGGTTTCAGCTTGAGCTGGAATTTGAATTGAATTTAATGAATTTCAGGATTGAGCCAATCCCACCTAAATAACAAGGATGAAAATATCCCTCCGGGCACTGAGGCAGAGTTGAAGATTTTCTCCTTTAAGGATTTAAAGAGTTTTGGGGTCCCCTCTTCACTCCCATATTAAGGAGCATAAGCACTCCTCTCCATCCTGGAACTGTAACCCAGAACTGCTGTGGGCAAGAGAGTTATTAATCAGCAACAGCTGCACTAGTGCCAGCAAAGGGTGCTCTGTAATCTCTTTCTGACCAGTTGTCTGACCCCTTTATCATCTTTGGTGCTGAGAGCTCCCAAAACCACTACTGCTACTGGGCTGCTGTTACAGTTATCTTCAAGGCTCATTGCTGGTGAGATTGTTCTCTGGGTGGACTTTCACTTTGGTGTTACAGACCTCATCTCCTGATCTCCTAAATGGTCTTGGGCTAGAAAAATGTCTCACTCTAACCTGCTGACTATGTCTCTACAAAATTTCATTTGAGGAGTTATTTTAAAGTTGTTTGAAGGGAAGTGATGAGAGAGTTTACTTGGATTGCTGCCTGTATTTCTCCATCTTAGCTTCATTTAATTTGTCATTTGTCTAAGGACACTGTCATTATCTGTCTTGCTTAAAGTTACATAGCCAGTATATGTCAGGAACAAAATTAAACTTCTTTTCCTTACTTCAAGGCCAGTTTTCTATCCAGTATACAGTAGTTTCCTCCAAAAGAACAAATGGGACAAAACATCCCAAAACTGATTTCAAATTATCTTTGGATAACATGATTTTTTAGAAGTCAATTCAAGTTTCTTAAGTACCTTTGTGCAAGGCATTGTCCTTGGTGTTACTCATTTAAAGGAAACTGTATTATCTCTTCTCTCAAAGATACTATAGACAGGGCAAGTATACAAACTGTAGTCATGGAAAATATAACAATTTAGCTTTGAAATACATAAGAAAGGTACCAGTAGAATGCTAGAATTAGCTGGATCTTGAAGGATTTCAGCAAGCAGATTGGGGGTAGAGATGGTTCTAAGGAATATTATGATCAAGGACATGAAACTGAAAAAATGTGGACTCATCCTGGGTCTGGTAAGTAGTCCAGTGTGGCCAAGTGTAAAAGTAGATGAGAGGGAATTGGATGAAATAGAATTGTAAAGATAGATTAGCGTCACATCATAACAGAGTTAGGTTGCCAGACTGAGGAGTTTGAACTTTGTTCACTAGACCAAAGGGAATCATTAAGTTTTATGAGCATGAGTGGTGATGAACTCAGAACAGAACATTAGAAAGATTCATCTGACAACAACCTGGGGTATGAAAAAAGATGGACAAAAATACAAGCAAGGGAACATGTTAAGAGGGCAACTGTATAACTCGGGTGAGAAATAATAAGGGCATACTTTAGGTTAGTTTCTTGGGAATGGTAAGGAGAAAATGATTAAATAGATTTGGAGGCAGACAGGCAGGATTTCAGAGTATGTGTGAAATGAAGGATAGAGAGAATTAGGAAATGAAGGAAGGATTATGAACATTGGTGACTGGAAAATGGTGGTATTAGAAACAAAATATCCTACCAACAACTCCACTGACTGATAAATACAGGAAAGATTTATTTTACATTCTTGCAAGAATGGGTGCCTAGGTGAATAGACACACCTTTGAAACTCCAAAGGCAGGATTTTATTTCCTATCCTGAAGCACAAGTCCCTCTCCTAATTCCCCATTAACTGGATATTACAGAAGTTACATGAATCTCTACCCCTCATTACATAGTCAGTCCCTGCCCCAAAAGAGTTTACATTCTAGAAAGGGGAAGGTAACAGAGGAGAACTAAGAGGAAAGAACAAAAGATTCTTTTAAAATCTCTGGCCATCACTCCTGATTACAAAAGTCATTCCCTGCCCCCAGGGATCTTACTTTTTGGGGGTGGAAGATAACCTGTACCTTTGATTATTCCTTGATGTCCTTGTGGATTTCAGTTTTCTAATTTAAATTTCATTTGTTCAGTTCAGTTTTCTGTGGAAACCAGATAAATATCTCACAGTGGTGACCCTGACTAAGGTAAGGAAGTCAGGGAAGAAAAAATGTGCTTGGGGTGTGTGTGTGTGTGTGTGTGTGTGTGTGTGTGTGTGTGTGATGAATTCATTGCCAGATGTTTCTCAGAGTATAGACTTGCAGAGCCAGGAGGCTTCAAAATGTTAGAGAGAGCAAGAGATTCCCAAATAAAAGTAGCTTAGAGAGATCATGAAAATGGCTCAGAGAAAAAAGCTTATCTTATTGTTCAACAACTCTAACTCATCTCCACGGTTGATATCTAGCTTCACCAAGATTCTGAGTTGGGCTTTGTTTTGTTCTTTTTTTTTTTTTTTTCTTCTATTCAGATTAATTAGCTCTTAGCATTTTGTTTAGCTTTGCTATTTGATCTCTTTAATTGCTCATCTGCATGGACCTGATATTCATATTTTTCCTGGACTCAAACAGATTTAGTGGATCATGGCAACACTTCAAAGTAGATAGTCAATAGGTGGGGAGGCTTTTGCTCTCTGTAACTGTAGGATTCTGTAGCAGATTTATTTAATTCTTTCCCTTCTAGAAACTGTATAATCTGACTCTAACTGTATGGAGTTTTAAGTACTAAAGCAACTTGATAAAGTAAAGGTAGAGTAGAAAAATGACTGGAAAAATCAGGACTGAATTTTTAAAAAGATGGGGGCTTTAGAATGTACCTAAGTAAATCATCAAAGCACCAAACACACAAGAATATACAATTTATATTGATAGAAAGTCTTCCTCTGTGGACTATTTGAGGAGCATGAAGAAAGTACACATCTCCATGGCAGCTCTTATAGCAATTCATGGAGAAAGTTACTTTTCTTATCAAAGCCATCCAATTTGGTCGAAAGCCCAGTAAATGCCCGATCTGGTGGTGATAGTGGATGCTGGGAGCTAAAGCTACTTTTAATACCAGACTCAAGAGCTACACAAGTGATAAGAACCCAGCATGGTCCAGGAATTTCTTGTAATAGCTGGCTCCAGATCCTTTTCGAGGCTTTTACCTTAATTATATTTCTCTCATGCCACCCTACAATATATGCCAGTTATTCCTAGTTCTGTTCTCTGAGTTCAAGAACAAGATTAATTCCTTTATGGGAATTTTTCAAATAGGCTTTTGTTTATTAGGTTAAACATTTCTGCTTCCTTTAAGAAATCCTTGAAAAGTAGGTAAAGCCTGACATCTCCATTTGATACTCTTTAGTTTGTCTATATGGCTTTCTGATCAGAATACAATGCTCCTAATACAGTCTACCCAGGGCATAATATATCTAGCTGATTCCTTCTGTGTCCTGGTTACTGCCTCTCTTAATATTGTGCCAGGATTCATTAACTTTTTTGAATGGCACATTTGTTGACTCACATTGAGCTTATGGTTTACTAAAATAACAGTAATAATTAATTTTTATAATTCTTACTATGTGCAGGGCTCTGCTTTGGACACTTTACAATTATTATCTTATTTGAACTTTATAGCCACCTGAAAAGTAAGTGCTATTATTAGCCCTATTTTATGCATAAGGAAATGAGGTCAAGTAAATATTAAGTGTCTTCTAGATTTGAACTCAGGTCTCTCTGACTCCAAGCTGAATGTTCTTTCTACTGTACCATCTAGCTGCCCCAAGATCCTTTTAGATCAACTGTTGTATAGCTATAGCTCACTATTTTATACTTCTGATACTAATTTGTTATAAAGCTTTCTATTTTCAAAGCACATGCAAGAGTCTTCAAAATTCAACCTTGTAAAACCTTTTTTTCTCCCTCCTTTCCCCCCATCCCTCTCCTAGATGGCAAGAATTCCAATATAAGATTAAACATATGCAATTTTTCTATACATATTTCCACAATTATCATGCTGCACAAGAAAAATCAGATCATAATGGGAAAAATGAGAAAGAAAACAAAATGCAAGCAAACAACAACAAAAAGTGAAAATTCTATGTTATGATCCACACTCAGTTCCCACAGGCCTCTCTCTGGGTGCAGATGGCTCTCTCCATCACAAGACCATTGTAACTAGCCTGAATCATTTCATTGTTGAAAAGAGCCATGTCCATCAGAATTGATCATCGTATAAACTTCTTGTTGCTGTGTATAATATTGACTAGGTTCTACTTACTTCACTTAGCATCAGTTTATGTAAATCTCTCCAGGCCTCTCTGAAATCATTTTCCTGATCATTTCTTGTTGAAAAATAATATTCCATAATATTCATATATCCTAACTTATTCAGCCATTCTCCAACTGATGGATATCAACTTACTTTCCAATTCCTTGCTACTACAAAAAGGGCTGCCACAAACATTTTTGCACATGTGGATCCTTTTCCCTTTTTTATGATCTTTTTGGGATATAGGCCCAGGAAAAGATACTTCTGGATCAAAGCCCTTTTTGATAGGCTTTTGGGCATAATTCTTTATTGCTCTCCAGAATGATTGGATCAGTTCACAACTCCACAAACAATGTATTAGCATCCTAGTTTTCCCATATTCTTCAACATTCATCACTATCTTTTCCTTAGCCAATCTGAGAAGTGTGTAGTAGTACCTAAGAATTGCCTTAATTTGCATTTCTCTGATTAATAATGACTTAAAACATTTTTTCATATGACTAGAAATGGTTTTAATTTTTTCATCTGAATATTATTTGTTCATATCTTTTGACCACTTATCAATAGGAAAATGTCTTGGATTATTATAAATTTGAATTAATTCTCTATGTATTTTAGAAATGAGGCCTTTATCAGAACCCTTGGATGTAAAATTTTTTTGTCACTTTAGTGCTTCTCTTCTAATCCAAATTGGTTTTGTTTGTATAAACCTAACTTAATAAAACCAAAAGTATTCATTTTGCATTCCATAATGTATTTTAATTCTTTTTTGGCCACAAATTACTTCCTTCTCCATACATCTGAAAGGTAGATGTAATATTAATTTTTTAAACCCAAGTATAGGAGTTTTCATTTATGTTGATTAGATTTTATTTTCTTATAATTTATCCATTATTCCAGTCAATGGGGACCTTTTTGGGAACCTGATTCTTTCAGCCAATATGTATTTATCACTCTTGACTTTATAACATCTGAAAATTTAACAAATAAGACATATATGTTTTTATCCAAGCCATTGATGTAAGTCATTTGTCTAAGTAATAATGAATCATCCTTCAACCAAATGGAACTTTGATATTCCTTTCAAGTTTGCTCTCTAAGGGTGAAAAGATGTTGGGGGTGTAGGGAGGGGAACACAAGAAGTTAAGCCCTTATTAAGCATTTACTATATGCCAGACATGGTATTAAATGCTTTACAAAATGATCTCACTTGATTCTAAGGGATCAAATATTTCATTTGCTTTAAAATAGCTAAAGAATTGGGTATATGTGTGTGTGTTCATGTTTTCTGAGTTCTCATTGTGGAATAGTACAGAAGCACTTCAAGTAGCTACTCAACTCCTATTAAAGCTACCCAACTCTAGTATTAAAAACAACTTTAGCTTCTACTGTCAACTATCACCACCAGATCAAGCACTTACTGGGCTTTGGACCAAATGGTTAGGGAACAATACCTCTTCCTGAAAAGTCTCCCTCATACTTGTTTGGACATTTTTCTGAGTCATTCTCAGGAAGATGTTGAAAACCTTGAAAGAATATAGCTTGTTGGAATGGAGAAAGCAATTTAACCCCAAATATATACTGTATGGGCACCTAAATGGCACAGTGGATTTTGAACACTAGACTTGGAATCAGAAATTTTCATCCTTATGAGTTCAAATCCATCCTCAGACACTTACTAGCTGTGTGACCCTGGCCAATTCATTTAATCCTGTTTGCCTCAGTTTCTCATTTGTAAAATGAGCTGGAAAAGGAAATGATGAATCATTCCAGTATCTCTGCCAAGGAAATCTCAAATGAAGTCACAGAGAATTGAACAGAACTGAAGTAACTCAATAACAAAAAATATACTATATGATGAGTACATTTACAGATGAGTGCTTTAAAATAAGACTATATTTTGGGATTAAGAATGATTTTAAAAACTGTATTTTATTATTAATTACTTCTTAATTACATTAATGAAATATAGTTTTGAACAGTGCTGAAATGCTTAGAAAATTGCCTAGCACTCTATGATTGTTTTCTAATGCCTTTGACCTTTAATCTCTATATTTTTAAATTTGTTTTTTGGACTTGATCTATGAGTGTTCTGTCAATGTCTGTTGGCACCTGCTTTGCACTCTTATCTCAAAGATGTAAAGAGTTTCCTGGGACACTGAGAAGTTATCTTTTGTTCAGGATCATTGTCAGTATAAGTCCAGTGTTCTTGATTCCAAGGGTGTCTATTATACTACACTGACTCTGTCTATATAATTAATTACTGGAAATTTGGATTTTAGTTCTTTGTATAAAGATTTCTGACTGATGTTACTATACTAAGTCATGGAAGTTTTTCTTTTTCAAACTATGTATCTGATAAAGGAAATGATAATACTATTATATATATATATATATGTATATATACATTTATAGATGTCATGTACTTATTTTATATAATACTTTAATAAAACTTTAAAAACATGACATCATCATTTCTGATCTTTATTCAAGTCTTGGAATCACAAAGACACACAATACAGCTGAAAATAAAAATCATCCTTCCCAAGAATATGAAATGCTTTTTCACTGACTATAATGGTGTTCCCAAAGATAGCTATTTCTCTTTACCTGTGAAATATTTTCCCTTTTCAGCATGCTTATTTGAAAGTAAAAGTGTAGAAGGTTTATGAAATGAAATCGTTAATCTGATGATATTGTTACATGCTGACAAGAATTGAGGACTGTTCGAACAATCAAGAAAATATAATTCTTGCTTTTCTGACCTTTCTCTTAATAGAACACATACTTTATTATGTCATTAGGTCTGTGTGATCTCATCAAAATATTAATAGATCTGTGACTCACTATGAGTGTCCCTGAAAAAGATATAAAGTGCAATTGATCTACATCTCTTTTGGGGCTACTATTGCCTTTGTCCCTCTACAGTTTCTCTAAGATGGTCTACTTCACCTCCTGCAGATTTTTGCCTAGATTTCTTGACATTGTATAAATATATATCCAGCATAAAGGATGTATAATCATTGGTTTTTGTTGCTCTGACTATACAATTAACCTTTTCAGTCAGACTTCATGTAACTCAGGAAGCAGAGTATATAACAATCATAGTTCTAATCAATGTGAACTTGTGAACATTATAGATGGAAAAATTCAACTTTAGATGTAAATTAATTACTAGCAGACTCAGATGATCACTTTACCCTTTATCACCTCAAACTTAAATTCTCAGTTTGTAGAGGACAAAATGATATTAATATTCACTTATTTGTATGATAAGTATTCTTAGACTGTTTTAATTTCGTATATCTGTTCTTTTTTCTTAAGTGAGTCATAAAATATTTAAGAACAGGAATGATACTTATTTCTTTTATATTATCTTCTTCTCACCGCTCCTATCAGCATTTTGCATATAATAGTGGCTCATTTATGTTACTTGACTGACTCCTTAAGAAAATCTTCCACAAATGTGTGCAAAGGATAGAAGGTGAAATAAATTGTCAGAAGATCGAAGTTCAAATTCCAACTCTGCAGTTTCTCTTCCTGTGTGACTGCAGTCAAATAATTTAATCTTTTTGGACCTCAATTTGTAAAAATGAAGGGGGGAGAGTTAGAATTAAATGAACTCTCATATCCTTTCAAGATTCAAATCTATGACCCTATGACCCCCTTGAAATGGAGAAGGTGTTTATACGTTCCCTTTTCACTCTTGCTTTCTATGAGGTACATCTTTTATATGAGATATGTCTCTGACAGTTGGCAATGTATACCTTGGATGTTTCTTTATCCACGCTCCATCCCTGGGGAGTGATGGATTGTCCTTTTCATTATGTTTCTAGTATATGAGCATTATTCTCTGTGAAAACCAGAATTGTCAAAACCAATAGCCATGTTGAACATTCCTTGCTTCTAGTCAGCGATTCTTAGGTTGATTTCTACATTCACCTCAATTCTGAGAGGAGGGAAGTGTAAAGGGAAGATATTCTTTTCATGGCTCAGTGGATCTCATTGTGCTGTGGGAACCAGAAGTAGGGAATTGAGAATAACAAAAACATTAACTGTGTGTAATTAGAGGCCTGTCTCCAGGGCATTTGCGGCCTGAAAACTGTATATCACGTCTGATCTCCATATCCCAAGAGAGGTAGTTTAATGAATAGAGAAAAAAGAAAAATTATGCTGATTGATAATTAGCAATCTCTGCATTCAAGTTCTGCAGTGACTTTTTTGTTCATCACAAGCCTCTCCATAGTTTAGAAAACAAGTATTTTGATAGCCTTAGATTTAGAGAACTACATTTAAAAATGTTTATGATTACTTTTTGGTTTTATGTAACATTTATTTCTGAATCTATCATTCTTTGCTTCCTCCCTCAAAGAGTCAAGAAGTTCAATAACACTTATGAGCATTTCAACTGATAGCATATGTAATATTCTACTCCATAGTACTCTTTCATGCCTGGCATTCTAGATATTTAATGGTTGTTTTTGTTTTTGAAGAGGACCAAAATGGCAGCACTCTGTCAGGGTCAAAGT
Organism: Sarcophilus harrisii; assembly: GCF_902635505.1. Taxonomy (NCBI): domain Eukaryota; kingdom Metazoa; phylum Chordata; class Mammalia; order Dasyuromorphia; family Dasyuridae; genus Sarcophilus; species Sarcophilus harrisii. Next base: position 181,904,534 of record NC_045429.1, on the reverse strand, counting down.
ACATATGTCTGACTATGGCTAATCAGAACAATGTGAGCTCAGAAGACCTGACCAAACACAAATAATTCATATGGACTTATTAACTGGTTCATCTTGATTAGGAAAAGAGGGGGCACATTTATTTTTTCATTCTTCTTCAGGCCCAACCTTCTTGATCATAACAATTATTAAGCCATGTTCAGGTATGGGATTTTTGTTGCTAGTCTTTCTGTTCATTTTATTATAGTAATTGTGTATTTCCCCACCCTTTTTTTCTTGTATCACTATATAGGCAGTTTGGCTTAGTGGTCAGAGTGATACTCTTAGTATATATAACATCAGAAAGCCCTAATTTTGAAATTTACTTCAGATATTTTCTAGCTATGTGATCCTGCCAAGTTACCCAGACTGTCTCAAACTCAGTCTCTTCATTTATAAATAAGGATAATAAAATGAAATAAAATATGTAAAATTTTTGTAATTACTAAAGTGCTTTATACGTCAGCTTTTTTTTATTCACAGCATCAATTCACATGAGTCTTTTCATGTTTCTCTAAATTCTTCATATTCATTGTTTCTTTTTTTTATATTCATTGTTTCTTATGGTATAGTAATAGTTCATTAAAGACAAATATCATCTATTTCTCAATTGATACGACACCTATTTCATTTCTAGATCTTTGCTGCCACAAAAATGCTACTTTGAATGTTTTAATATGGGACCCTTTAAATTAATTTTAATTAAATTAAAAACTTATTAATTAGAATTTAATTTAATAAAAAGACAGAATATTGCCTTTTAACTCTTTTACTTCCCACTCTAAAAATATGAAAAGCTATGTGATACAGGAAAGGAGTGCTAGATTTGGAATCACAGGACCTGAGTTCAAATGCTGACACTTCTACTTATAATCTGTATAATTTTGGACAGATAACTTAGTTTCTCTTCATTATAGATCCTCCTCTGTAAAACAAGGGTGGTTAGATTCTATAATCTTTAAGGTAATATACCTTACCTTTAAGGTAAGAACCCTCCAGTTCTAAATCTGTGATTTTATAATAATAAACCTTTCCTTGAGGAAGATTTCAAAAGATTATAATAGAAGAAATTCCTGCAGCCAGATAGAAAAAGATTTGATTTATGCAGCCAGAGCAAGTGCAAAGTATACAAATATTCATAGGGAAATATGAAGCTCAAGGGGAGATATGATAGAGTGATATCTACCCATATTCAGAAAAAGAATGGGGTTTGATGAATATAATCTTGAATCTCAATCAATTAAGCATTGGGGGATGCAAAGGCAAAAGTGAGGAGCTTATATTCTAATAACAGTGAAAACATATGCATTTGTTTTGTTTTTCTCATATCTGTGATTTCATCTGCAAAGGAAGTTCATATTAAGAAAATTCCTTTACCAATGCATATTAAACACATTTCTGCAACTTCTAATTTTAGAGTATTTTGGGGTGGACACTGAGACCTCAGGCTTGTCCAGTGTCATGGGGCCATATCTAAAGCATAAGGGACTTTGGGTAGTTTTGGGAAGGAGAGTCTTAACTGCTGGGTTAGGGATGCTTCATGCTAAAGGTGGCACTTGAACTGAGTCTTGAAAGAGACTTGAAAAAAATCAGGAATTCCAGGAGTCTAAGATGAGAAGAAGATGGGTTTGATTTATGCATATGCAAAGGAGATGAGTTTTGGCAGTACTATAGACTGAAGTGTAGCAAAGAGGTTGGAATAAAAATTTTGTTTGTACAACAAGTTTCTCCCCCACAGCTGCTAGCCAGAAGTATGTGGGCTAAATAACTATATAATCAGTGGTTCTTAAACTTTTTGTCATGCATTCCTCTGGCAATCTGCTGAAGTCAATGAGCCCATTATTTTTTTTTTTTTAATTAAAGCTTTTTATTTTCAAAATATATACATGGATAATTTTCAGCATTCACCCTTACAAAACCTTGTGTTCTAACTTTTCCCCCTCCCTTCCCTTCATCCCCTCCCTTAGATCCCCTAGTGATCCAATATATGTTAAACACATGCAGTTCTTCTGTACATATTTCCACAAATATCATGCTGCACAAGAAAAATCAGATCAAAAAGGAAAAAATGAGAAAGAAAACAAAATGCAAGCAAACAACAACAAAAAGAGTGGAAATACTAGGTTGTGGTCCACATTCAGTTCCTACTGTCCTCTCTCTGGGTGCAGATGGCTTTCTTCATCACAGGTCATTGGAACTGGCCTGAATCATCTTATTGCAATGAACTCATTCTTAGAAAAATTTTCTAAATAAATGCAAATAAAATATATAAGATTTTTATTTTTGGTGGCTTTACCAACAACACAATTCAATTTTCATGTTCTAATAAAAGAAGGCTCTCATAAGTCCATTCAACAGTTAACAAAAGGAGATTATTATTTTCTTAGCCAACAAAATTACCCAACAAGGATGCAAAAGCATTTAGCTTCTTTGGAGAGATGCATATGGAAATGCATCTGGTCATGAAAGTGGGATATGATGAAGGACATTCATGCTGTTTTCTGAAATGTATCCAGGTAGATGATCCCTACTGTACATGGATAGGACTTCTTATTGCTTTACATGACTGGGAAGCCATATGAGGAAATAGGGGCTAAACAGGACTATCTTGTGTCCTTTTATGGAAAACTAATTGTTGCAGCAGGAGGGAAGAAGAAAGGATAGGCTTAATTCATGTTGTAGGGAAACACTAGTAGATAATTACAAATCCTATTACAAAAAGAAATCAATTATGTTGAAATATGGTCATAAAATAAAAAAAATAAGTTTATGAGTCTAATGTTAAGAACATGATGTAAGTAAAGTCAGGTTTCCACTGTTATTCCATGATCTTCATTCCCTATGAAAAGTGAGGATCTGGGCTATGATAGCCCAGACATAATATCTAGTTTTATCCAGCTGAAAGGCCCAGGATAGACTATATATATATATCTGCTGCCTGAGGACTAAGTTAAGTTTGGAGAGACTTTTCACCAGGAATTTGGTCTTGGAATAATTAATGTTTCTGGTCATAACAATCCACAAAGACCATTTCATAAGGCAAAGAAGATTTTTGATCTATATGACTGGGAGAATAGCTATCCTGGAAAAATAACTCATCTGAATGTATGCACAGGAGATGTGCCCTCCTTGGGAACTTCCTTTCTCTGTACCCCAGTCCTAATCTTATGCTGAAAATATCAGGTATTGACCTGGTATGATACCTGATCCAGTGTATGCTATGGTTGTAAGTAACCTTTTGTGGCTTGACTAATGCGAAGCTGGGTGTGGATTCTCCTAAAAGAGATGGGGCAGGGGAAAATTTGGAAAAGGAGTTAGAAGGGAAAGAAAATAAAAACTGGGTATGGTGCCAGGAAGTTGCCTGACAGTTTTGTTGCTGAAAATAAGAGGTATTTTTTGCTAACTCTAAATAAAGCCTTTTCTGATGTTTTTAGACACTATTGTCTTCATTCTCCCTAACCTTCCTTCTTCCTCCCCAAATTATCTTGTTTTCTTACTTTTATGCAAGGAAGTAATAATAATAATAGGGCAGCTGTGTCGTGAAATAGAGTGCCAGGTCTGGAGTTAGGAAGACTCAACTTTTTGAGTCCAAATGTAGCCTTAGACATTTGCCTCAGTTTGGAAAAGGAAATAGCAATATCTTTGCCAAGAAAACTCCAAATAGGGTTATTAAGAGTTGGGTATAACTGAAAATTGCCAGATAATAATAATGATGATGATAACAATAATAGCTACTATTTATATAGCACTTACTATATGTCAGACACTATGCTAACTAAGAACTTTACAATTAACGTAACAGTTAACAAATAACATAACAGTCTTGGAAGGTGGATATTCTTGTTATCTCCATTTTACACTTGAGGAAGCTGAAGCAAACAGAAATTAAGTGATTTGCCACATAAGTGTCTGAGGCAGGATTGGAATTCAGGTTTATTTCTATCTTGAGAAGCCAAAGTTGTAAGATTACAGTGCCTTATAGTTCCTATACTGACATACAATCTTTTTTAGTTCCTGAGGTTCTTGGATTTGCTTTTCTAGGCACATTGTTAATGCTTCCTTGTCGTCCCTTAAGTTGCTGTGGTGTGTTAAATAGTAGCTTAGGGAATAGGGAAAGCTAAGAGAGCTCTCAAATGTTTTTCTTGTTTTATTAGCTAAGTCTGCTTAGTGGAGCCTGCAGAAGTGTAATTGACAGGACTCACTACCATCAATTTTTGGAAGTTTGTAGTTTGGAGAAAAGGTGATGAAGTAACTGATTTTAAGGCATTTTAAAACCAAGGACATTAATGTAACATTTTTGTAAAACTGCATGAAAAGAAAATAGGTACATATACACAGATTGGGGGGTGTATATGCAGAGAATGATCAACTCATGTTTTCAGAGTCAAGTTAGAAGAATAAAGAATAAAAATAGACACACCTTTTTATATTATTGTCTATAAATACTGTTTTGTAATACAATAATAAAAATGTTTACACTTAATTTAAGAAGATAGTGTGGTTGTAATTGATTCAATTAATTTCTCCTTGCTTGGGTGTCATTTCTGTATCTATCAATAAATTTGTTGCTTAAAACATTTTCTTTTTCTGTATAAAAGTAGAACTCATTAATTGCTAAGCACATTCTGACATTTACTTTGGATTGTTGCTCCTACTATTTTGTGTTTCTTCGGATAGCATATAAAAAGAGAACATTACAGTATGGAGTACTTTCAGTGAGCAAAAAAGTAGGAAATTGCTAATATCTCAAATCTCCTCTAAGGTACTTTTTATTATTTCCATAAAGCTTATACTTAGCTTCAATCATTGTTTCTTTTTTTTCCTCCTTTATCCTTTCTTACATTCTGAAACACATTCTTATTCCAAATAGACTATAGCTAGCATGAAAATGTCCTCAAGTAATTGGAAACAATGTCTTTGCTTTCAGGGATTCTTTTGATGTAGATAAAAGCTTCAATATGAACCCTTCTCTGGCAATTTTCATACCTATTTCTTCATTTTTGGAGGAATTTAATACAGACCCCAAAAGGCTATGTGATCATCAAAGGAAGACTACAGGAATATGCACACAGACAGACAGAGACAAACAGAATCGTTGTTTCTTTCATTGAGCAATTTCTGCAGTTACTTAAGACATTATTTAGTTTCTCAAGAACTTGGAAAAGCTTTGTCGTTGCAGAAAGGATAAAGGTATACTTAAAAACGTGATGGAGGATACATGTGAATGTCAGATCACAAAAGCCTTATAATGAAAGGACTTTTTTTTTTTTTTTTTACCATTTTGTGTCTGCGTGTGTGTGTGTGTGTGTGTGTGTGAGAGAGAGAGAGAGAGAGAGAGAGAGAGAGAGAGAGAGAGAGAAAGGGAGAGAGAGAGAGAGAGAGAGAGATGTAAAGATGGATTTTTCTTGATGCTGGCTCCAAATGAGCAAGTTGTCAAGTTGATCAAGATAAATAATCTAAGCATATATCCACATACAGAAAAAATAACTACTGGCACCCAGCAATTACCTGTGATTCATTTTTCAACCAGTGGCACTATTATGTGGATTCCTGGGGATACTCTTAACAGTTAGAATCTATTCCTGGGGGCAGAATGAAAAATTGTTTTCTTCTTTTCCCAGCAGCTTAAGAGAAAAATGATTGTTTGCTTGTGTTCCATTCCCAGACCACTTGAGGGAGGCCTCTGGGCTGTACTGTCACCACTGTTTATACTTTGTCTATGATGTTGGTTATGGAGCATTTCAGGGGAATATTTGAGCAACTTTGATGCCATGAAAATAATAATAATAATAACAATAAATTAATAAATTTTTAAAAGAAACTGTCAAAAACTATTTTTGAACCTGAAACATTTTTGTTTTATATGCTATACCCCAAGAATCTGTTATAAACAAAACTGAAGTGCTTAAGATTACTGTAGTCTAGAAAAACCCAAGGATTTAGTTTTTCTTTGTTTATACACCCCTTCCCTTGCTTTCTCATACCCTTCCTCCTGTCCTGCTTCTTTTTTGTAATATACCCCCCCAAAAAAAAAAACAACCTTTCTGCATATCTGGAAATGTCTATTCTTTGAAACTCCTAATTTTTAAAAAAATCTAATTGGCTTCTCCCACCTTGTATGGAAAGTAGTCCAATTCTGCCAGATTTCAATTATTCACCTCCTTGTAAAACCTGTAGAGTTACCTTAATCCAAACTGGGGGATGTATTGGTTGTTCCAAAATATGGCCTCAGAAATCTCTGGGAAAACTTGTAGTCTTACACGAAAATTTAGGAGTAGTATCTTTCTTGAGGTGGGAAGGAAGAAACTACCTTCTCCTTGTGTGGCATGATGACTATTCTGCCTAAAATGACATAGGGGGTCAGCAGCAGCCTTACTTTAGAGTGAGGGGATTACTCTGTACTTTATTCATTACTCACTCTCCTCCTCTCCTCTTCTCTCTCAAAAACCTTTGTTTTAAAAGGAGTATACATTTTTCTGTTTCATTGTGAGCTGAGACACAGAAGGAAGAGTAGATATTGATTCTGTTTGGAGTTGTCACAATATAAAAAAGAGGCATTCTGTGGTGATCATAACCTTAGGTAAATGCATGTTTCCACAAAATAGGACAGCCTGTAAAAAGATGATATAATCTTTATATGTACATTACTGGACCTAGCTTCCATATTTCTGTCAAGAGTACCACCATCTTTCTAGTAATTCAGGTTCATAACCTTGGAGTGCTCTTATTCTTCACTTTCCCTTATCCACATGTCAATTGTTAAGTCCCATTAATTCTCCCTCCTTAGCATTTCTTCTAAATTTCCAGTCATCTAGCCCTGACTGTAGTTCAAGTCCCTATAACTTCTCATTGGGACTATGGCAATAGTTTACTAACTGGTCTTTCTGTCTCCAGTTATGTCCCTATCTAAGTGTTATCATCCACAAAGCTGCCAAGGTGATATTACTAGAGTATAAAACTGACTTTGTCACTTCTTTGCTCAAATAGTTCTAATATAGCTCCCTATATTGTTGGAATCTTTACAAAGTGTTAAGACATTTCTTTACAAAGTGGTAAGACATTGGAGTTGATTTGATCTTAGAAGAAGATATTTTGGGCCAGAACTTGAAAGAAAGTACTAAGTGGAACTGATAGAACAATGCTTGTGTTCACACCTTTAGAGAGCTCATAAGTATCTAAGTACTCAATGGAGTTCACACCTTTGGGAGAGTTCAGGGCTAGTATGAGATCTGAATTCACACCTCCCTTAGGACCAGAGAGATCCTATTTCTGGGAGATAACCCAGAATCCTTCTCCCTCCAGAAGGCAGAGTTAACCTGTGGGAGATCACATAAATAGAGGGAGCTCTTGGAGCTTGGGAACTGACTGGAGCCAAGAGAGATCCATTGCATCTTCCAACTTGGTGCTGTCTGGAGGCTGAAGAAAGCAGAGGCAGAAGCCAAGGACAAAACTGCAAGATCTCTTGGAGCCAGGCAGAGAGATAGGCCTTAACTAACCAGGCTAATTTGGAAGGAGAAATAAACGTTTGCATTTTTACTAGCTGGCTGCGATTTTGGAGTAATTATTTATTTCAACTGAAACTAAGGCTGCCTCCAAGAAAACCTCCACACTATATATTTCTAGGATAAACTACAAATGTCTCTGTTTGACATGGAAAGCCTTTGTAAGCTGAGTGCAATCTACTTTTCCAGTATTTCTATAGAAGTCAGATACCTAGGATTCTAATGCTGGTCCTGCTACTGATTTGCTGTGTGATCTAAGACAAATCAACTTCCTGGAAAACATGGAAAAGTTTTGAACAAAAGTTCATAACCCAATTTAGTGATGAGGGCTAAGTACCTGCTCACTCTTGTTACTATGTGTTCTCTGAGCAACAAATGACTCCTGGGAGATAGCTCTCTGTGTCTTAGAGAGCTGATTACACTTGCCCTTTTTGTAGGTGGCCGTAAATATCTCATAAGTCTAAAGCAGAGATTCTTAACTTTTTGTGTTTTGTGAATTCTTTTGAAAATCCAGTATAGCCTATGGACCCTTTCTCAAAAAGAAAAAAAAGAAAAATATTTTTAAATGTATAAAATATGCTAAGATAAGAAAAGCAGTTATGTGAAAATGGTATATTAAGTGTATTTGTAATGTGTACTATATAAATTTATCAATAAAGATGATTTACAAGAAAAAATGGTATATTAAAAAAGAAAAGTTCACAGACCACAGGTTAGGAATCCTTGAGAAAGAATTAGTATATATATATATATATACTAATTCTTTCTCAAGGATATATATATATATGTATAAATCTGACCAATTAGACTTATGAATTGTAGTTTCTCCCTTTCTCCCTTGAGAATAAAAAAAACTATCCCTTTTCTTTCATCTCTTGGGTTTTTATAGAATTGTTTAATAAACTGTATATAATTTTTTACTCATAATGATAAGAAAAGGAATAAAATTAAATATATCGATCAACTCTCACATGTTTCTCTTTCCAACATGAGCCTCCTATACTCAGGCAGCTCATTTAGTCTGTAGGCAAATTCCCAAACTTAGGAGATCAAGGTTATTTAAATAATTAGTTCTGATATTTAAATTCAAATTCTGTCTCCAACTTCTATGGGAGGTAATATGGCTAAGCAAGGTGGGTCTTGAGTCCAACTTTTATACCTTTCCGCTTTAGTTCTGGCTTTCTTCAATTCGAGTCTTGGTTTTTCAGGGTCCCCCATGTTCTTTCTGCTGATTTTCTGTTAGTGACATTTATACCAGTGAGTTGCTGGAGTATGAATTGCTCAAGTTTCTTAGTTATATCTAAATGATGTCTAAATGACTAGAAGGTAAATATTTGACCTAATGCCATTAGTTATAACATTTCTGTTCTTTCTTCTTCTTTTTTTAAAATTAATTTTTTTGTTATATGTGTGAATTAATTTTTAAAAAAATTATTTATTAATTTATTTTTAATAATATTGCTTTATGAATCATATTGAGAGAAAATCAGAACAAAAGGGGAAAACCATGGGAGAGGGAAAAAAAAACAGAAAAAAGAAATGAACATAGCATGTGTTGATTTGCATTCAATTTCCATATTCTTTTTCAGGATGCACATGGTATTTTCTATCCAAAGTTTATTGCCTTGAATAACTGACCCACTGAGAAGAACCAAGTCTTTCACAGTTGATCACTGCACATTCTTGCTGTTGTTGTATACAATGTATTCCTGGTTCTGCTTGTTTTGCCCAGCATCAGTTATAAATCTTTCCAGGCCTTTCTAAAATTAGCTTGTTCATCATTTTTCATAGAATAATAATATTCCATTACTTTAATATACCATAACTTGTTCAGACATTCCTCAATTGATGGCCATCTATCTACTCATTTTCCAATTCTTTGCCACCACAGAAATATTTTTGCACATGTGGGTCCATTCCCCTTTTCTATGATTTTCTTGGGATACAGACCCAGGCATGGCCTCCCTGGATGAAAGGGTATGTACGGTGTTATAGCTCTTTGGGTATAGTCCAAATTGCTTTCCAGAATGGTTGGATCATTTCACAACTCTACTAATAATGTATCAGTGTCCCATTTTTGCACATCCTCTCTAATATTTATCATTATCTTTTCCTGTCATCTTCGCCAATCTGAGAGGTATGAAGTGGTGCCTCAGGGTTATTTTAATTTGCATTTCTCTAATTAATAATGATTTAGAGCATTTTTTTTCATATGACTAGAGATGGCTTTAATTTCATCTGAAAATTATTCATATAATTTGATCATTTAGCATTGGAGAATGACTTGTATTTCATAAATTTGACACAATTCTTCATATATTTTCAAAATGAGACTTTTATCAGAAACACTGGCTGTAAAATTTTTCTTCAGTTTTATATTTCCTTTTTAATCTTGTTGGTTTTGTTTGTGTAGAATCTTTTTAATTTAGTGTAATCAAAGTTATCCATTTTGCCTTTTATAATGTTCTCTAGTTCTTCTTTGGTCATAAATTCCTCCCTTCTCCAAAGATCTGAGAAGTAAATTATCTCTTGCTCTCCTAATTTGTTTATAGAATCTCCTTTATGCCCAAATCATGTACCCATTTTGAACTTATTTTGGTATGGAGAGTAAGATGTAGGTCCATGCTGAATTTCTGGCACATTATTTTCCAGTTTCCCCCAGTAATTTTTGTCAAATAAAGAGTTCTTATCCCAAAAGTTGGAGTTTTGAGGGTTTATCAAATATTAGAACACTATAGACATTGATTATTGTATTGTGCATATCTAAGCTATTCCACTGATCTACCACTCTATTTCTTAGCCAGTACCAAATGGTTTTGATAACTGCTGCTTTATAATATAGTTTTAGATCTGGTACTGTTAAGTCACCAACCTTTGTATTTTTAAAAATTAATTCCTTTGATATTCTTGACCTTTTGTTCTTCCAGATGAATTTTTAAATTATTTTTCTAATTCTATAAAATAATTTTTGGCAGTTTGATTGGTATGGCACTGAACAAGTAGACAAATTTAAGCAGAATTGTCATTTTTGTTATATTTGTGTGGCCTACCTATCAGCAATTGATATTTTTTCAATTGTTTAGATTTGACTTTGTGTAGGAAGAGTTTTGTAATTGTATGCATATAGTTCCTGGGTTTGTCTTGGCAGGTAATAAATATTTTATTCACCTACAGTTATTTTAAATGGAATTTTTCTTTCTATCTCTTGCACAGGGTGTACATTAATTTTTTATATATTTCCATATGAGTCACGTTGCAAGAGAAAAATCAGAACAAAAGAGAAAAATCATGAGAAAGAAAGAAAAAAAAAGGAAAAAAAGGTGAAAACCGTATGTTTCCATCCACTTTTAGTCTCCATAGTTAATTATCGCTCTAAATGCAGATGGCAAAGTTTATTGGAGTTGCCTTGAATCACTAAATTGCTGAGAAGAGCCAAGTCTATCATTACACAATCTTGCTATTACTTTGTACAGTGATTTCCTGGTTCTGCTCACTTCACTCAGCATTTCTTTATGTAAGTCTTTCCAAGCTATTCTGAAATCAGCATGTTCATCATTTCTTACAGAACAATAATATTCCATTATTTTCATATACCACAACTTATTCAGTCATTCCCCAATTGATGAGCATCCACTCATTTTCAATTTCTTGGCCATCACAAATAGAGCTATTACAAACATTTTTGCACATGTGTGTCCTTTTCCTATTTTTATGATCTCTTTAGGATATAGACCTAGTAGTAGCACTGCTGAATCAAAAGATATATATATATATATACACACATATATAGTTTTATAGCCTTTTGGACATAGTTGTAAATTGATCTCTAGAATAGTTGGAGCAATCCCACCAAGAATGCATCAGTGCCCCAATTTTACCACATCCCCTCCAATATTTATCATTATCTGTCTTCTCAGACAATCTATTAAGTGTGAAGTGATACCACAGAGTTGTTTTATTTTGCATTTTTCTAATCAATAGTGATTTTGAGCATTTTTTTCATTTAACTATACATTCTGTCCTTGCTTCTTAAAAAAAATTGTTCATTAGCCATATTCCACATTACTTTCATCCTCAAGACAGACCTAATTCCTCCAATTTATATGCCTTCCATCTTGTCTCAGCTTTGAAGCTTGGTAGGTGAACTCATGGAGTCACCAAATGGGCTTGCTATATCCTCTCCCAACTTAGTGGAGCTAAAATGAAGAGGGAATTACATATAGATTTTATATGGTGTTAGTTATGGAGTATCCAGATCATGTTGGAAGAGCTTTAATATCTAAGAAGTAATAACTGGTATGAAAATAAAGATTAACATGTTTTTTCTTTTTTTTTTTTTTAGACTCAAAATATTTTTATCCTGTCCTCTACATTCAAAATATCTGTTCTTACTAAAACTTTGATGTTTAAAATTAAAGCAGTATAATTGTATTTATACAATTTTATACCAGCCCAAAAATATATGCTTTGTCTACACAATACCAAAAATCTAATTTATTTTGTTAATTTAGCTAATCACTTAATTTAGTCACTTAAAAAATCAGTAGCTCTACAGACTAACATTTTCCTCGCCCCTACCTTGAGGTTTGGGGAAAATCAGGTAATATATCTGGAACTAAACTTACTCATGTATAAAATGAGAGGATAGGAATCAGTAATATCATGAAGGTCTCTTCCAACTAATAATAATGGCCAGAATTTATCAGCACCTACTATGTGCCAGGCACTGTGCTAAACATTTTACAAATATTATTTGTAAAGCAAATATTTACAGATATTTCATTTGATCCCCACAAACTTGTGAGACAACTGCTATTATTATTTCCATTTTTACATTTGAGGAAACTAAGGCAGACAGAAGTTCATTGATTTGTCCAAAGTCATACAACTAGTAAGTGTCTTAACTTATATAATTATAAAAATAATACAAGGCAAGTGCTTACATGGAGGTCAGAAGAAGTGATACAAGAACGTTCTCAAGATCTCTCAGAAGGATAAAAAAAAAAAAAAAAACTACTGAGGCAGAGTTCTGAGCCAATGACACTTTGTTAAAGGGTTCACAGTCCCTCCTAATGAAGTAGACCCTAGATCTTCCTCATGATCTTGGTCCTTGGTCCCCAGAACCCTACTTTTTTTTTTAAATTACAGCTTTTTCTTGTCAAAATATATACATGGATAATTTTTCAACATTGATCCTTGCAAAACCTTGTGTTCTAAAATTTCCCCTCCCTTCCCCCATCTCCTTTCCTAAATGGCAAGTAATCCAATCTATGTTAACCATGTTAAAATATAATTAAATCCAATATATTTACATATACATATATTTATACAATTGTCAAGCTGCACAAGAAAAATAATATCAAAAAGGAAAAAAATGAGAAAGAAAACAAAATGCAAACAAACCACAAAAAGAGTGAAAATGCTATGTTGTGATCCTCACTCAGTTCCAACAGTTCTCTCTTTGGGTGTAGATGGCTCTCTTAATCACAAGATAATTGGAAATGGCCTCAATTATCTCATTGTTGATAAGACCCATGTCCATTAGAATTGATCTTTGTATAATATTGTTGTTGCTGTGTACAATGATCTGGTTCTGTTCATTTCACTTAGCATCAGTTCATGTAAATCTCTCCAGGCCTTTCTGAAATCATCCTGCTGGTCATTTCTTATTTCAACAATAATATTCCATAATTGCCACTATAAAGAGGGCTGCCACAAATGTTTTTGTATATATGGGGCCCTTTAGTATCTCTTTGGGATATAAGCCCAGAAAGACAGCTGGATCAAAGGATATGCACAGTTTGATAGCCCTTTGAGTATAACAGAAGCTTACTTTATTTTTAGGGTTTAATTTTCAAAGAGGAAATGATAAAATGCAGAATCTCATTGATTGATAGATTTTGCTCTTGAGGACCAAAAATTAAGATGGGCAAAGCAAGAGTCATCACTAGTGACCAAGTAGTCATAAGGTAGTTATAAGTCATAGTCATGTCATAAGGTGGTTACCTGCTTATGTTAAGAAAAAGAGAGTGGATTGGAAGTACAAAAATAAGTTCGGGAATTTTCCAAAGAATCAAAGTATCTCCTCCATGCTGGGTTTGGACATAGAATTTGAGTAAAACAGGATGGGGAGATATTTTTCAACATTCTTGTGACTATGAAAGCAAGCTTTCTAACTGGTAAACAAGTAGTGAACATTGAATTAAAGTTTGATTAATACTGATTGACTGATAAAGTAGATTAAAGTCCACTATAAAGGTATAAGACCCTTTCTCATCTAATTATTCCTATATGATTTTTAAAATATCAAACTTATTAATAGTGACTGAAATAGAGTAAAATGTAGAAATGAACAGAGAAAGAAATAGGAGAAAAGAATAGAGTAAAAATAAATCATTTCTCACTGAATTGATACCAAAACATGGGAGACAAGGGCAAATGTCTGCTTATTATGATATATACCTGCCTCAAAAAATGGTGCTGTATTCTATGAGTGAAGCAGAATTGTGTTGCCTTTAAAGAAATATGAAGTGCACAAATTTGAAGACATCTCCACTGCAATTGTTCATATGAATTATTTGTGTCTGACTTATGGGATTTGAATTCCAATTATTCTTTAAATTCCAACTCAAATGCTACTTCCTCGTTGAAAGTTTACTAAAATCATGTTTTTGTTTTTATTTTTTTCTGACTTTTTTTAAGACCTTACACAGTATCTAAGTTATATTTTAATATATTTAACATCTACTGGTCATCCTGCCATTTAGGGGAGGGGGGGGTAAGAGGTGAAAAATTGGAACAAGAGGTTTGGCAATTGTTAATGCTGTAAAGTTACCCATGTATATATCCTGTAAATAAAAGGCTATTAAATAAATAAAAAAAAAAAAAAAAAAAAAAAAAAAAAGAAAACTTAAGGAAAAGAAAAAAAAAAAAAAAAAAGACCTTACACAGAACTTTGTTTTGTGATTCTCTAATACACTTATCATAATGCTATGAATTTTAGCTATGTATATTGTTTGATATGTATAAGTGGCACATGGATAGATCTGGAGTCATGAAGAGCCGAGGTCAAATCCAGGCTCAGATATTTATTCACTGTGTAAACCAAGGCAAGTTACTTAACTTTGCATCACTTTCCTCAATTGTAAAATGAGCTAGAGAAGGAAATGGCAAAGCACTCCAGTATTTTTGCCAGAACCCAGAGTTCTATGGAGTCATGAAGAATGAACCATGATTGAAATACCTAAATAAAAACCAAAAAATATTTGTGTTTTATCACATTATTAGGCTAAAATTTCCCAGGAAGTAGACTATCTTTTCTAAACATTCCACATCCCCCAGAACCCAGTATAGTGCTTTGCACATAGTCAAATGAATGAGTTTTCCCCCTATTCAAGTGATGATTATGACAAGGTATAAAAAAGTCAGAGAATCACAACTAAATCATCACAGACATATGTAACTTTATTACATTTATAAAGGACTTCTTTTTAGGTATTATAAGAATTACTTGGCAGTAATAATTGCTCAAAAGGGGCCTAAATTCTAAAGATTTCCTATAACATTTTCTTCCCTTTTGACCTTTAAAAACAGAATAGATCCTTGGCTTTCAAGAATAGTTCACACAAAACCACTACATAGAATTCCCAATCCCTCTATTTTTGTCCACCTGCATTTTTGATTTCCTTCACAGGTTAATTGTACACAATTTCAAAGTCTGATTCTTCTTGTGCAGAAAAATAACTGTATGGACATGTATACATATATTGTATTTAACATATACTTTAACATATTTAACATGTCTACCTGCCATCTGGGGGAGGGGGTGGGAGGAAGGAGGGGAAAAATTGGAACAAAAGGTTTTGCAATTGTCAATGCTGAAAAATTACTCATGCATATATCTTAATAAAAAGCTATAATAAAAAAATAAATTAAAAAAAGAATAGTTTCACCCAGTTGAACCAAAAGCAAAGAGATGGAATTTTCATGAAGGTTGAAAATTGGGAAGAATTCTAATGGGTTCATAATATTTGCCCCAAATGGCTTGTTTCAACCAGAGATGTGCTATTTTTTTCTTCATTACCCCTTCTCTCAATATTTAATAAAGAAACTCAGCATTTCTGTTTTTTGACTATTATTAATCATTTCCCTTCAAATTTCTGGACTTTTGAAGGAAAAAAAAAACCAGGGAAAGTTTCTTAAGATTGAGTTCTTACTACTTAATATCACCTTTATTTTTACCTCTCAGTATTGACATTATTTACATTATAGATTAAGCTCTTTAGAATTGACTTTCTTCACTCTGTTTTTCCATATTTTTTCATATACCTTTTAATTCTTCATATGTGTCACTAATTATAATGCTGCAATGTTCCAATAGACACACACATAAGAGTATATTCAGACATTTCCAATCCTTCCCAATACTTTTTTCAATCTAGTTTTGCTTTCAGTTTTTTATTATCATAAATAATGCTTCTATGAATATTTTGGCAATATATATGTCTTTTTTTTCTCCATCAATAATCATCCCCTTGGAAGGTAGTCCCTAGTTGTGGGATGTCAGAGTCAAAGAGTATGAATGTAATAACTTTTCTTTTAGTAACATAATTCTAAATTGTTTTCCAGAGATGATTTATAACTCTATAAACAATGAATAAAGGTGCTTGTCTTCCTCCAGTCTCTCTAAATATTAAATTTCCCATTTTTCTCTTTTTGCTAACTTTATGGGCATGAACATTGTTCTTATTTTCATTTCTTCGATTCTTAGTGATTATGAATAATTTTTTAGATGCTGTTATAGTTTGCATTTTATTTTTTGGAAATGGTTCATATGTTTTTACCATCTATTGGAAAATGGCTTTTAATGTTATAGTTTTATTTTAGTTCCCTATAGATTTTGAACGACAAGCTTTTATCAGTTATATTTAATACATATTTTCTTGGTCTGTGTCTTTTATTCTGAATCTAACTACAAGGATTTTATTTTGATAAAAGCTTTTTAATTTTATATAATCAAGATGGGCTATTTTATAATTTATGATCTCTATACTGTGTCTCATGAATTTTCCTCTTAATCATAGTTGTAAAAATAAAGCATTTCATTCTTCCATAAATTATTTATGGTATGACTTTAATACTTAAATCATTTATCCACTTGGAACTTAATTGTGGTAAATGATATAAGATGCTGGTTGAAACACACATACATACACACATGTATACATACATTTCACCAGAATGATTTCTGGTTTTCCCAGAAGTTCTTATCATATAAAGATTCCCTTCTTCAGGAGTTTGACATTTTGATTTATTGAACACCATCCTACTGTGCACGATTTTTCTATCTGTTTTTCTTTACTAGGCTATTTTATTGACTTAGTTTTCTATTTTTTTCCGATAATAGATATTTAGATAATTATTGCTTTGTAATATAGTTTGAGATCTGATAGTGCTGAAATACTCCATCATCATCTTACTTTTTCCATTTGAATTCTTTGATATTCTTTATTTTTTTGTTTGAAATGATTTTTGGTAATACATTGTCTAATTATGTAAAGTATCTCTTTGGCAATTGATTGGTATGATGATAAATTGATAATTTGCATAATATTATCTTTACTGTGTTAACATAGCTCAATCATGGTTTTAATCCCTGCAATTATTTAGGTCTTTTATTTCTGTAAATATTGTTTTTACAGCTATATATATGATAGCTTTCTGCAGGTCTTAGTAAGTTAACTCTCATATATTTAATGTATCATGCTACTACAAATGGCATTTCTCCTCCCATCCTTTCTTCTTGGTTTTTGCTAGTGTCAAGTGGACTTTGCAAAAATGTAACCTGAATAATTTTTCTTGATGCAGCAAATGTTTATTTAGGATGGGGCAAAGGTAAAGGAAATGGTCCTTGAAATCCCAGAGCCTAGTCACATATAAGGAACCAATAAAAAGTTATTAAACTAATTATAAAAATAAGCCATATTAGATGATATCATTATATGATATAAACAAATCTTTTGTGTGAATCAGAAAGGATTGACTTCTTGGGATGATTAAAAATTGGATATGCCTCTCAACAATCATTACAAAATAATCTAATAATTTTTGTACCCTGATACTTTATTAACACTATTAATCGTCTTTAGATCTTAGAATTATTTTTATTTTTCTCTATTTGCTATGATTTCACATTGTCCTTTTTATTTTGGAAATTTGATTTTTTTCTTCCTCTGAATAGTTTTGCTAAAGATTTCTTGATTTTGTTGTCATTTACAAGAACAGTTTCTATAATCATTTTTATTTCCATTTTACCTATATTTCCTCTAATTTTTCAGATTTCCAATTTTGAATTTATTTTGTGCTTGTTTCTTTGTACTTCCCTGGTTTTAAAAAATAATCATTATTTGGGGTGCCATGAAATCTCCAGTTGTACTTTTTCTTATTTTTAATGCATTAATTGCTACTTTTTTGATCATTATAATCTATAAAGTCTATGTTTAGTATTTTTACATTTGCAAATTTATTATTTCTCATGATCTATTTTTATGATGATGGAAAAAAATGTCCATTCTTTTATTCTTCCATTCAGAAGATGGTATAAATCTTTCAAATTTATTTTTTTTTAACAATTTGTTAAATTTCCTGAAGTCACTGAGCTTCAGCAAGAAAGAAATAGCCCACACCAGTTACTGTGAAATGTGTGACTTCACAGTAACTGGTCAAGGTTGCTGAAACTGCAGTATCAGATGAAAGTTCTGACACCAATGATGAGTTTGGGAGTGAAGTAGTGCTCGCTGCATCCCAGGAGAAGGTTTCTTCACAGAAGAAGGATGAGAAAGCTGGAACTTTCAAGAACGATGTGGGGAAAGTGTCTATGGCATCTCCAGACAAACAATTGGCTTCACCTGGTGCTAAGAGGAGCCATGGGGAGTATCAATGGGGAGCCATCAATTGTCCAGTGACTAAAAACCCTCTGATTTTTGTCCATCCCAGTTATAGTCCAGCTGGCAAGACTGCTGTTCCTGTGAAAGTCGGGATAGCCTCGAGGAAGAGATAAGTATCAGAGAGCAGGGAACAAAGCTCATCTGAGAATGAGGATGACATGACATCCAGCATCCAACTTCCTACGATAAAGACCAACATGGGGCAAGTGGCCCCCATTTGCTAAAAGACCACTCGTGTCAAGAACAAAACAGCTAATCAGGACAAGAAATCTAAGCTTGCTGAGGGGACCTAAGTCACAGCTAACCAGGACAGCTTTTCTATGACCAATAACAATGGTACAAAGAGTGAGAAAGAAACCTTTGATGCAATTAGAGCAAAGCAGACACAAAATCTAGGTCTTTCCCCCAAGGACAAAGCTTCTGTGAAGACAGAGAATCCAGAGAATTCTAGTGAAGCTAAAATTATAGAGCCTTCCAAATCTATCCCTTCAGCCTATGCATTTCCCAATTCATCTTCCCTTATATCCATCAACCACCAGCTACAGAAGGCACCTTCTAAGCAAAGACCTGAAGCACTTGCCTCTGCAGGTCCAGCTTGACCAGCATCTTCCTAAGGAAGTCCTCAGGGTGACAGCAGTGATTCTGAGACAAAATGACATAGGATCATTAGAGCAGCCTCCTCAAAGTGGAAAAGAACTGAAGATCTCAGTCTCTAGGTGTCAGATGATAAGAAAGGGGGTCAAGTCAGGAGCAGCCAGTTCTAAACTTATTTCACTCAAACAGGAGAGCAACTGTCAGAGTTGCATAGACTATGGCTCCTTCCAACCTCCCTTCTCTAATTCAGCACCAGATTTCAAGTGCTACTGAGAACTCAGCTTAACAATACATTCTTCAGTCCCAAAGCCTTTGGAATGACAATACTCAGTGATCTGCTGCAACTGGAGAAGAAGAAAAAAAGTACTGAATCCTTAAAGCCAGGGAAAGGGAGCAAGAAATCAAAATCAAAATGAAAACTGACAGAGGATGGTCCTATTGCTAAAGCCCCCAAGAGCAAGAAAAAAGAAGCTGATGGTTGAAGTCCATAGGGATATTTTGTGGAATATTATGGACATAAGCTTTCTGGTGACCAGCTAGATAATTCAGTAGAGACTGGCAGGCCTGGAGTCAAAAAGACTCATCTTCTGTATTCAAATCCAGTCTCAGACACTTACTAATTGGGTGATGCTGGGCAAGTCACTTAAACTTGTTTGCCAGAGTTCCTCATCTATAAAATGAACTAGAGAAGGAAATGGCAAATCACTCCAGTATCTTTGCCAAGAGAGTTAGACAAGTGAAATGATTAAATAGCTATGATGAGAAACCTTCTTGGTATATGGGGAGTGCCTGGGGCTGAAGTTCTCTAAACAAGTTGGGTTGGGTCAGGACACATAATAATAGTTGGGGTCTCATAAGATCAGCAAATAGCACAAAAGAGGAAAATGGTAAATGCTGGAGGGGCTATGGGAAGATAGATATGTTAATACACTGCTGGTAGAACTATGAATTTGTCTGTTTTCAAAAGCAAGCAGAACCTAGACCTAAAAAAATCACTGAACTGTATATACTATTTATAAAATATCCTTGCTCATATACCTCAAAGAGCAAAGACAAAGGCGAAAGTCTCATATATAAAAATAAATATACAGTTTAAAAATTCCATATATACAAAAATATAGAAGTGCTTTTGGTAGCAATAAAAATCTGGAAACAATGGGTGCCCATCAATTGGAAAATGGATATTTCATGATGATGGTAATATCATAGAAGAAAATAGCACTGAAGGACAATATAACTCTGATCAATTCCATAATCAATCTTGATTCCAGATAATGACCAGTGAAATATACCATTTTCCTTTTAGGAGAAAAAATATAGGAAAGTTGCAGAATGAGGTAGATGTTTTTATACATCTGTTTGTGTCAATTTGTTTTGTTAAGTATACTTTTTTTTTTTTTTAACTAGGATGGTTTCTATGAAAGGAGAGGTATCGAGAATTCTCATCATTTAAAAAAATCAACAAGATACTTATTCGAAAAAATAAAAAATGAGAGCATCTGGGGAATTCTGAGTGCTCTCTAGTAATCTTCTAGAAGTGTCTAAACCAAGAATTTTCTATCTTCAGAGTTGCACACATATCTTGTAGCATTCCTAGGTATTCTGAGAGCTGGGAAAGCCATCATTATATCCCTGAAGTCTCTGGGATTCTTTTTTAATTAATTTACCACCTGACAAATGGCTCTGCCACCATTATGTATAATCTGACTTTGGGGCAGCTGGACAAAAATGATTATGTTCTGCTTGAGGCACAACATAAACCTGCTGATTATTAGACTAACTTTAGTATGGGAAAAAGACAATCCTCACCTACCAAAGTGAATTCTAAGCTAAGACAATATCTAGTTTAAACTGAGAAATCAGGCATCTATGATAAGAATATAATTGAAGAGCACTGAAATCCAGGGTTTCAAAATGGACAAGAAAATCAGTTGCTAATTCAGAGATTCATTCTGGAAAGTGTGTATTGAGTCAGGAAACTGACTGCAGGGAGTGTCAGAGAGTTGACCATTTGTCTTACTCAATATGCCACCTTGGAGTCTCCTTCTTTTTATGAGTACTGATTGTGCCTCCTTTTTTATCTTATCCTGACTCAGCAGAACTCTTCTTAGGCAATTTCTACACCAGTTTGCAGAACTCAAAACTACTCTTCTACAAAATGTGTCCTGGTGTTACAGTGGAATGGATCCATTTAAGTACCATGGTGTTTGAAAAGTCCTTCTGTACGATTTTTATTGTCTAACCTACTTTCAAAAGAAGGGAAAGGAAGTCTAATTATAAAGATCATTCTCCAACAAAGTGGAGTCCCTTCCCTTAACAAGTACCTACCATATATATTTATTTTTATGTTCTGTAGGTTCTTTGGTGCTCTTTGCTTCTTCCTTTCTGTCCTGTCCTTAGTGCCTGTGCCGTAATGTCTCTTCCTCATTGTCCTGCCTGCTCTCTATGATTTTGATGGAGGTCATGCTATATTCTCCTTTTATTCTTGTCTTCTTTTTAATTGGTTCCCTGCCAGAATCTCATTATGAAGAACCATTCTTCAATTGAAAAATGGTTAAAAGATATGGAAAGGAAATTTTCAGATGAAGGAATCATCTATATGATTTTTTCATATGACTATTCTATAGTCATATGAAAAAAATCACTATCAGGGCAGGAATATTCTACACAAAATTCTGATTAGGATTATAAGGAATTGGCATAGCTTTGTCCCTTCCTATTAGAGGAAGGATTAATGAGATTATGGATTCCTTGGTGTATAACAGAATATTCAAGTATGGCTCCTCTAGTATCTTTCACTTTCTGTCTCTCTGTCTCTTTGTCTCATCATTCCTTCCCCTCACTTCCTTCCTTCCTCCTCATCCTCTTCCTCTTCTTCCTTCCTGTTGTTCTTCTTCTCTTCTTGTTCTTGTTCTTCTTCTCTTCTTATTCTTCTCTCCTTCATCTCTTCTCCTTCTCTCTCTCTCTCTCTCTCTCTCTCTCTCTCTCTCTCTCTCTCTCTCTCACTTTCTGTCTTTAAACAACTCTCCATCTCTCTTGCATTTTGCCTACACTACCAAGACTATAGAGAATGGGTTGCCTATGATAGAACATACTACTTGCTCCTCTTCTCTACCTTCCTCCCCCCAAAAGGCGTCATTTTCCTGATTCTATGCATGGTTGGTTGATTCATGCTTAGTCTTAGAGGTTATGTTGTTCAGACCTTCTTTTTCATGTTTCAGTCCCACTTAACCATCTTTTCCTATTGTGTAATTATTCACATTTGTTCTTACTGAATTTCTTTACATTTCATAGATAACACTCCTTCAATTTGCCTAGATATTTTTAGATTTAGTTCCTATATGCTTCAACACTAACAGTGCCAACCAGCTGGAACTTTTCACAACTTTATGAATGTATGCACATTCCACATCCAAGATATTAGTAAAGTTATTGTATAATACTTGACCCCAAACAGTAGAATTCTAGAAATAGATTTTGATAAAATTCTTTATTTATGCCCTGAGATTCTTAATATATTTCTCTGGAGCCAAAGAAATGTGAAGGTCAAGAATGTGTGTGTGTGTATGTGTGTGTGTGTGTGTGTGTGTGTGTGTGTGATTTCAGAAAAAAAAATCACCTAATTTTCCTGGAATTATTTGGAATTGTGGTTACTTTTCATTAGACAGATATTTCTCCAATAATTATCTGTTAATACCTTATTTAATTATTTTTATAGAGACCTGATGAGAGATGATGATGATAGAAATTTATGTAAAATGTTAAAATTGACAAATAATTTTATATATTGTCAGCACAACCCAAATCAACCTCTGACCTGTGAACATCCAGAGCTAGAAAACAGAGGTAAAGAACAGAAAAGTCAGACTAGAGATAGGAGAGTTAGGAATCAAACAGAAGTTTAATTTCAAAGTCAAGAAAACACTTGCAAGTAGAAGTACTCTTGAGAAGGAAGGCTTATGGCTTGTGGCTAGAGTAAGGCTTTTATATGAGAAAAACACAAAAAAGAGGGACCCAACATGGTCATTCTTAGATTTTGAATAAAATTTCCATGGTTGCCATTTCTTTGGGACAATACTGGTATTCTTGGGGTCTTGTAAGAACAGTTCCCAAATTAATTATTTCAAGTCTTAAGTGTTGTTGAGTCTTGATTTTAAGGGTAAAAAAAAAAAAAAAAAAACAGAGTTGGCAAAATGAGAACAGGAGTGCAGCACCTCATTCAGTTCACTTAGCATTTCTAAGCACAGGTATAGTTTAGAGTATCAGGAGATTTGATAATTTTCTTCTGCAGCACTTTGGTTTCTTTGCTTTCTGGCTCCTGAGAAATAGGGAAGCTCCAACAAATCTAAATAGTTATTGATTAATATGAAAATCATAAATTCCTCAAGAACACCTGGTGCTGGTCCAAGCAATACATTTTGCTAGAAAGAGAGAGAGATCATGTAGAAGGTGAATAAAAAGGATTGTTGTTAAGCCAAGCTCAGGGCACAGCTTGTTTGCTGAGCCTTAGCCCTGGTAAACAGGACTATTTTTCCTAATATCTTGATAATACATCACCTCATTTGATCTGGATAACTTTTGTGAGATAGGTGCTATTATTATCCTCATTTAATGGATGAAGAAAGTGAGGCTGAGAGAGGTAAAAAGATTTGCTCATTTTTGTTTCGATACAGTTAATTCTAATTTTTAGGTCCAGCCCACTACCCCCTAAAGCATGCTACTTCTCTGATAGTTTGGAATCTCTCTACCAGATCACATTTTATTAACCAGTTTGAAAATTTTACCAAAAACAATTTTTTAAAGTCACATCTCTTTAATCAAATGATGTACAAGTGTCTCCATCTCTCTAGATCTTTTCAGATTCTATAAAATGAAGAGATCATATTTATATATTTTAGAGCATCTTCCAGATTTACTGTTCTGTAAATTTATAATTAATCAGAAAGTATTTAAAAGTATCTTCCATATAGTAAGCCATATGTTAAGAACTATAGTCTCTAATTTCTGTTTTAAATTTATGATAGTATATTTACAGTTATGGAATTTTTTACTAAACTTCTAGTCACAATTCATTTTTAAGAATGTAGAAATTGATATCTTTTAAAATCTTTTAAATTTCTTTTAAAAGTCAGATTACTAGTTTTATGCCTTTGTTTCCCCACTAAATTGGTAAATAAATCAATTTTATCCTAGAGAATTTCAATAGTGATTATTTGTTAATTGCAACTAGTTTGGGGGCTTTGTTTTACCAACTTGGACTTGCATGCAGAACAACCTAGTAAATCAGTGATGAACCTATGTTTTCTCATTCACAAGACATTTTTGACTGTTAGTTCCCCATTCAACTGAACCAAATTCTACTAGTATCAGCATTTCTGAGGTTTAGACTTATATTAACCTGTGATCATTCAGATTCGAGCTGCTAATTTCTAAGCCTCTTATATGAAATAATTGCATATGATATTAAGTAATATTTGTGTGTTTTGGATTTATAAACTATTCTCCTAACACCAGCTAGTGTTTATACAGTACCTACTCTGTGTGTCATGTTTGACTCTTCATGCCAGTTCTGTTATAGTAACAACTTAAAAAATAAATGGACCAATGATTGTGGAGCTAGAATAATGATATATTCAAAAGGCATTAGTCATCCAGGGTCAACCCCTCATATCTTGATTTTTCCAGATTGGTTGGCATCGATGAAGTAGGATGAGCTACTGCAGACCTCTGTCAGGGGAAGAGTTTGGGGTTCTATCTCATCTAGAACTGTCACAAAGCTGAGAGTGGATAGCCTTGCTGTTGCTTCTGTCCATATTGTGTCTAGTTTTTTCATCCTTTTAAAGATGGCTATGACTTTTGAGCAAATCACATGGAAGACCGGGGCAGAGTTTTGTTGTTAGCTAGTCAAAAACAAGGCTCTACTGAATGACCTGAAAGATTTTAGGAAAATAATATTGCTGGGAAATATCAAAACTCTTCCTGAACATCATTTATTTCTAAAGTTCCATGTGTGTATATGTATGTGTGTATGTGTGTGTGAATGAGGGGCAGAGAGACAGAGAAAGACAAAAGGACAAATAAAAAGATCATCTATACTGTGTGTTTTCAACATCACTCAGTGATGGTGTTGATGTGAGATTCAAGACAACTGCGTCCTGACACAGTCACATATGATCGATCACTGTCAACTTCTTGTGTCATAGCCCTCTACAGCTTTGTTGAATTTTTAATCTTACCTAACAAAAGCAACGTGTTTCATACTCAGTATTTTTCCTTGGTAAAGAAGGCTTCTTTAAAGAAAGTTACAAAGAGGACACATTTCATGGCCAAGACCCATTTCATGGCCAAGACCCATTTGGAAATGAAGATGGTAAAGTGAATGCTATGTAGAAGCTATGTCAAGTTTGAGCTCACTATCTTGGGACCATGGTAGGATTGGAGAGATGATGTTGCTTGTTTTGTAAAAATGTTTGTAATTATTTTTGCAATGTCTTTGAAATAAATATCCTTTTGAAAAGCAAATTGATGCTATTTGATAAAAGGGAACTGGGGTGCTAATCACTGGTAGTTAACACTAGGGAAAATACCATGGAATAAGGATTTGAGATAAGAGTATTATATATATAAAAAAGCTCCAATCCCTTGTGTTTTACCTAAACTCCTAAGGGTAAAATATAGCCCCAGGTGGGGACCCAACTCTGTTGTGAGAGTAGGACTTAGGGAAAAGATGCCCCTAATATTATGGAGGCTACACTAGAGTTGCTTTAGTCCTTAGGGACATACAAGCTAATGTTTACAGTGGATATCTTCTCCCTCTCTCTAAAGGTTTTATGGATTTCAAAAGTTAATGCTTATTTGGTGAAGGAGATGCTGAAATGAAACCAAGATGAGAATGGATCACAATACTGACAGTGAAAAGGCTGGCTTTTACAGCACAAACAGTGATTATGTTTCTCCTCATGCTGTGTTGGAGTGAGTAAATTGATCTTGGCTATCAATAAAAACCTCAAGCATGTTCCTCTAAAGTTATCTAAATGATAGAACCGACTTTGAAACTTGGCCTTGGATCGAACATTGCTGACATTTCCTGGGGAAGATAGGATAATGGGTACCTTCAGCACAAAATATGTTTTCTAGTCATGTTTATGCTCTAGAAGTCTCACACCCCAAATAAGTTTTTAGTTAATTTTTTAAAAGGAATTAGTCCATAATTTATCTTTTTATGAAAAATAAATGAGATTCAAAATTGAGTGTAAATTAGTTTTAAAATACCAAATGATTGTATCACAAATCAAATCAGCTCCCACTTTTAAGAAGTTCAAAGAACTATGTTGATTTATTTTTCTGAAGATAAATTCTCATAACATTGTTGAGAGATAAGGAAGAAGTAATTATTTTTTATTCCATTCCAAAAATTCCATATATAGTTATTATTTTAAATTCCATGGTATTTTCCCCAGTGTTAGCTATCAGTGATTAGCACCCCAGCTCCCTTTTATCAAACAACATCAATTTGCTTTTACAAAGGAATATTTATTTCAAAGCTATTTATATCTTCTCTACCCTAGCACCTGAATGGTATTCCTCTTATTGGTTCTGGAATCTCTAACTGAGTCTTTTGGAGTTCAAGAAGGAATTGGAGTGGATAGAGCACTGGGCTGGGAGTAAGAAACACCTGAGTTCAAATCCAACCTCAGATACTTAGTAGCTGTATGAGCTGGGTCAAAGCATTTATCCTTCATCTGCCTATGGATTTATCATCCACCCACCATGTAACCTCCTTATCTATAAAACTTATCAGGATTGTTGTTATTGTTGTTCAGTATTTTTCACTCATGCCCAACTCTTTGATGATCCTATTTAGGGTTTTCTTGGCAAAGACATTGGAGTGGTTTGCCATTTCCTTCTCCAGATCAAAGATTAGAAACTAAGGCAAATAGAGTTAATAGACTTCTCAGGGTCACACAGCTAGTAAGTGGATTTGAGGCTCCTGGATTTGAACTCCTGATTCCAAACCCAGTGTTCTAGCCTTATGTCACTTAGCTGCCAGGAATTGTTATAGAGGATCAGCACCACCAATGGCCTCTAAGATGTAAGGATTTTAATAGGGATAGATAGACAGACAGACAGACAGATAGAAAGATAAAGAAAGACATCAATATTCTATACCTAGGTTCCAAAAATCCATAAGACATATACAAGATTGGAGAGTCATGATTAGAATATAATTTATGTAGAAAAAAGGTCATCTTTGGCTGATGGTGAATTCAATTTTTTTTTAAAGTGGCATATTGAATTTTTTAGCTGCACTGGAATGAAGGAAGTGATAGTCTCCCCGTGCTTTGCCCTGGTCAAACCACACCTGGAGTGCTGTGTTGAGAGCAAAAGGTCACATTTTAAGAACACCAACATACTGGAGCTTATGCAGAGAAGATTGTGAATCACTTTACATTTTTTAAAATGACTTGCCTAAGTGACCAATCAACTACCTATTGTCTGAAGTGGGATTTGAACAAAGGTTTTTCTAACTCCAGAATTAGTGGTTTATCTACTACACCACATGGCCTTTTAAGATAGGAAGGGTAATTTCTTTCCAAATAGATGATATGCTTAAATGTGGAATAAAACATATATTCTTGGAGATGGCTGGTTTAGGGATTTGTTTGTTTTGTTTTATTATGTATATTTCTTGCAAGCATTTTATTATTTTTAATTGTTTAGTAGAGGGGGAAGTCAGAGATCAAGTAAATTTTTGTTAATCAGAAAAAAATAGGAAGGGTATTGTAGACAATGTTGGATGAAAACCAGGTAAAATAAATGAAGATGTTTAAGCTCCCAAAGGAAAAGACATATGAAGAGGTAGACACATGATAGTTATTTTCTAGTATTTTGAAGGTTTGATTCTAGTGGTCAGAACAGGGAGTAAAATTGAGGAGGGGTGAATCATTTTTGAACATAAGAATAAAAAACAAAGCAAAAAAAAAAAAAAACGTTAAAAATTATTGCTGTCCAAATGTAGTGTGGAATACCTCAAAAGATCTTGACATGGTATGGCTAGTATCTCTTTTTGCTCACTATTCTCAAATCAAACTGCTGTATCTTTCCCGCATACCTCTTGGGGTACCACTAAAGAGTTGGCATGTCTTTTTACTGCCATCAGCTTGAAACAATGTTCTGACTTTTCCTCTCCAAAATACTAGGCCATTATAAAAATAAAAATGCTTCTCCATGGTCTCTTCATTATGATCAGCTATGCTCAACAAAGGGACATAGGGCCAGCAGCAATGGAGGGAAAACACTGAGCACATAATAGACACAGAATGAATTATGTTTCAATATTCAGAGGTACAATTAGCATCCAAATCTCATTTTACAACAGTGTTTGCCAGATTGTTTTAAAAATCATGTATGACTCAAAGATTAGCTGTATAAAAATATATTGGGCTGTTGGCACTTATATAGGCAGCCTTTGTCAGTTTTCTTTTATTTCCCTGGATTTGGACGCATAAGCAAAATTTAGGTCTCATTCCTGCTAGCTAGATCATGGTTTTAAAATGTAATCTGAGTAAATATTAAATATTTTTTCCATGGATTACAGGGGGAGAGGGAGGGAAGTGTTTATTAAACTGTTTTTCATTTTCTTGGCTTAGTTTGTTATTTTTTATTTGCATGCCCTTGGTCATAGTTGGTCACCTTTTTTATGGTTGTTTCATTTCTTTGTAAAATTTTAATATTGAAAGAAATTAAAAATAAGCAAAATACTTTCCAAATCAATCCTCTTTCTATATTACTTATGATAAGTGAATAGCAATATTTTATATAGACAACATTTTCCAAGAAAGAAAAAACAAAAAACCAACCCCCCAAAAAACCTTAAACTCATTCAAAACCTTTCCAAAAGTGCCAGATGGATATTAGATTATACCAGAGACTAAAGCTTCATTAAAATCAAAAGGGGGGGGGGGCACGCTGAAAATGTACTCTAGGGAATCATTTGACTCTGGCAGCAGGTGAGGATGGTCTACCTTTAATGTTTGCTCTAACTATAATGCCCATGTCAATGGACATTATAGTTCAATTCAATCAATGTTGATTGAAATTCATGGATCAGTAGCTGGCTAAGTCCCAAATGATACTTTTCACATTTAGTTTTTTCCAAATGATTATAACAAATAGCATGTGGCATAAAGCTTTGTTGTCTTATGTGGACAGTTAAAAAATCAAAGCAAATTAAACTCCCTTAAAATTAATTGTGTCTATGTGCATGGGGAGAGTTACAAAGATCCTGGGTATGATTCTGTTTATAACACCAGAATTCTATGACAATTGATATTAATATAACTATATAGTTCTTTCTTTGACTGAGACAATTGGGGTTAAGTGACTTGTCCAGGATCACACAGCTAGGAAGTGTTGTGTCTGAGAGCAAATTTGAACTCAGGTCCTCCTGGCTTCAGGGATGATGCACTATCCACTACACCAACTAGCTGCCCCTAATTACTTTTTTATATCGATATATGTCATGACTAAAGACTAAAAGCAGGGCTAATGTCAGCATTAGGTTGGTGACTCCTGCTGATGTCAACATCATTATGAAACATACCTTATGTTGCAGTGGATATGGACGTTACCACAATATATTGCCCTCTGGCAGGGTATGGTTATTATCTATCATTTTGAGTTCTTTCCTCTCTTCCTTTAACATCTAATCAGTTATCTAAACTTCTTAATTCTTTCCCACAATATCTCTGACATTTATTCCCTTTACTTTGGTAATGCTGCTAATTCTACTTTAGAATAGATCTTCTCTACTACACATTTGGACTAATCCAATCTGGGATTTTCCTGAGAGGCATATCTTCCAGGAATAAGGAATTGACATTCTTATAGCCATTCTTGTAAAACCACATCTGTATTATTTTGTCAACTAATTAATAAACCTTATTAAGTGCCTATTATATTCCAGTCACTATGCTAAGCACTATAGATGCAAGTATCAAAAAGAAAAACAGTTTTTTGCCCTCGAATTTCTTACACTCTAATGGAGGAAACAAAAAAGCAGTATTAGTGATGAAAGTACTAGACATGGATACATGTTGGAGAAATCCAAAGGAAAGCAACTGGTCCCTTCCTTCTGTAGAAGTTGTGAGAGGACAGGTTTCCAATTACCAATCAGAGCAAAGGAGGGGCTTCAGAGGTCACAATTTAAAAAGGACTTTGATAAGATGGATAGATAATGACAAGATCAAGGGATCATCCTTTCTCTCTTATTATCTTACAAATGAGGAAACAGAGACATAGTTTATTTAACTAGCATGCTGAGTGTCACATAGTTACCAAGTACTAGAAACAGGATTCAAATATGGCTTTCTAACTTCAAAGCCACTATCCATTGCAGAATGCTGCCTCATGAGTCTTGGATCCACATTTTCTGAGAATCAGCTGAAGGAATGGGCATGTTTAGCTTGGAGAAGTAATACTCAGAAGAGCTGTCTTCTTCAAATATTCTAAGGGAATATGTGGAAGAGAGAGTAAATTAGTTCTATTTGGCTCCATGGGGCAGATCCAGTAGGAGGAAGTTCCAAAAAGGCAAATTTAAACTCAATGTCAGGGAAAACTTTCTAACAATTTGAACTATACAAAAATAAGATGGACTTTTCTAGGAAGTAGTGGGTTCCCTTTTTTTGGAAGTCTTCATGCAGAATCTGGGTATCTACTTGTCAAATGAGGATTCCTGTGGTCATAGGTTGTACTAGATAGCTGCTGAGGTACATTCTAATCCCAAATTTGTGACTCTATGATTCTTTGCCTACAGCAGTAGTTTCTTAACAAGTTTTACTAAGGCCGCTAACTCTCCTCCCTGACCAATTCATTTCTATGGCTACCAGAAAAATCTTCCTTATGTAAGATCTGGTCATGTTATGTCTCTAATTTAAACTTTAAAGGGTTCTTACTTAGTAGGATTTCCCCATATTGAAACCCATAGTGTGATTCAATTACATTACATTGAATTGGGTTATCTTATATTTTGCTATATTATGTTACCTTACAGGATATCATTTTCATTTAAGATCACTGATGAATAAACATAACCAAAGACATAGAGCTCACCAAAGATATTCACTACTGAAATGGAAGAGATCCAATAAAATGTACATGTCAGGGAGGGATCCCCTAAAAAGAGTAAGGTCCACCAGATGCTCCTATTTGTGGATGACACTGTATTGATTACATAAAGTCCTAGTCATTTATAAGTGATTTGTAATCATTTCAAGATGTTTGGTTCATCCATCCTTCAAGAAAAAAATCAAATAGATAAAGAAAATGTGTTGCTCAGATTTCAACATGCTTTCTAGTTTTTTCCTTATAAGAGTTTTTCATTTATTTCTCAGGTTTTACTTAGAAAGACAAAAACTTTACCTTGCACAGCTACTCTCTATCCTAAAAAATCACCCTATACTATTTTGAGTTCTTTTGGAAAAACATCACAGCACTTCATGGGAGAAATAACAATCAAATCCACTGAAAATATTTCAAAGATTTGTGATTTTATAGTTCCTTCACAGACCAGATCATAGCCTTTTCACATCATAGCACATGGTCCCCATGAATTGCTGAGCCAACTTCTTTTCCCAAATTAATCATTTGCTGTCCAATTTTATGGGTTTGGGCATAAGAGCAGAAAAGTTCTGATTATCTTTCCTAGCCATCTGAATTCAACTGGCTCATATGAATATATGTATCTGAGTAGTTTGGGAAATACTTTAGCTTTGTCTCTTTATTGCAGAGGTTTCACTTGATTTTTACTTAACAGCAAACATTCTAAAAAGAGAGTAAGAAAATTTCTTCCTTCTTAAATCATCACTATTTCTGTACATGAAGGGATAAAAATAGTCCAGTGGAAGATATATTTAGTATGACAGGTCTGTCTATTTCTTTCTCAATGGACCAAATGCAGAATCACCAAAAAAAAAAATTCTTCAAATAGGGTGGAGAGTTGGAAGAATTTAAGTTGTTGTTATCTTGTCTTCTTGTTTATGAAAAGCAGTGAAGCAAGGAAGGACAAAATTATAGCTATTTTTACTTGAATTTTGCTTCTTCACAATCTCTATGCTTTATTATATTTCTCATGCAATTAAATTCAAATCAACAAAAATTTATTAAGTGCTTCCCATCTACAAGAAATTAAGGAACCAAAATAAAAAAATAGAAATAATCCCCCTTTATAGAATTGAGACATTGTCTAGCCCTTTCCGCAGTTAATCTTTCTCTCCTTCTTCTAAATAGGAGGATCACAAACCAAAAAAACCAAACACCCAAACACATTTTCATAATGACCTCATTAGATAATATGTACCAACACCTGGTTGTTTAATCTTGTCAACCAACAGATATTTTTTGTTCTTTAGAAAGAAAACCATTTGAATAGTTTCCCATCAACTCTTCCCTCCTGAAACTATTTTCAAAGTGTTAGCATATTAGCAATTACAATTTATTTTGCCAAATGTAATTCAATCTGTCTTCTTTTTAGGAACATTAGCTTCCTCACTTCCAATTTGACTTGCTCTGATTGAAGTGATCCTCCCCACTGGCACATAGTTCAACAATTATGACTCACTTCTTTATCTGTATTAGATTACTCAACAATTAAATAAAGATGAAGATAAGAAAGGCATAGATACTTTGACAAAATGATCATCCCCACTTGACCTTATAGAAAAATTTTACCTTTTTGTGGAATAGAATGTGGCAGAAGTGAATGGGACAGAACTGTGATTTTATTGGTAGTGAGAACTTTACCAATGAAGGTCAAACTTATAGTCTCATAGAGTTGCTTAGGTAGGCATTGAAAGATTAAGCGTAGGGTCACTTAGATATTATGTAGTAAAAGTGGGCCTTGAACCCAGGTCTTTCTAGCTCTAAGGTCAAATCTCTCAACATTCAATTCTCCAAGGACTCACAACTTAATGGTCATTTCTAAAAAAAAAAAAACAAAAACAAAAAAAACCAAGCATATTAATATAAGTTCACTTCATTAATATGGGAAATAGACACATAGAACTATCATTCTGTGATATGGATATCATTTATTTATTGAAGTTTTTAATAATTTCATTCAATAAGCATTATTAAGCTTATATAATATGTTATATAATACCAAGAAGAGAGAATGGTGGTCCAAAACTATGCCATTTCAAATCAAAAGGACATATAAAACATATTATGATGAAGGGACAGAGAAAATTCCTTATCGTATCACCTCACAAACTAATAAAAAGCATGGGAAGGAAAATTAAGTGAAAAAAAACTTGACCAGTAATTTAAGAGCCAAATGGACTCAGAAGACCAGGGTTCAAATCATTCCTCTCACTCACTGTCTAAATGACCTCAAGAAAGTAACAGTCGTTTGGTCTCATTTTTCCCACCTGTAAAAATGAGAAAGTTAGGCTGTATGACTTCTGAAATCTCTTGCAGCTCAAGATTTAGGTTCTTAGTTAAAATCTTGGCCCCGTTATTCACAAATCGGAATTGGACCAGATGATCTCTATGATCCATTCTAACTTGAAATCTTTATCATACTAAGAAGACAATAAATTAGTTAAATGGAGTTTGGATACTATGTTTTCAAATTCCAGCTCTATGTGACTAATCCTCTCTCTAAATCTGAATTTCCTTTTCTGTAAAATGGCAATATCAATGGTACCTTCTCTATGAAGTTTTTTTTTTTTTGTGAGGATTGGCTATGATAATGTAAACAAATTTCAAACTTAAAAGCATGATATAAATGTAAGCTATTAATATCTTATTCTGTTATTATATTTCAGGCACCATTAAGTTTTAGGGACACACAGAAAAGAAAATGATTATTTTTAAAAAATTTAATTCAGTCTACATTTTAATGGAGAAAGAAACAAAATGCTTTCATGAGAGACAGTATGGCACAGTAGATGATGACATGAGGACTTGGAAAAATCTAGGTTAGAACATTGCCTCTGACTCCTATGAACTGTGTGAGTAATTTAGTCTCTCTGGATCTCAGTTTTCTCATCTGTAAAATGGAGATAGGAATGGCATCTACCTCACAGAGGGATTTTTTCTTCCTCAATAGTATTTTATTTTTCCAAAGACATATAAAGATAGTTTTTAACATTCATTTTTCTAAGACTTTGTGTTCCAAAATTTTCTCCCTCTCTCCCTTGCCTCCCCAAAGATAGCAAGCAATATGATATAAGATTAAATATATGCAATCCTTTTAAACATATTTCCATATTTGTCATGTTCAGCAAGAAAAATCAAACCAAAAGGGAGACAAAACCATGAAAAAGAAAAAGCAAACAAAGATGAAAATATTATATTTTGATGCACAGTCTCCATATTTCTTTCTCTGAATGAGCATGGCATTCTCCATCCCAAGTCTATTGGAATTATTCTGAATCACCTCATTGTTGAGAAGAATAAAATCCATCACCATTGATCAACACATAAGCTTGCTGTTACCATGTGCAATGTTCTCCCTCACAGAGAAATTTTGAGGATATAATGAAAAAAATGTATGTAAAGCATTGCAATCCATAAAGCACTAATTATATGTCAGCTCTAATTATTGATCATCAGTATATAAAGGTGAGAGTCAACTGAGTAAATCACTCACTCCACCCTATCTAAAAATGTGCTAAGATATTCACCTGGGTTTATCTGTTAGGTGAAAATATACATCAAATATTCAATGGGTATGAATAAGTTGTAGTTAGCTCATTAGATGTGACAAGAAAGTCTGGATTGGCTGAGGGACTTGGTCATGCCATCTGGAATCTGTTTAAAACCAAGAAAGTAGTCCGAATGCCTAGAAGTGGAAATGAGAGAACATTCCTGTTAAAACTCAGAGGATGAATAGATTGGGAGTAGCAGATGGGGAGGGCAGCTAGGTGGTGCAGTGGATAGAGCACCAGGCTTGAATCAAGAAGACATGAGTACAAATCCAGCCTTACTGGCTATATGACTCTGAGCAAGTCACTTAATTCTGTTTGTCTCCATTTCCTCATCTGTAAAATAGACTGGAGAAGGAAATAGAAAATCATTCCAGAATCTTTTCCAAGAAAACCTGAAATGGGGTCCTGAAGAATGAGACATAACTGAACAACAATAACAAGAGGATGGAGGACAGAGCCTTGTCCTCAGCTTCAGTCTTAGTCTCCTCCTGGCAGGGGACCCAATGATTTCAGAGGACCAAGGAATGCCCTCATGCCCCAACCCAACCCTCTAACCTTCCTCAGCATTCTAACATTATCCTCTGTTCTCTGAATGGATGATAGTATTGTTCCATTGGGAGCCAAGAACAGACTGGATGAAAATTCAAGGCTCTATAAATAGCCTAGTCTTGTACACCATACTTAAAGGAAAATCTCAAGGACTCCAGAAAAGGGACTTATAAGGGCTTTGAGTGATCCCTTAGATGCATGTACGCTGAATATGTCATAGCCATTTAGGATATTGTTTCTACCAAATATTCTTACTATGATATCTTAAAAATCACTAATATGTAAAAATAAATTTTGACTACCTAATATCAACTGATAAATATGGTGGGAAAAACACATCAGTAGGGTTTATGATGTATCTAATATTAGAGAAACCATTACAATCCCTCAAGAGTATCCCTACTGCCCTGAAAAGTAGTAGTTTTGCTCTAGGGACCCATTTTGCCTATGCTAATGGAGGTTTGAAGAATCACTCCTGTCAATGTGCTTAGAATGTGTGTGTATATGTATGTGTATACACATATATGCATTATGTATGTAAGTATATGTGTGTATACATATATATATATGTGTGTGTGTGTGTGTGTGTGTGTGTTTATCCAAGTTAAATACAAAGCAATGTCAGTAGGATCTAGTAGGTAATAGACCTAATGTATGAGTTCATACTTGAGCTGAGCATTGAAGGGAACTGAGGATTCTGAAAGGTGGTGTTAAGGAAGAGATTATATTTCAGATAAGCCCCCAGAGACAAGAAATGGAATTTCACATACAAAGACTAGAAAATAGAGTAATCTGGCTAAAATGTAAAGGTATATGAAGAATAAATACAAGTCTGGAAAGGTTGGTTGCAATCATATTGCTAAAGACTTTAATTGCCAAATAGAAAAAAAAATTGTAAGTTATCCTAGAGTCAATAAAGAACCTTGGGAGTCCATTTTTGTTTTTGGTTTTTTTTCCAGAAGGGAAGTTCTCTGGTCATCTGTGCTTAAGAATGAATATGTTTGAGATTGAGAGTAAGAAGACCTGGAGGTAGATTTTTTTTTTTTTTTGATGAACTTTCCAAGTCACCTTACCTTGCTAGCCAAAGTTTCTTCCTCTCTAAAATGAGGGGATTAGAGTAGATGATCACTAAGTTTCCTTCACTTCTAACTCTATGATCCTTTGGTTATCAATTTGCCAGCTATTTGAATGATGGATTGGAGAAAGGAGAGAATAGAGTCAGGAGGAAAAGGGAAGAAGCTATTCTATCTCGACTCTATGTCTCTCAAAAAATGTAATAGCAGGATTTGGGGATGGTGAACCAAGAAGAGAACTACTTGAGAAAGAAGAAATAATTGCCAAGGGAAGTAGATAAATCCTACTACAATCTGGATTTGGTGAACCTGAAAGGAGGAAAGGTTAGCTGAATGATAGCAGCAGAGAGGGGTTCTAGAAGTATCAGGAGTTCTTTCTCCTCCTGATCCAGCATTAAGGAACATAAAAGAAAGTGCATCAAGGGCTGAGGAGGATGGCAAAGCATGAAGTAGTATCCTTTGGAGAATGTTTGTTTTTTGTGAATATCAGAAGATGGAAGGAATATGAGGGAAAGGTACATAAATGAAGGTTGTAGATAATAGAATGGAATATCAGGGGAGAAGGAAAAAAAGGATGGACTAGAATGAAATTGGGAGTTAGATGGGAAGGGCTATGATAGATGGGATGAAAGAACTGGAAGTGGAAGAAGGGGAAAGAGGTAATTTTCTTCTTAGGCTATTAAAAATTAGGAAAAGTAGAACTTTAATAACCACAAGAATAGAGGTTTCTATCAAGATTTCTCTAGCAGTCTCTTTTCCTTGATGGCAGTGAGTTGCCATATTAGTAGTATAAGTTTCTACTATGCTATATAAGGAAGGGAAAATGACACTGGAAAAAATGAAATTAGAAAGACTTATTAGAATTAATTAAATACATACAGAAAAAATCTGTGCTGGTAGCTTGATTTGAAAGGCATTGAAAACAAAATATTCAAGAAAAAAATTTCTGAAAGCATAAAAATCCAGACAAAAAGGTGAAAAAAGAAATCAGTAATTATGACCCATGTGCCTACTTTCTAATTGCTATAAATTCTTAATGACAATGATCAATGCTTGTATTATGAGTATTCTTAATAAAAATATAAAAAGCAAATAAGCAGACTTCACAGGCAATTATCTATAGAAAGCTATTTCACAGATACCCAAATGA
Organism: Sarcophilus harrisii; assembly: GCF_902635505.1. Classification (NCBI taxonomy): domain Eukaryota; kingdom Metazoa; phylum Chordata; class Mammalia; order Dasyuromorphia; family Dasyuridae; genus Sarcophilus; species Sarcophilus harrisii. Next base: position 181,866,992 of record NC_045429.1, on the reverse strand, counting down.
CTAAAATGTGTAGGAAATGCAAGGCCACAGTGAACTACTTTGTTGATTTTTTTTAAAAAAAAAGCATTTCATTAGGTAAAAGAAAAATCATACTCATAGGCTCTCCTATGTATATTTTAAGATTATAACACTCTTTAACCACATATATGCCATTATTCAACAATAACTGATTATCAATATTAAGTAAGGGATATATTCATCAAAGATTTTTGCCAGTATCATGCATATATCCTACACAAATCAAAGAAGAAAATATGTTCCTTAGATGGTAAGATTCTTCAGCTGTTTCTGTTTGCAATTACATTTTTTCTGATTATATTTATCCCTAGATATTACTTGACCTCCTAACTGAGACTCATGGTGACCACCAAAAAGACATTGACCACAATCAATATGGGAAAACTGAATGAAGAAGTAGATAGATAGATGGACAAATAGATAAAGAACTGCATATTGTCCAAATTATGTTATGCAGTTGGATGGACAACACAATATACTAATGTACTAGTACAATTATACTGAATATACACTGCATATGGGTAATGAGCTGAATCCAAAATTGAATAGAGAGAAAAAATTTGAGAACAAATTTGAGAAACTGCATGTGTTTTAACTGATCCCAAGATATTTCTTCATTTAAAGGCCCATCTCTTTTTTCAAACATCAGTATGTTTTTTAACATCTCCTGGTAAAACTATATCATTGTGAATAATGGACTGTCATGTTTCAAATAAATCAAAATTACAAGCAATTCAAAGGGTAATAGAAAAACACATGGTAGATGTAAATAGACTGATATTTACTGGTGGTAACTTGGACATTAGGAATTGTATTAATGACACCAGGACCTGTTGGATTAAAAAAAAAAGGAGTTGGGCTAGTGATGAATAGAGAATAAAGGATAGCATATGGATAACTATAGGGCTGTGCTGATCTTTTTGTGAAATATTAATGGACCAACAAAAAGCTTTTAAAACATACAGAGATTCTCTGGGGAGGATTTATAAAAAGAAATAGACAAGAATCACACAGGACAAGAGGGTATAGATGAGTTGAGATTTGTACTGGTGGAGAAAGTACTCAAACTGATGAAATCATGGAGGTTCACATAAATCTTAGGAAACACAATGAAAAGACAAGGACTCTGTTCACAAGTAGCTTACCACAGAAAAGGAGGAAGTGTATACATACAACCCCACCACCTCCCTGCAACAGAAGATGAATATGACATTCAAAAGAGCCATACAGACAGGGTACTAAAATTAATTTGAGGATGAAGAGATTACTTTTGTCAGTGGGGGGAGGAGAGAAAAGGTAAGGAAGACTTTGTGATGAGAGTGGTACCAGCTTTGGATTTGAAAAAAAGGAAGAACTTTAACAAAGAGAAGATGGGAGTATTTCTCTGAATCCAGATGAGAAAATGATGTGTTCCCCCAACTCCCCTCTATTGCTTTTCTTCTATCTATCTAAATTTATATCTACTAGTCAGGATATTAGAGTTTAGTGTTGTCTGCCATTTAAATACTGTATGACTCTGAGAAATCCCCTTTACTTATCTATTTTAAAGTTTCCTCTGAAAATGCAAATAGTTAAATCTACTCTCACCCTTTTTTACTAGAGCTCTTTCTCATTCTCTCTCTTCTCTCCTCTCCTTTGACTCATTTGTATGTGTGTATGCATATTTATATATATGTGTGTGTGTTTACATGCTTATATAATATATACACATGCATATGCATTGATTCACATATAGTATATACATGTGTATATATGTGTATACATAGTATAAAAGAAATACAAGAAAAATATATTTACAAGCTCTGCAGCTAGAAATCAATAGTATTGACTTTTAGATCATTCCTGAATCACCAAAATATTGCTTCTATATCATAAAACTGAATACTCTTCTAATAAATCTATGTTTAAAAGTACAAATATTTTGCAAAGGAAATAGGAAAAATGTAATAGTTGTTCCTTTCAAATTGTCATGTAAAATATTTATTTTGTATTTTTAAAATTACTTTCTGTAACAAACTCTACAGATCCTTGTTAATAAAACACAGCAGGGGGAAAAAACTTGTATAACTATAGTATTTGAAGCTTTGTTTCCTTTTGGGGCAAATTCTTTTTGGAGACAGTTTGTTTCTGTTGTAGACTTTTTCCTTTCTCTGTCTGGGATCCTCTTCTTTTTCTGGAACCTTCTGTTCCTGGAACCTTCCATGCTAGAAACTTTTAGCACTCTAATCGCTTGGTCAATGTTTCACTGTCTAAAGTTTTTCATCTTTATTCAAGGCATGAAACTGTCTAATGCATGGAGTGATGACAAATCCATATGTCCAACTCATCAAAACTAGGATGTGTCTAGAGGTAACCAGGTAGTATAATGATTAAAGCCCTGGACCTGCAGTTAGGAAGTAAAGTTCAAGTCAGAATTCAAATACTTACTAGCTGTGTGACATGGGGAAAATCACCTAAACACTGCCTATCTCAGTTTCCCCACCTATGTAAAGTGAGAATAATAATAGCACCTATCTCATAATGTTGTTTTGAAAGCATTAAGCATAGTAACAAGGACATAAGAGATGCTTAATTAATGTGGATTCCTTTCCCATATCCTTGTTGTAATTATATGCATAATTATATATATGTAATTATATGTAAATATGTAATTATATGCCTATCAAATAGGCATCTTTTCATAGGCTCCTTATAGAAGCTCTTCTTCCATAACTTGAAGACCTTTGAATCCATGATTCTGGTTATTCCCAGTCTGTATCCCTTTATTCTTTCTTCATTCTTCTTTGGAAATGCTGTTGTCCTGGTTTAGGAGGTAGGAGCTATCATAACATCCTTACTTTCCTGTCCCAGTGCACCTATTTCATCATAGAGTAAAAACTTCTCTCCTTTCCTCCCTCCCTCCCTCTCTTCTTCCCTTTTCCTCTCATCCTCCCTCCCATCCTCCCTCCCTCCCTCTCTTCTTCCTTCCCTTATTCTTTTCTTCCCTTCTTTCCTCTCTCCCTTCCTTCTTTCCTCTCTCCCTCCCTCCCCTCTCTTCTTTCTTTCTTTTCCTTCTCCCCCTCCTCCCCTTATTCAAGGTCTCACTAAACCACCTTGCATATATGATTTAAATTATACCAAATGAAGGCCATTGCTTTCAATTGACTAGCTGATCTAAATCCCACGACTATTGAATCTGCCTGAAATAGTTATTTAATTGTTACACCGTTTAATATTTAATATGTTACATAGTTCTGAAGAAAAGTACTTCTAAATCCTAAAGTGTCATGTAAACATGAAGTTTTACTTGTATTATGAGAGCCGTGCATACACACTTGTCCAATTCAATTCAGTTCAATTCAGCAAATATGTGGTACTTATATCACATAGTCGTAAGATTTTTAGTTTTTTATTTATTTTTTACTGCAAAGGACAATTGCTCCCAGCAACCAGCATTAGTCCTAATAGGATTCTTTGAGATATGTGGGCATAGAATGGTAATTCAACCTCTGGGAAAAGGTTTAGACCTGACCTTCCTAATGGGAACAAATCTGCAGTATGAGAGTAATTTGAAGAAGAACGATTAGTTAAAGAGTATCCAGCAATTAGCAATGAAGCAAATTCTTCACTTATTGGCAAGGGGAAGTAGATCATTGAATAGATAATAATAAATCCTTCCATTTATCTAACACTTTATCCTCACAGAGTTTTCTTTGAACCTCATTTGAGCCTCATAGCAATCCCACAGGTTTGGTAATTGAAAATGTTATTTATTCCATTTTGTAGCTGAGGAAGATGAGGCTTGAAGACTATATAGTTTGTCCAAACTCACACATCTGGTAAGTGGAAAAGTCAGGATTGAAACCCAAGTGTTTTGACTGTGAATACAACTCTCCCTTTGCTGTATTATGAATTAGTCTTGAAGATTTAGATTCCTTATTTTTCCTAAGGCTATTAAAAAATAACATGCTTTGGTATGTATTCAAACAATATGCTTTTTTTCCCCTCTGGAGGCAGATAGTATGCTGCATCATTTATCTTTTGGGATTGTTTTGTATTAATGAGAATAGCTAAGTCATTCCCAATTCTTCATTGAACAGTATCACTGTTACTTTGTATAGCAGTTCTCCTAATTCTGTTCACTTCACTTTGCATCAGTTCATTGTAAGTCTTCCCAGATTTTTCTGAAATCATCCTGTTCATTATTTCTTATAGCACAATAATAATGCATCACAATCATATACCACAGTTTGTTTAGCCATTCCCCAATTGATGAGCATCCTTTCGATTTCCAATTCTTAGACATCACAGAAGAAGCTGCTTAAATATTTTTGTATAAATAGGTCCTTTTCCCCTTTTTTGGGACTTGTTTGGGATATAGGCCTAGCAAAAGTAGCTGTTGTTGTTCTTCATTCTTGAAGAGGACCATGACATCAGGTAGATAATGCTGTAACATGCAAATGAGTGGGATTTAAAAGAAGGAGAGCTATGCAAAGTTACCAGCCTGGCTATCTCCTCTGAAACTATTTCAGTCCAGTGACAAGATATAGATCAGTATGATTGGAGATGGCCCTGAATGCAGTGAGAGACTTGTCTTTTTTAAACTAAGGTCTTTAACAGGTCTCAATTCCACTGAAGCAATGCCCAATCAGCTATTTAAGCTGGGTAAGAAATGAGGCAGAGAATGGCCTTTTATTCCTAGTCAAAAAAATAAAATATCACTCTGGAAAGGGAAATCCTCACAGTTTCTGGCCAAACTGGAAACAATTGTTATTTACATTTACACTGAGCCAATCAGGGCCTAAACAGTGACCAAGTGGGGCTTGGCCTGGGATATATTGGTCAATCAATGAGAGCCTGAGTAATGTTGGTTTAAGGCCGAGTCCTAGTCTGCTATCAAAATTTATATTCCTTTGAGCAAAGCATCTGCATTTAAGGGTAACAAAGATCCTATGGGGTCTAAGGGAAGAATAGAGAAGGAAAAGAAGAAAGAAAAGAAAAAAGACAAGAAAGGATATACACAGTTTTATAGCTCTTTGAGCATACCCAAAGCTATTTCTTTTATATTAGGAAGAAAGGAGGGTGCTTGGGGGGGCAAGGGCAAGCAGATAGTTTATTAAGATCATTTCCATGATCCCATACATTTATCTGTAGCCACACTCATATAGAGGGTCCATGCACTAAATTCAGCATGCATTTGTTGAAATGTCAGAAGTAAAAGAAATCTCTAAGATATTAATAAGGCTTTCTATTTTCAGTAACTGTCAGTTATACCTAGAGAACTCACCCATGGCTAGTCAATATTTTTGCTCCCAGCACATACCAATTGCCAGGCCTTCTAGATTCCTATTATACCAACAGTCATCCTGTTCCTCTACCTCGGGCTATATTCTAACCACCTCTGGGTTTATTCCTATGAAACAAATGTATAACCTATTGTAGGTTGCTTTTCTCAGACAATGAATACTAAGAAATTAACCACTTGCAGTAAACAAACAAGTATTGTGCTAGAAAGGGAACTGAATTGTGGAATTGGCAATTGTAATTATTTCATGTTTTAAATAAACTACTTTTACGGAACATAACTTGGGGAAAAAATTAATGAAGTAACAAGTGAATTAATTTTATTGAAATCCAGGTCTACCATTTTTCTAGATTGTAAGCATCTTGAAACAGGTGTTTTATACTTTTGCATATTCTCCACTGTGCCTAGTACAATGCTAGCTCATGGTGGCACTCAAGTATGTAATGATTGATTTTGTAGATAATAAGAATTGAATTTGGGCTCTGAAGATCTGGAGTAGAATACTAGAATCTTCATTTACTAACTACAGGATCTTGAACAAGTTAATTAACCTCTCAGGGTACTCTCTCCTGTGTGATCTAAAACAGAACCTAGAATTGTAAATAGCAATGACTTTGCCTGGAGCAAATATTAGGTTACTGTATGCTAGTAGAAAAGAGCTGCTGGGAGAGAGGTGAAAGTTCATAAAGATCCAAAGCTTGATGAATGATTGTGCTTGAAAGTGATGGATACTTTCTCATCACTGTGAGGGAAGCTCTTTGTAAAATGCAAAACTGTAGAAAAGTGAGCTCTCCTTTTCAATTAAAATTGTATTAAAAATAATGAGTAAAAAATGATACTGAATAAGCTGTTCACCTAGTATTACCATTATCTCCTTTCTCCAGGAATTTCAAAGCAGCTTAGGATAAGGTTTCTTTTTTTAAAATAAGTAGTCCATTTTTTTCCCCTTTTTAAATATAACAAAACAGGAGAGTTTTTAGACATGATGTCTATTGTGTAAAGCCTGGAATACCTGTTGAGTAGGCTCAATTATCTGTGCAGCCAATTTCTAGTCCCATGTTGGTTTTTCCCTATCATTCATCACAGTTGCAGGCTGCCTCCTACCACTGTAGGTCAGTATGCGCTTAGGGAAGACAAAGTAATTTTAATATTAGCCGAAGGGCAACATAATTAGAATACTAAATTTGCAGATAAAAAATCACATTACACATTACAAAGCTCAATATAAATAATTCTTGAATTCCTTACTATTCTGAATTACTTGAACCACTGCTCCCTAGTAACTTATACAATAGTAAGTTGATTTTTTTTCTAGATGTTGCAGAAGAAAAGGAAATCTCTTTTTTTAAAACTAGTTTGTTTATATTTGGTTTTACATGATGATTGCTCAACTCTTATTTTTCACATAATTTTGATAGACTTTTTTTGTTTAAAAATAAAGTGTATTTATTAAAATGGAAACATGATGTCGTTAGAAAAGATATCAAAAGGCATATAGTTCAGTGCCCACCTATAGTATGAATTACATTTTTACACTGAATTAAAGAAATTTGCTCTGTTCTCTGAGTAGATGGTACCTTAGTAAATATGCTATCCTGATCAATTGCTGCTGCTGGAGTACAGAGTCTTGTTTCCAATGGGACCTGCCAATATAAATGATCCAGCCCTGGGTACTGAGTATACTGGAGGGTTTTTTTGGGGGGTGGGGGTAGGGGTGGGAATAAGGAGCAAGGTAAAGGAGATTTTCTCCATAGCACTTGTCTAGCCCTGATCTGGATGTTAGTTTGAATAAAATTGTCCTGAAGGACTGCTGGCAAATAATTATTAAGATATGCTATAAATATGACATTGTGCTTTCAAATTCAAATGATTTGAAATTTACAAAGAATCAATGAATAACAGAATTTTCTCTTAATCTCTTTATTTGAATGAATAATTTTATTATATTTAGTATAATGAAAATCTATAAGATTCCATAGGTTTTTATCAAATGGGAACTGTTTTGTCAAATAACCTGTACTTAACGAAATATTCTTGGCCTTTTCTCCAGTAACTTTTAATTTTGATATGTGTATTAATTAAATGACTTAAAAAATATTTTCCTTTCCTCCACACTCCTTACCTCTCCCCATTCTGTCTAGTAATTAGAGTTATTGTTAGAAAAGCAACAAAAGATTGATTTCTAATTGTTTTATGGAAAAGTATGTGGCAAAAATAAGTGTACTTTAAAAAACAGAATGAGTGAAATTTTTCACTGAAATCTTTCAAAATGGTAGGAAGAACTATCATTAAGACACTCAAAAACCACTGATTAATCACTTTTTAAAATGCTAGATATTGTATTAAGTGAATTTTTAAATGCCATGTCCTTGCCTTCAAAGAACTTTCATGATCCTCTTTTATTACTTATGAACAGGTGAACTGTATCTGAGGCTATTTGGAATGACTATGAGTTCAGTCACATATTTTACTGGAAAAAAGTTAGGCCATAAGACAGAGAAAAATGATTTCTTCACATTTTTTCTATGCAACCATTTCTTTAGATTTGCTTTACTTGTGATAACTTTTACACGGTTTGTGTGTATGCATGTGTTTTAGTAACAGTTTTTTTTTTTTTTACAGTCATTCACTTTGTTTTAAAAGCCCAGTGTCCAAAATATTAATTTCAAGAGGGCCATGGACTGATCAATGGAAAAGGGTCTAGCATTCTTGAAGTTCCTTATTAGTAAAATGAGCTGGAGAAGGAAATGACAAATCACCCCAGTGTCTTTGCCAAGAAAAAACCTCCCCCAAGTGATCATGAAATTGGACATAACTGAAAATGACTACACAACAACATGATGACAATACTTCAGTGGCATTATAGGATTATGTTGTAGTCTGAGGGCTTCTTATGTACCAGATCACATTGCTGAACTCTTGGGTACAAAGAATAAATAATGGTTTAGTGATGCTCAATCTACATAATAAGGTTAATCAATAATGTGTTTTGGACAACACTTGACTCCTTTCCCATTTTGGGGGATACATCCTCATCAGAAATTAGATGACCTAAATCATTCAAGTTTTCCAAATAATAAGCTCCCTGCTCAGCAGGTGCTTTAGCTTTCACTCAGTGGGGAAGTTTCTCTGACTTCCCCACTCAAATACAATATTGAGATCCATAGTTATTTAAATGTTTCTCTAGGACTAGAATGACACTAACTGTATAAGCCTAGGCATGATAACCACTGTCTGCCTCAGTTTCCTTAAATATAAATTAGGGATAATAATAGTACCTGCCTCTCCTTAGGGTTGTGAGGATCAAATGAGATAATATTTGGAAAGCACTTAGCTTAGACCCTGGTATAAAGTAGGTGTTTAAGAAATGCTTGTTCTTTCCCCATCTAAAAAGCAATCATTAGACCTACCAAACCAGCAAAATTAGACCTTATTTACATTTAACAGAGTCAGCCTCATAGCATATCTTCCCTTGCTTCCTCTAAAGCTATCACTATGCCAAAGAATATTAAATATTATTATTTGCATATTATGGTCTCCCTACAGATGAAAATTCTCATTAAACAAGAAAAAGGAACCCCCCCCCCCAATTCCAAATAGAGAAGAAAGGAAAAAATGCATAAAATGCCTTTAAGACTTGCTGACAAATTTCTACTTCTATAATTGACACTTGGTGGGTTGGTTGACAAGAAGGAAAAAGCTTCCATCATGGAAGAAGGTTTATCAGTAGACTGGCTATGTCTGGCCCAGGATGTAGGAACAGGATAGGCACCTATCTCAGGAAGAGATAAGGACACTGAGACATGCAGCAGAATGTACTACAATTAGAAATGGCAAAGGTAATTGTTGAAGAGCAGAGAGTGATCCTGAGGGAGAAGACTAGAAGTTTCAGCAACATTATTGGGGCATATTCTCTCATAGTCTGAAGCCATTGTCAGGTGAAATCAATTAGCCTATAATAAAAGATAATTTTAGGAATATATTGATCTGATCTTACTCTGAATTGGCCCCTTGCTTTCTTCATGGTGTGAGAGCAAATTAACCTAGTGGAAAAGTTATGTGAAAATGGTAACAAAGGGTCATTCAAGATGAGTGCTCTGTAGGAGATCGATGCCCATATTCATCTGGGAATCTTAGACTTTCTTGTTTCATATGTGAGTTTGTGTTTCTTCCCCAGGATCTGCCCAGGCTGGGAAAGACAGTTTGGTCTGTGTGTTCCTGGGAGAATTTGGAACCCTGATAGAATGTGTGTGTGTGTGTGTGTGTGTGTGTGTGTGTGTAGCTGTAGGCAGTAGGAAGGAATCTAGAGGGAGATGATCAAATTGCTTGAGAATCAATAAACTAATCATCTTGATAAACCAATAAATATCTCTGAAATGCCTACCATATTCTAGGTAGAGTGATAGATGCTGAAGGCACAAAGACAAAAATATAATTCTTCCTGCAGTTATAGAACTTACATTCTACTGGAAATAGCATAAAGGGAATAATGATCACAAATTTAGGCTCATTAGAGTCTCTATTCTCAAATTTCTTAAGAACTTGTGGTCTAATGAAAAAGCAGAATCTTTATAAATTTCTGATATCCAATAGACATATGTTAATTGAGATCCTACTACATGCATACCATTGTGCCAGTCACCATAATAGATACACTAATCTTTGACATTGTTCTCAAGAGGTTTACAGGCTAATATGTAATAGATTTTCAGTTTCAAGTAAAATCTTTTTTTTTTCTCTTATTTCTTAGATTCAGAATAAAATAAATATTTTTTAAAAAAGGAATTTAGCTCAATAAGGAAATGTGGAAAAAATGTTAAAAGTGATTTATTTAGATTTGGGTCTATGATCATGCATTGATTTTCATTTAAACTTACTGGAATTAGTAATGTTAAATTGAAAAAGGATACCCAGTGTTAAAGGTTCCCAAAGTGAACCTTTCTTCAGAGTGAAGGGGATAATCTCGGTAAAACACTTCAGGTAAACTGAATCTATTGGTACTCATATTCATTCCTTCTCTTGGGGTTTTCTGGAGGCAGCCTTAGTTTCAGTTGAAATAAATAATTACTCCAAAATCGCAGCCAGCTGGTAAAAATGCAAACGTTTATTTCTCCTTCCAAATTAGCCCAGTTAGTTGAGGCCTATCTCTCTGCCTGGCTCCAAGAGATCTTGCAGCTTTGTCCTTGGCTTCTGCCTCTGCTTTCTTCAGCCTCCAGCCAGCACCAAGGTAGAACTACGATGCAATGAATCTCTTGCCTCGAAGATAGAGCTTGTGGGTTCCAAGAGCTCTCTCCGACTCCAAGTAAAACTTTCTCGAGCTTCCAGAGTTTCTAGTAACTCCTCAAGTAACTAACTCAAATAAGTACCTCAAGTAAGTACCTCCAGTCAATCCCCAAGCTCCAAGAGCTCCCTCTATATATGTGATCTCCCAAAGGTTAACTCCGCCTTCTGGAGGGAGAGGGATTGTGGGTTATCTCCCAGAGTGCAAAACCCTAACCCTGAACTCTCCCAAACGTGTGAACTCCATTGAGTACTTAGATACTTATGAGCTCTCTAAAAGTGTGAACACAAGCATTGTTCTATCAGTTCCACTTAGTACCTTGTTTCAAGTTCTGGCCCAAAATATCTCTTTCTAAGATCAAATCAATCACACTGAACCATGCCAAATCAGATAACTTGTCTCTATCAACTCCAATGTCTTAACACTTTGTAAAGATTCCAACACTTCTCATATTTGATCTGTGTGAATCTCTCTATTACTTGTTCTCATGAAAACAGGCAGTGCTTTTGTGACCACACCTAAGAAAAACACTCACAACACATTCCCTGAAAGTCTGCTCAAGACTTTCCTTAGGAAAAGGAAGTCTTTAGGAAAGTCCAGAAGGCAAAAAAGAAATTAATGCAGGATGCCAAGGTCTTTCTAAGATGGCAATGGTTCACTTCCACAGAAGATTCTTTATAAGTCTTTCAACCACTGTTCTAAATTTGCTGCTACACAGTGACATGTTTTGTTTTATTTATCTAGCTAATTGCTGCCATTTTTTTTCCAGAGGAAGAGGTGCAGATCTATAATTTCAAATTCCCTTTGTTAATGCAAATTAGAACTATTTAGTAACTCTTGATCTTAAAGAGTTGCCTAGGGAACTGAGAAATTAGGTCAATAGCCCAGGATCACAGAGTCAGTATGTGTCCAAGGTGAGATAGGCACCTAAACTATCTTTCAAAAAAGTTTTTATTTATTTTATCCTGAATTTTAGAAATAAAAATAAACATTTCCATAACAAAGTAGAATGGAAAAACAGAGGAAATTGCAGAGCTACTCTATCTATCTATCTATCTTTCTATTCTTTTTCTGGATGCAAGTGGCATTTAACTCATGGGATCTTTGAGGTTAATTTGGATATAGTCAGAATGACTTGAGCACTCAAATTTGTTCTTAAAACAATACTACTGTTACTGTAACAGTATATCCTTGTTTTGTTTATGTTGTTCTTCGTTATTTCATGGAGGTCTCTTCATGCTTTTCTAAAATCATTGAGCTCAATATTTCTTATAGCAGAATAATATTTCATCATGAACATATAACAAAGTTTGTTTGACCATTCTTCAATTGATGGGCGCCCTCATAAGTTCCAGTTCTTTGTCAACACAAAGAGAGCTGGAATGAATATTTTAGAACATATAGGTTTTTTTCTTTTGTCCCTAATCATCTAGGGAAATGAACTTAATAATGATATTACTGAGTCAAAGGGTATAGACAGTTTAATAATTATTTGGGCATACTCCAAAATCAGCTCTACCAATAATGAATTAGTGTCCCAATTTTTCCACATCCCTTTCGACATTTGTTACTTTCCCCTTTTATCATTTTAGCCAATCTGATAGGTAAGAAATGATATCTTCAGGTTGTTTTAATTTCTTTATCTAATAAATAATGATTTGGAGCATTTTTAAATATGACTACAAATTGTTTTGACTTCTTCATCAGAAAAAATTTTCTGTTCATATCCTTTGACCATTTATCAATTGGGGAATGACTCACATTCTTACAGATTTGATAAAGTTCTTTATATATTTGCGATATGAAAACTTTATCTGAGGAACTGTTTATAAAATTTTTTCCCTCAGTTTTATTTCCTATCTTTTCTTCTGATATTGGCTACATTTCCTTTATTCATGCAAAATCTTTTTAATTTAATGCAATCAAAATTATCCATTTATATCTCACAACTCTATTGTTTGGTTATAAATTGTTTACTTATTTTTAAGTCTAATAGATAATGTGTTCCATGTTCCTAAAATTTTCTTATATCTCCCTTTATATCTGGGCGATGCATCCATTTTGACCTTGTCTTGCTAAATGGTATAAAATATTGGTTTCTGCTTCTGCCAGACTGCTTTCCAGCTTTCCCACAATTTTTAAAACCAAATAATGAATTCTTATCCCCAAGACTTAAGTCTTTACACTTGTGAAACACTAGGTCAATATATTCTTTTGCTGTTGTAAATTGTCTATCTACTCTGTTCCATTGATCTACCTTTCTATTTCTTAGCCATTACCAGACAGTTTTGATAATTACTGCCTTATAAGACTGAGACTGGCACTGCTAAATCTTCCTTTACATTTCCCTCCCCTATATATTGCATTCTTGCTTAAATATCCCAAAGTTAATCATGATTACCAAACATGGGATTGCCTAATGTCACTTTCCTTCCAAGACAAATGCCAGCATTTTTCTTTGTTCTTCTACCTCTAGGGCACTCTTCTCTCCTAGAAACAACCATGTTCATTCTAGTGGTTGCAAGAGAATGTTAATTTTTTTGAAGTCAGGGATTATTTCATTTTTGTACTTTTTTTTGTATTTAATTTTGTATACACAGTACTTGACCTAGAAATTTGTACATCATAGATTCATGACAAGTGTAGAATGGCTTAAAGCCACACACAACAAATATTTGTTGTTCATCACATGTATAATAAAGAATTTAGAAATTTAGAAGAAAGGGTTAAAATGGAGGGCTATGACTCACTATTTGCTGAAGTTAGTCAGCCTGGTTTTGTGTGTGTGTGTGTGTGTGTGTGAGAGAGAGAAGTGGGGAGGAGGGAGGGAGGAAGAAAGGAGGGAAGAGGGAGGGAGGGAAAGAGAGAGAGGGAGAGAGGGAGGGAGAGATGTACTCCACTTTCATTTGCATTCATTTGAGAGGAGTATTGAGGAACTCTTACAGCTCTTGGTAGTTTACCGAAAGGTAGTTTCTAAGGCTGATTTTGAAGGAGCTAAGGTTGTCAATAAAGACTTGATCAAAGTCAAAGTGAACTTTCTAACCTCAACTCAAATAGACTTGCATTCAAGACATTGCTCCAGAGGAGAAAGAGGAAGCAAAATTCAAAGACCAATGAAATGCCTACAGGTTCTATTCAGTTGTCAAAGTGTTCTGTGTTTAAAATATTTTTTCCCTCAGAAGCTGACTTTCCTTCTGGAGAAAAAAAGCCACAGGTAACTAAAAGTCTATGATCTGATAGATTTGTCTCCTTGTGGAAAGAAAGCAGATAATGCTTATTTTTTCTGTCTATAACTTAGTTCATGAAGAACCTTCTTCTATCACTAAAATAATTCAAGCTTAAGTTTTTGAGTTCTAAGGTAAAAGAAAAATGATAGATCTCATGCCTGTTTTTAATGGAGAAGAGCTTTACATAAGGACTTCAGCTAAAGCCAGGAACTGGTATCATAGAGGATCTCCACAACCCCATATATAGATGAACAGCACTATTATCACAGGAACACCAGATTATTATCCAGCGGTGGTCACATGAGATTAGCAGGAAGTAATACCCTATAGGGACTACCTACCTGGCAGACATGCCATGATCAACAGTCATAGTGTGATATCACCAGAAAATATTGGTGAACCTACAGTGTTGAGGCTTCAACACATTTCACTTAGATACTCATTCTTTACATGTGTGCCCCTTCATATATATTCCCTCTGCATGTTCATTTTTCTATGGATGCTATGGTACTTATGAAAGAATAAAGGATTCTACTGCTCCTTTTCTTATTATACTATTTCATTAAATACCTTTACTTTAAATGACTGCATTTTTCTGTCTGTCTAATTAATAGGAGCGTGTGAAACTATAGTTTTTTGAGAGAGTATGGCTAAGGTGCTACATTCATATTTTCTGAATTGAATTTGTTCACTTCTCTCACAGCTTGTTGACATTTCTAGAATCTAATTCTAAAATGTATTAAGAAAATTTCCCTCTTTACCCTTTTTTCCCCAAAATAAAAATTAGATTTGTCATATAATAATTTTCCCCTTCTATATTTTTCCCATTAAGTTTGAATTAGTGAATTAAAACTACAGATACAGTATTTTCTAAATGTCATAAATTTCGTAATTGTTACTATAAATGTTCACTCCGATATAAAGGAAAAAGGAATAAAGTGGAATGATTGAAAAAGTACCACCAAATTTACACTTGCCTAACAATATTTGAGCTTAGATTACATAAACAACTTGAAGCAACTATTGGAAGGTTTGGGGATATGAATTAAATATTTTGGATCGTGCATTTCTCCAAGATGATACAGCAGGTGTTGGGCATGGAATAGATTAACTGCAGTGTTTTGGTAAGATTAGCATTTAAAATTCGGCACAGGTCAAATTTTACTCTTAGGCATACACAATTAAAGATTTTATTGAAGTGAGCAGCAGCTAGGCAGGTATATATAAGCCAAATTTGGAATCCTAAAGGATTTCAACTATTCAAAGAATGATACCAGGAAAGAAGAGAAAAAGAAAGACGCATGTCAATGGAAATAGCAATAAATCATTGTTGGAACAAAAGCTTTGAAAAATTATTGTCCCACCAATCATTGTTGAAATGTGCAATAAATCCATTTTTGTGTGTGTGTGTGTGGTTAGTGGCTATGCCAGACACACTCATGAAAGCAAATGCCCAGAAGCAATTAACATGGACAGTTCTAACATTCACTGACTATGCTAGCAACTATGGTAGAATAACATTGTGAGCAAAGTGGAAAGTTGTAGGGATAAGTACTGTGTGAATGAACTTTTATCTGATGTAGTCCAGGGCTTTTGAATGTGGAAAAAATTACTGTAAAATAGTGAGGCAAAATAGTAAATATTGACCAAAAAAGGAAGAATGGTATGGTGAATAGAGTGATGGGTACAGGGCCAGGAAGATCTGGCTCCTAATTGACTTATGATACTTGCTAACTATGTGACTGAATAATTTACAACCTCTCCAAGGCTCACTTTCCTAATCTATAAAATGGTTATAAAAATATTTGTCATACCCACTTCATAACACAGTTGCATGGCTCAAATAAGATAGAGTATACAAAATTCTATGCAAACTCAAACTGCTGCATAAATGCCAAATATTATAAGATCATAATCATTGGAAGCAGGGGCTGGATGACCATTTTCTATGAAGTATTTTGTAGAAGTAATTCATGAATACATGTGTGTGTGTGTGTGTGTGTGTGAGAGAGAGAGAGAGAGAGAGAGAGATTCAATGACTTCTAATTTTCTTTCCAACACAAAGATAAAGTAGAAGATAGAGTATTTTGTTTGAGGTACAGCAAATATGTTAATATGGTTAAATAAAAGACTGAATGGAGGTCACTAGAATATATGAAGATTGGAAGAGTTTGTCATGGATTTTCTCAGTTGGATATTGATCTAAGTACTCTTTAATTTTTCCTGAGGCAATTGGAGCTAAGCGACTTGACCTAGGAAGTGTTAAGTGTTTGAGAGCTGATTTGAACTCAGGTCCTCCTGACTTCAAGGCTGGTGCTCATCCACTGTACCATCTAGCTGTCCCTGATCTAAGTACTCTTGAAGGGATCTGGCTTAGCTGAGTTTCATACCAAGCTTCCAACCTAACTCTTTCTTTGTTTGGAACTATTACTTTCATTTAAAATGTTTATTGGTACCTACATTTTCACTATATCATCGTGTCCACTCATTCCTAAAGTATATCCCTTCTTTAAAAAGGAAGAAAAAAATCCAGCAAAACTAACATCTGTGTCTGTGTCTGTGTCTGTCTGTCTGTCTGTCTGTCTCTCTCTCTCTCTCTCTTCCTCTCTCTCTCTCTCTCTCTCTCTCTCTCTCTCTCTCTCTCTCTCTCTCTCTCTCTCTCTCTCTCTCTCTCTCTCTCTCTCTCTCTCTCTCCATCCATCTATCTATATCAAAAAAGTCTGAGTTCCATAGCCATGTTCCCTTACTTCTTCAAAGGCAGACTAGGCTTTAGGTTCATTTTCTCCATCAACATTTAAAATATTTTAAGGTATCATTGCTTGTAACCTCCTTCCCCCACCATTTTCACTTTATTATGTTCTATAAATGATCTTGTACTTTGAATCATATTGCCCTTGGCTACTATGTACTTCTGTTTGGAAAGGAAGTCAAATGTTTCCTGGATAAGGTGTTTTCTGGGGTTTTCTTGTCTTCCCATTGTGTTAATTGTTTTGTGTGAATCTAATTCTAAAATATTTTGAAAAGCAGACTCATTATCTTTAAGGTCACCATTTTTCAGTTTTAGTAGCTTATTGAAAAGGATTGAGTTGGAGCTCTTGTAATAGATTTAATGTCATCTCTTTATTTTATCCTTCATTGTACATTTGACATTAATTTTCATATGTTACCAGCGAGAAAGAGAGAGGCAGAGACAGAGAGAAAGAGATAGAGACAGACAGAGACAGAGACAGAGATAGAAACCAAAAGATTCCAGTGTCAATAACTGATTGTTTTCTATTTAAGTTGTAGACAGTTTCATTTAAAATAACATTGTATAGTTTCTTGTTTAGTATCTCCTTGAATATTTTATGTAAAATATGCTGCCTTTAAGTTTCTAAATATTCTGAACAAACCATGCACATAAGCAAGTTCACATGTAGACATTGGTTTAAAATTATAAAACAAAGACATGTATATTTCCCTTGCACCAACCTTTATATTGAAGACACTGAATGTCAAAGTATATATGTTTGGAGATCATCAAATCCTCCCTGAAATTTGTTTACTTTTTTCTTATACACACACACACACACACATTGATGTATCACTTGCAATAATTAATTATCATCTGTCTTCATATGCTTATCAGGAGCATGGCAAAAAGAGATCACCAAGTCCTATGAAATATTGTTTGTTGTTGCCTTTGGACATACACAAAGTTAACCCTGCCACTTTACCCTTGGCTTTTTTTATAATGTCACAAAAATTTTCAAAATATGCTATCTTGCTATTTAGATGATGCTTCTTTATCATATGATTTCATTTGTACAAAATTATATTAAACATATTTGGAGCTTAGTTTGTCTGGTACCATATTTGTTACTTGATGCATACATTCAGAGAATCAACAGTTAATATTTTTGGACAGGCTTTTTAAAGATCCATTGTTATCTTTCCCATTTCATCACTGTCACTATGGGAGCAGGAGGAGAGTCAGAAGGAGTGACTGTTGACCATTTTGTATTTTTCAAGGGTTATTGTGGTCCAAGAATTCATCCTCTAGCAGTCAGTGTTCTGATGGTATACCTCTTTGAATTTACATTCTTAGAGAATAGTCATAGTCATAGATATCTGCTGCTGGGGCTCTACTTGAAGCTAGTTGTCCAGATTGGTAGAACCTATTACAATATAAAGTCTGTTTACATAGTCTTTGAAAAAATGGGCTGACTCTAGCTTGACAATGGGGCTTTAGAATAGAATTTATATGGAAGAATGGCAATGTACCTTGAAAAAAAATATTAATAGAACTATAATATACAATCCTAAGACTTTATAATTTTCAAAGAAAGCGAAAAATTTTTTATTGTTGCCTCTAGCCCAAAACTGAGTTCTCCCTATCCCTAACCCCATAGAAATCTCCAATTATTAGTTGATAGATACAGTTACAGGTCTACACGGTCTATAATTCCATCATTCATCAAATCTAGTCATTCCTTAGAAATCAGTCGATAAGAAAGCAGCACCAACAATATGCAGAGCAAGACATTAAACCACAAACTTTAATTAATCTTTCTCCTGACATGGCACCTGTGTACTATCCTTCTTTGCTGTCCTTTGGGAGAACTTATGACAAAGGCAGGCTAATTATAATATCATTATCATACATTAATACTCCCCTAAAATGAGCTTTTCTGTATGCATTTTAAGTAACCACACGCACAGTTCCATCAAGGCTTTAGAACTTCCCCATGTTAGAAAACTCCTGTAACCTCAAAATCTACATATCTTGTGATGTAATCAGATTCCATAAATATCTTTGTCTAGTTTCATTGGGTGCCTGACTCGTGCTCTGTCCTGATAGATTCTCTACAGGAGCACAGCCTTCTCTGTATGCATGATTCTCAATTAATATTAATAAAAACCTTTACTTGATTTGGAGATGGCCCAAATCCTGAATTATTTCAAAGATACCACAAATTATCTTCTTGAACCCCAACAGAAAGGCTTCTCTAACAATGTAGCCAGCTAAATAATGAAAGCATTGTTACCTTAATTTTGCAGATAAGAAAAAATCAATCTGTCCATGGTCACAAAGACCATGTCCATGTCAAAACCAGGACTCAACCCCATCTCTTGACTCTTCAAATAGAGAATTATTTGCTTATTTGATAAAAGATAGTAAGTTAACCCCCTGAAAATTTGGAGATATTTGGGAAAAATTTAAACTTTGATAATATGATTTTAGAGAAACACAACAAAATTGGTTCCTGCTTGAGCTGAAGTCTGTTTATTATGCTAATCTAAATTTAAAGGCCCAGAAATGTTAATAGTTTTGTTTAATAAGATAAATGTTTTCTATTCCCTTGTAAACATGGATTCTGTCTCTGTTGACTTAATCTCTAAAGGAGATTTGTGTTTCAGGTATGGGTTGATCTAGATAACCTTTGAGATTCCTCATGTCTAAAATGTTGATTCTTTGAGACAGTACTAATTATAAGAATTCAGGACTTCAGTCTTTGTTTTGGTCAAACCGCTATTGATTGTCATTCAAATTCCTGAATTTAACTCAAAAAGCTACAGTTGACCCATTCAATAACTTGTCCAGGGTAATATAAACAGCAAGATGAAGAGCTATAATGGAACTTATTTGCTATCACTCCAAAACAGATACTTTTTTCACTATACTAGAAATACCAGCAGAAGCTGACTAGTGATGTTGCAAAGAGGAATGAGATTGTGGCATTTTTTTTCTTTGTATCTCCAATGTCAAGATTAGTACATCTCACAAATGATTGTATTGAAATAACTTAGACTTAAATCATTGACACCAGACTAAAGCATTATGATTTCTCACACTTGACTATTGAAAGTTAAAGCTCATTTTCTTCTTTTCTTTAAATCAGCAAATAAAAATAGCTTTAGCTTGTGAAGGGGTAAGATCAGTAATAGCACTTGAACCAATGGGGATAAAGGAAGATAACTTCAGATGCCTGGAGATTTCTCCATTTTATGCTCATTCATATCCATATTAGTTCATTCTATAATAGTTAACCTTTCTGCATCTGCTTCTCTGTCAATAACATAAGACCTTCCACTTTGGGGATTTTACCAGATGATTCAGAGAATAAAAAGGTAAGGTTCATAAACTGCTTAGGGATTCTAATGTGTAAAGTACTTTCAACAAGTACAAAGCAGTATTGTTATTTTATATGCTTTAATCTTATCCATCTTTATCTCACATTTCTGACTCAGAAGAGATTTAGACCATTTGGATATAATAGAGAAATACAGATATAGAATGCTTCTTGAGGAATTACTAGGAGTGAATGCAAAATTGAAAGTGCAGACACAGCATCAATTTGTGAAGTAACAAAAATATTAAAAATAAAGAAAGTTAAATGTAAAAGAACAGAGCATCAAAAGACACAATCATTCATGACAGGCGTTACAACAAATATTATTTTATATTTTTACAATAATTTGCTATCAGGTTGAGCCAAAATGATCAGTTAGGCAAAAATTTCATTATGGTCTCAAAAGGGGGTCCTCAGCTCCTGAAGGCAAATCTCAAGGATCCTACTAGGATTACCCTATGGAAGACGGCATCTTGGGTTCCTTTCAGGTAGATCTTTAAATGTTTTTGAAGTGGAAAAAGTCTTAGAATGGAACACTAATGTTAAAACGGAGGAAGCATGTTGATTGCAAGAAATACATGTTTAATTTGGACTGTTTTGAGCTTCATAAAGATATGATCTATTTTCAGGCTGAGGATATTTTACAATAGAGAATTTCATGAATGTGAAAGGGTTAGTACATTTTTTTTTTCTTTTTCCTTGTAGAGGGACATGTAGGAAACCGCTTGCCCACTCATGTCTTTAAAACTTAGTATTTCGCTACCGGAGTTGTATAAATCCCGACATTAGAAACGTGTCCAATAAGCAAATACTGCCCGGCTTTTTGCCGCTGTCCGGAAGAAAGTGGTGCTGGAGTTTCTAACAAGGGGATTTACAACTCCTGATATTTTAGGACAGGGAGCCCAAAATAAGCGATTAGAGACTAGTGGATAATGAGAGAGGACAGGAGGGGCTGGGGAAAATTAAGCACCTCAAGGGCTCCCTCTGCCGAGAGGAAAAAGTGACTATCCCAGCAGAGCAGCATCCCCACAGCTCTCTGATCTGTTGCTGCCCCCATTGCTGCTTTCTTATTTTCTTTCTTTCTTGGCCTCTTACTCTCGGAGAAAGACGAGCAACTCCGCGGGTGAAAAGGAAATCTGTACCACTCTCTTCTTGCGAGTGAGGAAAAACCTGCGGCTCACCTGCGCCTTCTTCCCTAACCTGCTACTCCAACGAAGAACTGGGG
This sequence comes from Sarcophilus harrisii, assembly GCF_902635505.1. Classification (NCBI taxonomy): domain Eukaryota; kingdom Metazoa; phylum Chordata; class Mammalia; order Dasyuromorphia; family Dasyuridae; genus Sarcophilus; species Sarcophilus harrisii. The sequence goes on along the minus strand of NC_045429.1, from coordinate 181,845,844 downwards.
GTAAGGGTAGGTGGGAGGGAGACTTGGGGAAGGATCCATAGATCCTTATTACTATATTACTATGGTCTCGCTTCAACGGGCTGGACCCCACTACCGAACGGGAACGGGAGAGAGTGTCTATCTGCTGGCTCTCTGAATAGTGTGAAAGCACTTTGGAGTCTCTGCGTGAGGAGGAGGAGAAGGAAGAGGCAGCGGAGGCGGTGTAACAGCAGCAACAGCAGCAGAGTGAGGGTGCGCGCACTCTGGGTTAGAGAGTGAGCGAACGCTGAGGCTGGGGCTGGGTGAGGGTTTACACGCCGCCCGCCCGCGGAAACAGCAGCAGCCACGCTCAACCTCCCTGCCCCTCCAACAACAGCACCGCCTCTCCCCTGCAGCGTCAGCCCGGGGACTCCCTCTTTCTCCTCCTTCTCTCCTCGCCTGGCCAGACCTGGGGCAGCGCAGAATGCGCCCAGCTGCTGCGTTCTGATCGCCCTCCCACAGCCGCCGTAGCCGCCGCCGCCACCGCGATGATCTCCCCGGAACAGCAGCAGCAACAGCAGCAGCTGCAGCAGCAACAGCAGCCCAACCATGTCGTGGCCACCATCGAGAATCTGCCGGCCGAGAGCAGTGGGAGCAGCGGCGGGAGTCTCTCTGCCTCGTCCGCCTCCAGCGTGCGCCAGAGGATCAGGAAAATGCTGAACAGGTGAGCAGAGCTGCGAGAACGAGGGCTCGCCGGTACTGACCGGGAGGGGCGTGGGCTGCGGGGACCCCAGGTGTTGGCAGAGGCCGGGGGTGGCTTCCTTTGCTCCAAAGATTGCACTTCGGTCCCGTTGGGACTGGGTTTGGGGCCCGGGGACTAGGGAGAGGGGGGAGTGGTTCTGCCTGCAGCACTAGTAAAGGAAGCGCACCCCATTGGCGGCAGCGTTGTCCCAGAGAGAGGATCTAGGGGCCCCCCCTCTGGGTGGCTGATAGGGGAGGTAGTTTGGGAATGATATTGTGCTCTAGAGATGTGCTCTTTATTGGTGTGTTTGTGAATGTGTGTGTATGCTTGTATGTGAGCGCAGATACGCACATCTTGGTGGAGAGGAGGAGGGGAATGCCCTTTTCTTTTCTTATAAGTCTTCGGGGAGCTCATTACCAAGCCCTGTGCACTAAGCAGTCCTTGAGAGACCCGTAGGGAGCCCGGGTCCTTTCTTGTTGGAGTGGTCTCCTAGAAATAAGGGGCTTGGGTGCAGCCGTCCCACTTCAGGCGAGCTGAGCCCCTCATTGTGCAAGCTACAGGAAGGCGGGGGATGGTGTCGCTGCTGCTGTCCAGGCGAAGAAAAGGAGGCAGGGGCAGGGCTTCTCTCTGCTTGTTTCTCGTGCAGACACACTGAGCCCTTTTCTGGAATATAAAGACGGAGGGAAAGAGGCAAGAGGCCTGAAGCAAACCCAGGCAAAGTACGAAAATGGAACATTGAGGAGTTAAGGGGCGGCTTGGGGGAGGTGGATGTTGGTCACTGGTCCTGTCCAACAGACGTGCTGGTTTAAGAAAGGAGAGGAAACATGGACTATGCACTATGATCATTATTAGCATGGGGCCCCATTTGTGCCTCTTAAGCTCTGCCTACGATTGGGAGAGGATTCATATTTAACTAGCTTGAGGTGAATGAATTGTTGCTTCTAAGCCTTTACATGGACAAAGAAACCTATCTACGTGCTTGTATATGGCTCTGTATTGGCGTGCGTTTCTCTGACTTTGTAGAGGTAACTCTGGAGAGAGCTAGATCCCTTGCTCTGTTCACACAGGTTTCTCGGTGGTTTAAAATCTGAGTGGAAATGCATTTCGAAGGAGTTCATATCACTTTAACTGACTGGAGCTAAAAGTGGGAGTACACAATGTATACCGAAATAGAGCTGTAAAATTCGCTCAGCTGGGGCTCCATCTATTCATTATCTCATTATTTTGCTGTGTGGTTTAGGTATATAAACCCAAACAAACAAACAAAAGAGCCCAGTCTTATGACTGGAAAAGGATGTTAGATCTCTTTGTGGGAACTTAAGTTTCTAGTATCAAACAGGAAGAAATGCACTGAAACTGACATGGGATTTGGTGATGGAACCTTAAGCTTTTCTTTTGCAGGGCTTGTGGCAGAGGATGGCATATGCCAAAATAGATTGGAAAGATAGAAGAACTGAGTTAGTCAAGGGGATGCTCCCTATTTTGCATTCTATGTAAATTTCTGATTTCTTAAATGATAAATCTGCATTGTTTTGTTTTTTTTTAAAGTAACTACAAATTTACATGGTTTCCATTCATTTAAGACTGAGTTAAAAAAAAATGCAATCAGAAAATGATTTTCTCAGACCAAGAAACTTTGATAAACAGATGACTGGCTGGCTGGCTAGATGGCTAGATAGATAGATATATAGATGGATGGATGGCTAGTTAGCTAGCTAGCTAGCTAGATTGCCAGCCAGCCAACCAGCCACGAAGGGAAGCTTATATAAGCCTCATATAAGCCTGAACAGACTTTTCCCTCCAAAAGGTGATAAGTACATAAGTTCATTTTCCTTTGTTTAACCTCAAAGAAATACCATTTTAGTGCTATGCTATACCTTAGTGGAGGTAGTTCAATTTACTGGAAAGATTAGTAAAGTTAAGAGAGAAGAGGTCTGAGTTCTAGATGACTGTAACAAAGTTCCCTTGTAGCTCTGGGTGAGACATTTCATCTCCTACTTTTTTTCATCTATAAAATGGGAATAATAATACTTGTCCAAGCCACTCATGAAATAGTTGTGAATAGTCAAAGGAAATTATATATGTGAAAGCACCATGAATGGCACATCATTATTCAAATATAAAGTAGGATTTTTTTTTTGATAATGGCAGAACATTTATTCATCAATCCTCTGGCTTTCTATAGATGAATAATGGTATTTCTCTTTTACAGAAGAGGAAACCAAAGCCAAAAAGGTTAAATGGGATGACGTCTAATCACAAGTACATCTATAAATGGGACTATAAGGCCATGCTTTAAACACTTAAACGAACATTATTTAATTCTAATACCCAGAAAATTCCAGTTGAGAAATTCATTGGAGTTATATTATTTCTGTTGGCAAAATGCTACCATTGTCTTTAGCTAATGAAGTTTCCTTTTCCCTCAAGGACAAGTATGAAATACATTTCTTCTGGGAAAGAACATCTTTGGCTGGAGGTTAAAAATATCAGAACAAATATAAGGTTATCTGTGATGGAATGATTTATTTAGCACAATATGGAGGGGGGTGTTGACTTTGCCTAGAAATGAAAACCAATATGGCTGTAATATTACTAGTGACTGCTAAGTGACTCAGATTCAAAAAGTAATGCTGAGTGTTAGTTAAGAGTAGAACATCTATCACATCTTTGAAGGAAAGAAAGAAGCATTTATTAAGCAGCTCTTCTGTGTAAGCATAGGGCTAATGCTTTACAAATATCTCATTTGATCTCTTAATAACCCTGTGATTAATTAATTATAAATAAAAACAGGATTAATAATCTTGTGAAATAGATGCTGTTATTATTCCCACTTTACAGATTTAGAAACTGCTGCACACAGAGATTTGGGGACTTGCATAGGGCTACACAATTAGTAACTTTCTGAGTTTTTAAGCTCATATCTACCTAACTCCAAGAGCTCAACCCACTGTGTCACCTAGCTAAACTATCTCTTTATCCCATATAATGCTGTAATCTCACACAATTCGATTCACTGTTAACACCCTTAGGCCAAATCTTAGTCTCAGGTATAAATTAGAGACAAATACAAATAGTATTTCTTTAGTTCCATATCATGCAAAAGCGATATAACAACTTTGCCAAAAGTAAGTATAGAGAATATTTACTGATGAATAGACATGACACTCTAACCTTGGTCAGCTGTCTTTTCTGTTCTGCTGGGTCAATGGAAGGATGACTAAGAGAATTCAGATGATGTAGTATGAGCAATTATAATACTATTAGTACCTCAAGCACAACTCCCCTTCCTGGCAGTTTATCTCAGTCTAAATAATGGAAAAGGCACCTTTTCATTCAAAAGGGGGCAACATGCAGTATAATAGTATACCACATTAATAGAATGCTTTAAAGAATCCAAAGTACTTCGTAACAATACTGTCAGGAAAAGTAGCATGAAAATGGCTCTCCCCATTTTAGAGATGAAAAATTTGGAGTTTAGAAAGATTAAATAATATTAATTATCAATTAATTAAAATGAATAATTAATTTTAATTAAAATAATTAAAAAATAAATAATAATGGATCTGAAGTCAAACTACTGATCCAACACTTGTTGAACCAGAAATATGAGCTCAATTTTCCAAACTTTATGTCCAGCATTCTCTTCAGTATATTGACCTACCCCACATTCTATATACCCACTTATTTTTTGAAATTCCATTATACATAGAATGGAATTTCCAAAAAGAAGTGAACTTTGAAGAAAAAATTATTTTAGTTTATAACTTTTTTATGTCACTCATTTTTTTATCCCTCCTTTCCTAAAGCCATTGAACCTATTCTTGTAATAAAGAAAAACATATAAGCAAAATGACAGACACTCTAACTGCCTCTGATAATATATACCATATTCTACATTTATAATCCTTATCTAACCCACTATAAGAAGGAAAGTGTGTTTCCAGATCTGCTATTCAGAACTAAGATTATTCATTAAAGTTCTTTGGGGTTTTATTACTTTAATGTTATTTTCTTTTACTTCTTCGTAGTCATTGTACAAACTATTCTCTTGATTATGTGTACTTCTTTATCAGTTCATACAAATCTTCCCACATTTTTCTGAATCCTGTGTTGTTTTTTATAGTGCAATAATCTATTACATATGCCATAATTTGTTTAACCACTCTGTAAGTGATAAACATTAATTTTGATAGTAATTATGAATAGCTGAATTATGAATATCATAATGAATATGAATAAATATTGATTTAAGATTTGCAAAGTATTTTACAAATATTATGTTACTTATCCTTACACCAATGCTGGGAAGGGGGACTTTTGCAGATGAATAAATTGAGGCAGATAGAATGATTTGCCCAGAGTCATATAACTAGAATGAATTTGAACCCAGATTTTCCTAACTCCAGGGACAATATTCTATCTGCTTCAATTTTGAGCAGTTTGAATGCAATGCAATGCATTGCAATGCAAACTTAAATGAGTTCAGTTTTAATATAGTTGCCTTTTGTTTTATTTAAATAACACACAAATATATATTTGTTTTTCAATTAATACGTAATATTTAATAATACATAACATTTAATTATGTAATTAATTATGTAATTTTAATGTACTAATCGCTAATATGTAATATTTAATACAGTAATATGTAGTAAGGCTGTTGAATTTTATAGATTGTATAGAGGAGTTCTCAGTGGTTAATGAAGATATTTGCTGTCTTTAAGGAATTAATATGGGCATAATAATATACAAGATTTCAATGCTGAAAGGTTATCAGATAACCTTATTTTTAACAGAAGCAAAGGAAGCCATACTCAACTTTCTTTAAATGTACTATTTTTTAAAAAAAGTATCAACTTTTGATATAAGATCATCCCTTCTTTATTTCCTGATGATTGGGAATGACATATTGACCCAAGTGAGGAAGAATAAAGTATAACCAACTCTTACTTCCTTCTTTCTTCTATAGGTACCATATTTGGAATATGTAACCTTCCTCCTATATTTGAGGCAATGATAAAACTTCACAATGTGTCCAACTTGTAAATGAACATATGCCATAATTTACTCGCGATAATAATAGTAAGCAATATTTGTTATGGTGATTTAAAGTTTGTGAACTGTTTTATATGAATTATTTCATCTGAGCCTCACAATCTTTTGTTTTCTTTTTTTTTTCTTTTACATGGGATATAAAGCTGATGAGATGAGAAAACAGCTTCAGGGAGATAATATAACTAGCCCTCCCTCTCAAGCTAATAAGTATAAGAGACAAATTTGAACCCAGGTATTAATGAAGCCAGAGCTTTTCCTACTATGTTACCATTGTTAACAATGTGGAAGTCAAACAAGTCATTGACTATCTGTTAACTCTGAAAAAACAACCAACATTTTTCAGAGTTAAAGATGAGTTTCACTTTGATAGACAATGGCTTTCTCCTCTATTCCTGGTGTCTATTGTATTCCTTCATTTTCCTTCATTTTGTCTGTAATCACTTCTCTTAAATAAATCTACCTTTTGTAAAAAAAAAAAAAAAAGAAAAAGAAAAAAGATGAGATTCACTTCAGATACCCATTTTCCTTTTATAGCCATTAAACCTTTGTATTTGAACGGACCTGAAAGATTCTTTATGTCAATTCCAGTATTCCTATGTAACATTTAGCATGCGATCATGCAGCTTCTACTAGACTTCTAGTTGCTGATTTTTCATCACTTCCTTAAGCATTTTCAAGGTCCTATGACCTCTGACAGCCAGGATCTTGAGATAAAGGCATTCTTGAGAGGCTAAAAAAATAGATCATAAGATATTTTCTTTCTTTTTTTATATATAGTGTTTTATTTCTCCAAACACATACAAAAATAGTTTCCAACACTGAACTTTGCAAAACCTTGTGTTCCAAATTTTCTCCCTTTTTCCCCCTCCAAGACAGTGAGCAATCTGATATAAATAAAATATGTGCAATTCTTCTAAACATATTTCCATACTTGACATGCTATGTATGAAGAATCAGATCAAAAAGAAAAAAAAACACAAGAAAGAAAAAGCATAAGTAAACAAACAACAATGATGATGACAAAAAAAGGTGAAAACACTATACTTTGATCCTCATTCAGTCTCTATAGTTCTCTCTGGATGCAGATGACATTTCCCACTCCAAGACTGAAACCATGAATCATCACCACATTGTTGAGAAAAGCCAAGTCCATCACAATTGATCATCACATAAACTTGTCGTTACCATGTACAATGTTTTCTTGATTCTGTTCACTTCACTCAGCATCAGTTCATGTAACTCTTTCCCGGCTTTTCTGAAATCATCCTGCTCATCATTTCTTTTTTTTTTTTTTTTTATTTAATAGCCTTTTATTTACAGGATATATGCATGGGTAACTTTACAGCATTAACAATTGCCAAACCTCTTGTTCCAATTTTTTACCTCTTACCCCCCCACCCCCTCCCCTAGATGGCAGGATGACCAGTAGATGTTAAATATATTAAAATATAAATTAAATACACAATAAGTATACATGACCAAACCGTTATTTTGCTGTACAAAAAGAATCAGACTCTGAAATATTGTACAATTAGCTTGTGAAGGAAATCAAAAATGCAGGTGTGCATAAATATAGGGATTGGGAATTCAATGTAATGGTTTTTAGTCATCTCCCAGAGTTCTTTTTCTGGGCATAGCTGGTTCAGTTCATTACTGCTCCATTGGAAATGATTTGGTTGATCTCGTTGCTGAGGATGGCCTGGTCCATCAGAACTGGTCATCATATAGTATTGTTGTTGAAGTATATAATGATCTCCTGGTCCTGCTCATTTCACTCAGCATCAGTTCGTGTAAGTCTCTCCAGGCCTTTCTGAAATCATCCTGTTGGTCATTTCTTACAGAACAGTAATATTCCATAATATTCATATACCACAATTTATTCAGCCATTCTCCAACTGATGAACATCCATTCAGTTTCCAGTTTTTAGCCACTACAAAAAGGGCTGCCACCAACATTCGTGCACATACAGGTCCCTTTCCCTTCTTTATAATCTCTTTGGGATATAATCCCAGTACACTGCTGGATCAAAGGGTATGCACAGTTTGATAACTTTTTGCTGCTCATCATTTCTTATAGAACAATGATATCCCAGTCTTAGGTATTTTCAAGGACACAGATGTCATTGAGTTTGTATTATAGATTTAGTTTTTGCCAAATCCTTCAGTGGCTGCTGAAGGCTTTATCCAGTTTACAAGGTAGCCTCGCACACAGGGCTTTTCCAAGGACACAAAACCCCAAGAAAAGACAAACAAACACTAAGATGAACATCTATCTCCTTATAATTACACAACTCTTCTGTGATGTAGTCTCATTTGATTCATTAGCTTCTCCTCCCTTTAAGATGCTCCAGTATAATGAATTGTCCTTGTTGCTGAATAGTTATAATAGTAGCAGTAGTAGTGATAGTAGTGATGGTGATGGTGGTAGAAGCAGCAGTAACTACCATTTATATAGAGCTTCCTATATGGCAGGTACTATACTAAGTGCATTACAATTATGATCTCATATGATCCTCATAAAAACCCTAGGAAGTAAGTGTTATTATCATGATCATCCCTATTTTACAGATGAAAAAACTGGGGCAAACAGCAGTAAAGGAATTTGCCTAAGGTCACATAGCTAGTAAGTACCTGAGGTTAGATTTGAACACAGGTCTTCCTAACTCCAAGCCCAGTACTCTATTTACTGTGCCATCTAGTTATAAATAATAATAGCAAGATTTTGATTGGTTTTTTTTCTTTTTTTTTCTTCAACTAGGCAATGAGGTTAAGTCATTTGCCCAAAGTCACACAATTAGTAAATGTTAAGTGTGTGATACTGGATTTAAACTTGTGTTCTCCTTTACTCAGGGCCAGTGCTCTATTCATTGCACCATCTAGTTAATACATGTCTCAAAGTCATTCTTTAATCTTGAATTTTTTGCAAGTGAGGATGACTCACATATTTGGAGTTCTTTGTTTTCCTTTTTTGTCTTACTATCTCTAGTATTTAACCCAGTAATAGGTGTTTAACAAATACTTGTGGAATTGAACATTTTTGTATTAAAGTATTTTCTTCTGACTACCTGACAAATGACTCAGATAATTCTGGCTTAAAAATTGTTAGAATGAGAATTGGTTGTTTGTCTTCAATTATAAAAAAAATTCTAATATGTTTGCTTTACCATATAATGAGGATGAGTAAAGGTGTTGACAGTAATTATTTGCCTGTAACTTGCTAGGATCACCTAATCATGTATGTCCATATATCTATTTTTGTTTCATTTTTCCTTGTCAACCTAAGGTTGAAATTGATTTCCAAAATTATGAAATATTTGAGTACTAACCTGAAGGCATTAAAGTGGCTATACACAGGACTCATAGGATCATAGGAATAGAACCAGAAAGTACCTTTGAGGTCATCTAGTAATAACTGTAACTAATATTTATATGCATATTTAAGATTTGTAGATACTTTATATGCTCATCATAGAATATTATACAAATGTGATGATTATAATAATGATGATACTGATAACACTATTAATAAAGAAATTGAAAATCAAGAAGGTAAATGGCTTACTCAAGGTTATTCAGGTTTGTAAATGCCAGCTTTAGCACTAGAAACCATATCCTCTGATTCTCAGTTCAGTGTTTTTGTTAAGGTACTCAATGTCAAGAAGGAAGGGTACCATTTAGGATCCCTGTAATCTAACCAAAGCATTTTCTGAGACAATTAAAAGAGATGGGAAGGAACACAAAGCTCATTCAAACACAGATTCCATAAAATAGAGCAGTGTCTAAAATTAGCTATTACACCTACCTAATGAACAACATCAATACTATTCTCGGCTGTCTTTCCTCATCAGGTGTGAAAGCCTTCCCTGAGATATTGATAGTAAGGGATGCCATTTGTGGCTTTACCTCATGCTACTCAATCTAACAGATGACACAGTAAGGAGGGGGAGTATAAAATAAAAATCGGCTATTAATGAGGATAATCAAGACAAAATTATTACAAACAGTAGCAGGTGGTGTGTTGCAAACAGTCATTTTCAAGACCTCTAGTAAATGATACATGTTTAAGGAATATTTTTAGCTAAGGGTAAGCAGTAAAAATGGAATAAAACAGTATATGGTAAATTTCCTTTTATTTAGAACCCTCAAGAAAAATTTAGTTAAAAAGAAAGAGAGAGAGAAAGAATGCTTCAATCTGTATTCAAATACAATCACTTCCTTCCCTGCATATGGATAAGAGTTTTCATCATATGTCCTTCAGAATAGCATGGATGATTGTATTAATGAGAATAGCAATGTCATTTACATCTGGTCATTCCACAACATTGCTATTACTTTGTATACAGTACATTTCACTTTGCTTGAGTCATGGAGGACTTTCCAGGTTTGCTTGTTTTTTTCTCCCCCTAAAAGCATCCTGCTCATTATATCCTATAGAACAATAATAATCTATCACAAACACATACCACAGTTTATTGAGTCATTACCCAATTGATGGGCTTAACCTAAATATAACTATTCTTTAAAATGAATGAAATACCTCAAAAGGAAGTGAAATTTTTATCCTGGAGGTCAAAAGGATTCTTGGTCAGGAACTGAATAAACTTGATTCCCTTCAGATCTCTTCAAAATCCCAGTTTCTGCTGCTTCTGGAAGTTAGTTTTAAAATATTTCCTGATATCAATTCAATAAACCTTTAAGTTGAATTGAAATTAGCTTATTTACTTTTTAAAAAAAGTTATTTTTCATAATAGTGGCATGGAGAATAAGCAAAAATAAAATGCAACATCTGGCTTTCATGGTTATGTTAATTCCAGGCAAATAAGTTATTTCTTATATCTTTAATGATAAAATTGTTACAACCTTTATAGTGCTTTAAAACATATGAAACTAGGGGGGAGGAGGTTGTATGTAATTCTACTTAGAAACTCAAATCACAATTACCCATATATAAAATGAGCCAGAATCATATTTTCATGTGTGGCAAACTATGTGAGAGTATCTACCAAATGTTTCTAAGCAATATTTAGATTAAATAGTAAACATTTTCACCACTTGTTATTATTTTATCTATGTATGTATGTGTGTGTATTTACATATGAAAGTGTATATCACCAAAAATGAAGATTTTCAAATATTTATCATCATATAGGTTAAATATGAAGTTTAAAATATTTTATTCATATATTTTGGCTTTAGTGCTGGAATTAAAATCGGGAAACCTGAAATTGAATGCTCCCCTCTAATAGTGATAAAATTTTAGAAGAATCATTTTAAACTTCTTTTCCTCTTAGTTTCCTCATATACAAATGAAGATAATATTTTCACCATTTCACAGAGCTGTTTTGAAGGTCAAATTAGTATGAGATAAAGTACTTTAAATGTTAAGGCACCATTGTATATATTAGTAAGATATGAGTAGCCATTACTAGGAATTCTGGTACCTGGAGCAAATTCTGGTACCTTGAGGCATATCAAGAAGAATGATGGAATGTATAAGAGAGAGTCTAGTAAAGGAAAAGTCAGGTTTCAATTTCTCCTCTCAACTTCTGCTATTCTGTGACTCAGCTCTTACTTTTCTCAGAGTCTGCGCTGAGACTGAGGTGCCTTCTTCACCATTCTCTATAGATTACGAGAACATCTAGGTATTAGGATTATACTCTGGCTCATTGCTGGAATAAAGCACACTTCTTTTTCTTTTTTTTAATAGCTTTTTATTTACAAGTTATATGCATGGGTAATTTTACAGCATTGACAATTGCCAAACCTTTTGTTCCAGTTTTTCCCCTCTTTCCCCCCCACCCCCTCCCCTAGATGGCAGGATGACCAGTAGATGTTAAATATATTAAATAAAGCACACTTCTTATATAATGTATGACCCCAACATGATATTTGTATCTGGGAAAAGGTCTTAACTGTCTTATCCTAGTTATGGTTTAGGCAGAATGCCTTTCTCTCTTTCATTGTTATATGGAAGTAATCTTGAGTACTTGAAGTTATGTATGTAGAATATAATACCTATTAGGACCTAGTTGGAAAAGCTTTAAATGTAGACCACATGATGAATTATTCCTTGAATATTGAACTTAAAAATCAAGAGAGACTCATAAGTTACTTGGTTGCACTCTGGATGATGAATATTTTGACCATAGCAACTATTTATAAAAGCCTTCTATATTTGAAGCATTGAGATCTGTATCAGTGGAGAAAGTGTCCACATTGATGAAATCACAGATCCTTGAAATATTGATGTAATTATTAGTAGCATGTAAATACCTGCTTGAATAAATCAGTCAGGAAGGGAAGATGAAAACCAACAAAAGGACAAAATACTAAGGACCTTTTAAATAATAACATTGTCATGGGAAGAAATTTCTTATAGATAAAATTTTCTTTATTACTGATTTATCAGTGGCAGCCTGACTCAACTCTGAAACCAGTATTTAAACAAACCAGTATTTATTCTTAATGTTATTCTGAGCTAACCTTCAAGAATAATGCCTAAAGATACTTAAAAAGATTTGACTGCAAAATAAGAAATGCATTAGAATATCTATGTATTCATGGTTCATTGCTGCTTAATAAAAGTTAAGTTCCTTACAAAATACAGCTTAACTTTACAAACGAAGGTTACAGGCCACCGATTCCAATTCTATTTACCAAAATTAATTAGTACATTCCACTGTAATTGTTTTCATTACTACTATTAAGGGCAAAGCATAGAGCAAATGCATAGCAGAATTTAAAAGAAATCATTCTAATCACTTACAGAATTAGAGAGACAGGAAAAGAGCTAAAGGTTGCTGTTAATCATCTTTGGCGAAAATGAAGCACAAAGAGCTCTAGTTCTTACCTTATTATGCCATGTGGTGAGTCTTACTTTGTCCTGCTGTGGATTAGTTGTGTGTCCTTGGAAGAGACATTTTCCTGAGGCTTCTACCTTTATTGTCAAAACAGACAAAGATGAATAAAGGAAAAATAAAGTAAAAGTAGCACTTACTTTTCTTTGTAGGGGATAAAAAAATCTCCTTCAGCTCACAAACAAAACAGTTCAAATAATTCATGATATTTTTCACCTTAATGAAAAGGCACTCATTCAGCAATAAAACAGAATTCCCATAAGAATCTTCAAAAGTACTCACAGTGTCCACAAATTCTGTCTTTTGTCTCAAAACAGGAAAATGAGCTTTCATAAGGTATTTTGCAAAAAATGCAAATGACCCCACATTCAAACTTGTATCGAATTTTGCCATTTAGGGATAAGCCCATTAGCAGAATCAAAATATAACCCAGGAACACATAGTTCATTGAACATCTTAGCATATTGATAGCTTTTATGTAGCATTGATTATGAAGATGAAGAAGTGCAAAATTTTATTTTCTCCCTTAAGGTTTGATGCATAATGATACAAAAATTTCAATAAAATTTAGAATTTGGCCAGTGATAGAAAATCTATATTTTTGTGTCATACAAAAGAACTAGAGGTTGTTAGGCTGAGTAGATCATGTGTGAGACTTAGATTCAAGAACTCCTAGCCTTGAATTCCATCTCTGATACAATCTGTGTGACCATTAGCAAGTAATTTAACACTGAGTCACTCTTTCCTCACCACCATAGAACATATCTCATAGGGTTGTGAAATTTAAAGAAGATTATACTGATCAAGGGTTTTGTAAAACTTATACTTATCTATGTATATGTATATGTGTATATGACATACATACAAATACATACATATACATATGTATGCGCATATATAGTATACAAAGACTGAGTTCAAATCCTACCTCAGGAACTTAATAGCTGTATGTCCCTAGCAAGACACTTCTATTTTCCTTAATCCACTGGAGAAGGTACTCCGTATCTTTGCCATACCTGGTCACTAAGAGCCAGACATGATAGAACAAAAACATAGTTATATGTATGTATCTATATCTATATATGTATATGTATATCTATATCTCTCTCTATATATACACACATGTATATATATATATATATATATATATATATATAATCATCAAAGTTGGTGTAGAGAACTCCCAAGTCCTTTCCACATCTAAATCTATGATTATCATCATTATATTAAAGGTAGCAATAAGTTTATTAAATATTACATATATAGTAATTTTGATCATATTTTTATGTTAAAGGTGAGAGAAAGTATGGTTTAATGGGTTCAGAGCAAGCCCAGTTATCAGAAAGACTCTGATTCAAGTTCTGTCCATGACAGGTTCTGGGTGTGGGACCTTGATGAAATTCTTCCCTTATGGATTCCATGAGACCTTAGACCCAGGGTATTGTAGGTCACTTGGTCATTTGCATTGGTAAAGAGAGTTTATTCCACCAATGAAATTACAAGTTAGGATAAAAAAAGTGGAAATATATCAATTCATCAACAAATATTTACTAAATGCCTATTATGTGCCAGTTACCATGCTATATGTCCCAGTGTTTGTCAAGGGAAAAATGAATTTTCATTCATAAATCAGGCTTCTGATTTTACTTTGTGAAGGGTAATCATTAATTTGAGTAAGACATAATGCTTTGTTTACAAGGTATCTATCAGCACATTAATGTTGTCCTTGCTGTGAAATTTCAGATGAATAAAATTCAAACATATTTATGAAATTTCAACACATTGTTTTTCACTAATTGCCATCCATGGGTTTTCATTAAGATATAGCATCTGCTTTAGACAAACAAATCATTAACCTTGACAGGAAAAGTGCAAACAGGAACCTCTTTCCTGAGTCAGCTAATGGGTTCATTCTTCTAACATTTAAGAATCCATTTCATGTTGATGGAAAGATTCTTCTTTTCTTACTCTACACTTCTACTCCCCAATAAAAGGCATTGTCTGCTTTCACTGGAACTTGAGGGAAATTCTTTCCATTATGAGATTCAAACAGTATGCTGAAAAAAAAGATGCAAGTGAATTAGAATATGGTTCAATGCTTCCAACTTCAAATAAAGGAGCAAAGTTTTCTTGACATTGCTGTTGTCATGTCTTTCCGAGATGCTCAAAAGCTACCTCAGCATGTGAAGGCTAGCACTAATACTCCTTCATCCTTGTCATTTCCCTTATGGAACATATGCCTTGTCAGTTTGGGTTGGAGACTGAAATGCACTGATTGATTTAACAGGACATATCTGTTTATTAAAATGCATTCCTTTATGAAAACAGAAAATAAAAGAGAAATTCAAAAGTGTGTGGGATGGGAGAGAAACTAACTAGGTTTAATTGTAAAAAAGCATTTCCTAGGAAGAATAATTTGGCACAGCACATATGTTTCTGCTGTCTGTGCAGCTCTGAGTGATGGTGCTTAGAGGGTACCTGTTGTATGTAAAAGAGAGTTTGACAGACCTTGTCACAGAGGCTTTGGGAAAAGGTTAGTGCCTCTTGAACTGGGGAGGTTTCAAAAGAACAGCAGCCTAAATGGCTCCATAGAGGAATGGGGGAGGGATGGACAGAGTGGCTCTGATGAAATGGACAGAGCAGCTTTAATGTGCTAATGAGGGAAAGCCCAGATGCCAGCAGTGATCAGAGGAGCTCTTTGTGACTCTGGGTCTTTTGAGATGGCTGCGGTCTCTGTCCTTATCGTGAATCCTGCCTCAGGCAGGGAGAAACACTGGCACTCAAAGAGGTGCTCTCCTTTTCTACTTCAGCTGATAGCCTTACCAATCAGCTAGTGAATGCTGATGAGCATTGAATGGGTTGAAGAAAATAGTAGGGTGGGGGATTTAGGGGAGACGAAGGGAAGAAAGATGGAGGTTGGTATTAGGTGATGTATTTTGCTCAATTTAAACAAATGGGGGTGCTCTTCACCCTACTGAACTTGGTGAGGTGAGTTCCAGTCAATCCAACAGACAATGGTCATGTCCTGGAAAGTGGAGAGGTAAGTTTTTTAGTGAAGGTCAGTTAAAAACAAAATAAAATTTAAAATGATCGTAGTGATTTCTTGAAAATAATTTGAATGTTTTGTATGTTTATGTTGTTCAGTTGTTTCAGTTATTCTGACACTTCATAACCCCATTTGGGTTATTTTTTTGTTTGTTTGGTTTTTTGGCAAAGATACTGGAATGGTTTACCATTTCCTTCTCTGGCTTATTTGACAAATGAGGAAACTGAAGCTAGTACGTGTCTGAAGCCAGATTTGAACTCAGGAAGATGAGCACCTGCCTGGTGCTCTATCCACTCTGTCACCTAGCTGTCCTTTATGTTCATATCACTGTCATTTCTAAATGTATTTTAATGTATCTCCAATTACATTCTCCCTGGAAACAAAAGGAAATAGTTAAGTTAAAAAAAACAACCAATAAGTTGATTATATCTGACAATATATGTTTTATTCCTTCTTATCAATGTCTCACTTCTCTACTGAGAGGAGTTTGATAACATTTCATTCTCTGTTATATGGGATAAAAGTTTGCTAGTAACATTAGAAAAGCCAGAATTCAGCTTTCTTTTACTGTTCTTTTAATTTACATTTTTGTAGTCATTGCCCTTGGCTTTCTTCTGGTCCTTCTTCTTTGGATCAGGACATATCAATCTTTCTGTTTCTCTGAAATTCTCAGATTCATCATTTTATCGAACAATACTATTCTTTTGCATTTATACACCATACTTCCCCACCAACACCCAATGATGGGCCTACATTTTATCTCCAGCTCTTTGCTATCTCAGAAAAGACTGTTAGGAAGAGTTTGTTCTATATGGATTCTTTTTCCTTTTCTTTCTTTATTTCTTTCTCTTTCTTTCCCTCCCTCCCCCTTCTTTCCTTCCTTCCCTCCCTTCCTCCTTCCTTCCTTCCCTCTTTCCTTTTCTTCCTCCCTCCCTCCCTCCTTTCCTCCCCTTCCTCCTTTCCTTCCTTCCCTCCCTCCCTCTCCCTCTGTTTCTTTCTTTCTTCTTCCCTTCCTCCCTTTCTCCATCCCTCCTTCTCTCCGTCCCTTCCTCCCTCCCTCCCTTCCTTCCTTTCTTCCTTCCTTCCTTCTTCAAGTTATGCCCAATAGTAGAATTGCTAAGTCAAAGGATATGAGCCAATGAGTTTTTTGATGGGGAATGCCATGATTAGATATTGATTTCATTTCATGATTTCAGATTATTAGATTTTTTTTAGAAACTTCATTTGAATTCTAAACCAAGGAAGACTGACCAAAGCTATATTTTTCAAATCTACTTCGTGTTTTCTCTTTAATAATTACTTTTTCTAAACCTTATGAAAATGTAAAATGGCAAATGTGACATGGAAGAATATCTTTAACATTTGTCTCTCTCTCAAAAATCTACACACTTTTAGACCAATAAAAATGTTTTTCTGTTGTGGAAAGCATCATGCTTTATGACTTGAAAATTAACTGCTATCACTCCTTTCTGGGTACTTTTTGCATCTTGGAACTATATATGTAGTCTCTACTCCCCTACTGGCACCGTTGACTGGTTCTAACTGCTACTGAACTTCTCTTTTCTTCATCCAATAGTAGAATCGGACCTCTTGCAGAGACAATGGATTCCAAACACTTTTTTTTTGGTTTCAGCTACTACTTCAACTTATTTTCCAATTCCAAGACAATGAATCATATACTTTGCTAAGACCCCTCACCTCCTTAAGGAAGGATGCCTAAACTAAGTATTTCTTTTTTTTTTTTTTTTTTTTTTTTTTTTTATTTAATAGCCTTTAATTTACAGGATATATACATGGGTAACTTTACAGCATTAACAATTGCCAAACCTCTTGTTCCAATTTTCACCTCTTACCCCCACCCCTCCCTAGATGGCAGGATGACCAGTAGATGTTAAATATATTAAAATATAACTTAGATACACAATAAGTATACATGACCAAAACATTATTTTGCTGTACAAAAAGAATCAGACTCTGAATTATTGTACAATTAGCTTGTGAAGGAAATCAAAGATGCAGGTGTGCATAAATATAGGGACTGGGAATTCAATGTAATGGTTTTTAGTCATCTCCCAGAGTTCTTTTTCTGGGTATAGTTAGTTCAGTTCATTACTGCTCCATTAGAAATGATTTGGTTGATCTTGTTGCTGAGGATGGCCTGATCCATCAGGACTAGTCATCATCTAGTATTGTTGTTGAAGTATATAATGATCTCCTGGTCCTGCTCATTTCACTCAGCATCATAAACTAAGTATTTCTTAACAAAAGTGAAGTAAAGCTAAGATATAAAACAAAAAATGTGTAAATACACACAAGCATATATATTTGCACAGGGTCATACCATCACTGATAACTTGTTCACAGGTATAGTCATGCTGCAGTCACTCATCATGATTTCTGGAGCCCCACATTCCCTTTGGGCATACCTTCTTCCTTGGGAGAGACTCTAGGGAACTCAAAAATGTATTATTCAGATATAGATTGTGAATGCAGTTTCTCATCCTAGTCTCCTAATGCAGATATCACTAGGATACTGAACAAAACAGAGTCCCTGAAATACACCCCCCACTTCCCCACACATACATTTTCTCATATGCAGTCTTTTAAACTACAAAATGGCCAACTCCATTCTTAACTGGCATTATTGCAATAACTTTTTGGTGATAGGCTTGGGGACTGAAACCTTGGTGGCAGTTTCTTGATCACTTAAGAGTGTAAAAGCCCCACACCCTTCAAGTCAGAGGTCCTCGGATTTGGCAGATGTTCAAAGACCACACCAGTCACTGTACCACTATATTCTGCCCTGCTGACTAGTTATATTTCCATAAGGTAGGGGTTGGGAAGGAGGGAACATGAAATACATCTATAGGAGCTCAGTGTCACTGTATTCTTGTTGCTTATCTTTGCTGGGTTAGCACAAAGTAAGCCTCCATTTGTTAAATGCTCAATTGCTCATGAGTCCCTTGTTTTGTCTCAATATTGAACCTGAACCAGCAGGTGCTGGCATCAGGCCCACCTCTGATACTTTCTGATTGGTTTCATAGGCTTTACTATCTCTTCTCTTAAACCCTACCTCCACAGAACTGCCAAATTGCTATTCCTAAATCACTAATCTGACTATGCAACTTTCCTGCTCAAAAAAGTTATGTTTTTAGGATAAAATACAAACTTAAAAATTTTGGTTTTTAAAGATCTTCACAATCTGATTCCAATCTGTCTTTTCAGGCTTACCATACATTATTATCCTTCATGAAAGGGAAGGAAAGAAGGAAACATGCATTTATTAAGTACTTACTATATGCCAAGCACCATACTAAGCTTCATGCCCTTTATGGCATGAAGTCATAACAAACTCTGCTTGCTATTTCTCATTGAGAATATTTCTATTTCTGCGCTTTTTTTCCTGTGATATATTTTCTCCTTATCTTTGCCCCATAGACTGTCTAGCTGCTTTTGAAACTCAGCTCAGGTGCCACAGACTACCTGAGGCCTTTCTTAAGCCTTTCATTTGCTAGTTCTCTCCTCTCTCAAAAATTATGTTGTATATATTTTGCATTTAATTTTCTATGTATGTGTTATTTACCTTTGATAAAATGAAAGCTCCTCGGGGGAAAAGCTATTTAATTTTTGTCTTTGTGTCCTTAGGGCCTTCCATGATTCCTGGCACATAGCAGGATCCGAATACATACTTTTTTTTTTTTTTTTTTTTTTAAGGAATAACCTCTTATTCAGTCAGCTAATTTTCTTTCCTTCTTCCCACCCCATGAACTTCTCTGCTTCAGTATTCACTTATAAACCAATATTTACAATTTCTCAAAACTCCTTGTTATACATCATATATTGTTCTCGCTTATTATTTACTTCCTTATTTTATTTTTGTACCTGTACCACCTCTTTGACCAGAATACCTCTTTGTCTATACACCTTCCTTCAGCACACTCAGGAGCTAGTTTCTATCATTAGACTATCACAAACCCCAGTGTCCAGAATATATTCTATTGTTTCCTAATTAAAGGTCATAAATAGCTACTTCAGGAAGATATGTACCCTCACCACCTCCAATGCATAGTTATCCCTTTTATCATAGTGTTTTCATATTTTTACATATTTCTCCTATTATCCTTTTTCTTTCATTTCTTTCCAAATATAAATGAAAACTTATTATGACTCCTAAGAAGGAAATGCTATCACAATCCATACTGAGAATTTCCTAATGTCACATTAGATGGATTATGAATATGTTTTCTCATATTCAGTACATACATGAAGTTCAAATTCCTTAGTATTAATTTACCTACAGTGTGACTTTACTGGAAAGTGTAGTTATAATCAATCAATCAATGAGTATTTATTAAGGACATACTATGTACTAGGTACTATGAAGTTGTTTTTTGAACTGAGGTTAAGGAAACTATGAATTCTATGAGATGGGAATAAAGAAAGAACATATTCTATGCATGGGGAACAGTTGATACAAAGGTATCATTATTATGATATGTGTTTGTATTCTTAGAAATATGTCCCCTTTTCTATCTACAAATGGTACAAGTATAACATTTATTTAATATTTAATACTTCAAATATTTTGTTTCAAATTTTTCTCTATCTACAAATAAATTTTAACATTTATTAAATATTTAATATTTCAACTAGTTTGTAATTTCATTGATGAAATTATTCTATTGCCACATGAATTGTTATGACCAAAAAGAGAGTCATTAACTGGTGCCCAACTGCTTTTCAGAAGTTATCCCAAGTTTGCCCTCTGACAGCCATAGAGCAGTTCCTCCTTGAGATCATACTCAAATACTTTACAAATTAGACCAAATGAAATGATATGTGTAAAGTACTTAGAAAATATTAGAAGGTAAGCTTCTTGCGGAGAGGGACTTGTTTCACCTTTGTATTTGTAATCTGTTAACACTTTGTGACTGCAATATGATAAATAATCATTGATAAAAATACTTTGTAACAAGCTGTCATTATTACAGCTTCCCAGATATTGTGCTTTACAAGCATAGCTTTAAAGAGTCCAGGGTCCATCTCAGTGTCATTATAAGGCATTGAAGAAGGACTTGAAGGATGATAAATAACACTCTTTTTAAAAGTAGTTTTACTTGGTTTTAAAACTTTCCCCATGTTTATCTCCAGAGATTCTGAAAAGCTTGAATATTTTTCTGTCAAAATCTCTTTTTAAAAGAGTATTAAAAATCTCTTTTACCTTTTCTTTATGTTTTATGTTTTCTAACCTCAGTTGGACATATTGGTTCAAAAAAAGTGAATGACTTTTCTGATCAAAAGCCAACAAAAAATAATGTTGAAAGTATTTTAGGCATTGAGGGGGTTATGTCTAGAAAAGAGATCATTTTTAGTCCTAATGTGTTTGTGTCCAATACAACAAGGCTATAATTATTACCTTCCTTGCTCCAAAGTTAATTGTAATTTGAAAGATGGCAGAAGGTGATGGTCATAAGGTAAGGAATATTTAAAACGTTTGTACCAAGGGGCTCCTCAATTGCTTAGCTTAGATATGCATTTGTAAAGGGAAATGGCATCTTGTCGTAGTATAGAAAAGAAAAAGAGTGATGAGATTATGTGGAGTGCAAAATATTTTTGGCTATGGGTTAGCTGGGAGTGAAGTATTTCTTTGCATAATTATTCTACACTTTCCCCATCTTAATTTAATACATCTGACATATAATTCCAAGTGAGTGATTCAAGAATTAGAAGGTTTTCTTCTCTTTCCAACTGCAAGGCAGGTAAAGTGGCCCTAGGACAACTGTTGCATAGTTTTTGGCAAAGGATATTTACCTAGGCTTATATGTTTAACACTTTCTCTTCCCCAAGGGTGTTAATGGGGAGATTAGATGCTTAAAAGAAGTGGAGAATCTGAGAAAGTTGAAAGCTGATAAAAGAATACTTGCTAAGAGCAAGTCTTGAATTTTAAGGATCAAGGGTTCAAATGCATCATATTTTCATAGGTGCAGTTCCCATGTTAGATATTTTAGACTAAAGATAACATTTGTTAAATTTAGCTAAAGATGTAGTAAGCATTTGATATATGAAAAGCAAGGACCTACAACTAATCAGTTATCTCCCCCATTAGAATATGAGCAATTTGAGAGCAAGGAGAGACTATACTTTGCCTTTCTTTGTATCCCTAGTGTTTAGCTCAGTGCCTGGATCATTACTAGGCATATTATAAATATTTATTGACTGACTTTTCCAGAAGAGGGATCAACAGATCATCTACAATGGCATGCCAAATTGTTAACTTTATTTCTGTTGTACAGAAAGGGATTATAGAGCAGGAAAGAGGTAGGCAAAGGACAAATATATTTCACCTATACACCCCACTAGCTACATTTTCATCTGTTGGTAATAGGCTCATCATTTCAAAAGCAAAAGCATCCTTGAAGGGTTTATTGAGATCAGGAAGTACTTAATGGGCACCCGCTTACTACAAGGCACACTATTAAGAACTATGGTAATACACTGATATGCAAGACAAAGTCTTATCCATATGAAATTTCCTAGGAAAATGTGTGTGCCTCAGTTTTCTCATATGTATAAGGATGAAATTGGATTTTGTGACTTCTAAGGTCCCTTCCAGATTTAGAAATAAGCTTAATCATATTTTGATAATCAAGTGAAGATAGTAAGCCATATGGGGGCAATTATGTGGTATAATGGTTGAACCCTGGGCTTGCAATCAGGAAGATTAATCTCCATGCATTCAAATCTGGCCCCATCACTTCTTAGCTGTGTGACCCTGGCCAAGTCACTTAATTCTTGTTTGCTTCAGTTTCTCCATCTATAAAATGAACTGGAGAAGGAAATGGCACATTACTCTAGTATCTTTGTTAAGAAAACCACAATTGGGTTCATGAAGAGTCTAGAGGACTGAGAAATGATTGAACAATGACAACAAAACCATTTGGATATAGTGTGTGTGTGTATGTGAAATCACATTAAACTTCTGTTGTTTTCAAATCTGTCCAGTAAAATACAATGAGACAATCTGAAGGAGCAAGAATGCAACAGCAGTTCTCTCTCCTTTTTTCTCCTTTAGGTTGTTAAAGATGATAACTCTTCCTTTTCTAGTCATTCTTTTGTTTTTGACTCAGTACAGATGTTTTGGGGTTGTTTTTAGTCATGTTGGCATGGGGTTGATAATATAGTGTTTTGTAAAGGTATCAAAATCTATGCTTACCTAAGGAGAGTTTATAAAATAATCAGATGTTTAATCTTTCATATTGCTCATATTCCTGCATGGATTCCTGTAGTTACTGCAGTGAGGTCAGCAGTAAGCCCCCAGATGTAAAATGCTGATGCAACACAAATGTGTGCTTGGGGGAAGATGATTAACTGGAAGACAAGCTAACCTCAGCAATAAGAAATATAACCCAACATCCAGCAGGAATTGTTACAGTATTTACAGGTGACAAATTTTACGCTATGAAATTTTTGTTTCAAGAATCAAACAAGAAAAAGGGAAAAAAAAACCCAATAGCCTTTGGTGAGGTAACTGTTCTTTTTTCTATTCCTTCCTTGTCCTCCCTCCTTTTCTATATCACTGGAAGTAGAAGTTGCTTCTCTCATAACTGACTGAGAGTCCCTTCCTCTCTCCCTTTCTCCAACTAAATAGATCTTTTATTGCTGTAAACTTTTTTTAAAAATAATGTTTTGATTACTATTTAAGTATAATTTTGATTTCCTTTGCAATCCAAATTCTGTAATTTAAAAACATAATTCTGGGGAGTCCATGGGCTTCACCAACCTGCCAAATGAATCCATGCCATCAAAGAAAGTTGAGTTTTTTATCTATTTTAAGGCAGTCTCTGTTGCTAAAGGTAGAGAATGTGGGAAGGAAGGAATAGAGGTCATTCATAGTGCTCCCTTGATGTGGAGAATGGTTTTGCAAAGAAGATAAGCTCATAGAACATAGAACACAGAACCTAAAAATATAGCATATCTTTATAGGATACAAGGAAATGGCTTCTGTCACTGACAATTCATAAATATCCTTGCTGATCTATGCCACAGTTAACCTATCTTATGCTTCCGTATTTATTTAGGAAAGAAAACACAACATTTTGGGAGGATTCGGTTTCATGGAGTTGAAAGCTAGAAGGGACTTTAGAAACCATGTGGTACAACAAGTTTTTCCTCAGCGAAGTTAAATGATCTATCCAAGACCATATAGGTAGTAAACATCAGAGAGCAATCTGAAGGGTTCTAATTTGTTCCTACTTTATGATGGTTAAGATAAATTGTAACATTTTATCACTAAAAACTTCCACTTAATTCATAAGAGAAATGTGAATTAGACTTGTTTATAGTAAACCTTTGTTCTTAGGAGAGAAAAAGCATGACTTTTGATTCAATAATTCTGATTATCAGGTTCTGCTAAGAAGAGAAAAGACCAAACTATATACAAACTAAGCTATATTACCTGAATTAAATTATATTGCTTTTATAACATCTAACTCTGTTCTTGGATTCCTTCCAAGAAGGTATGGACACTAACATTCTCATGAAAATCAAAAGTCATAAAAATAGATTAATTGTAAATTTTCTCTTTTAGGAGCAAGATCATAATTAGTTATGTATATAGCAAACTTTACATAACCCTTCCTAATAAAAGAGAGCTCTACCCTAAGTAAAGGAAGGGGAGAAAAAGTAGAGCATAGTAATATTATAGCAAAGATTTACTTCACTTGGTAGTAAAATAAGGCATAGAAGTTCTTTCAGCACTGCAACAGAGGAAAAAGTCCCACTTCTCAGAAGATTCATGACAAGAGGTAGTTCTTACAAGGAAGGTGGCAAATAGTATTATGGTAGAAAGGGTAACAAATTATAAATACATATATGTATATGCATGCATATATGTATACATACTTGTATTTCATTTAATAATTCCCAATTACATTGACCATTTTTAACATTAATTTTTTAAAAATTTGATTTTCCAAATTCTCTTCCTATTTTCCAACTTTCTCCCACCTCTTGAGAAGGTAAACAATTTAATATCAGTTATACATGTGAAGTCATGCAAAACATATTTCCATATTTACCATATATTTTAAAAAAGAAAGTGAAAGAGTTTGCTTCAATCTGCACTCAGGGTTCATCAGTTCTCTCTCTGGAGATGGATAATATTTTTCATCATGAGTCCTTTCAAATTGTTTTAGACATTGTCTTCATCAGAGTAACTAAGTCTTTCATAGTTGATCATCATTGCAATATTGCTGTTCCTGTGTACATTGTTCTCCTGATTTTCCTCTCTTTATTTTGTGTCAGTTCATATAAGACTTCCTAAGTTTTTCTGAAACCATCCTGCTTATCATTTCTTATAAACACAATAGTATTCCATCACAATGAATATAATACAATTTATTCAGCCATTCCCCAGTTGATGGGCATCCTCTCAGTTTTCAGCTCTTTGCCACAAACAGAGCTGCTATAAATATTATTTTTTTGTACAAATAGAACCTATTTCTTTTTCCTTGATCTTCTTGGCATGCAGAACTAGTCATGGTATTGCTGGCTCAAAGGATATGCACATTTTTATAGTCCTTTAAGTATAGTTCCATATAGGCCTCCAGAATGATTGGGTCAGTTCACAACTCTACCAACAGAGTATTTGTGTCCCTATTTTTCACATCCCCTCTAGTATTTGCCATTTCCCTTTTTGTTTTGTTAACAATCATATGACTTTTGATAGCTTTTATTTCTGCTTCTGAAAATTGTTCATATAGAGGAATGGCTCTTATTTTTATAAGTTTGGCTCAAAAGAGTAGGGAATTTGAAGAAATAGAAGGTCTGGGTTCAAATTCTGACTCTGCCACTTGATACCTGTGTGATTTTAGGCAAGTTACTTTCTGGGTTTAAATCTCCTCATTTATAAAAAAAGAGGATCAAACTGGATAAATCTAAGGTCCTATCTAACTCTTAACATTATTGTGATTCTATAGTTATTATCCTTAAAGAAGATAATTTGTGCAGATAGATATACCTGAGATTTGGTTAAATGAGTTTTGTGTAAAGTCCTGGTGAGTTTCAAGTTCAGATATCACTATTGGGTTTTATGAGTCATCCTATGCAGTTTCTGAAAGTACCTGAGATTGTGTTTTGTCTTCATTAGAAGAAGGTGATTGATAGTTGCTGAATTCACCAACATGAAGCTCACAAAAGAGCTATGAAAAAAATTAATGTTCTTGACTTAAGTTTTGTCAGACTGATAAGTTTTATAAGACCCAGAGGCCTTTGACAGAATTTTCCTTTTTCTTTTATTTCCTCCCAAAGAGGTCAAAGTTTTCTGAGGAGGGCTGTCACTTGGATGGAATCATTGAAGGGAATGAAAGTCAGGAGCTACATTTCATCGAACAACTCTGTGCCTTACTCTTAATAATAATAACAACAATAGCTAGCATCTATATATTACTTTAGAGTTTGCAAGGAAGGTGCTTTTTAGAAAGGATAGTTTTTCCCCTCTTTTTTTCTGATTTTTATATAGCACTTTAAACTTGGCAAAGTACTTTAAAGACACTGAACTATTTGATCCTAACAATAACCTAGTGAAGTAAGTTCCATGGATATTATCATTCATTTCCACTTTACTGATAAATGTAGACCTCAGTAAGATTAAGTGATTCACATTGACTTACAAAATTAGTAAGTCCTAAGGTAGAATTTGCTCTCTTCTATGCCAGGTATTGCTTTCTAAATTAATTTCTATACTTTGAATCATTAACTTGTAATTCTAGATACCAATAGTTATTAGTTAAAAAGGAGTCAATCAATTTCTTATATGAATTGATTAAAAACAGTTTTTCACTAATTTCATCAAAAAAGTGTACATATATATATATTTTTCCCTCTCTTGTATGAATTCAAGCACTCCCAAACAATTCTGTATGCTCTGATGAATTTCTAATAATCAGTAAATTTTAATGCTTGAAATCTATTTAGATGATGCTTGTTACAATGTAAGCCATATTAACAACAAAATCTAGTGAAATGATCTCTAGACTTATTGTCACTTGGATTCAAATCCTGCCTGTTAATATTAATGTAACTGTAAGTGAAAGAATCTCTTGAACTCTTTGAGCTTTGGTGTCTTCATTTGTAAAGTGGGGATGATAATATATTTACTGTGGGACTTAAAGGAGGCTTCACAGCAGAATTAGAAAGACTGTTGATTGATTTAATTCAATAAATTCAAATCAATTGATTTATTTTAATTCAATAAAAAATTTAATTCAATTTTTATGCCATTAATAAAAAACATGGCATGTGCTTTAATTTACCATTCAAGGGAATGCTATGGGGCTTCACTTGTGAATACCAAGGATGGCAACATGAAGGGTAAGACAAGGCAATAAGAATACTTGGTCAGCAGTGCCTCTCCCCTCCCCTACCCCAGTCTAAACAAAACAGCACTAGACATCTCTAAATTAGGACACCAACTAAGAACTAAAAAATTAGGCCAATATTTCTCCCATTCTTTATACTGCCCCTCCTGCCAATTCTTGTACTTTTTCATGTATCGAATAGGAATATATTATTGAAGACTGCCCAGCCTGACATCTATGTAATAGTACTGAATTTTATTAACCACACCTCTTCCCCCCGTCCTTTTCCCTATTACCAGCAGATTCAATAAATGTTGAGTTTAGAAAATAGTGGTCATATGATCTTGATATGGTTGGTTATTTGTCTTATCTGGTTTCTGGGAAATGGGCATAAGTCAGTCAATAACTAG
The DNA here is from genome assembly GCF_902635505.1 of Sarcophilus harrisii. Classification (NCBI taxonomy): domain Eukaryota; kingdom Metazoa; phylum Chordata; class Mammalia; order Dasyuromorphia; family Dasyuridae; genus Sarcophilus; species Sarcophilus harrisii. The sequence continues at coordinate 181,818,416 of NC_045429.1, read as the reverse complement.
ATGTATCTTAGAGTTAGAGAAGTCTTTCTATGACTCTTGCATTCCATAATTGTCCACCATGTTCTCATGAATACTGCAGACATGAAGACTTAGAAAATGCTCAACAGAGCACACTGTGCTCTTAAGTAGGTAGTGCCATATGACTTCAGGTCTGGATGGCAGTGCAAAACCACGGCTTTCCTCATGAATCCATTCCTTGCATAGAAGCCCATAATCCATGCCTCATTTTCTGGAAGCACCAAATGATACTTTCATTCTTTGAACTCCCATGGATTTCTTAATTTGGTCAGGCTGGAGCATTCCTGGAGTCATACTACTAAGAAAAAAATCATTTTGTAGGAATCCAGAATTTTTTTAAAAAATATTTGCCAGTTTCAAAGGAAAGCTTTGAATTGTGCATAGAATTGGTTGTGGGAATTTTCTATCTTTGAACAGTAGTGCTATGCTTAGAAGCAAAAGATCCAGGTTTTAATAACAAATTTACATTTTTAAACTGCCTATTCAGTTCCTGGCACTTAACTTTTCAGTTTATACTACCTGTAGGAACTCAGGCTGCTCACTTTGGACATTTGAATCTTAGATTCCTTATTTGTAAAATGAAAGCATTAGTAAAGATGAGCTCTAAATTCCTTTCCAGTTTCTTGATGTATTTGACTTGGCTAGGAATCTAAATCAAAGGCCAGTTTTGGTGTGTGTTTCAGTAAATTTATTTGGAGATTTTGTTTGGAGCTTCAGTATCCTCCCTTATCTTTCCTCTGAGACTGAGGAGGGAGTTTCCAGGATGAGGGAGTCTAATGGCTTTACTCATTAAAAAAAAAAAAAAAAAAGAACTCAATGGGATCATTGCAGAGAAAAACAACACATTTATGTGACTGCTGTCAAGAAGTCTGACAAATATTTCTTCTTCAAGGGTGAAGTGTTAGAAAGTTGGCAGACCCTAATTGAAGTAAAAACTTGCTTTGTCTCTTCCTATGATCACTGTGCTGCTCCTAGTTATAACTATAACATGTCACATATATCAGTACTTCCTCTGCAAAAGAAATGTTTTAGGATAAAAAATAGAAATCTGTTTCCCATTTCTTTTCTTCAGTTTAAGAAAAAAGTAAATATATATATGACCATTTGGCATCTAGGTCAGAGGTATAGAAACTCGGAATCAAAAAGATGCAACTGGTTCCTCCAATTCAGCCCCAAAGATATTACCCTTGAAGCCACTTTGCCTATTTTCACTGTATGGCCCATTTGTCACAAAGCTAATGGTTAAGTAATGACTTGAGCTTTGTTATATATGTGTGTGTGTGTGTATATATATATATATATATATATATATATATATGTATGTATATGTACACACTCCCTAATAGTTCAGTTGGTAATTGGCACATCATTTGATAAGTTTATACTCTAGCTGTCTTACTATATTTCCTTCAGATTATTTCATGTCATCCCAGAAGGCATTTTCTGTGAGATAACCCACCTTACAGATGGATACATTTTTAAAATATCATCTTTTTATCATCAATTTATTGAACAGAATTTTCCCTTCTTCTCTACCCCTCTCTTCCCAATTTTCTTTCTCTTCTTTTCTCCAGCTCTCTGCTTTCCCATCCTCTCTTGTTCTCTCCTTTCCTCTTCCTTCCTCTTCTCCTTTCTTCCTATCCTGCATCCTTATCTCCCTTCCTCCCTCCCTCCCTCCCTCCTTCCTTCCCTCCCTCCCTTCCTTCTTCTTTTGTCCATCTCCCTCCCCCTTCCTTCCCTTCCCTTTTCCCCTCATTATCTCTCTCTTTCTCTCTCTCTTTCTTTCTCTGTGTCAGTCTCTATCTTTCTCTAAATACACACATACACACACACACACACACACACGGATAAATAGATTTTTTTTGTTATTGTGTACTAATCCTCACTTTACGAATTTGCCTAATAGATCATTTACTATCTTAGAGATAAGATATTTTCTAACTTTTTCATATAAACACAAGTCTCTACCTACAGGCATGTTATATTCTACATTTCTTAAAGAAATTTCAGAAGCAATTTCAAAACTACAGTTAATGATCTTTGAGAAATCATAGACAATAAGAGGAGAAACAGAAAATTGGAATTTGACAAATGTCCTGATTTGCAAAGGGGGGAAGTGGTAGATTATAGAATAATAAGTTTGACATTTAGACTCTGGAACAATCTTAGCATAAATTAGTACACAACATTTAGGGGGAAATGTAGCAATCACTAGGTACTATAAGAGTACTTTATGCATTATTAAAATAAATATGGATCTTATCAGAGTATTTGACGATTTCTTATGAAATCTTTATGGATAAGATAGTGGCCTATGCTATATAACTCCTTAGGTGGAGTTATAGCTGATTGAACATTTATACCCCCACAGTGTTGATCAATGGATCTTTGCCAGCTCAGAAGGAAGTTTCTATTAAAATTTTACAAGAGTTCTATTATTGGGCCTGAGTTAACATTTTTAAAAAACCAATGATTTAGATGAAAATTTGACAACTGTATAAAAGACATAAGAATTGATAATATGGAGAGATTCTTCCTCCTACATTGGAAGTTGAGAGAAGGATTCATGGAGAAGGTTATATTGGAACTGGGCCCGCAAGGATGAATAGGACTTTAAAAGGTAGTTGATGAAGGAATGGAGAAAGAATTATAAATATAAGGAACAAAATGAGTAAAGTTATAGAGATAGTAATGCATGGGATAGGTTGGTATATTCAAGTAGTCATCTTTGGCTGAGGCACAGAGTACCTGAAGAGAAGAATGTTGGAAAGCTTGAAGATAGATAGTTGAGAACCTTAAATGTTAAAAACTTTGAGCTTTATTTGATAGGTAATTGGGAGCTATTAAAGGTTTTTGAGCAGAATTACATAATTAGAGCTATATTAGTAAGTTAAATTTGGAAACACTGGAGGAAGAAGAGGGACTGAAGGTGTTGGACTAGTTCTATTGCAAATTTGAAATAAGATGATAGCCATAAATAAATGGAAAGGAGGGGATAGATGTGAAAAATATTGTAGAGGAAGAATTAACAAGACGAGGTAACTGGGGGGAAAAGGGATTCCTGAGGGTTTTTTTCCTTAGAAATTCAGGGTAATGAGTATTGCTCATCTACATCACAGAAAGCAAATTAGGAGGTAATGATTATGTGTTTGTATGAGACCTAAATAATTGTACAGTATGAATCACAGTCATTTATTGTTGCTGTTGTTTTTAATAACTCCCCAGGGAGACAATACCACCAAAGACAATTAGAGATCTCATTGTTTATGGTGCCGTCCTATATGGATTCTAGATTCTCTCACTTTATTAGAAACAAGTTTTTACTTTACTTTGGGGAAATTACGTATTACTCCTTGGGTTTCTGGGAATTTGTCACCTGGATACTTTGGGTACATAAAGGTTGATAGGCCTTGTTTTATTCATTCTATCTCATCTTCTTACTTTAAAAGAAGTCCTTTAGATCTTCAGAAATATCAGTCCACTGACATCTGTGAGAATGATGCTATATCAGTAGGTGAATAAGATGGAAATAGTGCTAGATACTGGGATTGTGACAATATTTCCTGATTGAGAGGCATTGATACCTGAAATGGGCATCCTACAATACATTGCCATTCTATTCATATCCAAAGGAAGTAACTGAATGTAGGGAAGGAGAGAAAGCATCCCAATGCTTTGGCAAGGACTGATAAAAGCTTTCTACTGTGGTTGTGGAGAGTTTTGATAAAAGCTAACTTTGATTATATAGTTAATTTTTTTTGTGGGAATTGAAATGAAATTGTATCTTATTACCAATTACATTTCCATTTTAAGAATAATAATAATAAACATTTATGTGTTAAGCACTTTATAGATGTTTGACCCAGAATAAAAAGGCTGGTAAGTGTAATGTCAGGTTTGAACTAAGTCTTTCTGACTTTAGGCCCAGGTACTCCATCAACTATTCTACCTAGCTGCCCCTAAATAATTTAAATAAGTAGATCCTTTCTCTTCCCTTCCCTACATTCAGTTACTTCCTTTGGATATGAATAGAATGACAGTGTATTATAGTTTTAAGTCACTCTCTAAAAATATAGACCAGATTTGTAACTAGATGGGAAGACCGGAGCCTGGGCTCAGGGCAACAAAATTTGGAGAATGCTGACACCATCTGTAGGCCTTCAACATGTAGAAACAACTGAGTTTAGCATCTATTTAAAAGACTAGTTAGTTAAAATAAAAAAAAAAAAAAGAATCATATAGCAAGTAAGGTATACTTTGTTCTACTTGCTCCAGGAACAAAAATTGCAAGTTATGATTTTGTCAGAGAAATGTATCCAAAGTAGTAAAAATCTCCCATCATGCCAACTGGAACAAATAACTTAGTTAACTTTGTAGAATAGGCTTTTTGCTGATTCACAGTGAGGTTGAATTCATACTATAAATAGAATTGAAAATGAAAACAGTGGCATAAATACAACAGCTTTGAATAATCTTCAAAATATATTTTGCCATTTGGGATTATCTTTGCTCAGATGTTTTTCTGCCCATTCTTTTTACTGTACCCTACTCCAACTCAACCAAGAGAAATGTATTCAAATGAAACCCTATAAAGTCATAAAGCCTTCACTTTTCATTTTAAAATGTGACTCCTTGAAGAATTCACATTCCATTTCAGGAATATATCTTCCTAAAAGAAGGTGCACCATAGTTGCATTTCAGAACAAGAGTGTATGTCATGTGATGCAGTGGTTGCTATGGTAATTAATCACCTCCTAAAAGGAACTGAGCAGAATACAAATCCATGTAAATTGTCCAGAACACTAGTTAGAATTGCCCCCTGGGCACCTTGGTTTTTGAAAAATTTCCAAAAAAGATAGGATATTCCCTCCCACCTTTCATTTCTTCTCTTGCTTAGAAAAGAGAATAAGTTGCATTTATGCTCAGTTTGCTGGCTTTATCCTTTTTTGTCTTGCATACCCCTGGAGATTTAGTGGAGTTTAGGTAGGTACTCTTCCCCTCTTATAAATAATAAATAAGAGGATAGAGTGGTATCTAGTGGGTTCTACCAATTTGCAAATTTTTTTTTTTCTGAGCCTATACTTCAAACATGTGGTATAGTCTCTGGACTCAGTCTCTTGAAACTCAGAATCAGATACTCTATTGGCTTGGCTGCTAATTTTGTGCTTTTCAGATACATATACATAGGAAAATAAAAATAACTAGTTTTATATAGTTTTTCAAAGTTTGGGAAACATTTAATGTAAATAGTGAATTCCCCAAAGTGACCACATATGTTTAAATTTGTATTATTTAAAGTTATAACTATATAAAATATAGTAATTGGTTCATGCCTAGTAGAAATATGTAATGCAGATTCAAATAATTTGACTACTTAAGGGGATTTATTATTCTCAGTAATCATGACCTGGACATTATATCTCATTTTACTCTCATATCAATCTTGGAAGGTAGAAGCTTTTACTATTCCTATTTTGCAAATGAGGAAACTGAGGCAGACAGATTTTTTTTTTGTGAGTTGGCTATGGTTACATAGCTAGTGTCTGAGATAGCATTTGAATCAGATCTTCCTGATTGTACAATGCTCCATCCACTGGGTTACTAGCTAGCATAAATGTCAGGAAATTTTTTACTATTTACTATTTAAATTAAATGAAGGAATTTACCATGAATATACATTGGATGAGAATCAGTATAGAAGTAATGGAGAGAGAGTTCTCGTTGGAGTCAAAAAGTGCCTCTGAAACTTAATGGCTGTGTGATCAAATAAATTACTTAACCTCTTAGGGCTTCTAAGCAACTAACTCTGAAAAGTTTAAGTAGTTTAAGTAGTGAAATTTCCTACAGTTCACCTATTGCACCAATGAAATTATAAGTCCAGACCTTCTTTCTGCCTTGCCTATCTCCAAAACTCTACAGGAATAACAGAAGCAGAAAAGTTTGAAAAGCTGACTTTTGTGCATATTTCTTTGGAGATAGAAAAAGGGACTGGGAAACTGTAAACCGTGCTAAGTAGAGGAAATAGGAGGGAGTCAGCAGTATAACCCTGATCTCGAAAACCCAAGGAGAGATGAGCAGTTGTCATTCTACACTGAGAACAGGATTCATCTTCTTAATGGCTTCTTGTAGGTCAAGACCAGAAGCTACCAATCCATTTAAAGGCAATTCCATGTTCCTCAATATATTGTCATGATAGAGAGCAAATCTCTTAAGAAACCTTATACATTTCTGTTTGGTTGGCAGAAAATAAACTCTTTATTCTTGCAGCAGAAAGTGATGGCAAAGCCTTTTCTTCCTTCTATATATTCTGAGAATAACAAGAACAGCAAAAAGATGAAGTTTTTGAAAATTACTATTGCTTTTAATGCCCTTGCTACTTTCCCTCCCAAATGTCCCCTTTAATGCTTCTTAAAATACAATTATTCATTCTTGCAGATTTTAATATTGTGCCTGTATTTAAAAAATTCTTTAAAACAGTTCCAGAAAACATTCTCTTGAATTAACTTTCATTCTGCAGAGATTTTATTGGAAATGATTCCACATAGAAGACCAGAGGGAATAGAGCTTAGTGTGATGGAGGAAGATGTTTTTAGTTAAGACAAATTCAGAGATTGTAAAGTCTGCCTCCCCCTACCCATATAACAAAAAACATTGTGACAATCATAACTGACATTTAGAAAACTTCAAGTTCTGCAGAGTACTTTCCTATCCAACTCCAATGATATAGGTATATTATATAGTAAGTCAGTTGAAACGGAGAAGAAAGTCAACTTTTTCAAGATCATACAATTAATATGGTAAGTCAGAATTTGAACACACATTTTTCTCTTCAGCCCAGAGATGTTATGTCTTGCCCATTCCAGAAGCTCTGTACACTATGACATGTGTCCAGAAGGACTTTGAAGGAGTGAATTTAATTTTTAAAAAATTTTCAATAATATTTTATTTTTCCAAATATATGTAAAGAGAGTTTTCAACATTTATTTTTATAAGGCTTTGTGTTACAATGTTTTCTCCCCCTTCCTCAAGACAGCAAGCAATCTGATATAGGTTAAATATGTGCATTTATTTTAAACATATTTCCATATTTGTAATGTTGTGAAAGAAAACTCAGACCAAAAGGGAAAAAAACATGAGAAAGAAAATCAACAAATAAAAAAGGTGAAAATACTATGCTTTGATCCATATTCAGCTCCATATTTTTCTCTCTGGGTGTGGATGGCATTTTCCATCCCAAGTCTGTTGGAATTGCCTTGAATCTCCACATTGTTGAGAAAAGTCAAGAACATTACAGTTGATCAACACATAATTTTTTTGTTACTGTGTACAATGTTCTCTTGGTTCTGTTCACTTCACTCAGCATCAGTTCATGTTATTTTTTCCCAGACTTTTCAGACTGCTCATCATTTCTTATAGAACAATGAGCATCTACTTAATTTCTAGTTCCTTGCCTCTACAAAAAGGGATGCTACAAACATTTTTGTATATGTATACCATTTTGTATAATATGTATATTTCCTTTCCCCTCTTTTATGATTTTTTTGGGGAATACAGACCTAGTAGTGACACTGCTGGATCAAAGGGTATGCACAATTTTATAACCCTTTGGGCATAGTTCCAAATTGCTCGAAATGAGTGAATTTTAATTAATTCTTGAGGCTACACATTCAGCATGAATTTTACTTAACAATATTCATCTATATAGCTTTGTCATCAAGAATATATAGGAAAAAGCAATTTTAAAAAATTAGAGGGTCAAACACTCTCTTGAACTGTTTCATTCTGCAGAGATTTTATTGAAAATAATTTCATGTGGAATCTGTTTACAGAATTCTGGTATTCTGTTTACAGAATTGAATTCCAAGAGCATTCATTAAGTACCTTCTATGGGACCAATGCTAGGTTCTGGGGATTTAAATAGGAAAAAACATTTATTAAGCCTTCACTATATATAAGGTACTGTTCTAAAAGATGGGAATTCACATACTAATAGGCAAGAAAGTTCCTGTTCTGAAGGAGTTTCCATTCTAGTGGGGGAAGATCACACAGCAAGGGGAACTGGAAAGAATTGGGGAAAGGAGGCAAGGCAACTGCTGAGGAAAAAAAGGAAATATCAAGAATGATGTGAAACATGGCTCAGGTCTCTTCAGAAATAGTACAGCCAAGAAGGAATATAAAAATAAATACAAAAATAATCTTTACCTTCAAGGAGCTTCTATTTTGTTGGAGGGAGACAACATATACACACAAAGAAATAAATATAAAGTCATTGATCAGAAGAGAAATAGAGGGCTCAGGAAAGGCTTGTTACAGAAAATGAAGGGAACCTAAGATGCTGACAATTGAAGAGGAGGTGGGAGAGAGAGCATTCCTTAAGAATCGTGTTCAACAACAGTTATTTGTAAAATGAATCTGGTACCAAAATAAATGTGTGTTAAATTGTATTCAATTGTCCCATTGACTTTTATTACAAAATAAGAGATGTATAACTCTATAAAAACACATGGTCTTAAGAAGCAAGAAACAACACTTGAGTATCATTAAAAATAACAATTATATGAAAACACTTTTCTGATAATACTCTTACTACATTAAATAAATCTCAAAAAATAAGAATTTCTACATTTACCCAATTACAGTTTTATTGTTATTTTTTATGTTTGAAAAAAGGAAGTTAAAAGATCAAAATAAAGCACAATAAGCAACATATAATATATTGAACAGAACATACTGAGTATATTTCAAACCCCGATCCTAATGTCTAGAGTGGGATGACATGCTGTAATATTTTCACTGCTCAAACAGCTCATGTACCAGTCCCTCCTTATTATACCCTTTTTATAATACCCCTTGTATTACAAGAGAAAAAAAAAAGGATTCTTAGATTTAATCAGGATAGAACAAAAGGAGAGGTTTCTTTCTGTTTCAAGTTACCTTGGGAAACTTTTATTCACAAAATGCCATCAAATAAAGGTTTGTGGTTACTTAGGTGTGGATAAATGGGATGGGGAGTTTACGATCACTAATACAATATTGACATTAAAGGCCAAGGACAGCCTAGTTAAAATCCCTTTCTCTTCTGGATAAATTCTGATCTCATGTAGGAAGGAGTACAGAAAAAAGACTACTCTCCCAGAATAATACTGTCCCACAGAAGCTCTCTATATGTGACATTACACAGTTGGCTGGGTCTATTTTGGCTCCCCTCCTACTCCTCACTCTGCACAAAATTCCTTTAACAGGGTCACTAGCAAATGTTGAATAGTAGGTTTGATAAGCCAACAGTCTGAACTATCATAGAAAATCAAGTTTCTTAATGAGTTTTAGGAAAGAATTATAAAGTAGGCAAATTGTGATAAGATAGTTGTGTTCTACTAATCTTAAATGAGACGAGTGGTTTCCTGGCCTGCCTCCAGAATCCAATCTAAATGTAAACATCACTGGGGAAATGAGGCTCAACACCAGACATTCATTTCATTTTTAATGCCTTTTCCCCATCTGGTGTGTGGCCTTGCCTTTTGTTTTCTCCTTTTTCCATTCTTTCAATTTTGTCCCATTCTAGTCTTTTTGCTAAGTGGCTCTCTGTGCCTAATTGAGTTAGTAAACTCCTCCAGGAAAGGATCATACCTATTTCAGTGTTACTTACAGTGTCTTGTAAGGACCCTTAATAATTATTAAGCAATAGGGATCGTTTAGACAGTCATTTTAGAGAAAGAACTAAGTAGAGAAAGAACTAATAGAGGAGTCTAGAATTCTGACTTTCCTTCCTGAATACAGGTACTGTTGTTGACCTTAGATAAGTCCTTTGGATATGTTTTACATTTAGCCAGTTACAATTCTTATTTAACTCTTTCATTACCTTTTGGCTTTCATCATAGATGGGATAATCTGATGTGACAGCATCTTTCCACACAGGAGAATGATATTCAATGTCCAAAAGAGATATTGGGAAGTACAGCATAGGAGATGGCCCATTCAAGAGGAAATGGACCTTGGGGGGCAAATTGTGAACTACTGTTTTATAGGCAGAGAAGGTAGTAATATTAGCAGATTTAATTCATTCAAATATGTGTGAAATACCTGTTATATGCAAAAACTCTATTCTCCATTTAACTGCCAGGGGATAGTGATCTCAATTTACCTGATCTTATTCAAAAAAAAAGATAGAGGTCTCAAAGAATCTCACACTCATCTCCATTAACCTGCTTCAATAGTGTTGACTCATAAACAAGTGTGTAGATTTGTGGATAAGCCTAATTAAAATTTAGCTTCGAGCCCTTAGATAATGGACAAAACCTGCCTCCTTCTCGAATTTGTCATGGTTTAGTCTTAGTCACATGACCTTTGTACAGTGCAGTCAGCTCTCCCAAGAAACAAATGAACATTTTCAAATGTTTTCACTCTTATCAGAGAATCAATAAACAAATCATAGAATAATGAATAATAAATATCTGTGAATTATTTCAAGCCTGTCACTCACAAAAGATCAAAGTACCCCAAGATTGGGATCAATCCAAACCCAGGAGTTTAAGGAAGTATACAATTTGAGTAGGAAAATAAGTGTGAACAATGCAGTATTCACAGAGGATTCAACTAAAAGTCTCAACTAATGTCAGATGGAGAGCAAAAACTTGGATTCTTGATGTCTGGGTAAGGATTTGAAAATTGGTACAGACTCAAACCATGAAGGTATGTGTAAGCTTATCACTTGTTAGGACCTCTGACTGTCTCCAACCTTAGCTAGCTCATTAAGGGAGTAGAGTGTGTGAATTCAACAGCTAACTTAGGTGAGAAGTCTGATACCATCAGTGCTATCCTGACTTGACTCCTAATTTAAACATGACACCTCCTTGCTCCCACACAAGCATCTCATCAATTCTTTTGACTATTTCTTTTGCTCACTAGACCAAAGCAATTGAAAGAATTGATGGACAGATGTAGCTATATTGCAGACTAAATGGACAATTGTCCATTCTGGGGAAGGAGAGATTCAAACCAACTTCTCACTCTCCTTCCTTGGATTCAAGACAGCCTCCTTGAATGTCATTCTTATTTTGGAGACTATTATTCTAAAAGGACATACATAGTATTCCTAACACACAGTGTATGTGTGGACAACCATTCTTAATATATTTGCCTCCCATTCAGGAGGATTCAGAAAAGGTCTAGAGATTTCCAAAGTGGCTTATTAGAAAGATTAGATGGATCACTCTAAAAACCTTAAAATGGTTCCAGCCTACTAAGTATTATAAGTTGTGACAATCTTGTCTTGCTCAGACTCCTCCTTTGACCCATTTTGCCACCATTTTCAGACTTATAATGTGGTCCGGTACTTGACAATATCTCCAACCTCAAATCTCCCTGTTGCCAAGAATTGGTTGGATAGATAAATAGTTCATATTTATCTTGTACTTTAAGGTTTGCAAAGTTATTTAAATACATTACCTTATTTGTTTTTCAAAACAATCCCTTAAGGTAGATGCTGTTATTATACTCATTTTACAGATGAAAAAACTGAGGCTCAAGCAAGTTAAGCAACATGCCTAAATTTGCCCATAATATATCAAAGACAAGATTGTAAATATGTTCTCCTAATTCCAAGTCCAACATTTTTTCTGCTATGTCATATTGCCTCTAAATGGGCATGCCTTTTTTTTTTTTTTTTTTTTTGGCTCTATTGGGAATGTGGATTTAAACACAGTGTTTGATCTTTGATTAGAAGGAACTGTTTTTGTCTCTAGCTTCTCATGGCCTCTGTATCAGCTTTCCCACTATCTACTGTTTGCTACCAACGAATCTTACCTTCTGATCTTCCCTGCTAATTGTTGATTGGTTTTGGATTCATGATACCCTATTTTGCTTAATCCCAATAAGTGCTATGGAAAACTTGTGATACCATGACATAGGTATCAACCTTGGTCACATCCCTGGGCTAGACATAAAAACACATATTATCTGTATGTTTCTTGTGTATTTCTACAGAATTGAATTAATTTTACAGGACCCATCATGTAGAGGGATGCTCATGATGAGGAGATTCCTCTATTAACTCAGATTTACATCATCATCTTTGCCTGAGTCAATGAGAGGTTAAATGATTTGCCCAGAGTCACACCATCTATATGTGGCAAAGGACAAGACTTCAATATAGATTTTCCTGATTCTGACATCAGCTCTTTATCTACTAAACCTCACTTCTTTCAGAGGATATTTATAGATATATGGATGTATATAAGTGAATATATATATGAAGGTATATATGTTTATAGCTATATATATGTACATTTATCTATGCATTGTTATATAAACACACACATATATATATATGAAACTTAAATGATTGATGAAGCTAGAATAACATAAACAGGATTAAATAATACAGTTTGTGTAAAAGCTAAAGGTGAGCTGTATTAATGAGGTAATGAATCAGCTTTATGTTTAGAAAGAAGACTTGGGGAAAATTATCAATTCATTTCTAATTTGTCTGAGAAGTCTTCATGGAAGAGTTTGAATATCAGTAATTATAAAATACACTGTTGAGTTTCTTTTTTGTTATATCACTTAGTTCTCCAATGTTCTGAAATGTATTGTGAGAAGAAATAAAATGAGGTAGTAGGCAAATTCATGGACTTAGAATGAGGAAGACCTGGGTTCAAATCCCACTATTGGTACATAGTAGCTATCTGATTGCAGATAAGTTTTAATTTATCTGTGTCTCAGTTTTATTATCTGGGAAATGGGGGCAATAGTACCTCATAAGATTATTTTGAGTCTTAAGTGATATAATATCCTAAAGTGTTTTTGCAGCTTTAAAGTACCACAGAAATGTCAATTGCTGCAACTATTATTGTTGTTGCTGTAAATATATATAACTTGAAAAAAATTTTGCTGTCTTTTCTAAATTTTACTGCAACATTTTGGGTTTAAGATATTCTCAATCAGATTTATAGCCTGTATTAATTAAAAGTAGGGTAAATTAGGTGGTCAAAAGATAATAAGAAAACAGATAAGAGCTAATGAACAGTTTATAATGAAGATGATAAAAAGAAATTAATGGTGACCTGTAGAGAGATTTGAAGAAGTAGAAGGAATGCCATGTTTCCTGATTTCTCTCACCTTCATAAATGGTTAGGTTGAATTTGGCTATTGGATATGTCAGTCTCCATTGATTTTAAATCCCATTAAGCTTGTTTATACATCATTAATTTCCAACAACTTGAACTTAATTTTTTCAGAATCATCACCATTTGCCAGGAGCCTGAGAAAGGCTCTCAGGAACATAAAGTAGAAATAGAAGGTAGGTATCTAGTCCAACCTCCTTATTTTATAGATGGAGAAAATGAGGCCCAAAGTCAGGCAGGTAGTATATGACAGTTAGTATTTAAATGCATTCTTCTGATTTTAAATCCAGCATACTTTCCACTTTGTTAGCATGGATAACTTTTAAAAGAAATTATTTCCAAAAATTATTCTTTAAATATACACAATATTATATACAAATACCACAAAGTAAATTATGAGACTTTCCTACTTGGGAAATACTTTGATAAAAGTTAAAATCCATAGCACAGAATTATATGTGGGCTTCCCATTATTGCTTATTCTAAAATAGATAGCTCTTCAAAAGTTAATTTTCAAAAAAAATGAATTAATGATAAATTTAAAGCTATTACCAACCATTAAACAAAAATTTCCTTTCACAGGTAGTACATAATAATCAAACATTTATTTAGGGAAAAAGTAATTAACCTCTCTCCAGGATTTTGCTCTCTGAATAAACAGGTAATAAATCATAGAAAACTTGTGCACAGCAGGCCTCTGGGAGAGCCAAGAATGACTCATAAAAGTCTCCCAACACCTGTACTTGAATAGATGTGAGTATGATGAGGATCCAAATGAAGAAATATTGCTAGTAAACTGTAGAAATGGGTGGCTGCATTTGGCAATAGCAAAGATGTCTCAATTTCTAGGAAGCCTTTGTTCAAATTCACAATGGACTCAAAGTTTTGGAAAATTTAAGAACTCTAATCTAAAAACTGTCCCCATGTAACTCCTACTCATTCCAACTTTTCTGATTAATTTTATGGAAAGGAGGAGTTAAGGTAATCCAAGCCTAAAACATGAGACACCATTTTCTCCCTGGGCATCCATTTTTCTCTTTGTGATTATGGGCTTTCTTCAATAAGCAGATTGTTAAATTCTCCATGAAAAATAAGTTCCATGAATCCTTAGGAAGCTGGCCAACACTAAAGGAGATTGGACAGTTAGATAAAAATTAGGCAAGGCATCTCAGAAGAAAATTAAGCATTATCTCTTTTCTCCTTGGGAACCATTGTTTATGTGGGAGAATTCAGAGAAGGAAAATTGTCTTGGGTAAATATTAGCCATTTAAAAATCTAGAGACCTAGGAAGCATTAGAGATTTTAGAAGTTAGTTAGGGTTTGATTTTTAGTAAATGTAATAGAAAAGATATTTGAGTTTGGCAAAATCACTTCCCCTCTCATCACTTCATACATAATCCAGTACCCATATATACCAAATGAAGGGAGTTAGATTAAATCGTCTCTGAAGTCACTTCCAGCTTTAATGGTTTTGAGGCCAGTGAATATTTTATAAGAATTTTTGAGAGCCAAAATTATAAATTTTATAGAAAAGTCTAATAATGCAGTAAACTTTATTTTTATTTATCCTATTTATTTGTATATATTTTTGTCACTATTTTTCTGACGATGATGGGATAAGGCAGGGAGGACAGTTTATGTGAGAATCTAGGCCTTAATTTTCCACCTTCTTCAATAACCTTGGTGAATATTTTAGAACAGGTACTTATGCAAAATTACATAGCCCATAGTGACAAGGTTAGTTGCAATCTCCATGAATAATTCTAAGGGGACTCAGGAGTAGAGGGGATAAATGGGGTATTAAGAACACTTTTCAATAGTAGGCCTGACAGTTGGGGACCAGTCAGGGGCAGCAGAGAGCCACAAGTGTTCTTATATGTAGACTGGTGCTTCCCAATAGGTGGATACCAGATGCTGTGATATAGCAAAAAACAGGTGAAGTCTGTAAGCTCCTTTCCCCCATTCAAGTTTCACCTAAAATCCCTACAGGGATTGTATAGAAAGTCTTTTCCAATCATCTTAATTCTGGGCTTTCCCTCTGTTGATTATTTTCTCTTTATTTTGTATACAGCTTGTTTGTGAATATTTCTTTGCTTGTTATCTCCCTTTTAGATTGTGAACTCCTCAAATGCAGGGATCATCTTTTGCCTTTCTTTATATCTCTATTGCTTAGTATAGTGCCTGGCACATACTAGGTAATTAATAAATGCTTGTTGGACTGACATACTTCACAAAGCTCAACTCAACTAGGTCTTAACTGAACAAACTGATGTCTCTTTTCTTTTGAAGTAATCATATTCTAAACAAAAGTATTATTTAGAGAAGAAAAAAAGTATGTAAATTATAGACATGGATATTCTGTGCCACCAAGTTTCTTAAAGAGCTCCAGATATAAGAAGCTGGAATAATTTGGAAAAGAAGAAAGAATCAGGGATTTGTATGGCTATAGTAGATCTTGGAGTTCCTTTAGTGCATTCCTTTTATTGTAGAGTTAATATAAAGTTTGTAGTTAGAGCTAGATTTGAGTTTGAATCCTGCTTCAAAAAGCTAATTGACTGTGTGATCTTGGAGAATTCACTTAAATCACTCTCAGTCTTATTGTGCTATCTGGAAAATGAGGATAATAGCTCCTATCATACAAACTTGTTTTGAGGATCAAAATAATGTACATAGAGCTGTTTACAAACCTTAAAGCACCATAGACATTTAACTATTATTTTTGTGTAGATTAGGAAGCCTGAAGCTCAGAAACAACCTAACTTTGTCATTTAAAAGATTGTATTTATGTTGGTAATTACTTTTTCCTTTACTGATTCAGACTGAGAGCTTAAGCACCTTTTAGGAGAAGCCAGTTTAGAGAATAAAAGTGAAATTAGAGGCAGTACTAAAAAAAAGATACACCTGACCCCCCCCAAAAGCCACCCAAATTGAGTGGCCTTATGTACTTTATCTTGCTAAGCACCCCTGTGCTTAGTATTTATCTGTAAAATAATAATAATAGTTAGGGATAACTACCTATCTCCCAGCTTTGTGGTGTGAATCAAATAGGGGCCTGTAATGTAGAGTGCTTTGTGGATCTTAAAATGCTGTACCAGGAATAGCCATAGTTCTTTAACCATCGTTTTCTTTATGGAGTTGGAAGTTCATTGCTTAAATTGGTTCCTGTGGTGGTTTTCTTGGAAGGCAAGCCTTAGTCTCAGTTGCAATCAATAATTATTCCAAAATCTCAACCAGCTGGTAAAAGTTGCAAACGTTTATTTCTCCTTACAAATTAGCCCGGTTAGTTGAGGCCTATCTCTCTGCCTGACTCCAAGAGATCTTGTAGCTTTGTCCTTGGCTTCTGCCTCTGCTTTCTTCAGCCTCCAGCCAGCTCCGAATCGTGGCTTCTCAATCTCCAGTCTGTGGCCAGTAGTCTTTTCTTCTAGAGTGTTCTGTCTCAGAGCCCTATTGATGTTCCAGAGAAATTCTCCTTTCACTCCAAGAGTTTCCTCCAAATATATCATCTCCCAAAGGTTAACTCCTCCTTCTTGAGGCAGGGATTATGGGTTATCTCCCAGAGTGCTCTCTGGTCCTAAGGAAGGTGTGAATTCAGACTAAGCCAGCCCTGAATTCTCGTGTGAACTCCATTGAGTACTTAGATACTTGAGCTCTCTAAAGGTGTGAACACAAGCATTGTTCAATCAGTTCCACTTAGTATCTTGTTTCAAGTTCTGGCCCAAAATAACTCTAAGATTAAATTAACTCCAATGTCTTTAACACTTTGTAAAGAAATGTCTTAACACTTTAGTAAAGATTCCAACAGGTTCCAGAAGCCCTGCAGCTCCATTCTAGGAGAGGGAGATGAAAGAGAGAGATTAGAAATTGTTCATATAAATATCACCATTCCCATTTTGCATATGAGGACACTAAGATTCAGAGAGGTAGCGCAACTTTCCTAAGGTGAAGTAGCTAATAAGTGTTGGAGCTGGGATAGGAACTGAGGTGTACTAACTTCAAAACCAGTCCTTGGGTTCTCTACAATGTTCATTTCCACTATGCGTGGGGATTGTTGTTATTTCCCAGAAGTGCACAACCATGGTGTCCCTCTGAGGCAAAGCTCATGGATAATTATTGCATGTGGTATTTGTTGATTAACTTTGAGTGATTCTAAAATTTCATCAGTACATATGGATTGGTTTCTTTTGATGTTTTAAAATTAGAGTTTTCATTTGTTTGTTATGATGTTTATACATTAATTAAAAACAGAACAGAAATATCCTCCTGATGTGTAAATTCCATATTGAAAAACAAAAGTATTAGTGAAATAAAATGAAGGTTTAAAGTACCCAAAGAGGAAATCCTTACTTAGAATAAATTATTTTTAGACTTTGATACCCCAGGTTAAAAAACACACACATTTACACATATGTGCTTGTATGTATGTATGCCTCTATACATCTATAGGTTTTAAGAGCCCCTGTGTATATCCATGCATGTATGTATATGTGTATATATACAAACACTACACATACAGAGAGAGAGAGAGACAAACACACACACACACACACACACACACACACACACACACACACACCACACCTATTTTCTTCTTATTTTTCACTAGGTTTCCCCATACAAGCCTTCTATGGATTGAAGCCATTTTGCGTGTCCATATCTTCCCCAAACCACAATTTATAAATCCCCAACCAATGTATTTACTTTTGGTAGTTAATAAGGAGACATTAGTTTTCAAAGCAAAACTATTTAATTTAATAGTAAAAAGGGAAAAGTAGTAATAAAATAGTTCTTTTATAAATATGGTATATCTATATATGTATATATATACACATATATATTTATTTACACATACATACATACACATGTTGAAAAAATTGCTATTTTGAAAAGTATTGAATCAAATTAACTACACATTGTCTTCCTTCAAGGTAAATTCCCTACTATTCTGCATTTGTAATTAAGGCAAGAAACTTTATAGAGTAGTAATTATCTCATCTATGAGTTGAAATACCAAAGACCAAACAAAAGTTTTAAATCTTACATCTTATTAAATTTGATTTAGAATTAGGGGGGTATCTATCAATTGGGGAATGATTGAATAAGGTATAGTCTGTGAATGTAATGGAGTATTATTGTTTTATAATAAATGATGAGCAAGCTATTTTCAGAAAAGCCTGGAAAGACCTACATGAACTGATGCTGCAGGAAATGAGCAGAACCAGGAAAACATACATAGCAACAGCAACATTATGTGATGATCAACTATGATAGACAGCTCTTCTCAGTAATACAGTGACCCAAGACAATTCCACTAGACTTAGAATAGAAAATGCCATTCACAACCTGAATGCTGATTGAAGCATACTATTTTCTGCCTTTTTTGCTTGTTTGTTTGTTATTTTTTCCTCAGAGTTTTTCCTTTTTTTCCTGAATTTTCTTTCACAACATGACTAATATGAAAATGTTTAAAATGATTGAACATGTGATAATCTTTCTTTGATTTCTTGCTGTTCGTTGGGGAGAGAGAGAAGGAGGGGAAGTAAAGGAGGGAGGAAGAAGGAAAATTTGGAACTCAAAATCTTACAAAAATGAGTGTTGAAAACTATCTTTACATGCAATTGGAAAAATAAAATAGTATTGAAATAATAAAAAAAAAAGATTTAGGGGTTAAAAGAACCTGATCCATCTAGTCTAACCTCTTAGCTCAGGTAGTTAACTTGAATTTTTGACTAAAGTATCTTTTTTGCTTCGAGAAAGAATGGATCCTTTGGCTAATAATATGCTCAACAAAGCATTCAACAAATATCCAATAATGATACAAGTGAGTCATGAGAAACAGAAGCATAGCAAAGAATGAATTATTCATGTACTCAAGACAATTATTTGAGAAATATTTGGACAACCAAATATCTCCATTAAACACATATTTACCTAGCACTAACTATGTTCCAGGGATATTTACAAATATATATTATTTAGGTGTTTGTTCATTTTGTTTGCTGGAGCTTTTTCAGAAAGTAAACACATACTTTCTGTGATTTTTTTTTTCTTTTGACATCTAGGAACATCTGTCATTCTTGGAAAAGGGTGATAAAATGATAAAACTACATAGATGGCACTGAACTAGTTTTTCAGGGCTGGGAAATCTAATTTTTGTCATAAACATGAAACAGGGAGATTGGGAGATTTGAAGGACAAAGTAAGGTTACTTTTCCTACTCAACAATTCAAGTACATGTTCCATCCTACATATGTATTTTCTCAGTTTCCTTTGTTTTCCTTAGTTCCATTCAACTTTAGTCAACAAAATTTTATTGAATTTCTGCAGAATATCAGGAACTACTATATATTGGGAACTCTCTGAAACCTGCTTTAAGGAGCTTATATTGCATTTAGGGAATGAAATAAAGACACATTAAAAAAACACACAGTCCTACACAGTTCCTCTTCTACCTTATTTACCTTTATCTATGGATCAATGTAATTTAATAAATATTTTTTATGGATTTCCTACGTGCTTTTGCACTTAGTAGGTGCTGGGACTATGAAGATGAAAAACAATACTGTCACAGCTCTAAAGAAGACTGTACTGTAAAAGAGAAAACCCGTTTGTATAGGTAGCATCTAATCCCCCTCCCCTTTTTCCCAGAGGTCCCCCAGACAAACCTGTGGATTGAGGCCATTTTATGCAGCCACATCTTTCCCAAACCTCAGTTCATAAATTCCCAATCAGTGTATTACTTTTGGTAGTTAGAGGACTCAACTGTTTCAAAGCAAAATCATTTAATCTAATAGCAAAAGGAAAACAGTTTTTCCATAAATATGGGATATGTTTTCCCACAAACCATCATTGACAAAAGGGAACACAGTTAAGCAACATGTTTAGAAAGACAGTTATGAAAGTATCCTGGATGACCAACACATATATGTAGAGTTATGCAGTTGAGGAACAACTGTGACATGAATGGGGTGTGTGTGTGTGTGTGTGTGTGTGTGTGTGTGTGTGTGTATAATACACATGGATTGACATATATGCAGGCCATACATATAGAAAGGTACAAATGTAGGGAATGTGACTTTTTGGTTTTTTATATATTGATACAAATATGTACGTGCATACATATGCACATTCAGACACAGACATGCTTATAGGCATATATACATGTGCATAATAGGTTCAATTGCACATGTGTTCCATACAAATATATACATACATGGCACTATATACCATGCGTACATATACATGTGTGTATGCTTATGTACACACACATGTCCTATGCATATACAAATATAAAACCACAAGTCATCCTTCATATGTAAATGAACCATATATGATCATAATGTCCTAAATATATACCTGGAGGGAACTTTGTGGATAAAAATAATGAATTCCAGAGATGTTAAAAGACTTAAAAAAAAAAAAAGTAGCAAATGGGCCACCTCTGTGACCCTTAGTGCCAGGCTGTCTTGAGCTGTACTGTGTAGAACCTGGCAAGACCTGAACCTCAGCACCCCTGCTGATCCAGGGCAAGCCCTTTTCCTACCTTCTCCCCTTTCTCTCCCCTCCTTCCCCTTCCTATCTTACCCTACATCATAGTTTATACATGATATTGGCCACAAGTGTAGTCTCTAACAACAAAATGGTTTGTTGCATCAGAAGGATACAATGCTTGACAATGACTTTGAACCCTATTTCTTTGGAAGGTTAATCAGAATAAGAACTATCTTTCAATAACTGATCCCTAACTTTCCAGCTACTATTTACTATTTATTAAATTTCCTTACTTAGTGAAACACTATGGTATACTGATGGTGATTCCCCTATTGAATATCTCACCACCTATGGACAGTTTAGTAATGGCAACTATCTTTCCATGTATGATGCTGGTTTTAGACAACCTAGGGAGTCTGGAAAAGCATATCTGTCACCACACAATTATTTTTTCCCTTAGAAAATTCTGCATTTTCAGCAAGGGTAACAAATGGATCCCAAAGACAACAGATTCAAAGTCCATCTTATGGAAGCAGTTTTAACAATCCATCCAGCTCTTTGAATGATACTATTGTTGATGGATAGACAGGATTCATAATGACACTTTAAATCAGAGAGTGGTTGGATTTAAGATTGGTGGAGATGTAGCAATATCTATAGTAAAGACAGTAGGATCTATTATCAGTGCTATAATAACTATTGTTTTTTCTGGTAATTGTAGATCAGGTGTGACCTTACCAGTTTCTAAACCAGCATGTTGGGCTTTATTGCCAGCAAACCTGAAAAACCACAATCTAAAATGAAAAGAAAAATGGACTTATAATTGGAGGTGCTTTACCTCTACCACCTTTGGTATTTAGTACTTGAGAAGGGTCCTGTAAGCAAGGCTCTTTCTCTCTATCACCTCAGTATTTCCCATACTTATAATGACAGATCATTTAGCCTATTACACTTCATTTTCCTCCTTTGTCCCAGACACAATATCAGGACCCTCAGCAACCACCCCCAAACTGCCAAGTAAACCCTTGAAACAAAATTCAGCTTTTGGATGAAATAGAGGGATTAGTCAGGATAGCAACTCTCCTGGAAATGCTCAAACTAATTCTGTTTCAAGTGAAGAATCACATACTGTCCTTGAAAAACTAAAAGCAGTCCATAGTTATAACCCTAAAAATTTTGTTAGAACCTTAAAAATTGATGTATATTTAAAATAAAGAGTTATTCTGAGGATGATATTTATTGTTCCATTACATTCTCCATTTGATGTGGCATAGAAATAAAGAAAGTAAAAGTTTGGATAGTACTTTCTGCTCTACAAACAGTAAAGGTCCTATCTATCTGCTCTTCAGTGTCAATGGTAGAAGACATTGTTGTAGAGTAGCAGAGATGAAGTCACCTGTGGAATATGGCACTAGTGCCTGGTATCTGGTCTCAGTTCAAATAGAAGGGGAAATTTGATGGCAAGTAGATATTTCTCAAGGATGTGTGCCCAACAATTAACTTTGACACACCAAGGGATGACAACAAACCAGTTACAAATTCCCACGTACAAAGGTACATACAGCAGGTACCTTAAAAAAAAAACTAAACAAGTACTTAAAATTATTTCCACTTACAAGCACACAATCTCCGGCTCTGTTGATGTTTCTCATTATGAGAAGTGCCAAGAAGAAGAGGTAGTATGCAAAGATAAAATTAAATGGATGATCAAAGTTAGAGTCCATGAGTAGTGACAAGGTGGTGATGGAGTGTAGTCATTCATGTATGATTGTCTCTAATACTCAGGCTTCATTTTTCAAAAATGGCAGAATCAAAAACAATCAATAAAAATAAAGATAAACTAGAGCTGTTTACAAACTCAGCTATGAAAAGCAAATTAAAAAATGTTGTTGGTGCTGTATCTAGGCATCAGAACTGACTAAACCTTTAGCTCTAATGTATCTTCTCATGCAGGAGAAATTAAGTTGTTGCATCTTTAATTATTTTGTAGCTTCTCTCCCCCACCAGGTAGATCCCCATTAATTTGTATCTTTGCAGGCATTATGTTTTAGAATGCATGAACACAATTGTATACTTTACCCTTTTGTCATTTTATGGCAAACATAAGAAACAATGCATTAGTTTTTTCCCCGTGCAAAACATTCTCTTAAAATACTTTCTCTTAAAAATACTTCCATGAAAAGTTAAATGAGATCACTTTATCCAAATGTTATGCCATTTATTTTGTCCATCATTACACTTCTAAAAAGCCAGGATTGTCAATTTGTCTACTATATGGGGAAAAATTAAATTTTAAGTTTTCAGATGATATGAGAAATTGTTTAGACTTTTAAAAACATAAACAAAAGAATCATTTTCAAGCTCTGTTAACCAGAGATTTTTGAATATTGTTCTAATATCATATTCTGCAAAGGATATTACTTTCCCAGTCAAACTTACTTTTTTTGTTTATATGGCTTAATAATAATGATGATATGATACTTTCAACATGTAGGGTTTTTGAAAATGTGTTTTAAACCCTGATTCAGTTTTTGGGCATTCTTAATTTATTTATTGCAGACATTTTTAATTTTCCCCTTTACTTCTTATTTGAGAATCCTAATGTTGAGCTTTAATGTTGGAGCTAATAAGATGGAAAGGATGATAGATTATGCTCAAATGTTTAAAATTGACAGTATATATGTCTAACTTTTTTCTGTTTGATGAATAAAAGAAAAAAAATTAAAAACATTAAAATGTAGTAAGCAGATAGGATTTAAACTAAGGTCCTCTGTCTCCAGTGTAGTCTTTTTTTTTTTTTTTTAAATACTACAATGCTGCTCAAATTAGAATGATAGTAAAGGAGGCCAGACACATTAGTCTAAAATAGAGATGTCAAATACTGCAGCCACAAAACTCCCAGTGTAGCCAAAACCAGATTAAAATGTAGTTGTGATGGGGAAGAGAAGTTAATTAGCACAGTGGATAGAGAACCAGTCCTGGAGTCAGAAGGACCTGAGTTCAAATGTGGCCTCAGACACTTACTAGCTGCCTGGACAATTCACTTAACCCCAAATACCTTGGCAAAAAAAAATTAACTAGGAAATATTTAGCAAAATAAACAAAAAAATGCAACAAACATAGTGTTAATATTTGGGGATTAAAAAAATCAATATGTGGCCTGTGGGAATCCTTGTGTATGGTTTATAGCCCCCATTTCTGTTTGATTTTGATACCACAGTTGTAAGACATTTTAAGATACAAAGATCACTTTCAACTTGAGGGAATGTCTTCTCATAAAGGTAATACATGATCAAAGCCTTGAAGTAATTAATAAACGAATATGTATATATACATACATACAAACATACATACACTGTCTTCTCTGACAAGTGCAATAATTTTCATTGACCTAAGAGAGAGGCAGAATGGAAAAGGGGAATCCAAGTTGGTGATAGAAAGTATCTAAAGGGAAAAGCCTAGAATTGTTATCTTGGAAGCTTTGATTAAATAAAGAATAAAGAGAAAAGTGATAGGCCAGATGATTACAGTGGTTATGAATATCAGCTTCTTGTTGATTAGAACTATTAGTACATAGTAACAATTTAATTGCTTCTTGGCTAACTGATTGTGTGTGTGTGTATGTGTGTGTGTATATAAAATTGAATGAATATATATCAGCTATACCTAACTATATCATCTGTATATAACTATTTCTCCATACAATGTATATATGCACACATGTATATCATTTTGTATGTATATAGGCACTCAGTAAATATTTATTGATTAGATATAATATGATCTGCTTTATTTCAAACTTTGGAAAATGTATTGATTCGATAATATGAAGATTAACTGAGGTTATGGTAGAGTAAAGGATTTAGGTAAGCTAACTAGACTTTATAGCTTCTCAGTTTTAACAAATAATTAATTTTGAACTTTTAAGTTGTGATTCTCATTCAGGCATAGCTCCTCACCCTTTTGCTTGTAATTATGTCTTCTAAACCTTCCCAAGTATTTGCAATAATCTTCAAGATTTAAACTCTTGCATTAAAAGTAATTGCTTCTGCACTTGGAGGATTTTCTGGGTAAAGGGCAAGATTAAAAAATTCTCATGTCACAAGGTCACTTGGCAGAATTTCCAGAGGCAGGAGTCTACTGCTGTATGACACCCCCTTCCCTTTTTCCCTTAGAATTTGCCATCTGGCAAATGGCAGATTTCTCCCTAGAGTGGTCCAGTTCAGTATACTGAGGTGTAGCATAGCCATACCCTGAAGGCATGAGTTGATGAGATTAGATTTTGTTCACTTTCTAGTTCCAAGAGAAAGTCTGTTTCTTCTTAGTCTGTACCATTTTTAATAAGAAGGTGTTCTTAAAAGTGGTTCTATGTCCAAAGAAGACCTTATAGACAGTGACTATTCTTTGTAAACCTATTTGAACAAATAAAAGTTTACTACCTTTGTTGGAGTAAAAAGCAAATCTTCAAAATTGTCATTTTCTAAAAATAAAACCCCCAATTTTCCCCCATCCCTGGGTCTTCAAACTTGAAAACAAGTAAAGACATGTTTTTGATATTGCAGTAATTGAGAAGAATCTCTGCTGTCATTTGCAATTGATGTCATATTTGTTAAAGCTGTGATATATCTTTAACAGCAGGACTATAATAGGAAAGGCTTCCCTTCTGGAAAGTAATGAATTAATATGAAACTTTTTCAAATGGAAAGAAATTTTGTATTTTTTTTGGTGGTGGGAGGAACCATTGAGATGATTGCTATGCATTTGTTATAATTCCTGAAAAGTAACCTTTAAAATGATGAGAATGTTGGGAGAGGGCATTTGGGTAGGAGGCAGGGATAGGTCAAAGTTCTAGAGAAATGGAAGTGGACCCTGTTCTATGGGGGGCAAAGTCCAGCCTGAACATTTTTCAAGGACCATAAAATATCTTTAGCTCCATTCACAACTTCAGTTATTTCACAGATGCTGAGGCATAGTTTGCTACTTACTATGATTTTCGCCACCAGTAACCAGATTTTTCTATGTCTTTGCTTTGAAACAGAAAAGTAGGATGGATGAGTACCCCTCCCATTCTATACTAATCATTTCCTCCCCAATCAGATCACACCCTCTTCTTTTGCTCTTGATTTCATGGTAAGGAAGAGGGATGGAAGGAGAGGATGAAGTAGGAGTGATGATCCAGATGAGTTTATACCTGTTTAGAAATATGTGAACTGAATGATACCTTAAAAATCAAATGTTTTTCTCTTCTTCCCTTCTCTGACTCCAGAACCAACTGTGTCTTCCTTCCATGTATTAGATCTTTCAGATTCTTTTGACACTGAAAGAATTTTGCTTTGCATCACCTTTTTTCCTTTTTTCAGAGATAATCCCAAACATCTGTCATCCTAAAGGATTGTGGGTTAGTAGTACACACCTCATCATTTTTCCTTACTAATTGCAAAAAAAAAAATTAGCACATTGTTATTAGTTAATTCAAATCAAGGACTTAAAGAGAAACTGAAAATCCTCAGTTCATTAGTCCTTTCCTTTGGAATAGGCATCTGACATTTACTAGTTGTGTGACCTTGGAAAAATTAATTAACATATCTTAGTTCCTCTTTTGAAAAACAAGGAAGTTGATTCAGATAATCTATTAAGCCCCTTGTAGATTTGCATCTTTGTTGCTAATATTTGTCTTGAGATATACAACATAAAATAGGAGAGCAAATGACAAGACCTAGGTCCCTGGAATCATAATCTTTCTTTAGTAAAATAAAAAAAAAAGTTACATTCTTTAGGTAAAGTTGAAAATAAGGCTTAAAATCATTTAATTTAAAGAAAAGACTTGAAAGCTGCTATTTGGCAAGAAACAAAACTTTAAGAAAGAATTCAACTCCACCATACAACTAAAATTTCTATTTTTTACTATTGCTTAATTGCTAAATTCCACTGCTCTTTCTTAGTCTTTGACCTCTCCTCAGTTTTTGATGTTGTAAGCCTCCTGGAAACTCTCTTCTCCTTGGGTTCCCTGACATATTTCTTTCTTATTTCTCTTTTATTCTCCTCAATCTCTTTTGTTAGGAGTGTAATTTTTTTCCTCCCCAAGATCGTAGTAATCTAGTATATGATAAACTCAAAGATCCAAGCTTTTAGAAGAAAAACTCTTTTTTTTTGACAAAAATTGCTGAGAAAACTGGAAAACAATATGGTAGAATCTAGGTATAGACCATCATCTCAAGCTCAGTATAATTTACACATAAAAAGTGTAAATTAAATAAAGCAAATTAAGAGAGTATAGAATAGCTTAATCATTAGATTTATGGATAAGGGAAGAATTTGTGACCAAAAAATATAGAAAGCATTACGAAATAAAAAACAGATAATTTCGGTTACATTAAATTAAAAAGGTTTTGCACAAAAAACCTAATGCAACCAAAATTATAAGGAAAGCAGAAAATTGGGAAATATTTTTGTAAGAAGTATTTCTGATAAGGGTCGCATTTTTAAATGGATAACTGAATCAAATTTATAAAAATATGAGTCATTCCCAAATTGATAAGTGATCAAAGGATATGAACAGGCAGTTTCAGACAATGAAATCCAAGCTATCTATAGTTATATGAAAAATGTTCTAAATCACTATTGATCAAAAAATGCAAATTAAAACAATTATCAGAGTGGCTTACATGGCATAAAAGGAAAATTTTTGATGTTAGAAGGGATGTGAAAAAACTAGCTTTTCAAACTCAGTATGTCAATAAACAAAACAATAAAATCAGAATTCATAAATCCTTCCCCCTAACTCTGATCCAGTCTCTTGAATCTTCTCTATTTCTGCTGAGAAAGTACCACTATACTTCCAGTTTCACCAATTCTGGCTCTTTCTCCTTCATCTATACATATCATTTACCATATCTTGTCAGTTCTGCATAGGCAAATTTCTAATGTCCATAACTTCTCTACTCACACAATTATTACCCTAAATCAAACCTTCATTACCTCTCATGTTAACTATTTCAATAGCTTCCAGTTACTCTCCCTTGATATCAGTTTCTCTCCCTGAGCTATTTATGAAACTTCTGACAAATTAATATTCCTAAGGTAGAAGTCTAACAATGTTACTCTCTTCATCTAAAATCTTCACTGGCTTCCAATTGCTGCTAAGACCCTAGCCTGACATTTAGAGTTCACCACAATTTGGCTACCACCCATCTTTCTAGTTTTGTTTTTATAACCCCAACCAGGTTTTAACAAACTGACTTGTTAGCTATTTACCATTCTCTCTAGCCTTTGTAAAGATAAGTTTTCATTCACAGTTTTTAGGTGTTCTTTCCCTTTTCAAATGACCTTATATTCATTTATCTTTGTTTGTGTTGAATCTCATGTTCCATCCTTTTTTCCATCAGAATTTTTTCTGACTCCCACTGATAGGCACAATAGAAGGTTCTTAATACCTTTGTATGTTTCATATTACTTTTAAAAAATATTCTGTCAAATATCAACTTCAATTATCCCTCCTACTTGAGCATATTAAAAAAGCAAACCTAAAAAAGAAAGACTGAAATACATTAAAAATAACAGGCAATTAATCAATTTTTGTTTAGTTGGATTTAATGATTAGAGCAATGATCTTCAATTATAGTTAGCAATCAACACTAGTTTTCATATTTGTTGAAAGAAATCTAAGAGAAAAATAGACTCAACTTAGGGAGAAGAGTTTAACTTCACTATTTCAAAAAAAAGTAAAGTAAAACAACCCAACAATACCAAACATACAAACAAACAAACAAACAAAAAAACAACCCTGTGATTTTATCTGTGTGGTTACACTGCAGATAATGGAAACTTGACTGTAGGTGATGTTGAGTTCTGTGGTGAAATTTTTTTTTAAGGAGCACTCTAACCATGGATAGTACTTCAAAGAACTGATTAGAAATGTGATTTTGGAGTCAGTGCTGGTTGAGAACATTCTAATTAGCCCCATATGGAGTTAATTTCTTGATTAGGTACATCAATTAAACAATGAACACTTACCAAAGGGTATCTTGGATTCTCTTTCCTAGGAGATTGTTCATTGTATAGAGGTCACCTTTTGACACTGGGTAGCAGTTGCTCATTGCTTTCCGATCTGAATGCTCTCTATAATGTGAAGAGTTCTGTGCAACTAGTGACATTTGTCTAGCCCCAGCAGGTCATTGGTGAGAATTTTGCACCAAGAAGTCCCTAGACATCCCTTCAGTTGCTGATCTAGGTCATGAATATATTAATAGCACTTTCACCATATATTCAAATGTGCCTAGGAAGTGGTCCCCATACATTTATTGTCTGCTCTGTACTAGACACTCTTAGGTGTTAGCAATACAAGACTAAAAAAATCAAATGATTATTACTTACCACAAACTTTTCTTTTGTTAGGGAAGACAAGATATATGTCTATAAATCTATATTGAATAAATATATGCAGAGTAGAAAAGGTTGAAATAAAGCAGAAAAATCAGGAAACTTTTGAACTTCCCAAGACCTTAGACATTAACCAATCTAACGTTCTTTTTAAAGTGAAAAGAAAAATTCAGAGAAGAATCCAGGTCACATAGCTAGAAGATATTTCAGATTCTATAGACACCCTGGGTTCACTTGTTTAGACCTCTGTAACAATCAGGCATTTCTTTATGTCATCATACATCTCTGCATGATTGTCTGATCATTGTTCAGAAACAGAAAGACTGCTAGTGTTCTTGCTTTTAATTATTTAATATGTTTTCTATGAAAAACTTGTCTCCAGGGAAAATGGACAATATAATGCTTCCATTTGGAAGGATGAAAAAACATAGTGACTCCTTTCAAAATTTTAGTTGAACTATCTCATTTTGTTTTATAAGAGACTTCATTACTGGCCTAGAAGAATACTCTTGCCCTTTCATGTCATTACTAAGGAAGCAAGGATATGGGTATACACAAAGAATCTTGACCCTCTTGGTTATTAGAATGACTTGATCCTTCAAATCTGAACACTAGCTGTTATAAGGAATTGAACTGTATAAAAACACAGTATTTGCCTTAGTACCTTTGGTTTTCCTCTTCACAAAAGCCAATTGAATGGTATGGCATCGAGTCAGATTGCAATATCAGTAGTGACTCAATTGGCAGAGTGAGAATATTCTTTGATTGTGTTTTTAGTATGTTCTTATTGAGGGAGTTACATGGCACAATGGATGGGACTCTGGACCTGGAGTAATGAATAGCTGAATTCTGGTCTTGCCTTAGATACTTCCTAGCTGTGTGACCCTGGACAAATCATTTGACTTCTCTCAGCCTATTTTTGTGAGACTAATGATAGAATCTACCTCCCTCCCAGGTTTGTTGTAAGGATCCAATGAGATCATCTATATAAATCATTTTACAAACCTTAAAATTGCTTAGATACTATGTATGATCCCATTGAAAAAAATGGTACACATACTATACAAAGAATAATAATTGGCATGGTGTGTGGTCGTATGTATGTGTACATATATATACATATATATATATATACACACACACATATAAAATATATATGTGTGTATCATTAGATAGGTCATCATGAAAAGAATGATAGTAATTGTCATCTTATACAATGGAAAGAATAACAATAACAATCATTATGGTATCTCTCTATATACACATAGATATCTGTGAAATTATGACAATAATCAATAGCACATATATATGATATGTGTATATATGTATGTGTACATACATAATGGAAAGTGAGTATAAGTATATATACCTTAAAGAATAACAATTATAATAACAATCATGGTTTATATATCTATTCCTATATCTACATGAAAGAATGATAATAATTATCATGGCACATATATAGAGATATATTTATCTATACATATATAATGGAAATTGAGAATAATTATCATGGTATGTATATCATGGAAAGAATAACAAGAATAATAATGTGTTTGCCCATGTGTATAATAGAAATAATAACAATATTTGTCATGATATCATGGAAAGAATAACAAAAACAATAATCTATCCACGTGTACACATGCACACAAAAATGTATACACATGTGAAAAAGAGCAATAATTGTCATGATACACACAAGTGTCATAGAAAGAAAGACAATAATTATCAGGGTATAGATGCTGTGGAAAAAATGACTTGACTTTTTTTTAAGACCTGATTGTTTCCTTATCCTTCTATCTTGCCATTTTATATACTGGAGAAAAGTAACTTGTTCTTACAAAAGCATTTGAAACCTTTGGAAGAACACTTTCTGCTCTGTTGACATAATAATCCCCTGCTGCTTTTGTGGCAGAGCTAACAGAAATATCAATGTGGTCTCACACCAATGGGAAAGTTATAGGATTGAAACAATACAGTCAAAACAATGTTCTAAGTACTTCAAAATGAACTGAGTCCTCTTCTCTCCCAATACTGACTCCAAAATTAGATTTTTAATCATTATCTAAAATGCTAGCCATGACTAAAATTTTTGAATTGGATTATAGATTTGACCATAGATGTCAACATCTTCTATAGTCAAATCTCCATTATCTGTTGGTGGAATTTTGTAGTTATTGAGTCATGTCAACTATGTTCAACTTTTCATAACCCTATTTGGAATTTTCTTGGCAAAAATATTATAGTGATTTGCTATTTCTTCTTCCAGGTAATTTTATAGATGAAGAACTAAGGCAAATGGGGTTGTGTCTTGCTCAGGGTGACACAGCTAGTAAATTATCTGAGGCTGGATTTGAACTCAGCTTTTCCTGTACCACCCTCACTGGTATAGAATGCCTGGTCCTTTATATTTTATTGACATTTTGTTATCTGCTCAGTTTAACTTAGTGCTTTATTGATATAAGCAGGATTTTCCTTTAATCTTTGTTGGAAGAACTTTACTAAGAGCTGACATTTATTTATGGTTTTAAAGTTTGCAAAACACTTTACAAACATCTCATCTGAGAATTTTGTGAATAAGGAAATTAAGGCTCACATAATCTGTGATTCGCCTATGGTTAGACAGTTTTGGAGGTAGGATTTGAACCCAATTCTTGCTAATCCCAAGATTAAACTTCTGTCCACTACTATACAACATTTCTTTGTCCTTTTCTGGCCTTAACTTTAAAGACAAAATAGTAATCTTTTCCTGTTTCTTCCTACTCCTTTGCACTTCATCATGCCCTAGGAAGTATTAACTAGCAAATTTGTTACTTCTCTTTTATGGATTACTACCCACTTAAGGAAGTGCCATGAACTATCAAGTTTGAAGAGAATCAAAGTTCTGCTTTTGTTTGCCCTTCACATTATTTTGAATCTGAGAATTTAGAGGTCAAAAAGGGTCAAATAACGTATAATTTCACAGTCAGTAGTAAAGTTTGAATACAAGCAAAAAAAATCTTGACTCATTAATATATTCTAAAGTCTATGAATTGTGGGAATACCTAATTCCAAATTTCTATTTAGCAGTTATAATCCACATCAATTAAACTTTTTCATTATTTAAATGATATTTTGGGAGGAGCAAGGTTTATATGGGTTTGAAAAGCTTTTGGATACCAGTACTATTAATATTTATGACTAATTCCCAGGCAAGCACAATTTATGTTTTTTAGAATCTAATTATACATGATTTTTAGCCAATGAATATGACTTCATGAAAAATTCAGGATAATTAAAATAACCCAGAAGATATTTTGGAGATTAAACATTGCTTGACATTTAATGGAACCTGAAATTATTATTCCATCAATTGTTCAGTTGTTTTTCAGTCATTTCTGACTTTTCAGAATGAAATGATGCTATTTGAAGTTTTCTTGGCAAAGATAGTTGGAGCAGTTTGCCATTTCCTTCTCAAGCTCATTTTACAGATAAAAAAAAAATGATGGCAAACAGAGTTGAGTGACTTGCCCAGGATCATTATATAGCTAGTGAGTATAAGGTTATTTTTGACCTTAAGATGATGAGTTTTCTTGACTCTAACACTATATACATTGCCCCACCAAGCTGCTCATAAAGGAAACTAATCACATGGAAATAAAGTTATCAAAGTATATATATATATATACACATACATATATATATATATATATATATATATATATATATTCACAAACCCTCCCCCCAAGAAAGAATTAAAGAATTCTTAAACTAGATAGTTTACATCCAGACAAGAACATTTTTGACTAATTAAATAATTTTTGGGCAAGTCATTTAGCTTCTCTCAATCTCAGTTTCTTCAACTATGAAATGAAATAATTGGGTTAAATGACCTCAAACATTTCTTTCAGTTCTACATCCACAGTCCTATGATTCTAATATTTATTTCAGTATCATGAATGTAATGTAGGAAGAATATATTTTATAGGATTTGGAGGCAGAGAGAAAATAACAGATTTCATCAGAAGGAATTTAGAGAGAATTAAAAAGTCAAATGTTTTGGAAACAAGATTAAATACTTGGTGGAAGTAGTCACACTCTATTATAGTTCCTCTTCTTCGGTAGAATGTATACTCAAGTACTTAGGAAAGATTTTATATTGACTACACTCCTTGAGGTCAGGGACTATCTTTTCTTTCCCTTCCTTCCTACTTTCCTTTCCTTTCCTTTCTCTTCCTTCCTACTTTCCTCTTTTCCTCTCCTCTTCTTTCTTCTCTCCATTTTTCTCCTCTCCTCTCCTCTCTTCTTTCTTTTGAGAAAAAATGAAGTTACATCTGGAAAGGTCCCTTCCAATTTGAAATATGTGATCTTATAATTGTTCAATTTGTGCCAATTTTCTTTACTGCAACATTAGTAGAGCATTGATTGATTTTCACATTGATGCAGTTAGTGGCAGTGCAGGTCTCTGTCAGAGGACAGTTTCTCAGAGTTCACCCCATGGTTTCCCCCCAAAGTTAGAAAGGATCATTTTAGGGTTTCCCCATCAAGGTCAATGGGAAATTTACAGAATCTGAATCGCAGCATTTGAAAGAAAGGATTTCAGTGACCACCTATTCCAATATATAATCAAAACGAATCCCTCCTATAATATGTCCAACAAGCGGCCATCCACTTTTTGACCATACAAAAATCTTATGGAAGAAATATTTAAGAAAGTCACCTATAGTGACTCCTGCCTATAATTTCTGTTACTTGGAGACATTCAAGATGATGAATTGCTTGAATTCAGGGGTTTTGAGCTGCAGTAAGGCTAAAAATGACCTAGTATTAGCACTGTCTGGCACCAATGTGGAAAGCCCCTAGTAGCCAAAAGCAACCAGGTTGCTTAAGAAGAGCAAATGGCTTAAACAAGACCTCGGAGCTGAAACTTCAAATACTAGCTATTGTTTATATATATTATGTTATTATTATACGTCATAATAATACACATTATAATATATAATGTGCTTAAACATATTACTATTCAAACCATTTGACTTATTACTACTGATCTATCTTATCACAGATTGTGGGGAAAAAAAGGATATGGTTTAAGCTTCTGTCTGATCATTATATTGGGATCAGGCCAGTGAGTAGCCAATACAGTTTTAGCCTAGGTAAGATTGGAAGACCAAGTCTCAAAACAAAACAAAATTTAAGAAAGAATTAAGTAACAAAAAACATGTCTAAAATTAGTACCTGAATTCCTTTCTTTTTTTTAAGTCACTGGAGTAAAATTTTTATTTTTACATAAGCGTCAAGCAACCTCCCCCTTTTCAATCAGATAATACATATAAAACATTTTGCAACCTTAAGGCATTATATGAATGACAACTATTACTATTATTAATATGTGATATTATATTTAATTATATAATAGTAATAATATTTTGATAAAGGGGTCCATTTACCATACATTGTATTTACATTGGGAATATGGATCAAGGCTATTGCATTTCAACCAAAACAACTGACTAGTGGGCCCCATCCTCATGTGGCTTTGTCTTAGAAGCATGACCCTGGCCTAGGACTGGCAGTGTTACAATGGGGGTGAATAGGATTCAAGGGCAAGGGAGGTGAGGAGGGATTCTGCCCCAGTTACCCAGTGGGCTGTCCCTAACATATCCCATCAAGCTTGAGGTGTCCCCTGCTAAGTGTCTCTCACTAGAATGCAGAGTGTCTGAAAGGAACAGTAAAAGTACAGCTGCGACTGAATGTGGCATGTGCGGTGGTTGCCAGCTGGTGGCCCTGCTTCTGGCTGCTCCCTGTCTGCCGAGCAGCCATCTGCTGCAGCTTTAATGAATGAATCTCAATATCTCTCTCTCTCTCTCTCTCTCTCTCTCTCTCTCTCTCTCTCTCTCTCTCTCTTTATTTTTGGGCAGAACAATAGCTTTTGCAGTGTGATCTGCATTCCAATGGATGGAGTCACTCTTTGCTCAAACTTCTATGTGATCGGCAGGCAGTGGGGGATGGAGATCGTGTGTATGTGTATGTCCTCTTATAGGTGGAAAAGGATGGCAGGTGTTGAGGCTGTTATCCTTCTTTGAAAAAGAAGTCCTTATTTTTTATCAATACTTTGTGCTTTTACATCCCATTTATTTCTGAATATATTGCTTCTCCCTCCTGGACCCAAATATGGATCCCTCGTAACAAGTGTTGAAAAAGAGGAAGAAAAACACTTCAGCAAAACAAATCATTGATGAACTACATGCAATATTCTACAA
Organism: Sarcophilus harrisii; assembly: GCF_902635505.1. Classification (NCBI taxonomy): domain Eukaryota; kingdom Metazoa; phylum Chordata; class Mammalia; order Dasyuromorphia; family Dasyuridae; genus Sarcophilus; species Sarcophilus harrisii. Next base: position 181,783,165 of record NC_045429.1, on the reverse strand, counting down.
CCATAGTTCCTGCCTCTACTGTGAAGGGATAGAGAGATGCGGTTTCTCATATTTTGGGGAGGGGGACAAATTTTGGTCACTATTCAGTGTTAAGGTTTTGCTTTTGTTTTCCATTTATAGTTCAGTACTCATTGGAACAGATTTACACACATATGTATATATATATATATATATATATATATATATATACATACACACACACACACACATATACAGGTAATACATTATGTTTTCTCTGTGTGTGTCTGTCTCTTTCTCTGTATCTCTGTCTCTTTCTCTGTCTCTGCCTCTCTCTTTCTTTTCCATACAAATATACATAAACATGTTCAGTTGCTTTAATTGTGTATAGCTCTTTGTGGCTTAATTTGGGTATTTTTCTTGGCAAAAATATTACAGTAGTGTGCCATTTTTTCCCCAGCTAATTTTGGAGATGAAGAAACTGAAGCAGAATTAGATGACATGCCCAGAGTCACACAGCTAATATTGTCTGAAGTCAGAGTTGAACTCAAGAAGATGAATTTTCCTGACTTCATGTCCAGCACTCTATCCACTGTGCCACTTAGTTCTCACACACACACACACACACACACACACACACACACACACACACACACACACTCCACTGTACTTCTTCCCCTGAAGATTTGCTCTGTTCCTTGTATTATACTCTTCTCTACATCTATTTTCTTCATTTAACCTCCTGAACAGAAAATGTGGAATTGGGGTTGAGAAGTAAAGTGGAAGCCTTGGATTTTTCTTAAGTCACTTGACACCTTCCCTTCTCTTCCTCTAGTTTCTGCCTAGTGCCTTCAGGAGAAATTTGGCTTCTTTCTTTTAGTGAAGCATACTTGGGGAAACTTCAGCAATAGCTTTCAATCTTTTTCTTCCCTGTGGTGTTCTTTAAACTGAGAAGCAGTCTGTTCTTAATTACAATGAATAAAAACAAACAAACAACAACAACACCCCACGGGACAAGTTGAAAACTTTCCCAGTAAAGGATTGATTTGATCCGTGGGTTAATCATTCCTGAAAATAGTGATCTTTTAGTCTGCTCATCAATAAAGATCTTGTCACTAATAATCTTTAGTTGGACAAGTCTTTACTAAGATAAAGCAAAGGGTTTATAAAGAGAATAATTCTGCTCATTCTTGCATTGGAAGAATAAAGCTCTATAGATTATCCATTTCTTTTTCTTTTCCGCCAGAATTCTTCTACTGAAGTATAACAGCAAGTTGCCTGTCTTTGTTTGAACTCTCACCAGGAAGGCTAGAAACCCACATGGTTAGCTCACTTTCTTATCAGCCTGCATTAGTTTAGGACAACCTGTCAATCATCTGGATGCTTGTTCAACAGGATGCTAAACATCTGGACATATGAAAACATATGGGAACATCTGTAGACTTGGAATTTTAGAGACAAAACAGACAGATAATTATTTTTTTCCCTACTTTTCACTTAGTGTAATGATGGTCGTTTAAGAAAGTTTTTCTGGGCTCCAGGTTTCTTTATATGTTAAAATAAGTAGCTAAACATATTTATATTCATTCATGTTCATATTTTTGCTTGTCATAATAGGCCACAGATCCCTGGAAAACCCAGAATTAATTATTTTACTTTCCTTTTTGTTTAGCTAAAATAGATGAACCTAATAGCTAAATAATTTTAAGACCTAAATCAAGTGAATCAGTTGTACTTTACTTGGTGGTTTTGCAAAATAAAAATCATAGGACTTGAAGTGACCTTGAGAGGTTATATAGCCTTTAGACCGAAATAAGTATAGGTGATCAAGGTATCATCATCCCCAGTTTATACATGAGCAAACTGAGGCTAAAATGGTTAAATAACTTGCCTGTAGTTACTAAATGCTTGAGGGCAGGTTTAAACTCAGGTATCCTTGAATCCAAGTCCAGAACTCTTTGCACTGTCACCTAATTGCCTATATTTTATTCTTCAAATATTTGTGATATCAACAGTATGGCAATCCGTCCATGGTTTCACAGCACAATTCAAACTTTAGCAAGTGGTCTTCATGAGTTACAGTGACTAACATCTACTACCTAATGTCCAACCTTTGGGGAAATCTGCCTTTCCAGACTTAAGCTAGACTTGGCTCATCTTTATTTATCATTCTGAGTGATGGATTCATTTAGAATCCATGATTAGTCCTATAAGCAAAACTTTTTCAGTTAATGATCTATCAGATCTTATACACTTGATGGAACCTTTGAAAAACTCTGATTAACTTCAATGTCATGAAGAGGTTTTAGAGTAGAACTTTAGAAAGACTTATTGCACCTTAACTTTACAAATTAACAATCTATAACACCACAAACTCAAAATAGAATTTTTGAATTAAAAGAGATCTTAAAAGCCATTGAGGTTAACCAATACCAGGAAAATACAAAGCAAGGCCCATTACAACATAGTTGGGAAGTGAACATTTAACTTTTGTTTTTGAAGACTTCCATTGTTCATGAGGCCACCTCCTCCTAAGGTAGCCCACTTTACTTTTGAACAACTCTAATTGTTAGGAACTTTTCCCTTACATAAATCTTAGATTTTCCCTTTTTGCAATTTTTATTTATTGCTTCTATTCTTGCCTTCTGTTACCATTAAAAAAGGAATGTAATCTCTTTTATGCATGAGAGCACTTCAGATCATTCTTATCCTCCTTAAGTCTTCTCTTCTGCAATATAAACATTTTAGTTCTGTCAAACCATCAGCTTATGTTGTGTCAGTCATATGATTCAGTGGATAGAGCACTGGGCTTAGAGTCAGGAATCCCTGATTTCAAATCCAGTCTCAGTCATTAGCTATGTAATCCTAGTCAAGATTCTTAATATGAGATCATTTTCCTCAGTGGTAAAAATGGGGCTAATAATAGCTTGTTGTCAAGATCAAATGAGATAAAATTTCTTAAAGGCTTAGCACAGTAACTGGTCCATGGTAAGTGCTTCATGAATGCTTATTCTCTCCTCCATTGACTAGAGGTTTCATGCTCTATTCTGGAGCATGCTGATTGCCCTATTCTGGAAAATACCCAACTTATGAATGTCCTTCCTAAACTGATGCTCAGAACTCAACACAATACTCCAAATGAGTTCTGAGCAAACCAAAGTATACAATTTTTATCTTCTTATTACTGGAATGCTTGATTTAATGCAGCCAAGATTTTTTTGGCTTCCATGTCATATTTGTTAAACATCCTCATCTTCCAATTATTCTGGATAACTGTATATCAACACTTTGGGAAAGGATCTGGATTTGAAGTCAGATTAGTTGGGTCTCTCAATTTTGCTACTTAACTATCTGTATGACCCCTCTCTGTGCTTTAATTTCCTCATCTTTAAAATAAGGATTTTGGACTCAATGACCTCCAAAGTCTTTTCTAGCTCTAGATCTATGATCTAATGAACTGCTACTAACAGGAAATTCTTGCTTACAGTTCAGGGTATTTCCTATTCCATCCTTTAGACTGGCTAAAATCCATACCAGGCAGCTCTGATAATTAGCCCAATTAAAATAACCTGTAGCATTTTAGAGATTACCATTCCTAGTTCCTGCATCTGTTTTCTTTTAGGAGAACAGGTGAGGATAAAGAATCATTTTCATATGAGAAGAATTTTCTTTCAAGGTTACTGTGTTTGAGTATTTTTGCCTAGGCCTTCATAAAATAATAAATTTAGAACTGAAAGGAACTTCAGAGACCATTTAGTCTATTCCCTTCATTTTGCAGATGAGACAAATGAAGCCTAAAGAGTTTAAGTGCTTGCTCAAAGTCACACAGGTGATTAAGTGGTAAAACTGAGGCAAATCCAGGTTCTCTAACTCCAAATCCCTCTTTCTTTTTATTGTACTTTGGTGCCTCATTTTTATTGTCAGTGTCCAGGTACCTAGGACAGCTCCTATGTGGAAAGCATTTGTAAAGGACCCAATGAGTTTACATTTCAGGGTTGTTTATCTATTGCTGTATAGGAACCCATTTTTAAATGGACAAGATGATGGTAAAGTCAACGATTTAATGAAGGCCACATAGTGGTTCCAGAAACCAAGCAGTTAGCTGTTTCATGCAAATGCTGACTATTCCAGCTTTCAGGCAAGTTCTGAGAACCACATTTGTCAGGGCTCAGGCCAGACACCCTGCTGCTGGGATCCTTTCTCTCAGGAAAGAATCAAAGAATTAGACAGTCATGAGACTGGAGCATTTGAAGGAATCAACCTCTTCCCTCCCCCTACTGTCCACTCTCATGCATCCCAGCCCTCTATTCCTGAGTTTATTGCACTGGCGGGAGAGACAAATGTAAGGATTTACAAGCAAATGGAGATGCAGCCACTGACCCAGGAAAAACAGAGCCAAAATGATAGCCCTGTCTATGTGTAGACCACCCCAGAGCTTGGCTGCAGAGGGAAGCTGAGAGCGACTCTGATTAAAAAGCTGTACTTGTCAGTTAACTTCCATTGATACTACAATCTCCTTCCATCTGGGAATAATTCTGCCCTATTCTCCACCTCATCTCACTTTGTTGACTTGACTTAGGCTTTGCCGATCTTAGCTATGTCCTAGTCCCCATCCTAACCCGATTATCAGCCTGTGACTCCACTCAGCCTACCTGCTCCTTGGAGAGATCTCCATTCACTTATATAATTCCACCTCCACAATAGATATAAATCTACCTCCTCTGATTGCAATTCAGCTCTATGGAAAGCCCTACAAAGCTAAATGCTGAGGAAGAAACAAAGATTTCAAAATAGTTCTTATCCTTAGAAAGTTTATAATTTAGTATGGCAGATAAGCAATATCTACAAAGAAGTATAATGTGAAGAGAAATAGGGTAAGTATATAAGAAAGGTGCATTATACTTACTATTGAGGAAAGATGAGTCATAGTTTAGAGGAAGTGATAGCATTTAAAATAGATTTGAAAGATGAGTAGGATTTCATCCAGCAAAGGTGAAAATTGGAAGCCATTATAGGAATGAGCAATAGAATGAGCAAAGATGCAGAATGATGTGAGAAAACTTTGCAAATATAGATTAGGACCAAATGGAAGAAGACTTTGACTGTCAAGCTAGTTAGAATCCAAATGGATTCTATACCGTGGACAGTGAGGCCACTGAAGGTTTCTGAAAAGGATCAGAACTGTGTTTTCAGAAGATTGGCTTATTAGTTATGTGAAGGATGGATTGGAAGGAGTAGGGATTGGAAAGGGGAAAGATAGAAGGTTTTTACAGTTATCTAAATGAAAGAGCATAAGAACTTCTACTAGGGTGGTAGCCATAGGAATGGAAATGGAGGAACAAATAGTTCTATGTGAGCCTGAGTGAAAAAGCTAAGATCCACTCTGGCTAGAGAGTTTTCTATCATGCTCTTGGCTAAAGTCTAGCAGTTTACTTGGACAACTCAAGCATCTTCTCCCTTATATCTGCTTTTCCCTCATTTTTTTCCTTTCCTCACTTCATATATTTGTAAGAGACCTAAAGTTGGAATGATTTGGAGGTGTCCAGGGTCATAGAGAAGACTATATAGCATTGGAGAATGGCTACTGGCTCAGGATATTTGCGTAGTGGAAACTTTCTATGATTCAGTTGTCAATCTCTCTGATCCTTCTCAGGCTGAATCTAATGCATTAGTTCCCTGAAGATAGCCTCTTTTTTCTACTAGAATATATCTGTGGTAAATCTACTTTTATATAATTAGGAGCTCTTCTTAAAGTGTAAGAAGGTGTGGGCAATGGAGTTAAAAGCAAGAGTGAGGCTTCCCCCATCCAATAACTGAATTCAGGAGTGACCTAATCATAATCTTAATTTTCTCTTATTGATAGAATTCCTTGTACTCAAGCCCTGGCTAGATCCTAGCTTTATACTGGCTGATTTACTGTTAAAGCCCTACTTAGAACTCTGTGGGTTTTTTCATCTACTAAAAGTAGCAGCCCCCTCAATTGTAGATGAACTAAATAGATATGTTTTCTATGATATCTTGAAATTGAGAAGTGTCATAAAAGACATGAATAGTATTTATGATCAGGATCAGAGAATATTCATTTAGTGAGAGGGGGTTGTGCTGGAAGACAGAAAGTTTCAAGCAAACCAGAAGAAAGTTTTTAAAAATTCTAAATTTGAATGTCTTTCCCTCTCCTGCCTGCACAAAGAGCATTTCTGTGCACACAGTAGATCACAAAAAAGAAGTTTCTACAAGAAACCATGAATCTTCATTTTATACAATTTTTTTTTGCTTTGGATTTCTTTTCTCAGTAAAATTTGTGGAAGGAAATAAACAAGTATGTTACAGAAAAGAGAAGATGTGAACACATTGTTCTATCTCTATTTTGGGAGAAAACACCTACTTTAGTATTTGGAAGAAACAACTATGGTGGCTGAGCTTTTTGTTGTTGTTGTTGTAGTTCAGTTCATTTGATTGTATAGGCCTTTTGGCTTTAGAGACAGGGACATTTTCTCCACCGTGTAGGCAAAATAATATATTGCCTTTAGGGAGGTTTATAAGAAAATCAGAAGCCTGCATGCAGCAAAGTTGTAATTTAGTCTCTGGCTTGTGACACCATTGTTATATGCCCCTTTCTTTGGGGCAATATAGGATGTAGGAATATATTTCATTCACACTCATTCCCTGGGTTCACAGGCAGGTATTAGCTTCTAAGCAGCAGGGGTTCTAACAGTAACAGAATAGGGCACCTCTAGCCCTTTCTTTCTGGTCAGTGACTAGAATGAGTGCTGCCCAACCTGCCAGGGGTGGTTGTGAGCTGTAGTTCTGGGCCCAGGGGGTTTCCCATGTGGGAGAGAAGCACTGTTCTTTTTGGCTTTTGCCAGACAGAAGGGACATATATGAGTTTGTGCAGACCTATCACTTCATTTTCTTTGATGTGCTATTCGGTGGTATTCTACAGGGCCAGATTCTAGCTCTCTCCATTGTGGCCTACAAACTGCGATTAAATCCTCAATGAGTGCTTCTTTACTAGGCAACCAGGGAACAGTGCCTGGAATCTGGGCAGTTCATTGATAAAACTAGAGGTTGAAAGCATGACTATTCCTTTTGTGTAAGTGCATCCAGGCCTCATTAATGGGCTCCTGCCCAACTCTGCCATCTGATTCAGCCACTGTCTCATCGGAGCTACGGCAGAAGCCATTTTAAAGCATCTACAAGGAAAGCTTTTAATCTCTTATTGGGAAATTTCGGGATCACCAAATGTTATTGAGGCTCTATGAGTCTGATCTGCTTAAAGTGAGTGGCTCCTGTTTTGCAGACAAAGCAGGGCAGACTCTGAAAGTTTTAGACTTCAACAGATCTTGGCAAGAGCTGAACAGATCTAGGATTCCTAAAGAGTGGAAATGTTTTCAGCATCTTCTTTTAAAAATGATGTAAATTCAAAGTTAGACATTTATTATAATCCCCAATGTTAGGATAATAAAAATAATGGGGAGGGAAAGAAAAGAACATATGGTTTTCCTAACATTTTGTCCAAAGTACAAGTTACTATTAATGTAATTTTTAATAAAAACCTGATAGCAGTGACTTCCTTCTCAATAAGCATTTAAGAATTTTTGGAAGGTAGAGTGAGTGATGGTGAATTTTTCTTTTACTGGCTGAGGTAGGAAGGACAATGTCTTCTCTTCTTGCTCATCAACTAGGCCACTGATTAATCCCCTCCACCTCTAGCCCCTCAGATTTCTTTCTAGATGAAAAGAGAATTTGTAAAAATGGAAAAATCACTGTCCAAGTGAATTTTTAAAAAAATACTTTGAGTTCTTCTTTTTTTACGTGTCCTCATGGAGTATAGAATGAAAAGAGAAGGGATTGAATTTTTTTAAAGTATGTATTTTGTCCTCAGTGCTCTATTCCCGTAATACCTCACTCTTACCCTGGTGGTCCTGTGCCTCAGTTTAGGAAGCTTGATTTCAAATTTGGCCTCAGACACTTAGTAGTTATGATACTCTGGACAGATATGCCACTAGCCATAGTTTGTCTCAATTTCTTTAATTGTAAAATAATGATAATAATATTTACCTACCAAGATTATTGTGAGGATCAAATGAGAAAATATTTATAAAGTGTCTGGCATGTAGTTAAACACTGTATATGCATTAGCTATTATTATTATTATTGTATACCATAGAAACAGTCTTCATCTACATTGTTTGAAGAATCCAAAGAATTGAAAGTTCCAAAAAGTCTGAGTTTTTCTATTCAATTTACTTCCTGCATTTTACATGATTTTAGAAGGTTTTTTGAAAAGTCAGATAAATTTTAGGGCTGATTTTAGTCTTTTTAAAAAAATTTAATGAAGAAAACACATCCTTAAGTTAGCAGTTCTGGGTTCAAACCCTGCCTCTGCTGCATGCCATCTTAGGTAAGAAAATCTCCCTGTGTCTCAGTTTCTTATCCAAAGAAGAAGAAAAAAGAGGAGAAGAGTTGGATTAAATGACCTCCAAAGTTCTTCTATCTTTGATTTGTGATCCTTTGAATTGATATGGAAAAATTTTAAAGCATTTAATTAGGTTCAGGAGGGTTTATACTGTCAGTCATTTAAAAGGTCTTTTTAACTTTTCTAACTACAAGGCATAGTAGACAGCGCCAGCCCTCAACTCAGGAGAATCCTTGTTCAATTCTAGTCTCAGACACTTACTGGGCAAGTCACTTAGCCCCATTTGCCTCAGTTTTCTAATCTATAAAATGAGCTCTATAATCTATAATCTTTAATCTATAAAATTTGCTATAAAATGGCAAGCACTGTAGTATCTCTGCCACAAAAACTCCAAAATGGGGTCATGAAAACAGTAATAGCTGATATTTACACAATTTTAATAGCTACTATAGATATTATGATTTATTATGGTCCATATTTTGCTGCTGAGAGAACTGAGGCTCAATTGAGGAGTTGTTTCTTGTCCATAGTTCCATAGCAAAGGTCAGAGTGGGATTTAAATTTAGCTCTTCCTAACTCAAGGGAGTCTGATTCTTGTTCTACAATATTTTGACTCAGCCTTTTCCTTCATATAACTCAAGCACATTTAAATATATAATGAAATATATCAAGAAAATTTCTGTAGAGCATCAAATGTAAGGTAGGGTATATGGAAATATCAGTAAATTTAGAGTCAAGTCCTCTGCAGGGGAGAAAAATCAAGTCAAGGGAGCATGTTTCTCAGTGTCAGAGAGAGAATCTGAACCAGCCTGAGGGCCTAAATCCCTATCCAGTATTCTCTCAAGTGAAATGAGTCATGCTGCTTTATAGTTTTGTTTCTTATCATGTTGGCAGCTGTAACATGTGAGAGCATAGACTTCATTGGCCACAAGAGCCTCATTCTAAGGCTTTCTTTGGGAATTGGTCAGATAATCACGAACTAAATTGTAAGTACAAGTGCAAAACCTTGGAGCAAGATCCTCATAGAACTGAGCAGTTAAGCCCCTGTGCATGAAGGTCATGATAGACCTTCATGATACTAAAAGTTGACTCAATGGCAAATAATATAATAGTAAAGTTTTAAAAATCATGACAGAATATTCTGAACCAAAAAAAAAAAAAAAACTTTTAGCATCAGTGAAATGGGGGCAAAATTAGAATGAAATAATATAAAATGAATAAAAAAAGCCTCCCTATAGTCATATTTGGATATAAGAAATGAGATGTTAGAAGCAAATCCTGTGATGAAATAACATGTGAAAGAGCTTTTAGAATTTATTTCTCATATTTTCATCTAAAAAGTGTCAAGCAACATTGGAAAGACTGTAGAGGAGAAACATTAATTTAATAAAACTGTTGTGAAGTTAAAATATAACAACTGAATGGCAAAAGTATGGAAATGGGGTATAAATTGATATACATAAGTTTGTGTATATGCAACATACATAAATGTATGTAAATATGCTATTATGCAAATATAGCTATTTTCTATATCTATAATATATGTGCAATTTATATAACATATAGGCACATTGAGGCAAGTTGGTACCATTTGAATAAATTACACCCTGATATAAGACAGACATCATACATAATTCTAATAAGAAGCTAGTCTGGACTTCTTACAAAAAGCTTTTTTTTTAAAGTTACTATTCTTGGATGTTTCACCAGTAGCTCAAAATTAACATGATGGAAAGCAAACTGATTCATTCTCCCTTAGAACTTGTCCTTCTTTTTGCCTTTAATATTTCTCTGAGAGATGGCACAATTGGCCTTGTGCCTATATTTGAAGAATTCTTGCCATTTTTATTTTTCTTGTTCATCTTCCACATCCACTGACTTACCAAGTCCTGTTGATTCTGCTTCTGTAGTTTCTCTTTCATCGGCCACTTCTCTGTTTCCATTGGCCTAAATTTCCTAACATCATTCTTTCAATTCATCCTCCATTCTATTACTAGACTTATCTTTTATTAAATAGAGATCAGTCATCAGTTGTTCCTCAAAACCCTTCAATGACTTTCTATTACCTACTTACCTATTTAAAAGTTCTAACTCAGCTTGATATTCAGAGCCCCATGGTATCTGGCTCTACCCTATCTTTCTAGATTTATTTCAGAATACTCCACTCCTTTTATTGGGTGTTCCAGTTACCTGCTTGTTTCTCATGCTTTTCTATTTTGGCTCATATTTTTCCCTTTTCCTGAAATGCCTTTTGCCTCTGCCCATCCTTTAAACACTAGTCCTAATGTTACTTCTTTCTTGAAGCTTTCCTTGTTTCTCAGCCAGGAGTATTTATTACCCTTAAATTTCACCTAGCACTTTATAGCCCTCACAAGGGCTATATTTTGTGCAGTATTACTTGTAAGTTTGTCTTTCTTTCCCATTAGACTATAAGTTCCTTGAGGATTATGTCTTTTCTAAATATTTTATTTAATCCTACTAATTGCCATGATGAAAATGAACCACTTAATAATTGGTGGTTGAATTGATTTAATATATTGAAGAATTCTGGATGATCCCCAGAAACTGCATATTTCCCCCTATATTTTCCAATGTCACCTAAAAAGTGTAATTTTATAGATAATATGGGTGAGTCATATTCATAGTCAGCTAGCATTTATTAAACACTTATTATGTGCCAGGCAATATACTGGGGAAACAAAGGCAAAAAAACCCCCACAAAAAAACCAAGCATGGAGTAATTGATAGAGTCAGGAAGACCTGAATTCAAATCCGACCTCACATACTTAGAGGCTATGTGAACTTGAAATCACCTCTTATTGTTATTCAGTCATGTATGACTCTCCATGACCCCATTTGGGTTTTTCTTGGCAAAGATACAGGAGTGCTTTATGATTTCCTTCTCTAGATCATTTTTATAGATGAGGAAACCGAGACAAACAAGATTTAGTGACTTGCTTACTAGCACAGCTAGTTACACAGCTTGTTAAGTATCTAATGCCAGATTTGAACTCAGGAAGATGAGTCTTGCTGACTCCAGGTCCCAGCATCAATCCACTGTTTCACCTATCTGCTTATTTACTTAATAATTCGTAAAAACTCTGTTATTAAGTTCCAAAGAAGTTATTGAGCTGCTTCAAGGAAGAGACAGTTTCACACAGAGAGATCCCTATAATGACAAAGAACCCGTCTAGTCTACCTCTACTAAAAAGTGATGTTAACTTTTGATTCTATGCAACTATATAATTTATAAGTGAAACTTTAGATTCTATTGATGACCACCTTTTATTTTAATCACAAATTAGAAAATTTGTTTTTCATTCATTAAGCATTTATTGCACACCAATCAATCAATAAACATTTTAAAGCACCTACTATCTGCTATGCACTGGGGATACAAAAAAAGACAACAATCTCTGTCTTTAAAAACATTATGGTGTAATGGAGGAGACAATGTGCAAACAAAGCAAGCTTATATACAACATAAATAGGAAATCATTAACAAGCAGAGGCCATTAGAATTAAGAAGGGTTGGGAAAGGCTTCCTGTGGAAGGTATATGTTGTCAGGAATGTAAGGATTCTTGTCCTCAAGGAGTTTATAATCTGAAAAGGGAGATGAAATAAGCAGATAACTCCAAAATAATACAAGGTGAAGTATAGGAAAGTGCCATAAGAATAGTCCAAAGTGAATGGACTTTGAACTATGCAGCAGAGGTCAAGATTAGAGACTGGAAATTTACAGTCTTCTGAGGAATGTAAAACCTGAATTAGAATTACAGTCAGGCAAATTGCACTTTGTTTCATGTCAAAATAAGATCCCTAAATATCCCATCCTGTTCCTGTTCAAATTCTAGCTAAAGTGATCTAAAATAGATATGTGTTTATCTTGCCAAGTCAGACAAATTAAAAAGAAAAAAGAAACAGATATGAATTATTCTCCAGTGGATCCAAAAGCAAGTTACTACCTTCTGTGGTCATTAGTAGATAATTTTCAGGAGAAATATTTGTTGACAGAGAAAAAAAAAGCATCAGGCTGGTTGTTTTGAATCAGCCACTGTTCAGTTGGGACAAGGATAGACTAATATACCTTAATGGAAAGCAATGAGAAAGGGTAGCCACATAGAATATAGAACAAAAATGACCCATAGAGAACATCTAGTTCTACTGAAGTCTTATCTTACAAATGAAACTGAGATTTAGAGAGGCTAATTTGCCCAAGAATATGCAGATAGTTAGTGCCAGAATTAATATTTGAACCCATGTCCTTTTACTCTATGTTTCTATAGTAGTGGGGAGAAGATGCCCAATACTATGGTCCTATATTAAAAGTATTTTGAAAATAGTAAAATATTACAGAAATATAAATCAGAAAATAAGTATTTTTCAGTTGTAACATGCAATTTAATCTTTCTCTCATCAGTGAAAAAAGAACTATTGCTACATAGCACCTTTTTTCTTAGACACCCAGCCCTCTTACAGCTCCCAATATCACTTGGCTAAGAGAATACACAATCTGTCCTTAAGTCAACACATTGGATTTCCATATAAACACAGATTCCCATAAAACCAAACAACAGAAAAGAAATAGAAAGTGTCAGTGTACTAAATTATATTAAATTTCATGTGGGTCTATTGCCGGATGTTCTTTTGGCATATATACATGTTTATTTTTACACCTTCTGGAGAGAGTCATTTATGGTCATTGGCTGCCTTTGCTTTCCCATTCATGATCCCTATCAAAGAATGATCATACAAGAACATACAAAGTATTCATAAAATGATGATAATGATTGATATTGATAATGATAATTCTGTAGTGAGCTGGACTGAGAAACACTGCTAACAAGCTGCAAATTCAAAACTCCAACTGGTTGTTGTGATGTTAATCTTAGGTTCTTTCTAGAGCTAATTGATCCTCTGACTCTGACTTTCTCTTTTTTCCTTACCTTATCTTTAAATCAAGAATAAAAATAACTTCTCTGACAGAGGGTTGCTGAAGAATTAGAAAATGTTATCTTTTCTTTAGGGAAATTTGGGAATGATAAGCTCTACTGAAGTCATACTCCAATATCTTATTCTGGCATGAAGATGACCATGTGTTCTTAAAAACTATTTTAGCAAAAGTCAAATTGTCACAATTTTTACCTTGTTGACAAGGTTTAGAGTATAGGCTCATTAATGGATTATATATCTGTCACCCCAAGACTTGTTTAGCTAAGTTGTAGATATTTGTGTCATAGATTCTGTTGGCAATGTGGCAATTTTAGAACAATGTTTGTAAATGCATAAAATAAAATACATAGGATCAGAGAAAAAAATTTTAATATAGTTATTCATACACATACATGAACTTACATATAAGTACATATATATACACATAACACACATTTTGTACATTCATATTTCATAATTCATCATTTCAGTATACATGTGTGTTTATATGTGTGTATGTATATATAAACACATACAAATATGTACATATATATACATTTATCTACACACACATACATATATTCATGGACCTCCAGTTAAGAACTTCTGATCTTACAATGTATGTGTATGCACATAAATATATCATATATACACAAGTTCATGGATTCAGGTTAAACCCTTCTGATGTAGAGACCTGCCACCAACTTGGCTGAGGGGCAAGGACTTTTTTTGGTCACAGAAACTGTGAAAAATTCTCTCTTAAGTCATGGAGAAAGTGGGATCTGTACTGGTTGTTGGAGTATCAATGATGACAAGTTCACATATCTGTAAAATAGGATAAAAAATGACACCCCAGAGTACAGGGTGCCTCAGTGGATGCTGTCCTAATATAAGTATGTCTGATATAGATCTCTGTAAAAAACTTGGAAATGGTATAGCTTAATTTCTGAAGAATAAAATGAAAAAAAAAATAAAGGCTCTAGGCATGTTTAGTTATTTTGCTAACAAAATTTTTTATTTAAAAACATGCCTGAAACTGTTCAGAAAGTACCAGAATTGTTTAGAAACATTGAACAGAAAGTAGTACATTAAGTTGGTCTTTGGGTTCATGCGCAAGATAAGACAATACAAAAATACAGATGAAAAGCTTGCATCTCTTTTTTTTTTCCTACTAGATTTTTCATGCCTTTTGGGCAATGGCCTGATTAATAAATCTCAAGCCAAAATCTCTACAACTTCAGTTTGGTTAGGATGGGAAGACATATTTCCAGGGGTTTCTCAATCTTTGAGAATATTCAGGGGTAAGACTATATTTTTGTCTATCTTTCTGTTCCCTTTGGGTTCAAGTTCAGTTGTAGAAAATGGGATCCACTGTATATCTTATGAAGAGTCACTATATCTTTTCCTATTGTCACTCATATTTTCTAATTTAAGCCTTAGACTCTCTTAAATGTTCATATTGGGTATTTTATCCATCATATTGGACATTGTTTCAACTATGATGTAGTAGAATGTCATCCTTGTGAAGTTAGAGGAACTGGGTAAATCTCATGACACTTCAAGCCTCTTCACCTCTCTAAAATATCAGTCTTTTTATCTTTAAAATAAAAGAAGTGGACTAAAATGTAGTCAGTAGCTCATTTTTTCTGAGGTCTTTTTAAAGGTCTCTTCTAGTTCTAAATCCTTTGTTCCAATTCAACAAATATTTTTTAGTGCCTACTGTGTGCAAAGCACTATTATAGAATTTTACAAATAATCTATTATAGAATTTATTTGCCTAATTGCTAAAAATCTTAAATTTTATATTTAAACTTACAATGATTAGATCAATGATTAATTTGCATATGGACTCCAATTTAGCCTGTATTGTTTTGTTTTGTTTTTCTTTTCTGGAACCGTATTTTCTCTGTAAAGGGAATTATTTTCCAATGCAGACCAGCATCTGTTTTGCCACTCATATTCCTAGAGTTGCTGGAGAGTATTGGGATATTAGTTAATTTTCCCAGGGTTACATGGTCTGTATGTGTCAGAGGATGAGTTTTAATGCAGATCATCTTAACTTTGAGACCTGCTCTCTAGTCACTTCTGTAATAAACTATTAATTATAAGTAGTACTGGTAAATGCATATATATATATATATATATATATATATATATATATATATATATAGTGGGGTGGAAGAATGGAAAGACATTGGTGGAATACAGGCTGTTTATATTCCTTTTTATGAATGTAAACTCCTTGAGAGCAGAGATTATTTCTTTTTTGTCTTTGTATTCTAAATGCTTCTAGCAGCTAGCACCTTTTTCTTTGCTTTTATTTTATTTATTTATTTTATTTTATTTTATTTTATTTATATGTTATCTCATATCAAAACATATCATTCAGTACATACAAATTAAAACCAAAATCTGTCAGGTTTTATTTTGTATGTACTGGTTTATGTTTCTTCCCTCTTAACCCTCCATTAACATGAAAACAGCTTGAGGGTAGATGAACAGAATTTGAACAAGATTCCCCAAAGTGGAAGAAGTGTGTTTCAAGAATAAGCACCATCTAAGTTAGTTAGACAGAGGAAGGAAAGAGAGTGGGAATATCATTAAATTAACAAACATTTATTATGTGTGTGTGAGACATTACACTTAAGTGGTGGGGATATAAAAAGAGGCAAAAGATAGTTCCTTCCCTCAAGGAGCTTGTACTTTAATGGGGGAGACAATATACAAATAAATATATACTAGGCAAACTATATGCAGACCAGAAGGAAATAATTAACAGAAGAAAAGTACTAGAGTTAAAAAAAAGAGCTGGTTCAGTTTGGCTACCTACTGTATAAATAGTATTATTAAACAACAAATATCTGCTCTTTTCTGTAATTTTTGACCAAGGAGATGAGACCATGATGGAGTAAAATGGCAGGCAAGAAGTCCTAGTTTCAGTCCTGCCTCTGAGACAGGTGCACATCAATTATATGAAGTCATCTCTTCTTTTGGTTCCCAATGCAACTTTCTAAGATTATAAATTATAGGTTTGGATTGTAGGAGATATTTTCCATACTAAGGAGTCTCTCATATCTGAAATCATAGGTCTAAAACCCAAACAAACAAGCCCCCCTCCTTTTTTTGGTGACACTGTAGTAGAAAGGTAGTTAGATTTGTTTCTGTTTCTAAATGAAGAAACTCTGACTGACTACATGATTCAAAAACATTTGGATATCTGGAAATATATAGATTTGGAGCTGAATTTCTTAGTTTCCGTGCAGATGGTTGATGTCCTCAAGATATAGACTTGCTCAAGAGTTCTGTGCTAAACCAATTTAGGATGAATGCCAAAAGTAAGAAATATACAGAGAAGGATTTTTCACTCTATATTTTTAACTATCTGAGCCCCCCTATCTTCTTTCTGTAATTCTCTTCTTAATAGGAATAAGGAAGCAGCATTCCTCATGAAGAAATTCTTCTGCTGTTCTAGTAAAGAGAAACAAAACCCCAGGTATAATATTTTATGAGGCAATGAGAATTATTTATTTTTTTCATTCTTTCATTTATTAAAACCTCCTATTGTTTCTTTTTAACTTTAGGCAGTTTTGAAATTGAAATCTCCCTTCTACTCACCCCTACCCTGAAAAATGCAAAGTCCTTGAGCAACATCAAAAAAATTTTTTAATGCTTTAAAATTCATTCTCATTTGAAACAAAACTACAGGGGCCTTGTATAATCATCTGCTCACCCAGAGAGCAGATGCTGTTCTATTTTCAGACAAACAAAGGTTGTAGGAAAAGGGCAAAATGGCAGAAAGATGTTGACTCTAATCACTGCCCTCCCACCAACATGGAGAAAGACCTGCCAGTTCACACTTACTTCGAACATGGATTCAAACAACTTAGAGAATATGAGCTATTAAGTTAAGTTAAGAAAGAATTATAATGTTGTAGAGAAGGAATTTGAGGACTTTTATCAGGACACATTAAAAAAAAAAAAAGCAAATTATACAAGATCATTAAATACTGCCAAGGTAACACATAAGGTTTTTGGTGTTTTAGAAAGGTTTAGTGGTTTGTTCATTTCAGTTTTTTTCAGTTTGGTCTTAATACAGTCCTTTTCACAAGAAGAATACTATTTTTTTAAATGAGGTCTTGAGTCTGTGATTCTTATCCATTGATTATGTCAGGAGAGGGCCACATTCTGAAAACAAAACCAGCAAGCACTTATATAAGTGCCTACTATGTGCCAGGTATTAACATTAGGTGTTGGTGACATAAAACCTTAAATGAAACCACGCCTGTCCTCAAAGAGATTATATTCTAAAAAAGGGAGGCAATATTTATTATATTTCTCTTTCAAAGCCAAACACTAGTGCTTTAACATATTTTTAGGGAGTGTGAGAGGAATTCAATAAAGAAACCTGTAGACTGATAACTCAACATCAAAAGTATGTAGTAGGTAGCATAGACCATCATATATCCATGAGAATTCATCAGGACAACTTGATGACCTTAAAGAGAAAATTATTTTCGGTATTTGTTGATTTTATTCTGAAGTAGCAGTTTTTTATTCCAATAGTGAGTGTGGACGTGTCCCTTGTTGAGAGAACTAATGATATCTTCTGATTATTTCAGTGACTGGGGCAGACTCCCAAAGTAAATTGGTTGGCTCAATTCCTAGAGAATGACCTCCTTTCAATAGCCAATAAAAGAGAGCCAATATGCTATTCTCAGCTCTTTTCAACCTTTTCTCTTTACCTCATCATGAGAGTATAGAAGATGAGGGGAGGAGGGGTCATCCCTCTCCTGGAACTGATAATAGCTACTTTTCAGCAGAAGCATAAAGTGAGCTACGTGAGCTTGCCTTTGTGCCCAGAAAGGATAATTATTGGACATTGTCATCTTGAAGCTTTCTAACCAGGAAATGGTAGTTTCATGACTAGCATCAGAATTGGGAATTGCCATATAAAGACCCCCAAGTTTCAAAGTTCAGAATTCTGATTATCCAGAAGAGGAGAATTTCCTAAATAGCTTGCCTTTTAAACAAAGAGAGGGAAAACAAGTTTATCCTTGTAGTTTTCCTAGCTAGGGGAGCCAAAAAGGACTAAAATTATATTTTAAAAGACATAAACTCTGCTCTGTTATTCTAGAAGTTATTCAGACAGTGTAATGCCTGTTTAGCAATACCAATGCATGTTTCCCTTCCCAAGAGGGAATTTAAGTTCCAAGGTGCAACATTAAATTTAGAGGATAAGGATAGTATTCTGTGTGTAGAGAAGATCCACAGGAAAGGGAAAATGATACTGATTGTTTATGGACTAATGTGAGCCTGTCTACGTTCTTTGCATTTACGTGTGGGTTCCTATGAATCCTTTTAATGTATTACCTTATTTGTAGAGTAAAATAAGTCATATTTTTCCTAATATGTATTTGTTATCATAAGTACTTGTATGGGAACTGAAGGCCTTTTTACCCAGATTTCTAGGTTTCTGGAAACTTGTGCTACTGGGAACTGTTGAAATACATGGGAGCCACCTGACAGTGGCTACTGGAGATCCAACGCAGAATGGATCTCCTCTTGTGAGAGGATGATACAAGGAGACTGAGAGGCAGTTGCTGTTCTGTGACCTCTCTGACTGAGAGGCCATTGCGTTGTCTGACCTCTTTCCTCTTCCCTCTGTCTCCAATTTATTTCATTTTCAGTCCACCACACCTGTCAGCAAAGGCTGCCCTGGGACTCCTTCAGATGTTATGATTCACAGCTGTGGAGGCTCTCCGAGAATTGACCTGTCCCTTAACAGAAACCTAGAAGTGAACTACACCCCAGCTATATTGTTTGATTCTTTACATTAGGAATGGGGACATATTAAGGCAAAGAGAATGAATCTTGGGATCAATCTGATACATTGAAATTAGTATATGTAAGTTTGCAGCTGGGGGACAGGCTGGGGAAAACAGCTGTACCACAGCTTACAAATATAAGAACAGTCTTACATCTTGATTGAGGTGATACATGTTAACCACATCCAAAACATTCTGTAGGTAAAGATTGCAGCAAAAATCTGTTATTACTAGAAAGTTTGAATGAAATTGAATTAAAAAGTCTTGAAATTGTTTTGTGGAAATCATTTTAATCTTGTACTGATCTATGATTTAAATTCTTCCCTATTTTTAGTACTTTCTTGTTTTTATAGCTATATGTCTCATTCTTTTTCTTAGGTTTGAATGGCATTTTTTAAAACCTCTGGTTATTGAAGATTAGAAATACTAAAAAAAATTTGGGGAAATTAGATAGTAGTATGAGTGGGACTAGAATCAGAATTACAAAACATTTTCCAGAGTCTTTGTTTTCATTAAATTTCTAAATCTGTATGGCAAAAAGATTAGGATAATCCTATCTGAATCCTATTTTACAACCCTAGACCCAAATTTGTTTTTTTTTAATTTTTAATAGCTTTCTTTTGGAAATACATGCAAAAATAGTTTTCAAAATTCACACTTGCAAAACCTTGTATTCCAGTTTTTTTTTTCTCTCTTCCTTCTTTCCATCCCACTTCCCCTAGACAGCAAGTAATCTAATATAGGTTAAACATGTACAATTCTTCTACATGTATTTGCACATTTAGCATGCTGCACAAGAAAAATTAGATCAAAAAGGGAAAAATGAGAAAGAAAAAAACAAGCAAGCAAATAACAACAACAAAAGGTGAAAATACTGTGTTTTGATGCACATTCAGTCCCCACAGTCCTCTCTTTGGATACAGATGAATCTCTCCATCACAAGTCTATTGGAATTGACCTGAATCACTTCATTGTTGAGAAGAGTCAATAGATCAAATTTCTTTTTCTTTGTGTTCCAATTTTGCCCTCCCTAGTCCCTCCCCTAGATAGCAAGTAATCCAATATATGTTAAACATGGTAAAAATATATATTAAGTCCAATATATGCATACATATTTACACAATTATCTTGTTGCACAAGAAAAATCAAATCAAAAAGGAAAAAATAAAAAAGAAGATAAAATGTAAGCAAACAACAACAAAAAGAGTAAGAATACTATGTTGCGATCCACACAGGATTATATAGTCCTCTCTCTGAATGTAGATGGCTCTCTTCATGACAGTCATTGAAACTGTAAATCCAAATTAAATCCAAAGCAGTATTGCATCAAACTTCAGAAGTATGAATTAAGAAAATAGGACTCATAAGCATTCATCTTCACTGCTACATCTCTTTTCCCACTATTAATCATTTCACCTGATCCTATTCCTAGAGAAGAATGTTCCTTCAGTAGAACATATTACCCATATTCTTGCTTTACATAAAAAGTACATCTTACAGAATTATCTGATCCTGTTAGAGGCTATGCTTATGAATGGCTTATCATCTTAAGGTTTCATTAATGCTAGTTATAACTATGACCATGTATTTAAAGAGCACTGAAAGTATTTTTAGCCCCTCAGCAGCTAAGGAAAAAAAAAAAAAACAGAACTTAGCTGTTTCCTTAGTAGCTTTTCCCCACCTTGAGCTCCCTATAGCTATATTTTTGCTGAAGTCTCTGTCAAAAAGAGACAATAGGCAAGCAACATTCATGCGTTTATTAGTGTTGATCCTGCAGTACACATGATCCTAGGACCCCTGTTTCCTTTTTTTTTATTATTAATGGAGAGCAAGGCTCAGTTTTAGATGAAAGGAGCCAAAAGTGTGGAACTTCTAAAGATGACAGGAGCAGGTGTTGACCCAGGCTGATATCAATGATCTATAACCATTGGACCATCCACTTGATTTGAATCAGTTACAAAAAACACCACTCTGCTTTCTATCCTTACCCCAATTACATGTAATTTGTCCTTTCTCAGATCCAAATATTATTACTTATGATTTTTCTTATGACTAATTTTTAATGCTAGCTTTCATTTGGCTTCTCTGTGATGAAATTTAAAGGAAATCATAATTTTTACCCTCTTAATGTATACAAATAAAAAACAATTGCCCTGAAAGCATATTGTGCCCTCTCATATAAATTGGATGTAGTTATGAAAAAGAGAGCTCTAAAGGGCAAAGTGCCAATTTAATGATGATTTGGAGAGTGTGATAACTCTATTAGGCACCTTCCAAACCACTGGAGGGAAAATTGGCCCATGTAGCTAATAAGTAATCCTATTTGCTTTTATTTTTTGTTTTTTAAAACCAAACCTAGTTGAGATTTATATTGATAATACTTCATCTGCAGGAGGAAGAAGGGGATCCCAGATTATTTGTCCATTGGCATATTTTATTTGTTACATGCTCCCATGGCCCCTTACCATGACAGTTCCTCTTGGCTTTCTTAACACTTGACACTTTCTTGAATGTATTTGGATCTTCTCTCAGAGTTTGATCAATAACTTCCCTTTCCTTGAAATGTTTAGTTGTTTATTCTTTGACATAGACAGTCTGAGAAGCATAACAGATATCTTTTTATTATCAGGAAGTTGTTCTTTAGTCCCCATATTGAAGCATCTTCTCAATTAATCATATATCAGTATGTTTCTTCTGAAAGACTTGATCCCTTTGACAGAGGAATACAAAATATTTCATCTCAAGCAATAATCCATTGAATTGTAAATCAAAATTTTCATCCACAGACATCAAATTCTGGACAAATATATGGTTGATTTAACATATATGTACGTATATATATATATATATATATATATATATATATATATATCACTCTGTGTGTGTGTGTGTGTGTGTGTGTATGTGCATGTATAAGTATGTATGTGTGTGTATCAGTCTAGAAGGAACAAAACTCCTTTCAGGATTGGAATGGTGACTGACTTAGAAAGTTTTGCTTTGTTTTAGTTAGACAAGAAGATATTTATTTCTAGAAAGTTAAAATGATTTAATCTGAATTTTTAATTATTCCATCTTTTCATACCCTGTGATCAATATCATCAGTGAATTTGATTGGGTAACTTGCTTAGATAATATCACTAAACTATATGCTTGGTGCTTCAACTTCCTATCTTCTTTCTTCTAAAACTTTTGTAGTCTGGACCAACCTCATCATTTAACTAAAATCACTTCCTCCTTAACATTGTTATTACTGATCTTTTAATTACCAAATTTAATAGCTTTTTTTTAAAATCAGCCTTCACCTTTCTTTACCTTTCTACATTCTTTGACACTGTTGATCACCTTTTTCTTCTTGATCCTCACTCCTCTCTAACTCTATTTCTCTACTTCCCTTGTAAACCATTCTTTCTCATTCTTCTTTGCTTGATCTTCATCCAATGCCATGTATGACTCTGTCCTGGCCCTTCCTTTCTTCTCCCTCTATTGTTTTGATCAGTGAATCTCATCAGCTCCAGATGTGTGTATATATACATACACATGTACATATGTATATGGGTATATATGTATATACACATATGCACATGTGCACACATAGACACACATATCCCATAGATCTTTCAAATTCAACATGTCTTAAACTGAATTAATTGTCTTTCCACTACACCCTTTTACTTTTTTCCAAAGATTATAAGATACTAGTAGCTACAAAACAAAGTGGTCAGGGAATCTGGGGAGAGGACAGCTGTAGAGTAGGCAGTAAATAAAATATGGATGGAGCTTTCCTAAAATAGTTTGTCAGAAGAAGCAGGACAATCAAGACCATCAGGACACCCTGGTGGAAGTTCTGCAGACTAAAGGGTTGAGGAACTAGGGCTCAGAAAGATTATATGACTTGTTTATGGTGACATGGCTAGTCTCAGAGTACATATTTTTCCTCTTATGTGTAGATGCTATTGCATTTGTACAGATAAACTATTAGATAATTCTTTTTTTTTCTCCTGAGGCAACTGGGATCAAGTGACTTGCCCAGGATCATCACATAGGTAGGAAGTGTTAAGTGTCTGAGTTCATATTTGAACTTGGGTCCTCCTAACTTCAGGGCTGGTGCTCTATCCACCGCACACCTAGCTGCCTCTATTAGATAATTCTTAATTATTGTTATCAATATTGAATAATATCTTTTTGTTTAGTTTGCTTTGTTGTTTATATGGTCCTGTGATCTGATTAGTGCAGGAAAATACTAGTATGAGAGTTTCTTCTGCATAGATTTGCAACTCTTTTGCAACTTATAGACCTTGAGAGCTATCAGCGTTCATAGAAATATTAAGTGATTTGTCCAAACAATGGATTTAGACTGCTTTCATATCCTTCGAGAATGAGAGATAATCAAAAGGTTCAACTAGGAATCTTCAGATTTGTTTACCATTGGTTGGCAATATCCTACGATAATTACTGTAAAGTTGTTGAGGCAAAAAAGGCAAGCTCTGCTGTCTTAAGTTCTCACTCACTTTATTTCTTTCCCTCCCTTCCTCCCTGCCTCCCTCCCTCCCTCTCTCCCTTCCTTCCTCCCTCCCTTCCTTCCTTCTTTTTCTTTCTTCCCTCACTCCTTGCTACCCCTCCCTCTCTCCCCCTTTGTCCTTCCCCCACTTTCCCCCCTCCCTTCTTTTTTCCTTCCTTCTTTCTTTCTATCTTTCTTTTTTCTCATCCCTTTGCTAATGCTACAATTAATTCTTGGTGCTGTGTATCTTTATTGTCTTTGGGATGCAGTTAATTACTGTAGGAAGGTGTGGGAAATGACCTGAAGAATGAGGTGATGAGAAATTGGAACTTTTCCTCTTATTAGCCTGCCAGGGTTGTGTTCCAATGTAAATTAGAGGAAAATGAATATATGCACACCTGCTTCATACTGTACTGTGCTGAAGAGGCCCCAGGCACAGTTTCAGAAAACTCTAAGACTATGGACTCCATTCTCAATCTAATGGGTTATTTTCATTATTTCAATTTCACACTTAAATATAACTTCTGGAGCTCTTGAATTTTTAAAAAACTAATTAGTTCTTGCCTTTTCTAAAGGGTTATGATTCCTCTTTTCTGATCCTAAATCTGAGCCATGTACAAAATTAGGTATATTTGTCAAAAATGAGAGAGCTTTCCTTGTTCTTAATCACTCTAACTATCTTATAGGGAGGACATTTAGGTTGCCAGCAAGATGGACTTAAGCTAATTCTCAGCCACTGAGGTCCTAAGCTATATTATCTTTTCCTAATGTGGTACAATTGATAGAGCACTGGATTTAGAGCTAGAGAACCTCATGTTTGGCTACTTCTTGTCCATATGACTGTAGGCAAGTCACTAGTTTGGCTAGATGGTCTCTTTGAGGTTCTTTCTAGTTTGGATCTATGATCCCATGAAAATGAAATGTTGAATGATGTTAGAAGTCTACAAAATTAGGGACTGAAATCATTTCAGTTGAGGCAATGTATTTAATGCATGCCTTCTCTTAATTCTAGTGCTTTCCCTCTGTTAACGATTTCCTATTTATTCTAAATATAGTTTGCTTTTTATACATTTATGTACATATTTCCTCTCCCCTTATCCCTCTTAAATTGGAAGCTCCCTGAGGACAGTCTTTTAGCTTTTTTTTTTTTTTTAATATATCTTGCATTTAGCACAACACCTGACATATAGTATGTGGCTTAATAACTATTGATTACTTGACATTTTATAGACACCACATTCTTACAAAGAGATGTTAATTACATGTATACAAACAAATGATACAGTTCACATTCCATTTATTTTCTCTCAAGATTAAATCAGAAAAGTCTTGTCTGTAAGAATACTGTCAGTTCATTTGTGCTTATGATTAGGTTGTGTGGAGGAGCAAAACAAGATATATTTGTTGAATGGATATAAACTCAAATTGAGGGCGGGAAGAGTGGTAGATGTTTGATAGCATGTAAATTCAATCCCACCCAAGACCTGATTGTTTTTCTCTGAAGGCCAGCCAAATGAGATGAATCCTGCTCTGTTGACTGAGAGGTCAGTAAACAGCTACCAATTGAGGAGAAAGATGTAAGGGAAAGAATCTGAGATGGGCAGTCTGCTGGATATATTAGGAATTACATTTTCTGTATAGAAAACCAGCAGGGCAATAATATTGTTCTGTCTTGTAGGAAAACTATCCCTTGGGTAGAGGTAGATTTACACTAACACAGTTTATTAGTAAATAATGGGCCCAGGAATTTGAATTTCATTTTTGTTTGTTTCTTAGGAGTAAAGGTTGTAGGATATAATACTTATTATGTGCCAATCACTTTATAAATCTTATCTCATTTGAGTCTTACAACTTTGCAAAGTGGGTTCTGGTATTCCCATTTTATAGTTGAAGAAACTGAGGGAAACAAAGGTTAAGTGACACAGCTAGTAAATATCTGAGGCTGGATTTGAAATAAATTTTGATCTTTCTGACTCCAGGCCCAATTTACTGTATCACTTTGCTGCCTTTAAGAATGGTTGGTATACTACAAACCTCTCAGATTGGCTAAGATGACAAGAAAAGATAATGACAAATGTTGGAGGGGATGTGGGAAAACTGGGACACTGATCCATTGTTGGTGGAATTTTGAACAGATCCAATCATTCTTGAGAGCAGTTTGGAACTATGCTCAAAAAGGATATGCTCAAACTGTGCATATCCTTTGATACAGGAGTGTTTCTACTGGGCTTATATCCCAAAGAGATCTTAAAGAAGGGAAAGGGACCCCTATGTGCAAAAGTGTTTGTGGCAGCCCTTTTTGTAGTGGCTAGAAACTAGAAATTGAATGAATGCCCATGAATTTGAGAATAGCGAGGTAAATTGTGGTATATGAATGTTATGGAATATTATTGTTCTGTAAGAAATGACCAGCAGGATGATTTCAGAGAAGCCTGGAGAGACTTATATGAACTGATGCTAAGTGAAATGACCAGAATCAGGAGATCATTATATACTTCAACAACAATACTATATGATGATCAATTCTGATGGATGCGGCTCTCTTCAACAATGAGATGATCCAAACCAGTTCTAATTGTTCGGTAATGAAGAGAATCAGCTATACCCAGAGAATTTTGGGAAATGAGTGTGGACTACAATATAGCTTTTCCACTCTCTCTGTTATTGTTTGCTTGCATTTTTGTTTTCCTTCTCAGGTTTTTTTAAAATCTTTTTTCTAGATCCAATTTTTCTTGTGCAACAAGATAACTATAAATATGTGTACATATATTGTATTTAACATATACTTTAACATATTTAACATGTATTAGACTACCTGACATCTTGAGGGAAGGAGGGGAAAAGTTGGAACAGAAGGTTTTGCAAGGGGCAATATTGAAAATTACCCATGCATATGTTTTGTAAATAGAAAGCTATAATAAAAAAGTTAATGATGAAAACTATCTTTGTGTTTGAAACAATAAAATACTATTTACAAAAAATAGAATGGTATAATTTAAGAAGAATTGAAGTATGGGAATGGGTTGAGGTAGGCATTTTGGTATAGTAGGGAAAGTATGGACTCTTAAATATCAACCCCTGTGTTCATTTTCTATCTGTGAAACCTTAGCCTCAATTTCCTTATCTGTAAAATCTCTAGCAGTATTTCCCAAAGCCAGAATTAGGAAGGTTTATTGACTGCTGTGAAGTTCCATTTTACATTTTTTCAGCAAATGTACCAAATGGAATAGACTATTTTTGTTTTCTCTAGAAGCCCTAAATGACAGTTTTGTACTGTGTTCATTTATTTTGTTAGTAAGCTGTTTGTGGTATCCAAGACATTCTTGCTGCAAAGTACATTTTTGAAAACTTCCTTCTTATCTCAGAGGGTATAACTTTTAATTTCAGCTTCATTTTGGAAAAGATTTTCAAGGGAAATTTACATCTAAAATCAGATTACTGGAGAGAAGAAATGAGCTACAATTTCTTTTTATAGGTGACTTGGGGATGAGAAGAATCTGAAAAATCATTTCAAGTTTAGAAGAATCA
This sequence comes from Sarcophilus harrisii, assembly GCF_902635505.1. NCBI lineage: Eukaryota > Metazoa > Chordata > Mammalia > Dasyuromorphia > Dasyuridae > Sarcophilus > Sarcophilus harrisii. The sequence continues at coordinate 181,756,004 of NC_045429.1, read as the reverse complement.
CATGTAGTATTGCCATAAAGCCTTTAAGCTCAATCTCCAACTAGGAATAATGGAGTAAAAATCTCCTGAGAAATTTCTGTGCATCAAGCTTTCCTGTACCATGATGGTGATCATTTCTTTTTAATCTATTTAATAATTTTTTTGTCCCCACAGATTGTACGCTCCTTTGGGATAAGAATTATTTTCCCTTCATTATATAGCCTTGATGCCTAGGAGAGTGTCTTGCACTAATAAATGGTCATGAATTGAATTAGAAATTAATGGTATTTTTGTCCATTACCTTCTGTGTTGAAAAAACCTCGAGACAGTCTGGGTAATTGATAATCAATTTATTAATTAGGCTAACTGGAAATTGATAAATTAATGGTCAAGAGTCTTTCTGGCCTTCTGTTTCTGTTTATCTGACTATCTCTGTTTCTCTGTGTCTTTCATTCAGTCTCTTACTTTGTCTCTCATTCTGTCTCTTTCTCATTATGTCTCACTCTCTGTCCTGTTTCTCTCTCTGTTTCTCTCTCATTCTCTCTGTCTCACTCTCTATCTCACTTTCTCTCTCTGTGTGTGTCCCCCCAATAGGACAACAGAGATTCTGAAACACCATAAATCAGGTGTGCATCTTATGACAGGGAAACTCTTCTGATAAGTGAAAATCAACACTGATTGATGGACATTTAATGAGAAGGTGGGCTAGAAGTTTTCAATTCTTCCAGCTGAGAATGTAGCTTGATCATGAGAATCAGGTGCTTTTATCTCTCTGGTTGGTTTTCTCTTTTATGAGGTAGGTCATCCTAAGACCTAATGGAGGGATACAAGGACAAGTGCTCCTTTTCCCTGGATAAAAACTCACTCAGACATGATTCTGTTTATATTCTAAACAGAAGTTAAGTCTCTTAGTTGGGGCAGAATTGGGGGTCCTGTCCAAGAATGAACAGCATGTTCTTTGAGGGCCAAAGGTAACTACAATCCGTCACATCCTTCAGAGACTGACTGTAGAAAGAGCTAAACCTCAATGAGGAAATTGAGGAGAAAAGTCTGGATCCCAATTTAATAATTAGTTATTAATAGAATAAATAAGATTTTTTCTCACTTGTTTAATCATTGGCAAACAGGAGTCCCTATTTCTTTTTAGGGCAGTGCTGCCTTTCTAGTTCTCAAAGTTTCCTTCTCCTTCTCCTCATTTTCCAGTAGTTGTTCAATTCTTTCTACCTTCATAATGTCTCTCAATGAACATTTTTTCTTTTTCTACTCATGTAACCAGAAACCTAGTTTAGGAAATTATTATGAGTTTATCTTATGAATTATCTCTATATGAGAGATTTTGTGAAGGCAAAAAAATCATAATTTGGCAACAGATTGGATATGTAGGGTGAGTGAGAATGAAAAGTTTAATATGACCTAGGGTGACTGGAAAGATACTGGTAGCTTCAGTAGAAATAGGAAAATTGGAAAGAAACAATGGGGTGGTGGGGGGAAGTTCTGCTTTGGATATTTTGAACTTGAGATGTTATGAGTCGTCCAGTTTGAAATTTTCATTATACATTTCATAATGTGAGACTGGATTTCTGGAGAGAGAAGATGATGGGATCATCAACTAATAGTAAGATAGCATTCATTCATTCATTTATTTCATTCTTTCTTGAATACCCTCTTCACTATTTACTAATTCTAATTTATTATTCTACTTCCTGCTTTTAACCAGTTTCTTTTTCTATCTCTGAAAATTTTTCTCTGTCTTAAATTAAATACAGTTAGTGAATTTTCTTTAGGATCCTTCCCATCTAAATGTACATTCTTTATAATTCTTTATTATTTTACATTATTATTTCTTTTTTTTTTTAATTACCTATATGGAAAATTCCCAGAGGGCAGTATACTCATTTTATATGACACATAAGCCAGGACCTTAGTCTACAGAGTGCTTGGTAAATACCTTTTAATGACAGCATTTGGCAGCAGTCAAGACTCTTAGACCACTGTTACTTCCATTAGACCCTTTTCAAGTATAATCCTATTTGGCAATTGTTCATAGATAGTTCTTATAAAATCTTAAAATAATGATAACAATAATAATTAAATTTAAATAGCACTTAAATTTTGCAAAGTTAAATAAAAAATTGAACAAAACTAATAATATCTGATTATCATAACTGTGTGTTAGATGTTATTATCACTTCCATTTTACTGGGCAAAATGAAGCTGAGAGAGGTTAAAAGATCTGCTAATTAAATTAAAAATTAAGTGCTAATAGCTCATCAGTATCAAAGGCAAGATTTGAACATTGTTCTCTATCCAATATGAACCCTTGTTTGGCCATGTTCCCCCTCCCTCCCCCTGCTGCCCCCAACTGCTCTCATCCAAAGACACCAAGGGATAGTTGAATTACAAGTTGAGCTAAGCTAGGATATTTTAATGCTACAGTGTTTGTTCTTTGGGGGCCTTTGTGATGGGAACAGTTTAGGAATAAAGAAAAACCTGGTTAAGCATGGATTACATTTTAAATAAAATAATAATACAGAAGACAGATAGTTGGTGACAAACTAGATAGAGTGACAGGCCTGGAGTCAGGAAGACTCATCTTCCTGAGCTCAAATATGGACTCAAATCCTGACTAGCTGTGTGATCCTGACCAAGTCACTTAACCCTGTTTCCCTCAGTCTGCTCATCTGTAAAATAACCTGGAGGAGGAAAAGGCAAACCACTGCAGTATCTTTCTCCCAAAAAAAACTCTAAATGGGATCATGACTGAACAACAAAACAATAATTCCAAATTGTGAGAAAACAAGATTCATATTTCAATGTAGTAGAGCCAGGGAATTCTCAGTAGTCCTCTTTGACTTCAACAAAGAGGCTTTTAAAACCTTTTATTGATGCTTCTCAAATCCAAATGTACCCCTCTTCCTATCCCTTGGCCAAAAAGCCTCAAGGAAGGTTATGTGGAGGAAATGGGATTCTAGAAGTTAGTTGAAACCAGTTCTTCCCACACCTATTTTTTCTTTTGCAAATAGAAAAAGATTTTCCTTCCTCCATTCGTTTTTTTTTCCTTAATGAAAGATCTAAAAGTTACTTTGCCTTTTCTCTTTTTTCAACACATGCTTCCTTTAGCAGTGTATCTCCTGAAGAGTTCCAATCCTTCAATAGCCAACATTGGCCTCCAAAATTTTAAAAATAAGAGACAAAAAAGAGAAAAGTTTCACTTAAACAGTTTTCTTGAAGCACAAAGACATTGAAAAATATGATTTCTTCCTTTTCCTCACTTATATTTAGTCTCTTAGCTCAAGGTCATTTGAGAAGATCTGTGGTCTACAGCAATAAAGAGAAAGCAGCTCTACTACCACTAAAACATGCTGCTTCCTGTAACATTATTGCCAGCTGTCCTTTAGAGAGTTTCTAAGAGATATAGGTGCTCTCTTTCTCAGTCTTGAAGTCTGCCTCTGCTCAGCAGGATAGGACAATACAGCTTTTATTTATTTATTTATCTTTTAAGATTCCTGTAGTGAGGCAGGAATATTTATTTAGTGACTTTCTTAACTCTGCAGGCAATCTAATTGCCTTTCAGTTTTATTTTTTTGCTGGGATGTCCTGTTGGAGCCAGCACAGTTAGGAGGCTCCTTCAGTGCTCTGAGATCAAGAACTTGAGTTATTTCTTCAGAGAACCTGGTGGGTTCCTATTGGTGCCTGTGTGATGATGAATTGTCTCATCCAGTTATTGAAGTTTTTTTTCCCCCATTCCATTTCACCTGTCGTTTTCACTGTTTGAAACAGCCCTTCTGGGTCAATTTCAGAATCTTAAGTTTCTGCTAGTTGTAATCAGTTTAAAAGAATACATTTGATCAGATTGCTTGCTGTCTTGGGGAGGAGGAAGGAAGGGAGTGAAGGAGAAAAATTTGGAACAGAAGCTTTTGCAAAGGTGAATGTTGAAAACTATCTTTGCATGTATTTAGAAAAATAAAATACTATTGAAAAAATAAAGCAACTCGTTCACAGTGAAAAAAGAGTACATTTGGCAGCAAGAGACATTTTCCTATTTCTTTTTCACAAGAAACTTATTAAAAGAAATAATGTACATATGTACATATAATTTTTTTCTCTTCAATGCTCACTTATTCTATTCAAGCCCTGAAGGGGACACTGAAGTATTTCCTCAAAAAAGCATGAAAAACAAAACCTTTCACTGAGTATATCTGGTACCTGGATATCATAATGAAGAGAACACTGGACTTGGAATCAGGAATCCTGTCTGAGATACTTACTAGTTGTATGACCAAAAGCATTTAATTGCTCTCAGGCTCAGTTTCCTGTTCTATAAAATGGGGATAATCATAACACTTGTCTGCTAAGGTTGTTGAGAGGAGTAAATGAGAAAATCTATGTAAAGGATATATAAAGCCAGATATTAGTTTTTATTACTTGGGAAAGTAATCTCCCAATCTTATATAAACCACTAGGAGAGTTTTCTGCAGTTGCCTCAGTTGCTAAAAGTAATGTTTGGAGAATATAACTGGATATTCTAGATTTGCCTAGAATATGTCTAAACTAGACATAATCCAGGAATACTACTAAGACTGTTCTCAGGAAAGATAATATAGTTGTATAAAACTCTACTAAAAGAATTTAGGAGAAACTCAAACTGAAAGTTGTCATCAAAAATAGCTTATCAGTCAGCAGTTATGGAAAGGAAAACATACTGTTAGAATCATATTATGGTTAATATTTTATTACTAGTTTCCATTACTAGCCTTCACATTTGCTAAAGTTTGTTGGAGAGCTTGGCTTTTTTGAGTTGAGGTCTTTATTACTATTTATAGATAGCTACAGGAAAATGCTCTCAGCTTTTCTCTCAGCTCTGTTTTTAAGCTATTGTGTCCCACAGAGGGAAAAGCTCAAGGAAACCCTACAACCTTTTGTACTCTCCATGAGGACTTCACTGATTGATTGATGTGAACAAAATTCTCATCACTGCATCACTCTTCCTCAGAGCTATGTACATCTATCTCTTGCTTTTGCTCATTCACTCTCTTGCTCTCTGTCTCCTTCCCCCGTCTCTTCCTTCCTCTCACTCCTTCTCTTCCTCCCTCTCTCCCTTTCTTCCCTTACTTCTTCTTTCCTATTTCCTCTCCTTCTTCGCCATCCTCTCATTCCCCTCTATCTTTTTTTTTATTTTCTTTTTTCTTTCTTTTTTCTCACTCTGTCTTTCTCCCTCTCCTTGTATATTTCTTTTTTTGCTCTTTCTTCCCACCCCTTCTTTTCCTTCCTCCTTTTCTCCCTCACTACTTCCTATAGCATCAGAATATTATGATTATATAGCATAGTAATAATAAAATTTTGAGTCAAAATGAGATCATGATCCATTATCATCCTTAGATCTGTGTCTACCATATTGATATGACTAATCTTTTCCTCACTATAAAAATGTTTACTCCCTCTCAAGTACTCTATGTTTAAATCAAACTGGCCTATTTGCTGGTCCCCAACATCCTATATCTTGTCTCTTTGCTTTTGCTTTGGCTGTTCTTCGTGTTCCTACTTCATATGTCTCTTAGATTTAGACCTAAAAAGAATCTTAGAGGTCATTTAGACCATTTAAACTTTTCCATTTGCAACTCCTTTTTGCCTGAGAAATTTTTATATGACCGTAGCTATATAAGTATACAAATCAAATGTTTACTGATAATAAATCATAATTTTGTGAGCCCCCCACATTCAAGTGAGATTCCTAATCACAGTTTAAAAACTTTCATTTTTACCATTTAAGAGACTGAGGCACATGGTGAAATGACCTGTCCATATTCAGGGAGATAGTAAAACTAGGATTTGAACCCAAGTTCTCTGTTGTCAAATCTAGTCTTCTTTTCATTAGCACAGTGTCTTTTCCACTTCTTGGAATCTCCACCTCCCTTCGGAGTTCAGCTCAGGTGCTACTTCCTCCATGAGGCATTTCCTGATCGCTTAATGACTTCCTCCACCCTCCGGAAAAAAAATTACTTATTTTCTTCATACCTGCTTTCTATTGATTCATATGTTTTAGTTTTGTTTATTTTAATTTATTTTATTATTGCTAATATGTTCTCTCTCCCTTCAGCAGAATATAGCTTCTGTGAGAGCTGAGTATGTTTCATTTTTATCTTTGGATCCCCAGTTTTTAGTAAAGCATCTTATACTCCATAAGCATTTACTATGCTTGTTAAATTTGTTGAATTAGCTTCTCTTCTTTTATTCCTTTTTACATTGATGAAATATCTTTAAGCTATTAGTCATTAAAATAAAAATTATCTTAGTTTTAATCTCTCTGTGAAGGAGACAGGGTGATATAATGGCTATGGAGAGCTGGTCTATAAGTCAAGTGGACTTAAGTCTGACCTCTGACATATAGTGGATATGTATTGACAAGTCACGTAGCCTCTCAGTGTCTTAAATTGCAAAGAAAGTAAACCTGCTTTTTTTCCCCAGGAAGTTCCTCAATGAAACTCCTTGTACTGAGATCTGGTCCAAATGAAAATCAGACCAAGAAATTAAAAAGCATTATACTGTAGTACACTTTTGACATTATTTTTGTTTGTTTTCTCTTTCTTTTGAGTTAACATATATACTCTTTAAAGATGTTCAGATAGGTTGCAGAATGCAAAATACATGTAGGGAAACCAAGAAGTCAATATTTAATGTAGATTTGTATTAGGTTAGGCATGCTATCTGTAAGATAAGATATTCCTTAAAATGACATCAAATGAGATATTCTTCCTCTTATTCCATCATTCTCTCTTTGCCCTAATAGGCTTTTTTTAATTATTAAAGTTAGAAAAGCAGAAATTATTTCATTTTTCCCTGAAAATTGCACCCAAGATATTAGCTGTTGTGATTAATGTAGAAAGATAAGTTGACATTTAATTTGAACAGAATTCATAGCATACTAACGACAATGGGAACCTGAGGAAATAATGACTTTCCAGGCAAGAACTCATGCATTACAAATTAGTTACTGCTTAGATTTTAGACAATTGGCAGCTATGCGATTGGATAGAGTAACGGGCTGTGGAATTTTAAGGATGTAACTAGAATGTTCTCATAGAATTGGCAAGGGGTAATACCAATATCTATGTACATATCTGTCTGTCTATAGAGAGACATGAATCTGTTACTTTATTCAAAGTGTATTTATATAGTTCCAAAACTAGAATCAGGTTTCTTGCTTTTCTTCCCTTTTTCTTTACATAATTCCTTGATTTCTTCATATATTCCCTGACCATTACAATGAAGCAGATCCATGACCATTTGGAGACTTAGGATTCCAACCTGAATTTAAAAACACATTCTATATGACCTCTAGTTAATTTCTTAGGGTAATCATCCAGAACCAACTGAGCCACATATTGTGGGAGGGTGACACTTCAGCCTAGTATCCTCTCCTATTTCTTACCTTTGCATTTTGTAGAGACCTGCAGGTCACTCCTACCTGTTATTGCACTTTTATGCAGAGAAAATTTCTCTTCCATGAGGTGCAACCATATCCTCAAAACCAGCTAGCCAAGTCACTAGTACATTCTACAGACCCCAAGGGAGACCAGGCAAGAAAATATGGCTGTATCACTGTCAATCCATGCCCACTAGTGGAAAACAAAACAAAAACCTCAAGACACATTTTGTCCTTATGGTAGGTTGACCAGCAGATCACCTGTTCATATGAGCACAACCTAATATTATTATTTTGTAAAAATTGGATTTTATTCACCTAACTTTATAAATCCTTAAAAAAAGTTCTTCTTGAGGTTCCAGTAAGTCACTTAATTCACCTGTCTCCACCTGATCAGTTCTCTAATAAATCAGAAATCAGTTATCCTAGATTTTCAGATAAAAAAATTTTCACACCTACAAAATTTTCATCAGTTTGCCCTCACTTTACAAATATCATGATACTTCTGTATATAAGTGTGGGAAACACAAGTATCTTGAGGAAGTGCAATAATACTATATAATATACTTTAATCTAAAAAAATTTACTAACTGTACAATTTCTATTAATATGGGCTTAAATACTTCTGGACTCCCAGATGTATAGGACTAGGCCAACTTGAATATTTGGACTGCCATGCCAAGTGAGTGGGATAGAAGTCAGATATTAGAGTGAGAGGGATTATCCCTTTCCTGAAAAGAGGTCCTATAATGTCTGGGATATTATTTTCTGATGTTTTATAAGTACACTTAATAAAAAAAAATTCTCCCTAATTTTTTGGAGAGGCAACACAGCAAAGAGAATTGAGAATGGTCAGCATCAAGAGTTTAAATCTTACCTCTGACCTATACTGGTTTTGTCATTCTGGACTTTTGTCATTTAATCTCTTCTTACACAAAAACCAAACCCTCCCAAGGCAAATTTCTTAAATTTCTAGATTTATATGTGTATGTCAACACAAATGTCCCACACAGATACATACAAATACATCCATATATATATATATATATATATATATATATACACACATATAATATCAAATTATAGTTTCTGTGGATATTCCTCATGACATCAAAGATCATTTGAAATAATAAAAAAAAGTCTATAGTTGAGCTGCAAAATGATCTTGTCATTCAATCATATTTGACTCTTTGTGAATCCATGGACAATATTGTCTATGGGGTTTTCTTGGCAAAGATACTAGAATGGCTTTCCACTTTCTTCTCCAGAAAAATTATTTAGACATACAAAATTTTAAGGCATATATTCCATATGGTATTAAAATATTTTTAGAGAAATTGCATACAATGTACCTCTAGTCTTAGATAACTCATCACGAATTACTACTCTTTTTGATTATCAGCAATAATAGAGTGTTCTGTGTGTTTCAGACAGGATGACTGCAGCTGATTTGAAGTTTAAAACAATTCAATTAATTACTTGAATATTTGAATACTTGAAAATTAACTAGGTTATATTTAAGCTGAAGGTACTCAGTTGGTATGTTTGTCAACTTTTATGTTCTTGTGAATGTGAAGGGGAAGTGGTAGTCAAATTGTTAAACAGTCACTTCTTACCTCTTTTCTCCAGAGGGAAACTTGTATTGAGCTTGTCTGATATAATTCATAATCACTGTCTGATTGGCATATCTATCAATATTGTTTGTTTAATTCTAATATGTCTTGAAAGGAAAAAGGGGTAGTGGGATAGAAGGACACTAGTGCAACAAAGCCATAAACATGAACTAACACTGATACCTATTAACACTGTGCTTCCATATACATAATCCATAACAAAATAAAAGGAGATAATGAGCCTCTTTGTTTCTAATGATATCTCCTAGACCAACACACCCCACTCCCTAGGCCTGTTCTGAAATCATGCTCTAGTATTCTATCATCCTGTCCTATCCCTGAGGCTGATCTTTTTTCACAAAACCAGTCAAATACCCCAGTCTTCCTCCTCCCTGGTACCATTAAATAATATTTTCCATACCATCTGCTTCCCCACCTAATCTTTTTCTGTATGAAAATCTATCATTTGAGGGGAGCTACAGATGGTAGCCCCTAAAACACTATTATTAGTAGTATTTTGATTTTTAAAATATTTATTGATATTTTTATTTTTATATCATTTTTATTTTTGAATATATATTCCTCCTCTACATCATGAGTCATACGATGAAACAAAGAGTAAAAAAGAAAGAAAGAAAAACATTCAGTAAAACTTACACATCAACAAAGATTAACAGTGTATGTATATATGCCAGGGATCAGTTAACTAAGGCCTGAAGGCCCATTCCAACTCATCACCTCTTTTTTGGTATGGCCCAGATAGCTAAAACTGTTTTTTTTTTTCTTAAAACAGTATAATATAAGTTTCCTGAGGACAATAGTTTCAGAACCATTCTTAGTTCTCAGAGATATACTAAAAAAGATGGAAAACCACTCAATGGATTGTAGTTTACCAACCTCTGTGTTCTAAGTCTTCTTCCCTCTTTCATTTTCTAAACTTTTTCCCCTTTGAGACTATACTTACCATTGTAACTTCACAAAATTCATTTTTGATTTTCTGTTCTTTCCATTTACATTAATTCTGTCATGTATATTTTTCCAGTTTTGTTTAATTTGCTCAGTATCCATTCATATAACTCTTCTGTATTCTGAGTTCTTCACTATTATAATTTCTTACATATTCACATACATATTCCATTACCTTTATCTATTTTAATTTGTTTTTTCCACTTCCCATTCAATGAATATATATTTATTTGTAGTTCTTTGCTACCAGAAAAGTACTATTATTGCTATTTGGGTGCATATTGGACTTTTCTTTTTTTTTTTTTTTATTTAATAGCCTTTTATTTACAAGATATATACATGGGTAACTTTACAGCATTAACAATTGCCAAACCTCTTGTTCCAATTTTTCACCTCTTACCCTCCCTAAATGGCAGGATGACCAGTAGATGTTAAATATATTAAAATATAACTTAGATACACAATAAGTATACATGACCAAAACATTATTTTGCTGTACAAAAAGAATCAGACTCTGAATTATTGTACAATTAGCTTGTGAAGAAAATCAAAAATGCATGTGTGCATAAATATAGGGATTGGGAATTCAATGTAATGGTTTTTAGTCATCTCCCAGAGTTCTTTTTCTGGGTATAGCTAGTTCAGTTCATTACTGCTCCATTAGAAATGATTTGGTTGATCTCGTTGCTGAGGATGGCCTGATCCATCAGAACTGGTCATCATCTAGTATTGTTGTTGAAGTATATAATGATCTCCTGGTCCTGCTCATTTCACTCAGCATCAGTTCGTGTAAGTCTCTCCAGGCCTTTCTGAAATCATCCTGTTGGTCATTTCTTACAGAACAGTAATATTCCATAATTTTATTAATAAATTAATAAATTAGAGGAACATAGGATAGTTTACTTCTCAGACCTGTGGAAGGGGAAGGTCTTTATGACCAAAGCAGAACTAGAGATCATTACTGATCACAAAATAGAAAATTTCGATTATACCAAACTGAAAAGTTTTTGTACAAACAAAACTAATGCAGACAAGATTAGAAGGGAAGCAATAAACTGGGAAAATATTTTTCCAGTCAAAGGTTCTGATAAAGGCCTCATTTCCAAAATATATAGAGAATTAACTCTAATTTATAAAAAATCAAGCCATTCTCCAATTGAAAAATGGTCAAAGGATATGAATAGACAATTCTCAGATGAAGAAATTGAAACTATTTCTAGTCATATGAAAAGATGCTCCAAGTCATTATTAATCAGAGAAATGCAAATTAAGACAACTCTAAGATACCACTACACACCTGTCAGATTGGCTAAGATGACAGGAAAAAATAATGATGATTGTTGGAGGGGATGTGGGAAAAGTGGGACATTGATTCATTGTTGGTGGAGTTGTGAACGAATCCAACCATTTTGGAGAGTAGTTTGGAACTATGCTCAAAAAGTTATCAAACTGTGCATACCCTTTGATCCAGCAGTGTTACTACTGGGATTATATCCCAAAGAGATTATAAAGAAGGAAAGGGACCTGTATGTGCACGAATGTTTGTGGCAACCCTTTTTGTAGTGGCTAGAAACTGGAAACTGAATGGATGTCCATCAGTTGGAGAATGGCTGAATAAATTGTGGTATATGGACTTTTCTTTAGATATATGTCTAATAGGATAACACAATTTTTTTTTAGTAGTCAGTGATCACCTTCAGACATTGGATTTATAAGTTAGTTAATAAGCATTTATTAAAAATTTGCTATTTCCCAGGCACAGTGATGAGTACTGAGAATATAAATACAAGTAGAAAGAGTCTCTTTGTTCAATTATTCAAATTCTTCCTGACTCCATTTGAGGTTTTCTTGGCAAAGACACTGGAGTGGTTTGCCATTTACTTCAGCACATTTTACAAATGAGGAAACTGAGGAAATAGGGTTAAGTGACTTGCCCAGATTCACACAGATAATAAGTGTTTGAGACCAGATTTGAATTCAGAAGATGAATGTTTCTGGCTTCACACCTGTTACTCTGTCTAACTGTGCCAATTAGCTGCCCTAAGCAATTTACATTAACTTTTGTTTTAGTAGGGGCAGACAATACAAAAAGGAAGCTGAAAGGGGGAAAGAACAAGGTACCCAACTTTGCTTTTCAGGGGGATGATATAAGAAGTATGGAATGGGATATAGGAAGTATGGGAAGTGGGAATGGGATATGCCTGGTCTGGGTACCCTCATTAAATATATGTTCTGAGAGGAATATATTCAATTTTCATTTGATAAGAGGAATAGGACCTAGTATATAGATTATATAGCAATATCTCTATTAATGAAGATGATGTGTATAAGTATATAATCTATACTTATTTCTAATATATGAATTCTAGGGCTGGAAAGAGGCTCATGGATAAATATCTGGAACATGATAGGAGAAGCTTAGAGCATAGTTTAGAGGGTTTGGGGGAAGTTGTAGTGATTTTGGCATGAGGCTGGTGATAGTGGGTTTGAGAGACTAAGTTTTGGTGAATCAGTTTACATCTTTTATTATCCACCAGGACCTAAAACCCTGGGTCCCTCCCTAGAGGGAGATCTTTTCATCCAGGGATCATATAATTCTGGCCCTTAGGAAGGGAAGATGTTTTTAGGGGAGCAAGTTATGCTCACTCTGAATCACTTGACAATAAACTGTCCTGGGAGATGGAAAGGTCCTCAGACAAAGATAGCTAGAGTTGAAATCTGCCTTATCTAGAGAGAGGCTCAAGAAATACTCCATTGAGATATAATCTGGAGGAAACCTGCATTCAGAAATATTGTGCTGTCTTCTATTTAATTTCTACCTTTAGTAAATAATTTTTTGACAATGAAACATGTTGTTGGAACACATCATCTTCATTAATAGAGATATTACTATATAATTATGTGATTTCCATAATTCCTTTTAGATTGTTTTACAGCTTGGGTAGAAATGTATGTGCTATATCCACCAGGCAGATGTTTTCCTTTTGATCAAAATAATGATGAATTACTATACAAATATGGTAATGAGAAAATTGAAAACAATTACTTCCTACATTATAATCAAAAACTTAAAAAAAGAATGCAAATGCCTTGTAATAAGAAAATATTCTGAAAGAGAATCTTAATCAGCAAACTTCATCAGTCCCTTTTTCCTCACCCAAACTGCTACATTTTTGCTTCTTCACGTAATGGCAATATGGATCTAAATAATACCTTGGTCAACAATACCACTTTGTGAAGGATTCAAGAGGATGCTGAATCTTAAGGAAAAACCTTTTCTAGTCTTAGGGAAAAACCTTTTCTAGTGTTTGGTCTTTGTTATTTAAATTTTTTCCTTGTGGTTAATCAAGGTATATCTTGACTGAAGTTCTTTATCTTGTGGAAATCATTGTCATGTAGAAGTAAATGTGGGTACTTTAAATGGCAGTAGAGTACAATCTCTATTAAGTCTTATTTAGCTGAGAAGACACAGTAATTAGAAGATAATTAGAATATAATATTCTTGTGATTAAGGATTGTTTAACTTTTGTTTGCATCTTCAGCACCCAACACAGTGCATGACGCATAGTAAGCATTTAATATGTGCTAGTTGATTAATTGATTGACCAGCAGCTTAGATGAGTTTGGAGAGGTTTGTCACTAAGTTGCCTGTAGAGACTCTTGACTATCTATCTATACATGTTATAAAGGGGTGATAATGTGCCCCCTCTTTGAAACAGTAGATTCTTAAAGTATTGACCAGATTTGGTCATCAGGGATGATTCTTTATTAAAGAGTGAAGATGTATCATTCAGATGTCATTAAGCATGGCTTTTCATGTTTTGTCATTGTTTGGCATCTGAAACAGAGTAAACTTTCACAGTGAATCATTGTGTGGAACTGAAGATATAAAGAGGCATGTCTGAATTAGTCATTTGGCAACTACTGGCAAAAGGTTGATGTGTCTTTAGACCATAGGTTCCATGTCTTTGAGGTTTTCAAGGGAAGGGAACAAAGAGATGGAGGAAGATGAGAGAACAGTCTTATACTTGAGAAATGGTATCTGTTTATGGGCACAAGATGTGAGTGATGAATGATAGTACATCATTTTGAAATGATTGGCCCCATTGAGTATGGGAATAGAAAAGATGGTAGAGTAGTTGGTAAAATACTTTTGATGTGTTAGTAGACATTTTTTGTAAGTTAGAATCAAAATAGATTTATGCTTGCTTATACTTTATAGAAAAAATCTAGAATATTTTCTTTTCTCTTTATAGAGAAAATATTGTAAGGCAATAAAATGGTACCAATTGACACTTGGCATTTAAGGAGCATTGTAACAAGATATCTTATGTTGTATTTCTTTAAGAAATGAATTATTATGTATTTAGAAAGTGGTCACTGTGCCTATTACTAGTCCAATAATAATTAATCACTTTATTTTGCTTCCAAACTGCATTTATTTTTATTATACAATTTCTCATGAAATAATTAGGTGTCAATCTCTGTTATTTTTTCCTTAAGGATTTATTTTTGCCCTGCTCAAAACTGATATGCATATTTTCTATGAAACAATAATTCTATTAGATTTAATTGGAATGAGGGGTTTAGGAGGATGGAGAAGAGATGAAAAAAAAAATCTAGTAACCAAAAATATTGTATACCCGAAGTAGAAAAGTTCTGAGGGAAAAGGCCAAGAGATTTATAATATGTTACTGAAGTTTATTTTGGAGGAATTGTCCCTGATGAAAAATAAAATAAAATAAAATAAAACTAGGCAATCTTGAATTCCTACTTGTAAGAAAATCACTCATTCAAATGAGGAAGTGAAGATAGAACCATATATATTCAGTTTGTAGAAATTAGAACTGAAACAAAACATCAAGGTATATCTATTCCACTATTTAGAAAGGTTAATTGATTTGCTCATGGTAATTCAAGTACTGAAGCAGAATTCTGTGCCACATTATCTGACTTGAAATCCAGAGTTCTTTCCACTACATGAATATTTGAACAGATTTTTGATATGGTATAGGTATACCACAACACCTTTGATTTTAAAATTTAATAGCTATCATACAGCACAGGGTGTGATAGAATCCAGGTAATTCCTTCTAGAAGCTTGTAAAGGCAGTGATCTAGCATCTGAATTAGCTGAGGGTGAGAGGGAATCTATTCCAGGAATAGTAGGTAGCATGAATGAGGGTATGAGAGTGTCAGAGAGCAGGATAAGAAGGAAATAGGGAGTAATCTAGTTTTTCTGGAATGTACAATACGTGAAGAGGAATGATTGTGTTAAGTCTAGAACTATACATTGAAATCACATTGTTGATAATTTGTATGTCTGGCTGAATAATTATTGATTTTTTTAATCAGATGAATGATATCTTGGATAATTACATCAGGTAGATTACCAAGACAGCAGAACAAAGAAGAGTAATTAAAAGTAAGGGAGATTAATTAAAAGGCTATGATGATGGTCTAGGAAAGAGATGAGGAGATCTATGTATCATATAACATCTATTTCATCACCAAATCTACAATCTTATGCCCTTTATTGTCCCTAGAGTAAAATTGATGAAGAGAGGGAAAGACTAACCCTTTTAGGAAGACTCTTATGAAGGTCCTAGGGCCATAGATCTGCAACTAGAATGGGCTATTCAGGATGGACTAGCATCTCTGGTGTGAGGGTAACTTAAAACTCAGTGCATAAGAGAGGTGCCTATCCCAAGCATGTGGAGATTTTCCCTGCCACAGTGAGCAGATGAGAACAGTTTATCCATTGTCCACGAAGTTAGCTTCAGAGTATTTAGAGCATACTCAGATATTAAAGATGCTAAGATAATCCACTGCATTCCAGGCCGTTGCCATTCATTTTGACTTTTGTCCCTGGACTCTTAATAATCCTGGAAGAGAGTAGCCTAATTTCTTTGTATAACTTTGTGTCACTTAAATCCAATTTATGAAGAAGTCAAGACATCACCCCTTGGTCTTCTTCAAAAATACAGGACAGATAACAACAGAAAGGAGTTTAGAGATCATCAAATCTAGCCTCCCCCCTCATTTTACAGGTAAAGGAATTGAGACAAAAGAGTTTGCCATAACCTAGATTGCTTAGTCATATAGATATGTAAATGGTACAGTCAGAATTCCAACTGAGGTCTGGTGATTCTAAGTTGCTTCTTCCAACTTCTATGCTCTGCCCATTACAAAATGCTTTCTTTGAAGCTTGGTAGCTTGTGCTTTGACTTTGAAATCATCATTGCACTCAGTTGCCTCTGGAGTAGCCCTGATTTTCAACCAAAGTTCAGAGGAAGAAAAAAACTCAAATCCTTAAATTCCTGTCTCCAGTAGCAGTGACATGAACAAAATCCTTCTGTCATTCTCAGTAGCCCTGTTTTTGTCCATTCTTCCTTTCCTAAAATGGAGGATCTGCTCTCAGTTGTCAGACAGTTGCACTTCTGAGAGAAGCCTGTCAGTCCAGAGAAATGCTCCCTACTTGAAGCTTGTCAAACAATTTGGGATTTTTCGGGATTGAAAGTAGCACATCTAAGGAATGATGCCTCCCACACAGAAGCTATAACCAGATATTCATAAATGATTATTAATTTGATGAGCTTTTTTTGAAGGTTGGAGGTCCCCTGATGTCCCTTTGGTGTACCGATTAGGGAAAACAAATCAAATGATGGTTTTTAATCTTGTAAGCAAAAGTCAATTTTGAGGGGATTGGGGAGAAGATAGTATTAGGTAAAATTATCTACTTTAAAGCTGGATGTCATGAATTAGTGAATAGTAGTCCTCTTGGGATTTATATTAGTGCGTTTTCCCCATGCAGATGGGTATAAATGTGTGTCATGATACACAGGTAGAACTTAAGCCACAAACCAATATTTTCAAGGATAGTGCTTTAGCAATTGTTTGTTTTTTAAAGAAAAACCTGGTTTAGGGGTTTTGAATAAAATCCCTAAGCCACTTGTGTTGAATTTATTTTCATACTTGCTTTTCTAAAAAACAGCCAAGTTCATTGGGGCTGACAAATGACAATTGTTCTCCCTCTTTGCAAGCTGTTTTGTCCTGCCTGTGTTTTTCAGTGGAACTTAACCCAATTTAGCATGTGAGTGTGATAGTGAAACACTTAAATTCAGAATCTTCTTCCTGCCAAAATCTAACTCAGAGTGGCAGCTGACATTTTTTATTTCCTCTCGTTAAAGGCAATGAGTGGGCCACTTCCTCTAAGAACGCACCTGCGTTATTTTAACGAGTCCATCTCGTGATAGGCTTTCATTGAAAGAAATGTCCACTCATTTCAATGATTGGTTATAATTCTAGGATGTGAAGCTTTACAAGGTAGTTTCCTGCCTTGAACAAATCAATATTCTTGCACATACTCTTTTCCAGATGGTAGTGACTTAGAGTTTTTGGTTTCATTTAGATCCAGAGGCAGAATGGGAAAGTATGTAGAATACTGGCTTGGGAGTCAGAAAGATCCTGTCTCTGCCTCTGACGTATACTGTGGGACCTTGGACAGATTATTGAACCTTGCTAGACCTATTTTCTCATCTGTAAAATAAGGATAATAATGCCTGTAGTATCTCCCTTAGCAAATGTCATCTGACTCCAATGAATGAAATAATGCATGAAAGATATTTTGCAAGTTTTAAAGAGCTATGTAAATATCAGAATTTATTTTTTGCTTTTGTACTTGTTTTCCATGCCAAGATACTTTCTTTGGTTTGTATAACAATAATAGGTGTTATTTATTAAATAATTTAATTTTAAGAATTACAAGCATCCACTCTTTAGTGGGCATATATTATATGTCTAATTTCCTAATAATAATGATGATGACAATAATGATAATAATGATCAATCATATTCAACTCATTGTGACTCTGTGAACCATAGTGACCATGTGGTTTTCTTGACAAAAATATTTGCCATTTCCTTCTCTAGTAGATTAATGCACACCCAAGTTAAGTGACTGCCCAAGGTCACATAGCTCGTAAGTGTCTGAAAGTAAATTTGAACTCAGGCATTTTTGACTCTAAGCACAACACTCTATCTACTGAGCCACACTGAGCTGTATCCTGCTGATGATGACAAATTTGCATTTGCATAGTACTTTATGGTTTGCAAAAAGTGCTTTATAAATACTGTTGCATTTTATTCTCAGAGTGTCCTCAGAGGTAGGTGTTATTGTTATCTCTATTTTATAGATGAGGAAATTGAAACAGATAGGTTAAATGATTTGCAGAGGGCCATACAGCTAGTATAAGTATGTGAGGCTAGGTTGGAATATGATTTCAATTCCAGATCTCTATCTACTGCATTTCTTTTATTTAACTCCTAACTCTTTAGTCATGACTTTATGACTTCATTTGATTCTCAACATAGCCAAGTGAGAGAGGGAGTGTTTTACTGTCCCCATTATGTAGATTAGGCAAACAAGGTCCATGGAGTTAAAGTGACCTTTACAATTTCAAGAAGAATTTGAAGATGAATCTATTCAGGACTTGTGACTCCAAGTTCTGTGCCATTTTTGCTACATTATAGTGCTAAGCCTTGTAAGGTTTTTAAAAACTATAAGACAGAAGAGTTTAATAATTTATTATCTTTATAAATATGCATTTTGTTTATATTTATTTTATTTAGATGGTATTTTATTAAGATTTTTAAAAGTTGAAACCTGAAGGTAATTTTCAGAGAAAAGAGAAGTTAAAGCAAAAAAAAAAGTATGATGGTGAGCAGCCCTAGTCTAGTAATGAATGAATGAATAGAATCTAAGGTTTAAAAGATATCTCAGGATTCAAGGCAATTCCAATAGGGGCTTGTGATAGAAAGAATCATCCACATCCAGAGAGAGAACTATGGAGAGTGAATGTGGAACAAAGTATAGAATTTTCACCTTTTTGTTGTTATTGTTTACTTGCTTGTTTTTCTCTATTTTTTTTCCCTTTTTGATCTGATGGGTTTTTTTTGCACAGCATGACAAATATGGAAATATATTTAGAAGAATTGAACATTTAACCTATATTGGATTACTTGCTGTTTAGAGGAGGGGAGACATAGAGGAGGGAAAAAATTGGAAAACAAGGTTTTGTATGGATGAATGTTGAAAACTATCTTTGAAAATTAAAAAGCCATTATTAAAAAAAGAAGAGACCTCACAAGCCTTCCAGTTCCTAATAAGAAATCTCCTATCCAATTAACTTCATATCAACACAAGCATCTTGTTTGGACCTTTCCTTTGATCTTTGGTCTTGTCTCCTTCACCCACTAGTAACATGACGTTGAAGAAAGCACTATACTTGATCTTCAGTGTCCTTATTTTTTTTTCAAATGGAATTATAATACTTATTCTGCATTTCTTATGGGAGTAACTGTAGAAAGGCTTCATAAGTAATAAAACAATATAGTACAGTATTTATGCAGTTGGCCCTAGATTAAGTCTTCACATGACTACACTACAGAGATGATTGGTTACTGTCAGGATTAATGCTTGTGAACTTCTTCAAGTGCTAAATCTATGTTGACCTTTCTCAGGGAATTGGGAAGATGGTGTATTGTGGCTCATAAAGAAGGCAGCCCTTCTAGAAAGAGTGCTGGATTTGAAATCAGAGAACCTGCATTTGAAGCCAGTTCTACTATTTACTCTCTGAATTATCTTAGTCATCACCATTTCTCTGAATTTTATTTTCATGATCTATAAAATAAGGGAGCTAGACTACTTCTTAAACCCATTATCATTTTATACTAGAGATGATGGTTTTTAGAATATGAATCTAGCAAGTGTTCTGATCCCCCAGTGTGCTATTGTCAGCCCCACACTATCTTGTATTTATCTTGTGTACCTTCTGTATGAGACATGGTAGATAGAAAGCCAGCAAAAGAGCTAGGAAGTCTTGGGTTCAAGTTTCATCCATGATATGTACTGGCTCTGTGATCTCTGTGTACTGAAACTTGGTTTTTTTTAGTGTTCCAGGCAACTTTCTGGGATCCTAAATTGCAGAGAGGACACTGACCTGTATTGGTAAAGAAAGTTCCTAATTGGGAGCCCCTTTCACTAGTAGATTCACCATCAGTGCCACCCAATATTCTTCTATTTTGTACATATATCTATAAATATATGTTGTATCTCAATAAAGATTGGTATAAGTTCATGAAGGGCAGTGACTTTTTTTTGGTCTTTGTAACCTAAGCACAGAGCCCACCTATAGCAAATGTTTAATAAATGCTTATTGTCTGACTGATACATGAGGATTTTTTAAAAAATTAGTTTTTGAGGGGCAGCTAGGTGGTGCAGTGGATAGAGTACCAGCCCTGAAGTCAGGAGAACCTGAGCTCAAATCTGGTCTTGGGTACTTGAGTTACTAGCTGTATGACCCTGGGAAAGTCACTTAACCCCAATTGCCTCAGCAAAAAAAAATAATAGTTTGTGTTTGGAAACTTGGTGATGGTGGAGTGTTAAGGAAAAGGGATTATGGAACAAATAAGGGGAAACATTGCCCTGGTATTCCTTGTAAAAATGTTTTATTGGTGTTCTTTGTTTTTCCATCATATTCTTTCCAAATAGTACTGTTCTCTAACTCAGTGAGCTTTCCCTTGTAGCAAAGATTAAAAACAAAAGAAAGCTGTTCCACAGCAACAGCAACAACACCTCCCAACAATTGATAAAAGTACCTGGTCTGCTTTAAGTAGCAATAATTCTACTGTCTCATTATGAATAGGTATAGAAATTTGTTCCCAAATAAATGGCTCAGCTAAGTTAAAGGCCTTGTTCATGATCACCTAGAGGAAGAATGTGAACCTGGATCAACCTGATAGAATACTTTGTCTAATATGTCATGTTTGTCTCTTGTGGATCACAAGTAGAAAAGAAAAATTAGGAAACTTCATTCTTATGGACCTGGTATAACTTTTTAAACTGAGAGGCAGTTTTTAAAAGTTTTTTTATATGTCAGAATTATTTTCTAGTCAGATTTTTTTCTCTCAGAGCAGTTTTTCAGAAAATGATTTAAGGTTGTTTTTTAGCTGCCTTGGTGAAACTGCCAAATCTGAAGGCTTTAAAAGAGATGGAGAAGAATTTAGTTTTCTTATTTTTAGATTAATTGATCATCTCTTTATGAGTCATAGTCTACTTTGGTTGGTTTCTCTCCTTCATAATCTGCCTGAGGTTCCAAATCAGAAAGATAGGTTTTCTGCAGATGGCATTAGGCCATGCTTCATTTCTGGTCAAATAACACAATAATGATGTGACTTGTTCATCCATAAAAACTTGTGGAAGTGCTCTGAACATCTGCACATAATGAAGCTATTCATGCAAAGAAAGCTTAGAGCCTTGTTTACCACAGAGGAGCTGTAAGCATTGCTACTAGCCCTTAGCCTGTTTCAAAAATTTCTGCTGCCACTGGAGAGAAATACCAACATCCCATTAACTTGATGATCTAGGCTTTAGAAGCTGACTCTCTACACTAGTGAATGGGTAGCTGGGTGGTACAGTAGAATGCCAGATCTATGTCAGGAAGACTGACTTTTCTGGATTCAAAACTGCACTCGTTTCCTAGCTATATAATCTTAGGAGATTCAATTAATCCTGTTTGCCTCAGTTTCCTCATCAGTAAAATGAACAAGAGAAGGAATAACAAACTACTACACTATATCTTTGCCAAGAAAATTCCAGGTGGGATCACACAGAGTTGGACATGATTGAAAACCTATTGAACAACAACATACTGGTGAATTCTTCATTTGATTTGGGACAGAATTAAAATGTGAAGTATTTCTGAGTCCGGGGTATCAGTGTATTTGTAAATTACCTAAAGTCAGTAATTTAGATGATTGACTATGCTTACCATACATTCTATAACCAAAGTGAATTGAGTTCCTGAAAGATGTAGAAGTTTGATCAGTCAAATGTTACAACTGCAATTCTTATATTACAAAGCTTTTGAAAGTGAGTGGTCTACTCACATTTGATAAGACAAAATTCAAGTATGGTGTGAAAGAGCTATCCCAAACTTCTACTTCAACAATTCCTGAGAGACTGGGATTCTTGACTGAATCAAACAAAACTATGAACTAGTTATGAACTAGGCCTTAATCCCTTGAATCAATCAATCAGTCTTTATACAAACTCAGGAAAAACTTTTGATCAGTTTAGAAATCCTTGCAAATCAATGGATGAAATGAAATGACATTACATAGGAAGTATCTTTGAATTGATTATGAGTTTTATATAAAATTATAAACTCATTTGGAACCCAGGCAGCACTGAAACCTCTGGAATCTTACTTGTAGAGGCTTCCAGGAAAACTCTTGAAGAGAAATTATTTGGGGAAGGATGTGAGGAAGAGACTTGGTTGCTTTCTCAGTCTGTGTTCCAATTCCCTCTATCTCCTGCTATTCCCTCACTTCAGTTTGGCTAGGGGGAGACTTTGTGAGCTTCAAAGGAGTAAGAATATTTTGGATCTCTTGTATGCTACCAGTATCTCTGGAATAGTCGACAGCAGTGTCTGCATTGGGAAGTGAGAGTAGACATAACCTCATGATGAGATAATTCAGGTTTAAGAAACTATTGGGTTCTGAAAAAAAAAAGTTCAGCAGACACACTACATTGTACCCAAAGAGGACTTTATGTGTACCCCCAAAAGAGAAGAAATGGCTTTCTAATAACCAGGAGCTAGCTATGTTGTTTATAACATGTACTCTGTATGCTTCCAGTTATCCTTGTCTGAATTCTGATTGGACTGGTAGGAAAGTTTGCCACAAATTTTGGTGATTTTGGGGCTGATTATTCTTATTATATTAACCTTTTCTAAAAACAAATGATATTTGACTTATATTATTTGATTTAACTGATTGTAAGTGATAATCATGAAAGGAGACATACTAGTAGGGCATCTCTATTCCTTCCAACCTCATTATTCTATGCCTATGCCATATTCATTTCTGCTATTATGACTTTGTTTTATTAATTTTGATGTTTAGAATACTATTCACTCTCCCACTGACCTTATATGATGCTTTATTTTATAAATCTAGTACATTTAGATGGTATTATTAGATGGTACTGTTTTCTGTGTTTGTGACTCATCTCCCTTCTAAACTGTAAATTTATTTATTTATTTATTTTTAATTTTAATAGCCTTTTATTTACAGGTTATATGTATGGGTAACTTTACAGCATTGACAATTGCCAAACCTCTTTTTTTTATTTAATAGCCTTTTATTTACAGGTTATATGCATGGGTAACTTTACAGCATTAACAATTGCCAAACCTCTTGTTCCAATTTTTCCCCTCCTTCCCCCCACTCCCTCCCCCAGATGGCAGGATGACCAGTAGATGTTAAATATATTAAAATATAAATTAGATACACAATAATAAACTGTAAATTTAATGAAACTTATGGGATCCTAGATATATAGTTGGAAGGGTCTTCAGAATCAACCTTTATTTAACTCTATTATAAACAATTAGTGATGGTTTTCTGTTGACTGCAGACCTTCAACAAAACCAGCTTTTTTTTTTTTAAGGATTATTGTATCTATACATCTGAGAGTTTAAAGGCTTCTTCTAGCAGCTCAATCTGTCTTCAAATACAATTGAATTGTTTCAAATTAAAGCTGCTTAATTTAGGAAAATCCTTCGTAAAGCCTTTGTTGATGGAATTATCCTTTCTTAGTTATTTAGTAGTTCATAAGATGTGGCTATGAAGCAATGAGACCTAAATGTACATAGCAACACTTACTTACATATCCAAACAAATGTTGACTTTCTTAAAATAGTCTCTTTGTAAGGCTACAAGCACATTTTGCATGTGGTCAAAACATGTCTGCTGAACATTTTTTGGAAGATCCTGAACCATAAAAGTATTCATCCTTTAGTTGAATTTGATTTTTTGAAACATGTAAAGGCATCTAGATGTGGATGACCAGGACAATTTTTTTGTATTAAAAACCAAAATCAAGTATGATCTATCAAATAAATGTTACTGATTCCCTTGTATGCCTCTTAAATTGCTACTGGAGGCAATTACCCAAGAGGAATTTTCCCAAAATGGTTTGAGCAATGGTAGATAGCATCATTGTTGAATAAATCTAGAATCTCTTTAGGTGTTATTTCCATTAAAACAGTACTCAATTGGATTTCTAATGTAAGGAATGAGGTGGGTTTTTTAAAGTTTGTTGTCTTTTTGTCACTATATAAAGAAAATTCTCTAGGTTGAGGAACTCAAAATTAATAATTCCTAGTATTGGTTATATTGTTGCTGGTGAATCTGAAACTTAGTGTAGATTCAATTGCTTCATCTTTTCTAATATAGTATAAATAGCCCTAGCCCTAAGAACCAATGGTTGCCACTCCTGTCTATAGATGAGAAGAGGCTCAAGACACAGATTCCTTGTTAAAAAAGGAGATTAGCTGCTCTCCCAGTTGGAAAATTGCAAAGTTGTAAGGTAATAAAGAAAAGTTTTCCTCCATTGTGTCATAATACAAAGCAGAAGAACATTAAAATGGAGAATGTGGAAAAGAAACATCGAACAATATGTGAAGCTTATTGTATTGGGAATGCCTTGAATTTCTCTCTTACTAGAGAGCTTAGGTCTATTATCTTTGACTTTTTAGAGGATTTCTTTGTAGCTATTTTCACATTATTGTCTTCTTCTGAATTTATACCTTGGTTTTCCCTGTCACTACAATATCTTTTTATGGTCAAGTTGTTTTTTTTTTCTTTTCTTTTTCTTATTGCTTATTTTTCCAGTCTGTTTTTTTGATTTTAATTTTATAAAATTGGGCTTTGCTTATCTAGGGGAAGGAAGACACTGTCCTAAGCTTCAGGCTTTCTTATGCTATTGTTTTTCATGCTATAGTTCTGACAATCTCCAAGGTCTTTCTTGCTTCCTCCTCATTTGCTGAGAGGATAGGCCCTACTGTTCAGAGAATGATCATAGACCTGATAACAGTGTTTCCCATTTCTCCAGGTATTCTTTGATGGCTCATTTTCAGTCTCTCCTCAAGTGAATTTCCATAATCTCATTCTTTTTCAATAAAGGTATCATAGTTAAGTTCTTAAAAACCTTTTGCAGAACACCTGTGTTAAAGTATATAAATAATTCTTCACCTCCTTCTGAATTTGTAGAAGGAATTTCTTCCCTGGGAGAAGAGTTCCATATAGCAATGAAATCACAGATCCAGAACAAAAAGAAAAAATATTTTAATCATATACCTACTCTCTTCTAGATGCTACTCCAATACCACACACTTTGCCAGAGGTAGCCTAGAACCCTCTTTCTACTATAACTCTTGGACACTCTATCCACTTGCCATTCATTACCATTGCTTCCCAAGGTTCTTGGATCCTTGTCTTATGCTTTGCTCTTTTGTGCACCAGAACCTGAGTACTAGCTATAACTTGAAACTATCAATTTACTTTATGTTGTTCATGCAAATATATTGTGAGCTTTTTAATATTATCAGAGTCTATATACATTGCTTTTTGTTTCCTCTGTGTTTAGCGCATAATAATCACATAATAAGTGCTATTTCTATTCCATTCCAGTCTACTCAATAATAACTAAATTTTCTATAAAGCTCTTTAAGATTTGGGAATTAGTCATATAATCTCACTTAATCCTTATGGCAATCTTCTGAAGTTGGTGGTATTATTATCCTCACAGATGAGGAAACTGAGCTTAGAGATCAAGTGACTTACCTAGTGTCACAAAACTAGTAAATGTCTATCTAAGGTTGACAGTCTTAGTTTTTCCTGATTATAGCTCTAATATTCTATCCACTATACAAAATTAATTTTCATGGATAAGAAATCTTATTTAGACATTTTAAATCTATAGCATATTGGTCAGATTTTTAAAAAATAGCTTTTTATTTACAATTTATATGCATGGATAATTTTACAGCATTGACAATTGCCAACCTTTTGTTCCAATTTTTCCCCTCCTTCCTCTCACCCCCTCCCCTAGATGGCAGGATGATCAATATATGTTAAATATATTAAAGTATAAATTAAATACAAAATAAGTATACATGTCCAAACTGTTATTTTGCTGTACTACTAAGAAGGGATGTCAATAGGGCATTTCTACAAAAATAATGATTATTGTAGTTTTAAAGTACATTTGAAGGTTTGGGAACCTTTTCCACATGGAATCAAGTTATTACCTGATGATTGTGTTTCCAACAGTTTATAGTCATCAGATAAAAGTTAGGTAGAACCATAGTCTGTAATGTGGCCACAAGTATTATCTAACCAGAAAGTAAATAAATTCTTCCTACTGGACTTAGTTCATACCACTGTTCCTAAGCCTGAAGAATACAGAGAAGAGAGTTTTTCTGAAGTAATTTGTGTCCAAAACTGTAACAGAATTTTTTTTCAAGGACTCACTTTATCTGATTTTTTAAAACAAATAAGCAAACAAACAAATAGATAAATAAATAAATATTAGGAGTCTTCATAGTCTCAAATTTGTTAATTATCTGATCTATGCAAATTCTGAAAAAAAAGGAGAGAATCGGACTCTGAAATATTGTACAATTAGCCTGTGAAGGAAATCAAAAAATGCAGGGGGCAAAAATATAGGGATTGGAAATTCAATGTAATGGTTCTTAGTCATCTCCCAGAGTTCTTTTGCTGGGTGTAGCTGGTTCAGTTCATTACTGCTCCATTAGAACTGATTTGGTTCACCTCATTGCTGAAGATGGCCAGGTCCATCAGAATTGATCATCATATAGTATTGTTGTTGAAGTATATAATGATCTCCTGGTCCTGCTCATTTCGCTCAGCATCAGTTCATGTAAGTCTCTCCAGGCCTTTCTGAAATCATCCTGTTGGTCATTTCTTACTGAAAGATAATATTCCACAATATTTGTATACCACAATTTATTCAACCATTCTCCAATTGATGGGCATCTACTCAGTTTCCAGTTTCTGGCCACTACAAAGAGGGCTGCCACAAACATTCTTGCACATATAGGTCCCTTTCCCTTCTTTAAGATCTCTTTGGGATATAAGCCAAGTAGTAACACTGCTGGTGGTCAGATTTTAAATAGCACAAATTGCATTATTTGCTGACAAGTGAATGGATAAGGAAAAGAAAGTAAATGTATTATTTATTCATTTGGAAAGCTTCAGAAAAAATAGTGCTGAATAAACACTGATTGATGTAAGATTTGAGAGAATCATAATAGTGCCATGGCTATTCTGAAAAAGTTAGAATTTGTATTGCTTTGAGTGCACCTTTATAGAGAATGATCAGGGAAATAAGTTTTGACATCTTGTATAACTGACTCTTCTTTTCTCTCTTTTTTTTTCAGAATTTGCATAGATCAGATAATTAACAAATTTGAGACTATGAAGACTCCTAATATTTATTTATTTATCTATTTGTTTGTTTGCTTATTTGTTTTAAAAAATCAGATAAAGTGAGTCCTTGGAAAAAAAATTCTGTTACAGTTTTGGGCACAAATTACTTCAGAAAAACTCTCTTCTCTGTATTCTTCAGGCTTAGGAACAGTGGTATGAACTAAGTCCAGTAGGAAGAATTTATTTACTTTCTGGTTAGATAATACTTGTGGCCACATTACAGACTATGGTTCTACCTAACTTTTATCTGATGACTATAAACTGTTGGAAACACAATCATCAGGTAATAACTTGATTCCATGTGGAAAAGGTTCCCAAACCTTCAAATGTACTTTAAAACTACAATAATCATTATTTTTGTAGAAATGCCCTATTGACATCCCTTCTTAGTAGTAGTTAAAAATTGTTATTTTTTTAATTAAAGGTTTTTATTTTTCAAAACATATGCATAGATAATTCTGTAGCATTAGCTCTTGCAAAATCTTGTGTTCCAGTTTTCCCCCCTTCTATCGCCCCCTTCTCCTAGATGGCAAGTAGTCTAATATGTGTTAAACATGGTAGAAATATATGTTAAATCCAATATATACATACATATTTATGCAATTATCTTGCTGTACAAGAAAAATCAAACCAGAAAAGAAAATGATGAAGAAAACAAAATGCAAGCAAACAACCACAAAAAGAATGAGAATGATATGTTGTGAACCACACTCATTTCCCACAGTCCTTTCTCTGGGTGTAGATGCTCTTTTGATCACAAGACCATTGGAATTGGTCTGAATTATCTCATTGTTGAAGAGAGCCATATACATCAGAAATGATCATCATATAATATTGCTGTTGCCATGTACAATGATCACCTGGCTCTGCTCATTTCACTTAGTATAAAAATTGTTACTTATAATTACAACGGAGGGAGAAGCATAATTTACTGAAAGGGAAAAAAATCCAGGAAAGTGAAAGATGGAAAAAGAAAGAATATTTATCTTTAAGGAGCTTGATTTGTTTTTATTGTTTAATAGCCAAATTCTTCAACAATGTAAAATAGTTTTGAATATCTCTCTCTTGGCACCATTTAACACCACATTCTAGAAGGTGACCCACTTCTTTTTCTCCTCAATCCATTATTACTGCTATGCTGCCAATCTTGAGTAGGAGAATAATTTTTTTTTTTTACAAAAGCTCTAGCAGATATAAAATGTGTCTCATGGGTATCATATACAAAGAGAATGAGAAGAAATCCTCAGCACCCTGGCAGGATTTTCTAGAATGAATATGTGCAAGAAGGAAGATAGGTATCAAGAACAAACAACTTTTAAATGAGTTTGCAGTCATTTGAGGGAATACCCACACCAATGAGATTCCTGAATATATAAATTCCTAAATTAAATAGAGACATTAGATGATATTTAATCCAAAACCATCATTCTTTTTATTCCAGAAAAATGAGGATTAGCGATGTTAAGAGGCCTAACTATTAAAATGTATTCTGATTTCATAATAAAATAGAGTATTATTAGGATTAAAACGTTGTTATTTGTTATATAATTGAATTCAACATTAATTGGATCAGATTGAATCCACTATAATGTAAAGAGCATTGGCTATATACACTGCCTATGTAACTGTGGATAAATCGGACAGCTCTCTGGACCTTAATTTTCTCACCTGTAAAATGGGTATCTTTCTATTAAAAATATTTTACCATGTAATCCAAAAGGATGATTCAAAAGAAAATTGTAAAGTAGAGTAAAAGAGCTCACTTGAATTGGAGGCAGAAGATTGGAATTCATATCCCAGCTCTCCTATTTACTTGGCGTGAGTGAATTAGGGCAAGTAAGTTCCCCTGGATATTCTCAATTTCCTCATCTGTAAGATGAGGTGATTCAATTTGCATTTTTCAAAGATTCCTTACATCTCAAAATATATGATCTTGAAGTATTACTAATTAAAGGCGATTTCAGTTTGTAGGTGGTTCCATATCTAGGATAAGCTTTCAAGTAGGATTTGACTATTACAAATATAAATATCTATAATAAATGATTGGTTTGTTGTGTTTAAGTAAAAATGATCTTTTCACAAAAAATTAGCACTTCTTATACAAGGCCAGAAGTTGAATTAAGGTTTATTTTTTAAAGTTTATTTTATTTTATTTTCCAAATACATGCAAAAATAGTTTTCAATATTCACCTTTGAAAAACCTTGTGTTCCAATTTTTTCTTTTTCCCTTTCTCTACTTCTCCAAAATAGCAAGTAATCTAACGCAAGTTAAATATATGCAGTTCTTCTAAACAAATTTCCATATTTGTAATGCTGCTCAAGAAAAATCAGACCAAAAGGGGGAAAAACATGAGAAAGGAAAAAATAAACAAGCAAGCAAACAACAATAGCAACAAAAGGTTAAAATACTATCCTTTGATCCACATTCAGTCTCCATTTTCTCTCTCTGGATATGGATGGCACTTTCCATCACAAGTCTATTGGAATTACCTTGAATCACCACTGAGACCCCTTTGATTTGTTTTTGATATCTCAACATCCTTTCTTGAGTGACAGTTGTCTAGGGAGACTTATACCTGGTAGCACAGAGAATGGCCTGAATAAATAAACATTCAGGTCATTACTGGCCCATTACTTCTCAGCTAAGCAGGCAATATTCTTGGAAGATGATAATTGTAGAGGGTAATTTTCTTGCCCAGGAAATGCCATTTTGAAGTTTTTGTTTTTGATTATTTTAAATGTTCAAAGTGAATAATTTCTCTAAATGTTCTTAGAGATCACATCATTATAAGGCTCACAGTATTCCCATTTAGCTTAGAAAACTCCTAGTGCCATTGCAGAGAGTTAAAATAGTGATAGAAAAATGGAAAATTTAAAATACATCTATCATACTTTTTGTCTGAGACAAGTTTTTTTTTCATATTATAACTTTTTATTGACAGAACCAATGCCTAGGTAATTTTTTACAACATTATCCCTTGCACTCACTTGTGTTCTGATTTTTCCCCTCCCTCCTTCCATCCCCTCCCCTAGATGGCAAGCAGTCCTATACATGTTAAATATGTCACAGTATATCCTAGATACAATATTATGTGTGCAGAACCAAACAGTTCTCTTGTTGCACAGGAAGAATTGGATTCAGAAGGTAAAAATAACCCAGGAAGAAAAACCAAATTGCAAACAGTTTACATTCATTTCCCAGTGTTCTTTCTTTGAGTGTAACTGCTTCTGTCCACCATTGATCAATTGAAACTGAGTTAGATCTTTGTCGAAGAAATCCACTTCCTTCAGAATACACCCTCATACAGTATCGTTGTTGAAGTATATCTCTTGGTTCTGCTCATTTCACTTAGCATCAGTTCATGTAAGTCTCTCCAAGCCTCTCTGTATCATCCTTCTGGAGACTTAAGTTTTTATGAAATAAAACAACCTGAAGGCTCTACTGGATTGGACAACAAAAGTTATGATCTATTCTCCACATTATACAATGATGCTTTTTAATTTAATTTGTCTAATGTTGAGTTCATCTTATCCCCAAGGGAACCTTTCCTATTTTGGTCAGTAGTAGCAGCATTTTCCCTGATTTTCAGATTTTTGAACTTCAGCTCTACTTTTAACTCTTCCCTCTTCCTTGCTCAGAATATTCATTCTGTCACCAAGGGAGTAAATCTTCTTATATTATATCTTTTGGCTTCTTTTTAAATTACATTGTTACTACCACAAACCAGAATAGTATCAAATGGGCCTATTGAACTCTTTCTTTGGCTGCACATTTTCCACTGCATGCTCTTCTTATTTTTATCTTCCCCAAATACCCACTTGGACCATGTCATGCCCTTTATTGAAGATTGTTCTTGAAACATGACCCATGTTGTTCTACCTATAAAGAACAAATACATTAAATGATGCAGTTTGATCCTCTGAGGTATTCTTAAATTCCATCCCTTCATTAAATCTAAGAAGATTTTTAATGTTCCATGATTCAGAGTGATATAAAACTACCTGACAAATATTTATATAAAAAGATAATTTCCAAAAGGCAATCCAGCCAGATCTCCTATTCATGAAACAGTTTCTATCCATAGTAGAGAGGAAGCATGAAAGTCATTTCCCTCAAAAGTTGGTACAAACTGATGATATGAAGATATCTAAGCTTTAGATTTATAAGAAATGGATGATATAGCCATGAAATGGAGGTTATCTAAAGTTTTTGTTGCAGTTATTATCCCAAGGAATCACTAATAAGAGCCTGAAGTATCAATCAGGGACTAATTCCATATCACAGTCTATATATTCTTATTTCAAAGGACTCATAAAATGTAGGAGTTTGTGGTTCTGAAAACTCACGATGGGTAAGTGATCCCTTTCAGTCAGATTTGCTTGGGGATCAGAATTTCAGCTTTTTATAAAAAGATAAGGTGAGTAGACTAACAGAAAATGCAGAAAATTCATTTTCCAGAATGAAAGCAGCCTCTAATCTTTTGTTTTTAGCAACCAAATAATTTTGATGGTAGACAATATTCTTTTCCATAACCAGTAGCTCCTATATTTGCCTCCATCTCTAAGAAAGGAAAATAGCCTTAAAGATTTTCAGTTGACTGTTCAGATCATTATTGTATATCACTGAATACCTCTGATGTCTTCCTCCAATAATCCATGGTGGCCTCGAGGTGATATTGAGTTTACAAGCACAAGCTCTGGCAGATCCTACTAAGTTAGAAAGACATCAAGCATAGGTTAATTGATGGCATATATATTTTTTTGTCCAAGGTTAAGTCTAGCTAATTCACATAAACCTGTTCTCCTGAAGTTTAACCCCTTGGAAATATAATTAGAAGGAAGGAAATCATAGAAAATCATGAATAGCAAATTGAGACAAACAGATGAAAGTATCCAAGGATATTAATGATCTCCTCCAATATTTTATTTGAAATACATATATATATATATGTATACAGACATATATTTCACATTATATTTATATATGCTTATATTTATACGTCTTCCTTAATAGAATTTAA
The DNA here is from genome assembly GCF_902635505.1 of Sarcophilus harrisii. NCBI lineage: Eukaryota > Metazoa > Chordata > Mammalia > Dasyuromorphia > Dasyuridae > Sarcophilus > Sarcophilus harrisii. Next base: position 181,723,644 of record NC_045429.1, on the reverse strand, counting down.
GCTTGATGATGAGAACTGTTTGATTTTTGTCTTTATATCTCTAATGCCTAACAAGCAGTTAACAGTAGGAATTTAATAAAGTTGTTGGTTGAGTGATTAATAGAAGGGTTACTATTTGAATTAATGGAAGAATCAGTACCTTAATAAAAGCAATATTTTCTTGAAGTAGTGCTCTAAAAGATGAAAATGAAGAATTCTTGTTCAGAATTTAGGTTCTAATAGAGATAAGGTGGGTAGAAGTGTAGGTAGGGAGCTACAAGAAAATAAAAGACCTCAAAACATTCAGAGTCCCATACAAATATTTAATGGGCAGTCAGAGCAACAAACATATCAAATCAACAGACATTATTTTATAAGGTACAAGATATTGCCATTCAGAGCCACCATATTATAAAGTTAAATAAGGCCTAGTAATCTAGCATCTTTAGTTTATGAAATTAGACTTTATTTCCCACTCTATAAATAGATGAACTGAAGAGCAGAAAAATTTAAGGTCTTCTGAGATCAGAATGTTGAATAGATAGACCTAAAAAGAAACTTTCACACTTTGATTGAGCATTCTCACATGGCCTCCCTGAAACTATCCTTCTGTTACAGGTATAATTAAAATGAGGAAGAGGTTTTATTTCCCCCTACCATTTATACAGGGAGGAATATAATATTGCTTCTATTAATCTGTTTCTTCAAGAAGCAGTATTATATTTTGGATGGAGCCATGAACTTGGAGTTCATTGGAAGATTCCAATTCAAATTTTGTCTTAGATGCTTGTTAGCAGTTATTTCTTTAGGTGAGTCACTTAATCTCTCAATCTTAATTTTCTTATCGATAAATGGGACTATGAATACTGTCAGTGCCTACTTCACTGGGTTGTTGTTAGGAACAGATAAGATGTCTGTAAAGTGCTTTGCAAAGTTTAAAGCATTTTATAAATGACAATTGTCATTATTGTCTTTGCTTAAATATCTAATTGACATTAGGAAACCAGAATTGTATTGTCACATATATTCAGCCCCATTTACACCAAACAGAAGAATATCATTTCTTTTTATATTTTTCTTACCATCTTTGAGCCTATTTATTAATAGTAGAATTAATAATAATAATAATATTCAGATGAATCTAATTGATGAAAATCCCAATACAGAAACTTCCATGCACATCTGTAATGCATGAGTCTTAGGAAGGGCATTTACTGAAATATGAAATGACTTCTCCAAGATCACACAGTTTATGTCAAAGGTAGAACCTGAAAGCAGATCTTTCTGATTCTGAAACTGGTTTTCTATCCATTACACTGAAACATGCTTCCATTATTTACGCACACACACTCACTTCATATATCCATTCTTATGTCAAGTCTTATCTTTTCTACTTTCACAGCATCTCTTATGGATTTTCCCTTCTTTCAACTCAACCCTATCTTGGTACAAACTCTCATCACCTTATCCCTTGACTATCCCAATAACTTCTTTGTTGATCTCCTTGCTTGAAATCTCTCTCTACTCCATGCTACAAATATAGACTTCAGAATATATTTTAAAATGCAATAGATAAATCACTCCAGCACAGTATTGATCCATTAAAAATTTTAGGTCTGTCTATCTATCTATCTATATCTACATTTATATCTATCTATCTTTTATTTATTTATTTTCCTGAGGCAATTGGAGTTAAGTGACTTATACAGGACCATAGGGCAATATTTTTTAATAGATATTGTCAAATGTACATATTTGTCAAAAACGGCACCCAAAGTTTTCAATAATAGCTAGCACTTATATAGTATTTTAACTTTTGCAAAGCATGTTGTGTGTGTATATATAATATCATTTGATACTTAGACTGACCCTATAAAATGGATACTATTATCATCCCCATTTTACTGTTGAGGAAACCGAAGTTGAAAAAGATTACCTAAGTGACTTGCACACATAGTTTGTAAGGGTCTGATGTAGGATTAAAATGCAGGTATTTCTGTCTATAAGTACAGTTCTCCATTGTTCCACTTAGCTGCTTCTGTAGAAACCTAGTAGAAGAAATTAAAAGTGTATGGAAACAGATGAGATTCAGATCAAATCTGTTGTCCTCTCTGCTCTAGGAGTTTTTCTGATGATGCTTTCACTGAACCTATAAAATACACCTGTAAAAGACATGTCAATATTATTCAAATACCAAAAACAATGTTTATCTCTCTGTGTAATATACTATATAATATTGTGTCTTTTGGAATTCTATCAAAAATGATCATATGATAATAATAGCTAACATTAATTTAGCATTTTAAAGTGCTTTTATACATACATACACATATAATACATTTGTGTGTATATCTATCTATCTATTGTCCCCAGATAATGCCATTTTTAGTGTTTTTATTTTTCTAAGTACAAAGAAATTAAACAGGTCTTTTTTTTAATACCACTAGAACAGTTATGAAAATAAAATGAAATTACTTTGTTTCTACTCATCTTTCCCAGTGAAGCAGAGTGATGTGATGGGTAAGGATGACATATTATCAAGTCTGGCCTCAAAAATGCAGTGGCTGTGTGATCTTAGGCAAGTCACTTAATCTCTCAATAGAAAATAAATTGTCAAGCAATTGCCTGTGGTGGATTGAAGAAGCTGAATTTATTCAATAGAATCTAAAAGAAAAAAGAAAAATCCCTATTTTTTTTTTAAGTGAGGAAGTAAAATTATTTGTCCAGTCTGTGGAAGATCTGGATTCTAGCACTAGCTCTTCAGGTATTTGTCAGGGTTGTCAGTTTCTCAATCACTTATATTTTAATAAATGCTTATTGAATTGAATTGCATCTTGATTGTCTCCTCTTGTATAGGTTTCTTATGAAGAAAAATGAAGAAGTGCATATGAATATATTTTAAGCTAAAAGAACAGGTACTTTATGAATTTGAGAGACTATTATGAGCAATAGATGAGAAAATTCTTAGGTTCACTGAAACATGATCAATTTCCATATAAGACTAATCTCTGGCACATATGACATCAATTATAATGAAATAATGGACTGATGAACATAATATGGGCAATCCCTTCCTTTCAAAGACCTTAAGTGTGAAAGTCTTTTATATATGAATGACTTCTATCTGCCTTGCTCTGCACAATTTATTATTCCCTGCCAACAGAGCAATCAATGATGTCTCAAAGCCAGAAGGTGAGTTCCCTCAATAGTTTCACAACTGGGTATTCCTGCTTCAAGTGTCTCCCTTCTCTGGGCTGTCCTCCAAACAGTTGCCAAAATGACATTTCCTAGACTTAACTGTATCATTCCTCTTCTTAAGAAGATTCAGTGTATCTGGGATAAAACATAAATCCTTCCATCTCCAGCTTATCTTTATAGGTATATTTTATATATTCTCTTTTTCTATCTAACTTGGCTTCCTTGTTCTCTTAAGTGACATACAGTCTATCACCTCTGTAACTTTGTTAAACCTTATTTTAAAAATAAAATTCTCCCATGCCTGGAATTAACTCTCATTTCAGTCCTATGTTACAACTTCCTGTCCTAATACCCTCAATTTCTACTCCTAGTTCTACTCTCCAGTTACTTTGTATTTACTTTGTACAGGTTTTATTGTTGCTTGTTTTTGAGAGGAAGCATAGGAAATCATCAAGAAGATGTGGATTCTAGTTAAATCTGGCACACACAGGTTGTGTTATGCTGGATAAATTACATAACCTTTCCAAGCCAAACTAAGGTTTTGAACTCATGGCCTCTAAAGATCTTTTCAGCTTTAAGTTCATGATCCTATAATCCTTATTTATGAAGTCTCAGAGCCCCTAGTAACTCCGCGAATATTGAGTTGCAGCACAAAACTGCATTGGTAGAGGGAGTTCCTCCTTGAGGGTTCCCAATAACAATAAAAGTATGGGTTCATTTTTTAAAAAAGGTCCATCTAGGGGCATCCTAGTCCCCTGAATAGAATATAAGCTCCTTAAGGACAAGAATTGATTGGTTTTTGTTTTTGTATCCCCAACCCCTAAACAATGTACTTTGCAAGGCCTTGTTGAATACTTAATAAAGGATTGTTCTCTCATTTCTAAGACTATAATGGTGGGGAAAATATTTTAATGGTACAAGAGAAACAGGAAATCAGAAGATTTGAATTCAAATTTTGCATCTGACATTTTCTGACCTTTGGTGAGAGACAATCTCTCTGGGTCTATTTCCTGATGTATAAAGGGGTTTGCATTAAAGGTTCTCTAAGAGGTCTTTTTTAGTTCTAATTCTATTGCCCTATGATCCTATGGTCTCAGAATTTATTTTCCCATAGAAACAAAAGCATACATGGTAATTAGCATTTAGAATACTAATAATTCAGAATCATAGAATACTAGATTGGAAAGAAATGTAGAGATTATCTAGTATTTTTAGAACTCCTTTCCATAAAATTCATTCAAATGTGTTTTTTTGAATATCTACCAAATTATACAGAATACCTAAACATCTCAACCGAATGAAAATTAGGTGTGAATAAAACTTAAATCAATTTGAAAGGATCATAGAGAATTTGGATAAATTCCATGCAATTGGATGAATTTCATATCATACCACACAGGAAAATTCTAGAATTCACCTTGCTCCCTGGGATTTTAGATAAAGTGGCAAACCTACGTAGGAGTCTGACTGTGCTACTAGTGGTAGGTTTGTTGAGTTAAATACATTACTAAAGTACTCTTGAAAAGAAATTATCCAGAGCGGGAAAGAAGTTTTGGCTGTTTCTTTCTTTTTCACTTTCTTTGTAAACATTGAAAAGTCACAACTTCTGGAGTTGCCATTGATATTGCTAGCACTAGTGTCACCTAGATCTGTGACAATGTCTCCAGAGCATCAGTGACTGATACTCTACATCTGAGACTCAATTTTGATTTTGATTGATTTTCCTAAAGTTCAGGTCTGTTCATGTAACCCCTTAGCCTCTATATTTAACATTTTCTAATGTCTCCCTTTTATTACTTAGAACCAAATTTACATTCTGTTTATCATTCAAAAATGCTTCAACTTGGTTCTTTCTTTTTTTGCCATTGTTCTTATTCTCCTTTCCATGTATTCCATGGTCTAGCCCTACTGGTTCTACTTGTTGTTCCTCACACACTAGACTCTCCCCCACTCCCAACTTTCTGCTTTTGTATAGACTGAGCTCCAATCCTGGAATGCTCTTCCTCAGCCTCTTAGAATCCCTGGCTTCCTCCAAGACTAAGTTTGTATGCTTCCTTCTGCAAGAAGCCTTTTAATACTTCTCCCATCTTATACTACAATATCTGCCATAGTTAACTTCTATCTATTTTGTAGGTACTTCTAAATCTATAGGTTGTTGTTCCCATTAGGATGTGAACTCCCTAAATTTAGGGCTTATTTTCACTTTTGTCTTTGGATCTTCATTACTTAACACACTGCCTAGAGCATGGAAGTACTTAATAAATGTTTATTGAGGAAAAGCAGTTTGGAGTGATTTGTTTTTAGTAAATTCAAGCTAGAAAGAATCATTCCATTCTTTCATTTGATATCTTTTGTTTTCATGTCATCTAAATCTTCCCCCATCCCACCTTCTTCACCTCCCAGTGAGCTCTCCCATATAATAAAGAATATTTTAAAAAAGGGAAAAGGGGGAAGCTAGGTGGTGCAGTGGATAGAGCACAAGCCCTGAAGTCAGGAGGTTTTGAGTTTAAATCTAGCCTCAGACACTTAACTAGCTATGTGACTCTGGACAAGTCACTTATCCCCAATTGCCTAAGCAAAAAAGATAGAAAGAAAGAAAGAAAGAAAGAAAGAAAGAAAGAAAGAAAGAAAGAAAGAAAGAAAGAAAGAAAGAAAATGAAAAAAGAAGAAAGGAAGAAGAGGGAAGAATCAAGAAAATGGAATAATATATCAAAATCCTGACAATGTATGTATTGTTTCATACCTAGGGACTACCTCCAATCACCATCACCTCTACAAAAGAGTGAGGAAATTGTTTTCTCATGTCTCTTCTTTGGGACCAAGATTTTTCTTCAAAATTTTGCAACTTTTTTTTTAATTGTTTTGTAGTTTCATTCTTTGCTAAGTGCTAACAAACCATTTATTTAATCAACCGTTCTCAGGAATTATACTTGGGTTTATTATAGTTTCTAAATTCTACTCTTACTATTAAAAACTTCAAGACAATATTTATCCATTTTTATTCCTCTGGAACTTTCATATTTTTTTGAGATTTCTTAAAAATATTACCCAAACTGGCTTTGAGATCACATTATTATTCTAGAGGATTTCACTTAGGATTAACATGATTTCCAGAATCTATTCTTGTCCACTATAAAACAATGAGACATTTGTCTTTTTCTCATCTTCTGGAAAAAATTAGGTAGCACAGTGGTTACACTGCCAGGCCTAGAGAATCAGGAAGACATCTTCCTGAGTTCAAAGTTAGCGTCAGATACTAGCTTTGTGACCCTGAGTGAGGCATAAAACCTTGTTTGTCTCAGTTTCTTCCCCTGTAGAATGAGCTGGACAATGAAATGGTAAACCACTCCAGTATCTTCACCAAGAAATTTTCAAATGGAGACATGGAGGGTCACACACTTAGTAAGTGTCTAGAGCAAGTTTTTAACTCAGGAAGATGACCCCAGTCTCAAGCACTGTGCCATCCAGCTGCTCCCAGTAAACAAACAGCCTTCTCCAAAGTAAATTTGAATTTTAGAGGGTAGAATAAAACACACTTCCTCCTCTAATCCATTTGGTTCCATATACTTGCCTAGCCACAATCGATTTCAGTCAGTTTCAATCGAACTGAATGCAAGCCCTGAGTAAAGCATTAGGATTCAACTGTGCTAGTGATTAAGATTAACTAATCCTGATATATTACTTAATTTCAATACTTTGGGTATTCAATTCAACAAGCACTTATTAAAATAATTTGATTCCTTTTCATGTTTATTTCCTCATTTGGTAAGGAAAGTAATGACTTCCAGATGAATGGGAGGATCAATTAGTTGTTCACTAAGCTATGTGTATGTATTTTTATATTTATTAACAAGATGACATTAATAATGATCAATGAGAAGCATATTCTGACAGTTTAAGAATGAGTTTCTGGGGCAACTAGGTGGCACAGTGGATAGAGCACCAGCCCTGAAGTCAGGAGGACCTGAGTTCAAATCTGGCCTCAGACACTTAACTGGCTGTGTGACCCTGGGCAAGTCACTTAAACTCAATTGCCTCAGCAAAAAAAAAAATCCTATTTATATTTTTATTACCTTTTAAAATAATTTGATTATAATTATCTATTAGGGTGCCACAAGCCTTTATCATATTAAAACATACAAAAGCTAGAAAACACAATAATTAAAGTTGTAATGTTAGCATCACCTATCCACATTGTGCAAATATGCAGATTTCTTCTGTGTTTTCATTATTATTCTCCATATGTAATTTTTCTCCAAGAACAAAAAAACTTTACAGAATATTTGTTATTCAAAAATAGTACTTTGCAGAATTACAGTATTATTCAATTATCTTTTTCTACCATGAAATAAATAGAACTCATTAAAGAAAATAATCACTTATTTGTGCAATTACTTCACCTTTCCTAATCTCTATTCCCACCTCACAGTTCTCAAAAATAGCAAATGGGATGTGAGAATGAAAAGAGAATCCAGAGGAATGGGGAGCAGTAAGGAAACCTAGGATTTTTGTCCATTTCTTACCATGGACAGATAATTTTCATACATTGTGCTCTGATATTACTATTTGTAAACTGGAAATTAAAATATCTACCCTTTCTTAATAGGAAGCACATGAAAATACAATAAAATAATATATGTAGACGTATTGAAATTTCAATTCTTAGACAGAATCACTGATCTAGGTTATCCTAGACATTTCCAAGTTCAGTTCTCATTTGAAAGATTATTATTGGTTAAGTCACAGAAAGTAAAGCCATACCAGTATTCACTGGTAGAACTAAGCAAAGAAGCCATCATTCCTGACTCCTTAGTACTATGTATTTTCCTATATGTTTTTACTAGGTCACAATCTTAATAAAGGGCCAAATAAATGATGGGACCAATTTCATGACAGAAAAGGGATCTCTTTTAATATCCTCTAATATTATCAACGGAGACAATATCTTAATTATTTTGTTGTTGTTCCACACATGATATTTCTGATATTTCATCATTATGGGACAGAAAAGAATGGAAACTTTCTTTTTTTATTATTATTATAGCTTTTTATTTACAAAATATATGCATGGGTAATTTTTCAGCATTGACCCTTGTAAAACCTCCTGTTCCAACTTTTTCCCTCCTTCCCCCCCCCCCCACTCTTCCCCCAGATGACAGTTAGACCAATACATGTTAAATATGTTAAAGTATATGTTAAATAAAATATATGTATAATTGTCCATACAGTTATTTTGCTGCATAAAAAGAACCGGACTTTGAAATAATGTAAAATTAACCTGAGAAGGAAGTAGAAAATGCAAGCGGACAAAAACGGGGATTGGAAATGCTATGCAGTGGTTCACACTCATTTCCCAGAGTTCTTTTGCTGAGAGTAGCTGGTTCTATTCATTAGTGAACAAATGGAACTGATTTAGTTCATCTCATTGTTAAAGAGAGCCATGTCCATCAGAATTGATCATCATATGTTCAGTCATTCTCCAACTGATGGGCATCCATTCAATTTCCAATTTCTAGCCACTACAAAGAGAGCTACTACAAACATTTTTGCACATACTGGTCCCTTCCCCTTCTTTAAGATCTCTTTGGGATATAAGCCCAGTAGTAACACTGCTGGATCAAAGGCTATGCATAGTTTGATAACTTTTTGAGCATATTTCCAAATCGCTCTCCAGAATGACTGGATGTATTCACAATTCCACCAACAATGTATCAGTGTCCCACTTTTCCCACATCCCCTCCAACATTCAGCCTTATCTTTTCCTGACATCCTAGCCAATCTGAGAGGTATGTAGTGATATCTCAGAGTTGTCTTAATTTGCATTTTTCTGATTAATAATGACTTGGAGCATCTTTTCATATGGTTAGAAATAGTTTCAATTTCTTCATCTGCAAATTGTCTATTCATATCCTTTGACTGTTTATCAATTGGAGAATGGCTTGATTTCTTATAAATTAGAGTCAATTCTCTATATATTTTGGAAATGAGGCCTTTATCAGAAGCTTTGACTATAAAGATGTTTTCCCAGTTTTTTGTTTCTTTTCTAATCTTGTCTGCATTAGTTTTGTTTGTACAAAAGCTTATCAATTTGATATAATCAAAACTTTCTATTTTGTGATCAGTAATGATCTCTAGTTCTTTGGTCCTCCTCCATAGATCTGAGAGGTAAACTATCCTATGTTCTTCTACTTTATTTATAATCTCATTCTTTATGCCTAGATTATGAACCCATTTTGATCTTATCTTGGTATATGGTGTTAAGTGTGGGTCAATGCCTAGTTTCTGCCATACTAATTTCCAATTTTCTCAGCAGTTTTTGTCAAACAGTGAATTTTTATCCCAAAATCTGGGATCTTTGGGTTTGTCAAACTCTAGATTATTAAAGTTATTGACTATTTTGTCCTGTGAACCTAACTTATTCCACTGATGAACTAGTCTATTTCTTAGCCAATACCAAATGGTTTTGGTGACTGCTGCTTTATAATATAGTTTTAGATCTGGTATAGCTAGACCACTTTCATTTGATTTTTTTTTCATCAGTTCCCTTGAAAATCTTGACCTTTTGTTCTTCCAGATGAATTTTGTTGTTATTTTTTCTAGATCATTAAAATAAGTTTTTTGGGAGTCTGATTGGTATAGCACAAAATAAATAGATTAGTTTAGGTAGTATTGTCATCTTTATTATATTCACTCAACCTATAAAGAGCAGTTAATATTTTTCCAATTGGTTAGAGCTGACTTTATTTGTGTGGAAAGTGTTTTGTAGTTTTGCTCATATAGTTCCTGACTTTCCCTTGGCAGATAGATTCCCAAATATTTTATAGTATCGGCAGTTACTTTAAATGGAATTTCTCTTTGTAACTCTAACTGTTGGATTTTGTTAGTGTTAGTGATATATAAGGATGCTGATGATTTATGTGGATTTATTTTGTATCCTGCGACTTTGCTAAAGTTGTAGATTATTTCTAATAGCTTTTTAGTAGAATCTCTGGGTTTCTCTAAGTATACCATCACATTGTCTGCAAAAAGTGATAATTTGGTTTCCTCATTACCTACTCTAATTCCTTTAATCTTTTTCTCAACTCTTATTGTCGAAGCTAGCATTTCTAATACAATATTGAATAGTAATGGTGATAGTGGGCAACCTTGTTTCACTCCTGATCATATTGGGAATGGTCCCAGTTTATCCCCATTACATATGATGCTTACTGATGGTTTTAAATAGATGCTATTGACTATTTTAAGGAAAAGTCCGTTTATTCCTATACTCTCAAGTGTTTTTAATAGGAATGGATGTTGGATTTTATCAAATGCTTTTTCTGCATCTATTGAGATGATCATGTGGTTTTTGTTAATTTGGTTTTTGATATAGTCAGTTATACTAATAGTTTTCCTAATATTGAACCAGTCCTGGATTCCTGGTATAAATCCTACTTGGTCATGGTATATTATCCTGGGGATGATTTTCTGTAATCTTTTTGCTAATATTTTATTTAAGATTTTAGCATCAATATTTATTAGGGAGATTGGTATATAATTTTCTTTCTCTGTTTTCAATCAACTTGGTTTAGGTATCAGTACCATGTCAGTGTCATAAAAGGAATTTGGTAGGAGTCCTTCATTCCTTTTCGAATAGTTTATAGAACATTGGAGTTAATTGCTTTTTTAATGTTTGGTAGAATTCACATGTAAATCCATCTGGTCCTGGGGATTTTTTCTTAAGGAGTTGATTAATAGCTTGTTCTATTTCTTTTTCTGAAATGGGACTATTTAAGCAATTTACTTCCTCCTCTGTTAACTGGGAAGCCTATATTTTTGAAAGTAGTCATCCAAATTTATTGGCATAAAGTTGGGCAAAGTAACTCCTAATTATTGCTCTAATTTCCTCTTCATTGGTGGAAAGTTCTCCCTTTTCATTTTTAAGACTAATGATTTGATTTTCCTCTTTCCTTTTTCTAATCAGATTTACCAAAGGTTTATCTATGTTATTGGTTTTTTTTCATAAAACCAGCTCTTAGTTTTATTTATTAATTCAATAGTTTTTTTTTAACTTTCAATTTTATCAATTTCTCCTTTTAATTTTAGAATTTCAAGTTTAGTATTTGACTTGGGGTTTTTAATTTGGTCTTTTTCTAGCTTTTTAATTTGCAAGCCTAATTCATTGATGTCTTTCTCTATTTTATTCAAGTAAGCCTCTAAAGATATAAAATTTCCCCTTATTACTGTTTTGGCTGCATCCCACAAATTTTGGTATGTTGTCTCACTGTTGTCATTCTCTTGGGTGAAATTATTAATTGTATCTATGATTTTCTGTTTCATCCAAGGAATGGAAACTTTCTGCTCATGGAGATCAGTAACTTATCTGTAACTTAAACAGTTTTACAAAATTGCCCAGGCATCTAAGAGGTTCACTGACTTCCTTGTGGTCCCAGAGTGACTATATGTCAGAGGCAAGATTCAAGTGAAAGTGTTCCTAACTCAGTCAGCCCTTTCTCCATTAATCCATGTTACTCCTTACTTAATTGTACTTTCCCGTTAGTATGCAGGGAAGAAATAGAGAAAGAAAGAAGAAACAAGAGAGGAGAAGAAATAGAAAAACCTTTTGGAAAAGGAGGTTGTAGTGTTAGAATTATTTTTATAATTTAATAAACCTAGTAAAACTGCCCCTTCATTTATCAACAATGGTAGGAATGTGATGTATTTGGTGTTTCATTGCTAATAATAGTCTTGTGTTTCCAGAGGTTAGCATCTACTGGCAGAATTGGTCTCAAGCCCATACTTGATGAGTCTAAAATTCTAAATTAGAGAGGAGGTGTTAAACCTGCATTTTTAGAGGGAATTTTCTCACTTCAGGAGTTTTCCATAACAATAAAATCATAGGTCCAGACCCTATCCCCTTATATGAGGAAAGATCCTGCTGCTTGTATCTTCATGTATACTTATCCCTGACTTGTTAAGTGACTCTTGGCAAATCACTTAACCTATCTGAAGTGAGAATAAATGCTATTTCATTTGTTCCCATAACTCCAGGGAAATTCTGAGATGCTGTTAATGAGCTTTGAGCTCCTCAGAGACAGGCAGAATGCTTCCTGTTAGTAATTACTTATTTTACTTTATTTTGGACCTGTGCTTTTATTAGTGTAGGGAGATTTTCCCTACACTAATGGTAGGAAAACTGTCTCCTCTGATGACGGTCAGTTACTTATTTTTAATATACAGAGTTAAACATTGTCTTGGAGCATTGAGAGATAATGTTTGGAGTCAGAGTGGTACAATAGAACACAACCATCAATCTGGAATAAGAGGGCTTGGATTCAAATCCTGCCTCTTACTGACTGTGTGATTTCAGTAAATGACCTAACTCATGTGGACATGTTTCTTCATCTGAAAAAATGAAGATGTTGGACTAGATCATCACTGAAGTCATTTCTACTTCTGGATTTATGATTTGATGACTTACAGATATAGCAAAGGTGAGACTTGCATCCAGGTCTTCTGACTACAATGTTAGCCCTCTATCCATTATACATGCTTCAACTTAGTATTATCTTCTTCTTTTATCACTTCTTCATGCATAAACATGAAAAGTAGGAGGTTTTATTGCTACTGTTATTGATGGTGGGTAGATAATAATAGAGAGAGCCCTGGACTTGAAATCAGTAGCATCTAATTTCAAATCCAATATTTATTAACTATGCATCCCTATACATATTATTTAGCCTCTGTTTCCTTATCTGTAAAATGGGAATCCTAAGAGCTCTTACTTCTCAGGACTGTTGTAAGGATTAAATGAGATAATGCTTGTAGAGTGCTTTGTAAACCTTAAAATGCTGTATAAATGCCAACTGTTATTATTATGACACGAGCATTCAGCTTCCACACTGACTCTTATCAAATGATGTTGAATTGTAGTTGGGAATTTTGCAAAGTATAACTTTGGCCCAACCTTTCTCCCCCTCATAAGGGGTGGTTTTAGTGATTTTTTTTCCTAAGCAATTTGTTCATTAGTGCAGCAGTAATCATGAAAATAGGTCAGAACCCTCTTGGAGTTGAGCTGTTATGTCCCCCTAGAGAACAGCACTTAAATATTAATAGCATCACTGGGAAAACACGGCAGCTATTTCCCTGTTTGCTGCAACTCAATGAGGAGTTGTTCAGTGCAGGCCCCAATGCACTCCCCAGATGAATGGTTGTGATTGTGAGAAAATGATCTCCTACTAATGCAAGATGTGACACTGGGAACAAAGACTGGTTTTTAGCGTGATGTGATGAGCTCACCCAAGTTCCCATTTGGGGACTTTGATGCTCATCCAGGTGCCAGTTTTCTGCATATATGACATACTGAAGAGAGCTTTAGCAACTGGGAAATGGGCCATTAATTGCTGACTTACAGCGTGTGAATTCTGAGGTCAAATAGGGTGAAATATCATAATTTCTGGTTTTTTATTGAAGTTTCTCCATGTGGAAAAGAAAGGTTATTTTCTTCTCTTGGATGAAGGAAGAAAGGACATTTTCAACTTGATTGTAAAAACCAAGTCAAATAAAAAATTTGTGGAAATCCAAATATTTAATTTAAAAAATCTTTTAATCTTTACATGGGACAAATTCAATGTAATGACTTCTACCATGCCCTTTGTTGAAATAATAACATTACTTTGGGAACACCATGAATGGAAACTAAGATTGTCTCTATGGAGTGCTAAAAGAACCAGTTGAACTCCAGGAATCAATTGGCTATTGGTTTATATAATGTTGAACAGTCTGCTTTTATTTTCTTTGTTTATTCCTCCAAATTAACACTTCCCCCATTGAATCAGTTAGTTGTTTTGTCAACTCATACCTGTAACCTCCATATGTTGAATATACCATACTCATCTATTTTCATACAACAAATAAGTGTTTTCTTTATGAATTCATGTTTGTATTTTTAATATATCCTAATCATATCATGGTAACCAACTATATGGCAAGAAATCTTTTTTTTTTTATTTAAAAGTATAGTGACTGTTTTCACCGACAGATCTTTTTATGAAATATAAATAATAAGTAAAGAAGATTTGGATAACTTTAGAATCCTTTATGCATTTCTTCATTGTGTCATGAATAATAAATAGGATGAATAATAAACAAGATTAATAATAACAATAAATATTGTTATTTTTGAACTGAACCTGATTTTAGGCAATTCTCTGTGTGAAATTTCTTCTGTCAAAGCCCAGGATCCTCTTTGCAATCTCAAGTCTTAGAAAGTCACCTGGAGCAATGGCAGATTAAGTGACCTGTCAAATTTGCGTAGACCAGATGTCTCAGAGTCAGGAATTAAACCCAGCTCTCCCTGAATCCTTGGTCGTTCTTTCCTTTATACCCAGCATCCTTTTAATTAATAAAGAAGAAAAGTATGAAAGTAGTTTTATTATCATCAGTTAAACTAAAAAGAACTGTCCTATTATGCACATAAACATAGGAATATCTTCTTCTGAATGTTCTTTGGCACTAGTATGACACAGGCTCAGAAAATCTTTCCTCAGACCACACTATCATCAACCTCTAAGAAAAATCCTATTATTTGGATTTACTGCCATTGAGTTTAATCAGAACTAAAAGTAACAACATGGCATAGGACATAAAGAGCTAGTCTTGCAGCAGGAAAAGATGTATTCAAGACTTGATCTGTCTTAAATACAAAATAACTATGTCCTTATGCCCCAAGTAACTTTAAGATTATAAATTTCAAAGAAGGTATCCATCTTCATTGATAAAATAGATTCCTCATTGAGAATTCACCACACCAAGGCTTCTTTATTTGGGCCATGATGTTTTTAATATCCTGCAAACAATTTCAATGCATTTGGTTGCTTTTGCATTTTATTTTATGTATTTAAAAATATTATAGAAGTAATATCTACCAGTGTTTCCTTACAATAGGGGTTATTCCCATCCTTCCTTCTTTTCTGTGACAAAGCCTAGTTTTCCCTAAAAGCAGGCAAAGTACTTTACCTTTTGACTCTTTATCCTGACCCAACTTTCTGGTCACTTAAAGGGAAAAAAGTCCCACTTACATGCAGTTTGGGTGCCTCAAAATCAGATTTCTAAAAACTCTGCTGGTCACCATATCCTCCTCTGATGATGAGAATCATTTTTTTTTATTTAATAGCCTTTTATTTACAGTATATTTACATGGGTAACTTTACAGCATTAACAATTGCCAAACCTCTTGTTCCAATTTTTCACCTCTTACCCCCCCACCCCCTCCCCTAGATCGCAGGATGACCAGTAGATGTTAAATATATTAAAATATAAATTAGATACACAATAAGTATACCTGACCAAAACATTATTTTGCTGTACAAAAAGAATCAGACTCTGAAATATTGTACAATTACCTTGTGAAGGAAATCAAAAATGCAGGTGTGCATAAATATAGGGATTGGGAATTCAATGTAATGGTTTTTAGTCATCTCCCAGAGTTCTTTTTCTGGGCATAGCTAGTTCAGTTCATTACTGCTCCATTAGAAATGATTTGGTTGATCTCGTTGCTGAGGATGGCCTGGTCCATCAGAACTGGTCATCATATAGTATTGTTGTTGAAGTATATAATGATCTCCTGGTCCTGCTCATTTCACTTAGCATCAGTTCGTGTAAGTCTCTCCAGGCCTTTCTGAAATCATCCTGTTGGTCATTTCTTACAGAACAGTAATATTCCATAATATTCATATACCACAATTTATTCAGCCATTCTCCAACTGATGGACATCCATTCAGTTTCCAGTTTTTAGCCACTACAAAAAGGGCTGCCACAAACATTCGTGTACATACAGGTCCCTTTCCCTTCTTTATAATCTCTTTGGGATATAATCCCAGTAGTAACATTGCTGGATCAAAGGGTATGCACAGTTTGATAACTTTTTGAGCATAGTTCCAAACTACTCTCCAAAATGGTTGGATTCGTTCACAACTCCACCAACAATGCATCAATGTCCCAGTTTTCCTGCATCCCCTCCAACAATCATCATTATTTTTTCCTGTCATCTTAGCCAATCTGACAGGTGTGTAGTGGTATCTTAGAGTTGTCTTAATTTGCATTTCTCTGATTAATAATGACTCGGAGCATCTTTTCATATGACTAGAAATAGTTTCAATTTCTTCATCTGAGAATTGTCTGGAGAATCATTTTTTATATGAAAATAAGGAGGACTGCATCCAGAGAAGTTAAGTAACATTCTATTCTTATTATATATATATATATATATATATATATATATATTTTCATTTTAGGGCAAAATGAAGCTCTTTTATTAAATTTATTTCTTTTTATTTTACTTCATCCCAACATTGAATATGAACTAAGAGAATGCTAACCTTAGAATTGCTGTCTCTGACAAACATCATTCACAGAAAGACTCTATAGCCTCTACAAGATTTCCAAATGGATCTTTTGGAGACCATGGACTATACCAATGAAATCACAAATCTGATCCTAGTCCCAAAGTGTACTATTAAGTAAGAGAATGAAAAATGGCTAATTCTTAGCAATTAATTTTGCCAAGAAGAAGAAACATCAGTTTTTATGCAACGTTTCTTTCCCATTATACAATGAATTTATGGACTTCCTGATGAGGCATCTCATTGTTATTAGAACTTGGGGCTAGTCATGACATCTGTTCTTGAAGTCTAAAATTTAGAGGAAACTACTTTCTTCTTCATAGATATTCATTCTCTAATTTCTATTGCCTGGGATATTTCATGATTATCAAAAGCTCAACTCTAAATGGTGAAAGCTATTCTAAATAAGCAACTTGGCATCTATGTGAACCTATGCTAATTATGTTTCTTTCAGTCATAGGTACCAAGTCACATTTCTATAGCTCTTCTAGAAAATTGCCTCAAGTTCTTAGTTCTATACACTTATATAGACTATTCATTAAGTAAAATATTTAAACTTAAGTTGCTTTTAAAAATTGTTTTCCTAAGATCATCATCCTTATGGAAGAGAATGAATAGTTCTCTTTAGAGGAGTTTTTGAGGAGAAAATATTTACTAGCAGGCTAATAATAAATATTTCAATATTTTGAAAATCCCCCAAAAGAAGTCAATGCATTTGTCCTTCCTTGATGGCATTTTCTTTAGTTCACCTTTAAAAGACTTATTCAGTGTTTGTGGCAGCCCTTTTTGTAGTGGCTAGAAACTGGAAACTGAATGGATGTCCATCAGTTGGAGAATGGCTGAATAAATTGTGGTATATGAAAATTATGGAATATTACTGTTCTGTAAGAAATGACCAACAGGATGATTTCAGAAAGGCCTGGAGAGACTTACACGAACTGATGCTAAGTGAAATGAGCAGGACCAGGAGATCATTATATACTTCAACAACAATACTAGATGATGACCAGTTCTGATGGATCAGGCCATCCTCAGCAACGAGATCAACCAAATCATTTCTAATGGAGCAGTAATGAACTGAACTAGCTATACCCAGAAAAAGAACTCTGGGAGATGACTAAAAACCATTACATTGAATTCCCAGTCCCTATATTTATGCACACCTGCATTTTTGATTTCCTTCACAAGCTAATTGTACAATAATTCAGAGTCTGATTCTTTTTGTACAGCAAAATAATGTTTTGGTCATGTATACTTATTGTGTATCTAAGTTATATTTTAATATATTTAAACATCTACTGGTCATCCTGCCATTTAGGGGAGGGGGGGGGGTAAGAGGCGAAAAATTGGAACAAGAGGTTTGGCAATTGTTAATGCTGTAAAGTTACCCATGTATATATCCTGTAAATTAAAGGCTATTAAATAAAAAAAAATAAAATAAAAGACTTATTCAGGACAAGGACTTATTTTCACTTTTGTTTTTGGTTTTTCAGCCTTTAGGACCATGCCTAGCATGTCATGGGCATTTAAATTCTTTTTGATTGATTAATCTTATACACTTTATCTGTTTGTAAATTTCTTTAGGGCAAAGGAACTATATCTCACCTAATTTCATATCTCCCATAGTACCTAACTCATTGTCTTACCCATAGTTTATATTCAGTAGATGTATTGAATTGAATCAAATAATTAGTTTACATATTCTCTTTAAGATAATTGGCAATAAAAGCCTGTATCTTCATGTTAACACTCCCAGAAATGTAGTCATATTTGGAATTAGACTGCATTGAGAAGAATGTACTGTGTGAAACAGATGCTCTGGAGCTCATATAGGGGAGTAAAAATCAAGGTCCTTGAATTTTATTTCAGAAATTTATATTTCTGTAGATCAAAAATAAACATACTGATTATTTTTAGAGTGGCTTACCTAATGCTTTTCTATTTTAACAGCTATTTCTGGAGATCCTTGGAAATAGAATGGCATCCTGGATTAAGTC
This sequence comes from Sarcophilus harrisii, assembly GCF_902635505.1. Taxonomy (NCBI): domain Eukaryota; kingdom Metazoa; phylum Chordata; class Mammalia; order Dasyuromorphia; family Dasyuridae; genus Sarcophilus; species Sarcophilus harrisii. The sequence continues at coordinate 181,705,087 of NC_045429.1, read as the reverse complement.
ATGAAGTCTGACTTTAAATCCCATCTCTGAGGCTTGCCAGCTTTATGTACCTGGGCAATTTATTTAACCTTAGTGTGTCTCAAGCAACTCCTTACCTTATGTGATAAGGTGGTAAAGTCCAGTGGGAAAAAACTGATTTTGGAGTAGAGTATCTAGTTTGGATATTTAACTCTCAACAGCAGAACCCAATGTATGTGACAACTTGTTATTTGAATTCATTTTTAAATGTTAGCATTTAAAAAAACACCCCTTTGATTAAAAATATAGCTTAGAAATCACTGGTGTTTATTTGATATTTACATTATCTAATAGGGATATATATTCTAGGAATGCAGCTATGGTACACCGGCATTAAACATATAAATCAAAAATTGAAGTTGAAGAAAGATTTTCTTCAGAAGAGTAATGACTACCACTTACTACTGTATGTGACCTTAGGCAAATCATTTGATCTTTCTGCCCCCTAGTTTTGGCAAATCAAGTCAAGTTAGTAAAAGTTATCAAAAGCCTAATATGTATCAGGAACTGTTCTAAGTGCCAAGAATATAAAGATAGGCATGGGAAAAAATAAGCAGTTCCTAAACTCAAGAGTTCATAGTCTAATGGGGAGCATATCAGACAGACAATTATGTACAAACAAGATAAACAAAATAATTAAACTAGATGATCTCTCAAGTTCTCTCTAGTCCTGAATCAAAGCTCTTACTTCAAGTCAGAGAATCTATTTATATTTTAAGGAATTCTCATCTCAATCCTGATGAAATTATAGACCAGGGTCTGTTGGAATCTTTACAAAGTGTTAAGTCATTAGAGTTGATAGAGACAATAATTATCTAATTTAGCATGGTTCAGTATGATTGATCTGATCCTATGAGGAGATGTTATGGGCCAGAACTTGAAACAAGGTACTAAGTACAACTGATAGAAACAATGCCTGTGTTCCCACCTTTAGAGAGCTCAGATAAGCAAGAAATATTTAAGTACTCATTGGAGTTCACACGTTTGGGAGATTTCAGGGTTTAGTATGAGATATCTGAATTCATATCTCCCTTGAAGCTCTCAGGGCCAGAGAGCACTCTGGGAGAAACCCATAATCCCATTCTTTCAGAGGAGGAGTTAACCTTTGGGAGATCATATATAAGAAGTGGACAGAGGCTTGGTGGAGAGTTCAGTTGAAAAGATTCAGAGTGGAGAAGCGTCAGTCAGTTCAGCAGAAGCCCTCTCTCAGAGGTGCAACCAGATTCACTTCATCTCACACAGCTGTGGTGGCTGAGCTCCTGCACTTCCCCCACTGAGCCCAATGCTGGTCTGAAAGGCTCTCCAGAAAGCTGCCCAGCCCCAGGCAAGGAGGTGCTGGCTGGAGGCTGAGGAAAGCAGAGTTAGAAGCAAGGGACAAAGCTGCAAGAGTTCTTAGAACCAAGGAGAGAGAGACGCTTCTAAGAAAACTAACCGGACTATATTGGAGACAATAAAAGATCTGAACTTTTAGCATCTGGCTGCATTTGGGTGATTATTACTTGAAACTGAAACTAAGGCTGCCTCCAGAAAACCTCCCCAAGAAACCTGCACCCAGAGAGATCCATTATATTTTAAAGAAAAAGAACATCACATTTTGGCACCCAATGTGGAGCTCAGGTTTGGTTTACAGCAAGTCAAGTTGCCAAAATGAGGTTCCTTTAACTAGGTGTAACAACATAGCATTATAATTTGAATTATTAGCAGTGTGCATTATCTTGCCCTGATTGACTTTAAAACCTTCATCTAAAACCTGGTCTCTTTGGAGGGTCCTCTACAGTAATTTCATTTTATCTACAACGGCAAATAGTTTTTATCTGAATTGTGACAAAGATGTCTATAGTAGGCTGTCGTTGGATACTGTGACAATAAAAAAATCTACATCTCCATGTTAATATCCCCAGAAATGTAGTCATATTTGGGACCAGAATGGTTTTACCATGGAGTACATCAGACCATGCAAATCTCATTAAGCTTCTGCTCCTACATCCTGAAACCTGTGCAAAAAATTTGTACTTGATATGTATTAGTTTGTAAAATGGTTTAATTAAAAAAGTAAAAGCTTTATACTTGACTAAAATATGATACTCCCTATATTCGAATTTGAACAAATTTAGACTTGGAAATATTGTCATGATAATCTCAAGGAAAGATTATCTACTATAAATAGACACTTATGAATAGGTCAGTGAGTCCACTTTATTTTAATTGATTAACTGATGAAAGTTTTTAGGATGTGAATCTCAGAAACTGCAAGGTCAGCAATATAACTATCTGTATTACTGTGTTCATAATCAGGCATTTATTTGTACAGAGACCAGAATTTTCTTTTTCTGTACTCTTCCTTATCTTCCTCTAAATATTCAATGCATTTCCAACCATTTAATTTATTTCTCTTTTTCTGATTTGCATTACAATTTATGCTTTATCTTAGTGGAAGATTTGCTTCCTTCTGAGAATTTCACAAATGAGACCTCCATAGTGAAATTTTAGTTCTTGGTAACAGATAAACCTGGTCATTAGTGAAATGACTATGCATTTGAAATGTGTGGTCATCATTTGTTGAAAGTCTAATTCCTAAGAACAATAGAACAAAATGGTTGTGATGGTCTGTTATTTTATTTGTTTTTGAGATATTGGCATATACTACATCAGTATAATATTTTGTGCTTTGATTAAAGACATAGCCTGAAAATCACCAGTGTTTATTTACTGTTTACATTACTCAATAGGGATACATATTGGGATAGTGTAGCTATGGTGATGTGATGTATATGCATTAGAGATTATCATATAAATCACAAACTGAAGTTCAAGAAAGATTTTTTACAGTAGGTGAATATTTTAAAGAACCATTCTATTAATGGAGTAGAAGATATAATCACAGAAACATATGATTGAAATAGAAAGTGGCTTACCATGAGGTGAGAACAAAGGAGAGGGAGCAGCTATTAGTTCATGTCCTTCAACACTATCTTCCTTATGTCAAGAAAAAGTGGGGAAGTTTCTTTATAGTAAAACGAATTGAAGGACATGGGCAAGCATAATGGGTTGCAATTTGTATTGTTGGAATATATTTCCTCAATGACAAGATCATAGATGTTTTGAGTACTCTATTAGTATCAATAAATAATGTATAGATTGCCACTCGGTATATAGCTTTACATGCTATAAACGAAGTCAATTCATTTATTTTTATACAGTGAAAAGTTATTGCCCAATATCTACAAGGCATTATGGTGTTCAATGTTTTATCTGGACTAGCTCTCTGGAGGATCTCAGTACAGCCCTAATCCTTGGTTTTAGAAGAGGAGTAAAGAAGCGGGACTCACATGGATGTCAAACCTGGAGTCCATTTATTACAAATTCTCTCAGTCTTATATACCCTAACACTCTAATATAACCATAGCACATTGCACCCGGGCTAACTATACTGTGCATGTGGGATCACATAAACACTTGCTGTTGTCTGTAGATGACACTTTGCCACTTGGTATCACTCTGCTTCAATTACAACACAGGTTGTCACAGCCTTCTGACTTCTCAGGAAGGATGACAGCCCTTAGGGGAGATGGGGAGCCGAACCAGACATTGTCAGCAGGTTGCCTTTGGGCTGAAAGGTCTTATACCTCGACCATTATCTGTGGCCTTCTACAATTCAGTCTTTTCAATTGTTTTTAACTCTTTGTGATCCCATTAGGGGTTTTCTTAGCAAAAATACTAGAATGGTTTGTCATTTCTTTCTCCAGTTTTTTATAGATGAGGAAATTGAGGCAAATCATATTAAGTGACTTGCTCATAGATTGAATGTTCCTGACTCTAGGCCTGGCACTCTACTTTGCTACCCCTAGCTGCCTCAACATAGTATTATTCAAAAATGAATAAAATACAACTCCTGTCCATGAAAACTTTACAATCTTGTGGGGAAATAAGAGAAACACAGAAGTAGTTATAGTGAATGTTAGGTAAAAGAAGCAAAGAGTAATAGGAATATTTAGAAAAGAGAGAAATCACATCTTTTTTAAGGGTCATGCAAGCCTTAATAGAGAATAGCCAATGGCATGTAGGGGAAAAAGTTCAGAGCATACTTAGAAAATAATGATTAATAGTAAGGACCCTGAAATTGGAATCAGAAAACCATAGGTGCAGATCCTAGCTATGATTTTTATTATCTAAGTGACCTTTGAAACTCTCTGAACTTAAATTTCCTGGCCTACAAAAATGGTGATAAAGCTACTTCCCTTACTTCCCTGCATGTACCTCAGAGGATAATTAAGGAGACTGGATGAGTTATTATATGCAAAATGAGTAAAACCAAAGACTAAAGGTCACAAGATGCAAATAACAACATAGGCATCCCATTCTATGCACAAAGAAAATCTATGTCCTTTTCAGCTCTATAACTTGTAAATCTATGAACCCACATACTTGGTCACAAATATACATTCTATGCTTGACATATATATATATATATATATATATATATATATATATATATGAAAATAGCAGAAAATTGACACCAAGTGAGGAGAAAAGAAAACTCCTGGTGAAAGTTCATCTCTTCTCTGTTTTCTCCAATCAAGTTAGGGTCTTTGTAGTAGGTAAAAGCCTACTTATGTGTAAGTAAATTACTTAGAAGTCACTATAGGACAAGGTGCTTGGTTTGGGACTTCTCATAGATCTTTTACTTCCAGTTATTTGTGGAGGTTGATCTCACTTTGGTTAGCTATTAATATTTAATGTTCAATTCAATTAAACAAATATTTATTACTAAAGCAAGGTGCCCTTCTTCCTTGCCTTTCCTTCATTTCTTTCCTAGAGGCTTTGTAGATGCCATGGGGTGAGTACCTTTTCCTTTTGTTTTCCTTGACTCCCAGCCTCATGGAGTGCCCAAATAGATAAAGCAGGAAGGCTGCTCACATCTCTTGATGATCTGGGGGGTGAGGGAAAGGGAAAGGGTGCAGTTGACTTCCAGGGAACTATCATCTAACCTCCTAAAATCCCTCTTATCTCAATCGAACCCTCAAGACCTCTAGGCCTTCCTAGCTGTTCTGAAGCTGAATTCTTATGCTTCATCTTCCCCCAAAATATACTGTAGGCATCTTGAAAGCAAGACCTGTTTTTTTCCAATTTCTGTTTCTATAGCACAGAACTTGATGCATAATAATTGCTTTAAAAACTTTTAAATTACTTTAATTCATTAGACACAGGAGATGCAAATCTCCTTGCTCACCAGGTATGTGCTTCCTGGTACTCAGACCAGATACCCTTTCTATTCCATTTGATGGAAAAGGTGGGTCAGTACCCATTATTTCATAGATATTGGTAACTCCCAGAATGAAACTCTTTCCCCCATATAGACTGGTACTTATCTGTAATTTTTATTTTTAGCCTGTAGCCTGAAGGCACTGAGAGATTTAGTAATTTGCCTGTGGTCAAGCAGCTAGTAAGTTAGAGTAAGTGCTTGAATTTATCTTTTCCTGATTTGAAGGTTAGCTTTCAGTCAATTACTCTGCAGGTTCTTTTATTCCACCTAAGAAAAGAAGAGCAGTTCTTAGCATAATTCATCTATAGCTCTGATATGAGCTCTCAGGAAAGAAGGAAGAAGATGGGAGGAAGGAAGGAAAGAGGAAGAGACTGAGGGACAAAAGGATTAGAAAGATGGAGGACTTTTAGGAGGGGAGAGGGATTGAGTAGGGGGAGAGGTAAAAAAGGAAGAAGAAAAGGAAAAGTACTGGGCAACAGGAAGGAAGAGAAAGGGTGAGGAAAAGAGATGGGGAAAGGGAGGGGGGAAAGGGAAGGAAAGAAGGAGACAGAAGGCATGGGAAGGGGAAGGTGAGAGGGATTGAGGAGACAAATTCAGAAGAATGAAGGGGAAAGAGAGGGAGGATTATGGAGAAAGAGAGCAGTTTTCTTAGGTGAATTAACTTCAAATGGTTGCCACTTTGAGTCCTATAGAAAAGTACAATGAACTACAACAGAAGACCACAAGCACATGTTGTGGTATATGGAAAAGTCTAGTACAATTTGTGATTCTTCTCCACTGCTTATGGAGAGAGGGAAATGAATAGAAAAAAGTAAACTGTTGCACTTTACAGAACAATCTTGGTGTCCATTCCAAACTGTGTTACACAGAATGAATGTGTATTGGAATGTCTATGAATGTGACTGTTTTGAATGGAGGTAATTTAATCTTTCACCTCCTCTTGCATTTCATTGTTAGCTAAAGTGTGATCATGAAGAATAGTGTCCTGTCCTATAAAAAGAATCTTTCTTGTTTGGAGATAACTTATCTACCTGTTAGATAGATAGTCTATCTATGCTTATGCTGATCTCAAGTGAAGTGTATGTGCTTCCCAAATTAAGGCCCCTCCTCTGCCCTACCAGAAACAGAGTGAATTAAAGGTACAATATGGTTCCCTTAGCATGCTAGTGGCCCAGTGAAGAAAAG